>NC_016135.3:22082333-22703487 GCF_000005505.3 Brachypodium distachyon
CGATCAGATATAAAACCCCGCCGCGGTTCGGCAACGCCTATCCAATTAATACCGCAAATGGGCCCCCCTTGTCAGCACCTGGACCAGAATTCCTGCCGCATGCAGCATGCCGGCGGTGAAGTACCCCATGTGGACGGTGCAGCTCTGAAATCAAAGGATTTTTGTCACGGACGCCCAGGACGAACTTTTGCCCGAAGCGCTTGGAAAACTTCAAAACCGCCCGGGGCGGAATATGATGTTTTCCCTGAAAAGAAAGATATACTAGGGCTGTAACATATTCAGGCGCCTGTAACACGACGACAACGGGTAGCTAGCTAGTGGCCGCGCGGCTGCCAAAAGAGGGGCGTTCTTGGCGTTTACATGCTACGCGACGACGCTCTCTGCGTGCGTCCGTCCCCGTCGATACAGGCTAAATACAGCTTTTTTACGCTGCCGCGTAGGCGTCGAGAAAACATATGCCGATATGCGAAAATAGCAACCGGCGCCCACGGGTTTCGCTCGCCCCGTTCAAACCTTAGGCCAGAGACCAAGGCGCTAGATGATAAACATGGAGTTGCCAAAACCTTGCTGCGTTTGCTCCGGAAAAGAAAAGGCGCACTCGTGGCCTCGATATCCCTTCCTCTCGACCGCCGCTCCATACATGGATTATATTGACTTCGGCCAGTAGCAAGCCAACAAAAATACAGCATGCTCTCGCGACAAACGGGCGCCGGGCAGGGCGGAGGGTTATGTATGTGCACCTAATTAGTTACTTGTTTACCCTGATCCAATGGTTGCTTGAGGCCGGCTAAAAATACAAACAAGGCAACGGTATAGGCCATGGACCAACGCCCGACACATGCAACCACTACATCACCGAGGCAACAATGCGAATAGATTGGATGACTCACACTCTTGTCCAGTGTTTCAACCGTATTTCCGCCCAAAACCACCCCAACGCGACTACGTGAGCGCATGGCTGCATTCGACCAAAACTAATCCCAGCCGTTGGCCACGCCATGGACCATGCCGGCCTGTTGGTCATTGGTCAAGACAAGCCCGATGCTTTTGCTGCTACACTATAGTCATGGACCCTGAATTTTTCGGTGATGGGATATAATATGCACGGCCACTTGTGTGCTGCAAAGGTGCATGCATTGATTCCCCAATCCCCATGTATACGCACATAGAAGTACTCCACTTCATATATGCATACATGTTGGGGCTACACGGACCCAACTTGCATGGCAGAGAGCCCTAGATTTCGTCACGCGTAACATGGCATGTTGCTCGCGCCTATCCAAGATAATGATGCAATCCCTATACGCAGGTCCATATTACTATTCTTAGTGTGCATCTGCTCCAAAAGAAGGCTACTAGGTTGGGTAAGGCTACTTGATATGGATAGAATCGGAGTATGAATGATTGCGTCGTTGCTGGATCGGGTAAGTAAAACTACACACACTTGCATCTGACCCTAATGAGGGGTTGAAAGAGTCCTTTTCCACACACCCTCCCGGGTTTCATGCAAGTCTTTCTTTTTTTTGCCTTTTCTCATGACTTGACTCGAAGGATTTGCCTGTTTTTTATTGACCAAATGCAAGAAGGGCGGCAAGATGCAGAGCACCTTAGCAGCTTAGCTTAGACCCTCGGAGAGCTTGCTAACAATAGTCCGCAAATATTGCAACTAGTATGATTTTACTAGCTAGCTAGGTGTCGTTAAACAGTTTTTCTTAAGTGTCTCATGTCAATAGGTCCTTTCTTGAAGGCATTGTTTTAGAGTGTCGCGTTTTGGTTGATCCCTTGTTATTCCTCCCGGTGAATTTGGTCCCATGCAATTGGTTTGTGTCAGGTGATGGAGAAATAGCTATCACGATCACGCTAGTTTAAAGAAGATGGCCTTCGGATTTTTACTTTTATTTTTTTAAGCTGATGTGTTCGTCCTAATGTGTGTCATCTTTTTAATGGTAATATGGATCTTTGTGCATTCGAGTATGCAGAGGCATTGAGAATTTTGCCTTCCTTTTTGAAAAAAAAAAGAGTGTCATGTTATGATCTAAGATGCATCAGAATCTATTGAGAAACACACATTTACACTAAGCAAGATAAAAACATTCGTTGTGACACAACTACATCTTCGGGACCCTTCTCCAGTCATGTGTCCCACATATTCTCGATAATACGCAGATCGTCATCATCTCTAATACTCATAGCCTGATTGCTGTTCCCGCCATTCTTCGTCGTTCTCTCACATCGGTTTAAAACATGTAATACCCCTCTTTGTGTAGAAGGCCAGGATACAAGAGTTTGATTGCAAACTCTATCCATAACCTACATTATATACTACAACCTCTCTAAGTCCAACTTGCAACCTACTTTCACATATATTCAATTAGCTAATGCCATGTGTTGTTACGGTAAAAAGGTAAAACCATTAGTAATAAATGTCAAGCCAATATTGATGTCCGGTGGGTAATTGCATTAATAACTTCTTTGACAATTTATTGTCGGGAGAAAGCATAAAAAATACACAAACAACATGTAAGACATGTAGGCATATCATACGGAAGTGGTATAGTCGGATGTGGTGTGTTCGTTGGTGAAGTCTTGTGCGTCTCGGGTGGTGGTGCAACTAGCATCGATGGTGATCTTGTGGGATCGTGGTCATATTGAGTGGTGCAATAGAAAATTCCTTCAGTATGAAACCATGTGACAGAAACTTGAGGAAGAATATACATTATTATTGGTCCATGGTTAGCAAATAAAAGTTTGCAAAAAAAAAAAGGTCCCAGATCCGCACGGGTTGAAGACAATTTTCAACGAGTTAAAGGGTCATTTTGCGCATGGCATGATTTTTTTGCGTCTTTTTTTTGTTTTGCATCATGTTCTTTTAACCGGCATGAGATTGTTTTGAGGGGGAGATGTGACACCATCTTCGGCGCCATCACCAACTATACTTTAATAGTAAAGAAGATATGATCGGCCCAAATATTATAGACCATCGACCAACTATATCCGAGTATTGGGCCAAAAGGAAATATGGGTGGAGACACTTCTTTTGAAAATTCAACTTAAATATTTATCTTAAAAACTAAACAAGATATTGTTGCAATTCTGAAATTTAAAGGAGGCTTGTGGGTCAACAGATTCAGCCTGCTTTTGGTCCGCCGCGAAGCACAGCGTGCCTTTCCTTCACAAGAAAAACATCATGTCTCGGTGTCTCCGGTTCAAAATTCAAGCATTCGTCTAATCAAACTGTATCAAGGGAGTCCTAGCAAAATTGCACTTTTTTTTTGAGCATTTTGCAGAACATCTTTGGCTGTATTATGATACATATAAAAGTACAAGATGACAAGACAACAAATGACGATGGGTATATAAAAGCAAAGATGACATTCTTTATCAAACGGCATTATCATAGTGTTGTCCATATTTTAGTTCCCATTTATTAGCTGCAGGACAACGAGAGATCGTACGATGCTGTTAAGTTTTGAATCGCGGAGACTTTTCTTAAAAATATGTTTAATCAATAGGATCTGCTGATTCCTAACTGTATATAATCGTTAATATAACAGCCTGCAGTAGACTCTGTTTCTTAATTCTCTTTTCTAAGCCTGCAAAAGATCGTTGTCAACGCTTAAAGAACCCCTGCAGTATGAGTTGACCAGAAGGTCCCAACGAGCAAGTTAAAAGCCAGCGAGCACAACGTGGCCCTGTAGCACTCTCAGCGTTCAAAGCAAAAACTGAAACAATAATGTCCTCGCTAGTACAAAAAATAAAAATCCGTTGTGTCTCAAAGATTCCTATTCGTGAGCAACACAGCTCTTCACGCGACAAGTTCCTGACAGTCTGAAAGAATCAGATTTCAAATTTTAAGCATAACGGATGTGGGTCAAACATAAAGCAAATGAACCACTCATATCTCGTACAGGTCTGCACTTTCATGCATAGCTGGATTATAAATCAGATCCTAGCTCAGTTGATCTTGATGTCCTGGACATGACAAAATGCATCCGGTCAAGTATCTTTGGCAGTTCTTCTGCAAATTTTGATTAACGGACAAGGGTTCAAGAAATTAATACTACTTCTTTCATGTTAACATTTATTACATCGAATCAGTTACGCTCCTACTATGTTAACACCTCAGTTACGCTACTACTATGTTAACACCGCTGGTTACTTAAGTCGTTAACGCGAAAGTAAGTAACTGAAGCCAAAAGAAAGAGTTAACTAGTTCTGCTGGAACAAGTGCTGGACAAAAGAAAGTTTACTACGGCTACTACGGCTCCAGCATATGTCTAAGTATACAAATACCCTTAAAAAAGGCATGTACAACTTACTCTCTAAATACGCTTGAAAGAAATGGAGGATAATTCACCGGGCGGCTCCGAGTCGATGGATACAGCAGCAACGACAAAAAGCCATCCAAGAAGTGTCAAAAAAGACTCGGGGGGAGCCACGAGCGATACCCCCGAGCACCGGGCCTTCCTCTCCTCTTTGCGGCTATATAAACTCTTCGCCGGGCTTGCCCATTTCCCCGCGCGGCGCAGAACTCCACCAACCAAACAGCCCCCGTCTCCACGGAGGAGACAAAGCTCAAAAAAACGCTCCTTCTCTCTCCCAACGCCGTAAATTACCCCCCCTGGGAGTTACCGGCCCCAACGCCTTAAAAGTCCGGGCAACGAAACCGCACGAGCGCAGCAGCAGAGCACTCTGCTTCCAGCCATGACGTCCTGCGCAGGCACCACGGCGGGGGCATCATGCCGAGATAACAACACGCAGTCCCATGGCTGCTGCGTCCTCATCGCCCCCTTGCTCGCCAAGGCGGGCGACGTCGTCATCCCGGTGGCCGCGGACGACGCGTCACCGGCGCCGCCGGTGCTCACGTGCAAGCCGGCGGGAAAGCTCGCCAAGGCGGTGAAGGAAGCCTGGTCCGTTTCGTTGGGCATCGCGCTCCCGATGATGCCGCCCGTGTCGGCCACGGCGGCCCGGGACGAGGCACGGTCCATCCTCGGCCTCGCATTCCCGATGATCCTGACGGGGCTTCTCCTCTACCTCCGGTCGATGATTTCGATGCTCTTCCTCGGCCGTCTCGGCGGGCTGGCCCTGGCCGGCGGCTCCCTCGCCATCGGCTTCGCGAACATCACGGGATACTCTGTCCTCTCCGGCCTCGCCATGGGCATGGAGCCGATATGCGGGCAGGCATTCGGCGCGGGCAATTACGCGCTCATCGGTGTCACCGTGCAGCGGACGGTGCTCCTCCTCATCGCCGCGGCCGTCCCAATCGGCGGCCTGTGGATGCACATGCGGCCCCTTCTTCTTCTATGCGGCCAGGACGCCGCCATCGCGGCCGTCGCCGAGACCTACATTCTGGCCTCGCTCCCTGACCTCCTCCTCCAGGCATTCCTCCACCCGGTGCGGATTTACCTCCGGATGCAGTCGATAAACCTGCCGCTCACGGTGTGCGCCACGCTCGCCATTGCCATCCACCTGCCCATCAACTACGCGCTCGTGACCGTCCTCGGCCTCGGCATCAGGGGGGTGGCAATGGCGTCCGTGCTGGCCAACCTGAACCTGCTGCTCCTGCTCCTCGCCTACATCTTCTTCAAAGGCGTCCACAAGCGGACCGGCAGCTTCTTCATGCTCTCCATGGAGAGCTTCCGTGGCTGGGGCGAGCTCATCACCCTGGCGCTGCCGAGCTGCGTGAGCGTGTGCCTCGAGTGGTGGTGGTACGAGATCATGATCCTGCTCTGCGGCCTGCTCCTGAACCCGCAGGCCACGGTGGCGTCCATGGGCATCCTAATCCAGACCACCTCGCTCATCTACATCTTCCCTTCGTCGCTCAGCTTCGGCGTGTCCACCCGCGTCAGCAACGAGCTGGGCGCGGGCAGGACGCAGGAGGCGAGCCGCGCAGCCACGGCGGGGATCATGCTCGGCCTGGCATTCGGCGCCTTCGCGTCCGCGTTCGCGTTCCTCGTGAGGAACGTGTGGGCGAGCATGTTCACGGCGGACCCGGCGATCATCGCGCTCACGGCGTCCGTGCTGCCGATCCTGGGCCTCTGCGAGCTCGGCAACTGCCCGCAGACGACCGGGTGCGGTGTGCTGCGCGGCAGCGCGCGGCCCAAGGACGCGGCCAGCATCAACCTCCGGTCCTTCTACCTGGTCGGGACGCCCGTGGCGCTGGTGCTGGCCTTCTGGTTCCACTTCGACTTCAAGGGCCTCTGGTTCGGCCTCCTCGCGGCGCAGGCCACCTGCATGGTCCGGATGCTTCTGGTCATTGGCCGGACCGACTGGGCCGCCGAGGCCAAGCGGTCGAAGCAGCTCACCGGAGCCGGAGCTGGAGCCGGCGACGTCAGCAGCGCCAAGGAGGGCAACGACAAAGTTGGCGCAGCCGGCGGAGACGAGAAGTCGCGCTTACTTATCGACGCAGACATCGAGCAATCGAATGATCAGCCTGATCGGTGTTGATAGCTACAGCGTCTGAGCCCGCATGTGTATTGTAATCTGCTCCCTCGCTCCCTCTCTCTTTCTCTCCACATTTTTATGTCCTCCCCTCTTCCCAAATATTTTGGCGAGGGGGAGGAACTAGAGGCTGCTGACAGGGGTGACGATTTTGTCTCCCAAATTGCTAATTTAGCCGTGTAAAGATTTTGCTGATTATTAGTGTTACCGAGATGGAAAATGCCCTAGCACTGGTAGTAGTAGTACGGAGTACGTATCTAACATGAGGGAAATTTTCAGACAACGGAACGAAACCGTTCACCGCTTTCCCCTTTCGCTTTGTTCTGGGTCGGTGTCTGGTCCAGGGAGGCCGGCCGGCCGCGTGACGACCGGGTCACCCAGCGCGGCACAAGCACCACGAACCAGGCTTCGCAAAACCATCCTGAAGGGGACCCTCCATTTTGAGCAACGCAGCCGTCCGTCGGCCATCAAATGGAAGAACCTCGCGGATTACTCTGCGACGGCGGGCCCCATCTGCGAGAAGGAATCGCGTTATAGCACGTGATTTGTGACTGTGGTCTGACTTGTAAGTGCTGCAGACCTGCAGTTTGTTGTTATTATTCTTATCCTAAATACGTACAGTAGAAACCATGAAGACAAAGTTAGAAAAATAAGATTCCATTCCATGATTTCTCTGGCATTTTCGCCTGCCATTTCTTGAAAAAAACTAAGGCAGCTGTCCTGCCTGTTTTCGAAGATATATATGATTGCTCTGACAACAAGGGCTGGGAATCTACCCACTAGTGCAAATTTTAAGAAAGAAGTTTAGCAAATATTAGTACTGCCTATTACATGTACTCCCTCCGAATTCATATTAATTGTCTCAAATTTGCCCAAATATGTATATGTTTAAAAAACATCTAGATATATGTAATATTTTGACAAGCGATATGGATCGGTGGGAGTATCTAACTTGGAGGTGGTCTTTTTGTCATTTAGATATCATGATTTTTTTAGGACGTTAACGCTATTAATTTTTGTCCGACCAAACTTTTACCAAGAGTCAACTTCTTTAGGACGTTAAAGGTATTAATTTTTGTCCGGACAAATTTTTACCAAGAGTCAACTAAAAAGTTGACCTTGTTACCATTGTAACCTATCAAATTTAATGCCAACAAAAAATAGTTTGGCTAAAGACAAACCCAATTGTACATAGTATTATTTTACCGTTGACTCTAGATAATGTAAATAGTCAATACTGATTCTAACATTATGGATGTTCTTAAGGTTGACTCTTAGTTTACTATTAACTACCATTTTCTTCCCTTCCTCATGTTTCTTTTTTCTCCACACCAGAAATAACTAAACAAGAGTCGATTTAAAGTTCGTCTTTGCACACGCACTACGTTTTATATGTTGTGTATGTTTGAATATGTTGTAACATTTTTGTTTGACGAGAAAAACTTACTTGCATTAATCTATATGTGTATAGAACATGAGATCTATATATACTTTTGTTGTTGTTAAAAAACATATGTTTATGTTTATATTTTTTGTAGATATTTTTACTCCTACAAGGACTCAATTGATAGCGGCGATTTATCACTTTCGAATGGTGTCATTCTGTGCGTGTCACTTGTTGATCCGGCACACTAAATAAGAATGCATATGATTTGTATGATAATTCTTTTATTTGAGAACCTTATATGATAATTCTCATAAGACAATAGATGATAGTATAACATCTTTTAAAGCATATGTCTTTTACTTCGTAGCAACGCACGGGTACTGTGCTTGTATAAAATAAGTGGGCCTTTGTATTTTAATGCTCCTGATTTGGGAACTAGGACCATGTATTTTTGTTTGTTTTTTAGAATTGCCGTCCTATGTATTTTTCATTTCCTCGAAAGCTTGATTCACGGGCGAGGCCTCTTCACGGGCTCAAATGTCAACCACTTTAAAATCGGCCGAATCGGGTATTTTAAAATTGGAAACGAGCTGCAGCCCGCAAGGTGAAAGATTCCTCTGATCGTGGCATTAGGTTCCAACTTGACAAGGCCGGTCTGGCCGGCACGACACGGTAAGCGCCTTCGCGTGGAGGGCGGCCGGGGGACGCACCGGGTCCACGTGGATCCACTTCAGCTGCCGCGCATGACTGAAGCGTACAAAGATCGGTTCAGCTTATTAGCTCGCGCCTGCGATGGATGGCGCTGGCATCGGCATTCGGCGGCATCGGCACGGCCACGGCCACAATTAAAAAGGACTCGAACTCCGCTCCTTGGAGCTGCGAGAAGATGGGGTACGGTTTCGAGGCCCCAAAGGCCAGCCTCGATCAGCTTCGCTATTGTAGCCACTAGCCTGTACGAACCACGCTAAAAAATTGCAGCTCCCGGTTCAACATGTTGGTGGATGTTCCGATCGAACGAAAGCCCGTGGCATAATGTAACACCGCATCCGATCTGAGTGAGCGCCCGGGGTGTGCGCGCTAGGAGATGTAACATGGTTGGTGTATGTTGTGCTTCGCCCAATCACAGCCGCATGACGCTGGGGTGGACGGAATCCTGTCTCGTGGCTTCGAGCCAACTGTTTGGCGCCGTCGTCTGTGGCGCAACGGCAGGCCGGCCGGCCGGTGCGCTCATCGCCCAATTGGCAAGTCTACATCTGCTAGATTGGTGTCAATGATTGTTCCAGGCCGGCTGGATCCCAATTTCCATATAGGCCGTGTCCCCTGGTTCTTGGCCAAGCTCGAGAGGTGTCTCTGTCTCCTACGAAATAGAAATGCGGTTATCTAGTTTCTAGGCGAATCATGGCTCCTTCGTGATCGTAGTGCATGCATGAATCATCACGCGTCCCATTGGGTGCCTGGGTGGAGATCTTGATTAGTACTCTTTAACTTCTTGCACTGTTTGTCAGCTTAGGCTCAATAGTTAATCGTGCGCCAGTATACATTGTTTTTTCCGTGCCTACTAGATCTAGGTCCAAATTAACGGAACTGCCACACATGATTTTAAGTTGAATATTACTACATGCAGAGATGCGATGTTGATAGCAAACTACAGTACACGTTTGTCAGTATATAAGAACAGAGTGCAGGCCAGGCTCCGGTATCTATCAAAGGTTCAATTTCCTATCAAATTTCATGCCAGTTTGGTATAACTATTTCAATTAATATGTCATTGAAATTTCAATATCTTTGCCATGTTGTCTCATTTAATACATGTGTGAGTGGAGGTCACCTGGTGGCGCATGATAGGTTGGTCCGGCTCCGATAGGTGGCAGGCACCGCAGTCTGTAAAAAAGACTATGTGTTACTACTCCACTTACATAAGCGGCCTATCCAGTGCAACCTTACAAACAATTCACGTGTTCCATAAGATGTAAAACATGTGGTGCAGATCAAAACACCTAACTAAACATGTTTATCACAGAATCCCCTGTACTTATCCCACGGTAGGTAATGCTTGATTTCCACCTTTGATCTATATCTCACGTTTTAGATCTGATGGTCCACGCGAACAATTTGCAATTTTGCACCGAATGAAGGTTTGCACTTGGTACGTCGCCACTTATATATTATATAGCCCTACATATGTTAAATATTGGCATACCGATGTTACTGACAAAACCTAAAATAAAATGGTGTTCATAAAGTCAGTTAAAAAGAAGAAATGGTACATTTGCATGTTATTTTATATATGCCTCGGTATATAAGTTTGTTTGCTCAACTATATTTGTCGCTCCTGCACTTTATACCTCATGCATGTGTCCTCTGTCACGTCTTGGGCTAAACTCTTTTGTTATAGCTAGCTTAATTATCAACCTTCTCTCATAACAATAGAATAGTGAAAAAGGTTATTGTATGCCATTTGACACAGACGAATCGCACTGCTTTCCACACTCCGTGTTTATCTCTTAATTATGAAATCCGTTTTTGCTTCTAGTTCACCGCCACCTTCGAGTTGCGGCGTCCGTGCATATCCTCGCCGATGGAGCGATTCAGGTCGACATCTCTTCCGGATCACATCAAGGGAAAACAAATGTGGAGATCACATCAAGGGAAAACAAATGTAGTCCATACAAAAATTAACCTGTCTCACCTTTACGTTGCCATCATCATGTTATAGATTTATGTGTCTTCAAGGCATGTAACTCGACGCTTTTAAGTGCATCACGATTCACCAGCACGATATATAGATAGACTAGACGATGCCCCGCACGTTGTTGCGGAAATTTTTAGTTAATATACATGAGTGAAATTGAGTAGCAACGAAAAAAATCCAAAACTAAAAACATATATTGAAATTGTATGATAGACTCTTCACATAGTGAGGATAGCACTATGAAAAATATTATGCATGCATATGCAACAAATATGAGTTTCTCACTAAATAAGTGTGAAGATAATAGGTGTGAACATATTAATGATGTGATGATGTGGCATGCTTGTATGTTGAGAGAATTGTGAACATATTGATGACGTGGTGATGTGAATTGCTTGCATGTTGAAAGAAATCAAGTAGTGGATCTCTCCTGCTTAGATATAGAAAATTCGGTCGTTTTGTTCACCGGAGGCAATATTTTAGCATGACGGCACCACGTTTCTAATCAAACCGCATGACAGCACCACGTAGGCGCGGACGTACGTACGACCCCTATCTCCTGCCGTCATGCCACGCCGAATTTCCGTTGCGATTTCGTTGCTGGCCTGGCTTCCATTATGAATTAAACACGAATCACCGGCCGGGAAAAAATCCATGTGTATCCACCGACCCGAATAGCGACGCCGATCACAATTGACTGCCAACCCATGGATCCGGCGAACGCACGGCCGGCGACACGCAGCTAGCTGCTGATGGTCACTTGATAATTTCAACGGGAGAACACTTGAAGAAACGGCTTCCTCCTATAGTGGAGTGGACGAGACCACCTTGGGGGCGTTTACAGCCAGTAGGATCCTTGGCTTCCGGCGACCGGTTTCAGCTTCCGGGACGTATCCTCAGACTACGACATCACGACGGGGTAGATCGAGGCACGCACGCACGCACGGACGCACGACATGTTCGTGCAGGTGTGGAACAAACACGAAAAGCTAGCTAGCCAGGACGACCCGTCTTAAAAGTAAGATGGACTGATGCCTAAAACACGAACTGTAAATAAAGTTTGTGGTCAATTCCGGCGCCCGTCCCCCCCAATCTCCGGTTACGTGACCAGGTACGTACCTTGCCGCGGCCGCAACGCCGCCGCGCTTTGAACAGCTAAGCATATAGCGCAAAAGGCGAGAAAAAAGGGGGGGAATCACGCACGTCGCCAAGCGCACCACATGTTCTCTCTATCTAGCTTTGATGGCGACGGCCCCTCGTGACTCGTGAGCTGGTTTTTGGACCAGGAGGCTCGTGATTTTTCGGTGCGAGAGCGACCGGCCGGGCGCGCAAGCAAGAGCGTGTCCGGTGCCGGGGAGCACGGGGAAAATCGGCGAATCCCAGTCCCCGTGGCGATATCAATATGGATGGGAGCGGCGCGCACCCGGTGGGATCCATTATTTTCATGGTCCCTCCCTTCTCGCCAGGGGACGGGCTTTTGGGCCGCGTTGCAAGAACGCACCGGGTCGTGACAGCGAGAGGTGTGGTTTGGTGCGTCGCTTGGGGTAATAAACGCGGGGGTAGCACGGGTAGGCTAGCTTGGGCGGTCATTGGACGGCCGGGCCGGTCGTACTTGGTGCGGCAAAGCTGGACCGGTAAATTGGTTCCTTCCGAGGAAACATTCAGCGCCCAGCCGTCGGCATGGGTCTTTCTCCGTTTTTCAAGATCGAGAAGCATGCATATGCTACATGGATGCTCGAAGCTTCTCAGAGGAAAACCTGAGGAAGAATCTGATGACCAGACCAAACCCAGGTGATTCGCCCGGTATATGATGACCCGGTCCGAGCGTATATCATCAGCTTTGGAGACAGTAGTATCTATCTGAACCGTAACATGTCGTGTTGTTATCCGTTTCGGTCGGTCTTGCCGTCGTCCCGAACACGTAATTTCTTCCTGCTCTCCAGTCTCGGTCATCTACAATCCCTCTCGTGCTGATCTGATTAGTTCTTCCACATGATACTGGGTTTAACTTTCCGTGCCTCTACGTGTGCATCGTACACGTGCGTACGACTGTACGAGCGTACGCTGACTTTATACTTTGTCAAGAATCAAGCTGGTGTTGCTGCCTCGCATTACCGAATTTAAGCCACGATTTAGGTTTGAATCCAGGTTTCATTTTAACTCATTTCCCACGCCTCGTCAACGGTCAATGGGCGCAGCACGAGAGAAGAGGTGGGGAGATAACATAGCTTTTCTTTTTCACCCGGATTCCCCGTCCTTTTTGAAGGCGCACGTCCGACGCCAAAATATATAAAAGTTGGACATGCAAAGATAAGATTTCATATAGCTAAAATAATGTGTAAAACATTGGGTATAGCCACTCTACTGTACACTAGTTAGGTGCCTAAATTTGTAATGTATGAGCATGGATAAGCTTTTCTTCGTGAGCTTATTGGTCTGGATTGCTTTGTTTAGCATATCATGGATTAGCTCGGATAAGCTAGTAAAACTTCGAGATCACATCATGTAGGACTCATCCTAGGACAGAATTGAGCGCCGGCCAGAAAGAGCGCGCGGAATCAGAATCTCCACGAAGGATAAGAAAGCTAGAATAGGGCGCGCTAGGATAAGAGGTAGTGAGTTGACTATTCATTATGCGGCTCAATAGTTTAGCAGTGCAGGTCTCAAAATGATTGGAACTCGCACTGATTCGCGTCCGGAGTGGTACGTGTTCTAGTTCTACTGGTTGCGCATGGTGAGTGGTATAGCCTATAGCAGAAATGTATGTAATCTTTGTCAGTGGTCATGTCAGTGCACATTGCTGTTCTCACGTAGTACTATTTCCTACGTATACTTCCTGCTGTCGACCATCCAAGAAGAATATGTTTGTAGCCTTGTAGGGAAGGGACTTCTATCAGACTAAACGAAGATAAAAAGTGCTTCTATCACAGTGTACAGACTTGAAAAGAGCCAAAGTAGCAGGACGCACTTGCGCAATGCTGAACAATATCACCTGGGCAATGCTCAACAATATCAGACAGGACGCAGGCTTTTCCTACTCCTGAGAGCATCTCCAACAGCATACCCATATTTTGGATACCCAAAAATAATATGGGTAGGGGAGAGAGAAAATATGGGTATCCAAAACTGGCCCAACTTTTACAGCATACCTAAATTTGGATACCCATATTCATCCATTCACACCGGCCCCACCTGCCATTGATCCACCTTCTTTTCTTTCCCCTGCGCATCTCCTCTCCCAAATTTTGCCCCCCGATCCAAATCGGAGCAGGCCACGGGCAGGCCCGCGACGGCTCAAGCTCGGGGCGACAGCATGGGAAGCGGCGGCGGAGCCCGGCATGGGAGGCGGCGCAGTCCAGTGCGGGAGGCGAGGAGGAGGGCCGTGGGGCGGACGGCGGCGGTGCGAACCCTAGCTGCTGCTGTAGGGCCCGACGCGGGCGTGGCTTGGCCGAGACGAACGACGAGAGCGCCGACGGGGGCGCCCGAGCCGCCGGTCGCGGTGGGGAGGTCGCCGGCGACCTCCATCTCGCCGATCGGTATCCAACTTTTTTGGGTATGCTGGTGGAGCTAGTTTTTGGGCTAAAATACCCATATTGACAGTTTTTGGATATTCTTACCAAATATGAGTATGCTGTTGGAGATGCTCTAATCAACACCTGCATGAACAGTCTAAATAAAATGGTTGAAATAGAAAAGTAATTTTACACGAACATGACTTGTTATAGGCTTATAGGAGTACTACATATTCGATTCATCTAAGAGCGTCTGCAGATTCCAAATACCCATAACCCATTTACAATCCCTTCAAGCATCGCTCAAGTAAACACTCTTTAGTTCTGAAATGGATAGTCCATGTAACTGGAGAAATATTTAACGTTTATAGCTAAAAAAACGTGTACTAGTAAAAGGCCATATCCTAACTTCAGCACAACATTAAACTGCCGGCCAGATCTGCAAGAACACCTACAAGGCCCAGCCCATGTCATTTATCTTTTTGAAAGCTAGTAGGCTACAATTCTGCAAACTACAGAAAGTCACGGCAATGCATGATCTGAAAATATAGTTTGCTCCCCCCAGCTCGCGGCATATGGCGAACGATCTCGATTCTCAAACGTCCGGAATCCGGAGAGTTAGGAGGACGCTAGAAAACGGCATCGCGCCGGGCGCCGGCGGTAGGACGAACCGGGTGCCGCCATGCCGGTCGAAACGCGCGTGCTCCCCGCCAAAGATGGGCTTACCAGTCTGAAAATATAGTTTGTTCCCCCCAACTCCAGTTTTTTTTTTTTTTTTTGAGAAAGACCCCCAGCTCCAGTTGGCCAGTTGGGAATAAGGTGTAGGCTGGCCTAAAAGACCCGTGTCGCTTCGTGGGCTTTCTACCAGCCCAGTTTAGACATTACGTTTCTGAAAGGATCAGTTTTGTCAATTCTGTTCACGACGGGGTCAGTTCTGCCAAGAAAAAAATAAATCCTCTCTCTAAAAAAAACACAGCCGCGGCGGATACTGCCAGTCTGCCGCAGTTCCCCACCCCACCCGATCTCACCCCAACCCAGCTCTTCCAGTCTCCTCAGGCCACCGCTCGGCTCCCCTTCCTGGCTTCCTCTCCACCACGGCACTACGAAGAGCCGCCGAGCCATCGCTCGCACTCCCCATCGATCTCAAGCGACCACGCCAACCACAAATCGTGATCATCCCCACCTCGTGTGGCCTCAGCGGGCCGGTCAACCGATGGGCACCACCGGCCCCAACCTCACCGCTCTTGCAATTCGCCGCAGCGGCGGGCGCCTGTTCGAGCGGTAGGGGTTTCGCTCACAGTCTTCGTGGGGTGGGAGACTCGGCGCCGCCGGTGCGTGGCGAGGCCTCGGCCTCGAAGGGGTAAGTAAGGGAGGATGCTGGGGTCGGAGCTGAATCTCGTCAGTGCCTTGCTCGGCTTCGGCATGACCGCCGTCTTCATCTTGTTCGTCTGCGCGCGGTTCATCTGCTGCCGCGCCCGGCGCGCGGAGGACGGCACGCTGCCGGACTTCGACGCTGACTTCCCCGCGGATCCCGAGCGCCCGGTGCGTGCCATACCTTCTCCCGCACCAATTTTCTGCTGCTGTGTCTCTATTCCAACCCTTTTCCGAAAGGGGCAGCAAATATTGTCGATCGGTCGTGTTAGTGTAGTGCTAGTGTCACGGCGCATACACACATGACTGAAGTATCTATGTCTGTTTGCTATAGCTGCATTTCTGTGTTCACGGGCAATGCTTTTCCTGTTCAAGCCAAAAAAAGTGCCAAGCATATACCGTATGTTTCTACTTTTTTGCGATCACACTTATACTGCAATATCTATTAGCATATACTATGATAATGACCACTTGAAAAAAAGCATTAGATATTAGAGATTCGAAAGCTTTACCCTCGTAGGACTGGTGTCAGCAGTCTTATAGTTGATTCGCTAACTTTAGTTTAGTCGCAGTTTGGGCTGGTATTTGTGTACCTCTGTTTGATGACTGGGTGAAAAATCCTAGTTGTATTCATAGACACCCACAACAGAGTGGTAGTCTCTTGACGGCGTAGCTTATAGTATCTCGTTATCTATTTTAACTAATCTGCGCGTCACTGCAAGCCTGGAATACAACAACAATCTCTGGTCGCATTCAAAAGAAAGAAGGTGATCGCATTTGAATTCATGGTCCAATGCACTTTGCAGCCTCACATGGAAATTATTAGCTAAAATAGGAATAACAAACAGTGGAAGCACTAAATAACTACAACCAGACTTAAATGCTGCGTTTGAAGTTACAATCTCTTGGATATTTCAGTTCAGCCACGTTTCTTTTCAGTCGATTGAAATTTTTGGCATCCTGTCTTTTGTAAAAAATTGATCTGTGTTTTGTTTGTTTCAGATTTATGATCTTTTCCTTTTAGGAAATGTCCGATGAAAATTTCTCAAAAATTCAGAGATGTGCATCATGTTAAAACTTGTGTACCTGCACAAATTCATGCAAAAGTATGATCAAATTTCCCTTGTGCAGAAAATACAAGTGGTTGGAGTTACACAGTTCAAAAAAACAAGTTCAACAGTTTGTTTTTTCTGTTGCAGGGTATATTTGACCATATTTTCATATGATTTTTTGTTGGTGCTCATGTTATAAGATAATGTGCATCTATTAATTTTCTGAGGATTTTTCATGAGGCACAAGCACCACACTTGCATGTAAAAGATCCACTCTTATTGTTGAACTTCCTTCTTTTTTTGCATTATTACTGCCCCTAAAACAGTAGCTTGTTGAGTTATGTTCAACCAGTGTTCCTTGTTTTATTCCTGTGGAACTAATATGGAGATTTTAACGACTAGAACAGGGGCAAATATCATATCACTATCTTCTGCATTCAAATATAAAACTGTCATTTTTCAGGTAGCGCATGCTCATTGTGGGTTAGAACCTCTTGTTTTTGCCGCAATTCCTACCATGAAGTATAACAGCGAGGCTTTCCTTCCAAAAGATGATTCCCAGTAAGTGCAGCTCTCTATATTTTTTTTCCTTGCGATCCATAGGATCGGGTTCCACTATCAACAGATAACGTAACAACACAAATAAGTTCACCCCACGTAGTTTTGACGAACTTGCCGCACATAGCTAGCAAGAACACACACACCCAGGTCTTTGAGAGAAGATAAAAAAGAGGAAACTGGTAAGAAAAAGTTACAGGACTTGATCAGGAGCTATTCCAGCTATTACAGGCGAACACAAATCTCCACAAAATCACCAGAGACGCAAAAGCTGTGCCAGATTATCAGCCAAACATTTTCCTGTAGAAGCATGCTTTGGCAACAGTCTTGCTTAAGGCGCCTTGTTGTCATCAACCACTGGACCTAGCAGCCTCCCCACATCCAGCGCCGCCTGTGCTGGATGATGTCGCAGCGCTTCGTCCTGGAGCATTCTAGCACCTATGCGCAGAGCATCGCCCTCATTGCCAGCCTGAAGTCCTGCCCAGTATTTCAAAAAGGAACAAGCATAACAAATTAACTCTGCAGGGGAGTGAATGATACAGTGCTCAAAACAAGCTCTATTATGCAGCTTCCAAATGGCCCAGCAAATCGCAGCGAGCCCAATGATCTGCACATTGCAGCTAGCTCTAAGATGGTGTGAGATCCAAGCAAAATATTGGGAGAAACAACCCGGTCTATTGCCAGCCCCAGGTACCGTGCCCACAATCCCCCAAGTATATTTGGCCGCTGCACAATTGAAAAACAGGTGATGTATGGTTTCATCTTTAGAGCAGAAACGACAGGAAACATCCCCTATCCAATTCCTACGCGTCATATTGTCCTTGGTGGCAATGGCATTGTGCCAACTTGTCGTCGCACGGTGCTCCGACACCGGGGCGTGCGGTCACGGCCCCCTTTTAGGTTCGGTAGGGGCGTCGGGGTTCGCCCCGGCGATCGCCGGCTCGGCCGATGAGGCCCTGCAGGGCCGGCGAAATGATGTACTAAAAGTGCGCGCTAATCAAAGAACAGATACACGCACGTTTTTACCCAGGTTCAGGCCACCCGGAGGTGTAAAACCCTACGTCCTGCTTGTCTGAGCTGATATTGGTTGTGAATCAAGTGTTTACAGGTTGCCGGGTAAGTTCCCGGGTACTCTCTCCCTTTGGCTAGGTACTCCTTACTATTCTCTGCTAATGCTAGAGGCTAACTGTGGGCTGATCGAACCCTTTGACCGTTGGCGAGGGTCCTCCTTTTATACTCAAGGGGATACCACAGGTGCCACGGTGCATGGGCTACAAGTGTCGAGCGGGGAAGCATACAACTCCCCCCTGATGAGCTGGTGGCGCGCATGGACGCCACCTCCGTTGCTAGGGGTCTAAAACCCTAGAGTAGGATGGACAGCCACTGTTCACTTGATCGGACGGGTAACGCCCCGTCGGTCGGCTCATTTAATGAGCCGTGCGCCTTACTCCTTGTCCCGGTGGGGCCGCGCACCCCACGCCCGCCACTTGCCCGCGTGGCGCTGTTGATCTGCCTACTGGGCCCCACGCTTGAGGCGGGGGCATGCGCTCGGGAACCCCCTGTCCCGGCAAGTCGCCCCCCGGGAAGCGCCCAGGCCCAACGCACCCGGGAACCTCCCTCGGGAAGGGGCTTCCCGGGATGCGCCCAGGCGGGAATATTCCCCGAAGCCCCGCTAGCCCTTCCGGGCTGGTAGTTTGCCGGACTGCTCGTAGCCGCTGCCCAGGATGGAACCTTCCCGGGAACTCGGGGACGGGGCCCACGCGTCGCGCAGCGGTGGTACCCCGGGTGCCACTGGTGCGACACAAATTAACCACAACCAAATTTTAATCTTTGGTGGAATTTTAGCTTTCCATATATGATGGAAAGACCTGTTTGGACCCTGACTAGTTAAGAGACTGTACATTGATTTGACAGTATATTTCCCATTTTTAGACCATTTCCACACTGGTCTGTCTACCTATATAGGAACTAATTGTTACTACTTGACTTTGTTGTTTTCTGCTCTGATGTATATAATCTCCAACATCCCCGAGACTGTTTGAAAACTATGGGCTATGGCCACTGGGATTGATTCATGAAATATGAAGAGAGCGAGTCAGGTATCTTGTCACTTGGAAATTCCTTAGCACTATTATGGTACCTTATGGAAATACTCTCACCATAATAGTTTCAAGATCAATTACCGTAAGTTAATGAAACTGGATAGTCACAATAGCTTTTCCTTTTTTTGTTTTATTTTCTCATAGGCCCTGGCCCTGTGTTTATTATTCAATATGTTCATTTTTATACCTCCTAAGAATTTGAAGCTTCGTTGAAAATTTTATTAGACGGAACATAGGAAACCGGCATGTGTGTGTGTGTGTTAATGTGTTTGCATTACGCTGTATCGAAGTGTTACCGACTAACCGTCAAGCATGTTTTTGGTAGATGGGATAACGTAAACAGTACTACAACCCAATTGTCTTTATCATTTGTTAGTATTTTATGGCTTCATGTGAAGCAGTTAGACATTTATTTCTTCTGGTACATGCTTTATACTGAAGGTATCAACGAGTAATAAATCCGCAAAATAATGTGAAGTCTTGCTTGCTACCTGCTGAGCGCAAGTTCGTCATGCTGATTTGTTTTAGCTCAGTTAGTGTGGTGAGGAATGTTCTTTACCTGCCCTGGGGCTCACACGCCCCCTTTGCAAACAAAGTTTATTTTGCGTCCTTGAACTTTCAGGAAAGTTGACTTCTGATCAAACTTATTTGGGTGCAAAACAAACCCTGAACTACCTGAACCGTGCACTCTGCTGATTTTGTCGCTGAAATTAAAATATTCAGAGGCCTTTTCATTGCTGTAGCCAATCCAAATTCAAGTCTCTGAAAGTCTGAATCGTGCACTCTGCCACATTTTTTATCTGAAATTAAGTAGCACCATAACAAGTCTGAGGTTAACAAATAGAAATTTCTAACAAACGTAGAAAAACAGCATAAGGTTAAGAAAACACAGAAGTGAATTTTTCTGAGTCAAGGACTAAAAATGGACCTTTTTCTTTGGAAAAACACCATAAGGTGTTGTTGCAAAAAATACAAAAACATGTGGATTTGTAACAACGTTAAATTTGCACGTTATGTGCAGTTCGGAAAAAATTGTCAACTATGCACTGGTATAGGTACTACAAGCCAAAAATATAATAAATCGTGGATGTGGTACACATAAAGTTTGTAATATTGCAAATTTTCCATATCAAAATTGCTCATAATGCACAGTAACAAATCGTGGATGTGATACACATAAAGTTTTACACGACTGTCTGTAGTATACTACATCCCTGTTTCTTGGGTTAACTTTTTGCAATTGGCAGGAAGGAATCAAGACCAATGTGTTTGTTTAGGCGTTAGCATGTGTTTACACAAGCAAGCGGTTGAGCGTTAACCAAATATGACTGCATCATACTCAAATCTATCGTTGTCTACGGAACCTTAATGTAACAAATTGGCACGGCTTCTTTGTTAAACCTTGGGGTATTGTCCAGCTCTGCGTGCAGTGGTGCCTCTAGGAAGTAGAACTTCTTCAATGTAACAAATTTAATGACCGTTTTGCTTTGACAGGTGCTCCATATGTTTAGGTGAATATATCGAGAAAGAGGTTCTAAGGATCATACCGACATGTCGTCATAACTTCCACCTTGCCTGCTTAGATGTATGGTTGCAGAAGCAGACGACTTGCCCAATATGCCGGATCTCATTGAAAGAGCTGCCTGACAGGAAAGCTGCTGGAACACCCGCATGTGGCACCCCTCAACTCCCCACCCTCCCTGAGAATTCTGTTAATCCAACACCTGAATGGTTCCTCCCTATTCATCAAGATCACACAGGCCAACAGAATAATTCAGCAGAAGTGGTTATTGAAATCCGACAGTAGGTATATTAGTTTACTTGTGTCTCGCCCTTCTCTGTATTGATGCAGCATAAAAAATGAGACCAGAATTGTATGCAGGGCCATTTAGGTATATATAGTGTAAACATTCATTGTACATTTCGCATTGTAGATTGGCATGTTGTACTACCGGACATGAAGGATGGTGATGTTCTTTTCTTATGCTTTGCATGTCGTAGAAAATATACTGGATGTTGGATAAGGTCCTGAACTTATTAGAAGTTACCTATCTACCTTGCAGTCAGTCCAGCTCTTGTTAATGTTTTGGTAGCAAGCACAACAGGAAAATTTAAGACAGCAAATACAACATTTCACTTTGAGTTTGCAAAACGTGGATTTGCCAGTGGAGTCCACTGTCCAGTGTTGTTACATTTGCATACCATGTGAAATAAATAAGGTGCCAAAAGACCCTTTTTGATGAAAACACTGGTTGTTACACATAGGGATCTCTCAGTCCACAATGTGAGCCAATCGATCATCTTTGTGTTTTCATTCATGTGTTTACATCCACGGTCAGGATCAACGACCGAGAAATTGCTTTTTCTCAATGGACTGCGTCGTGGTCGGATCCTTTTCTTTTAAGAGTAACCCTTCAGACTATTGCAATGTCATTATGTATGATGCGGCGACGATTTTCACGCGCAGATAAAGAAGTCAACATATTCAATGAATAGGAAAAGAAAGAAAAAAAAAGAATGCTAGAAATATCTAAAACAAAATTTTGAGAAATGAGAAAAGGGAAATTATCAAAATATTAACTACTGAAACAAACGGAATTTCAGAAATAATAAAAGCTGGCAAATTATAAATAATTCAAGAAAATGAATATAAATCACAAAAACTAGAAACAATATGGAAACTCTACAGAAGTTCGAGACAATGTAGTTGGCAAAAAGAATATCAATATTTAGTTACTATGAAACCGGGAAAATTTTGTTTTAAGGAAAAAGATTTTATGCCTTGTACTTTTTCGGAAGATGTATTCAAATTCATATTTCTTTTCTTTCTCTGTAAATTTTGTACTCGCTCCGATCCTCAATTTAGGAGTGTTGAAGGGGATTACCTTCGTCCACTGGCGACATGTATTTTCTCGATAATGACTGGTGTCCTTTTCCCGCCTCAGAGAAAAGGCTGCACCAACTGCTGCCGTGCCGTCCGCGATCAGCCATCGACCCCTCCTTGGCTTTTGTGGCTGTGCAATCACACGCAAACATTTGGAGGACGGTCGCGGCCCGCCTGATGTGAGGTGAGCTTCGCCGTTCACAGCGGTTACAGTAGCAGCAAGGATTCGGGGCCAGTTGTAACCGTGTAAACTGTAAACTGTCTCCTAGCCACTGAAAATCCGTGCGAACCACTCTTGACAGTGACTAGGCCCAGCGGCCCAGGAGTGTCCGTGCAACCGTCGCGCCCATCGATCGGCACCGTGCGATAAGACGGGCAGAACGCGGCGGCGTCCGTCCGTCCGTCGCTTTCGCCGCTTTCCATCGGAGAGCATCTGGAGCGGCCGCTGGCTGAGTGAGCCAGTGAGGGGTTTGGTTCAGCCTCGCGTCGCGTCGCGGATCAAAATGCTTGGCCGCCAGCTCCACACGGTTGCTCCGGACCGTCAGCTAAACCATCAGTCGCATCTGACATGCATGCGTGAGAGGAGAGCAGGAGGCGCCCTCCTTTTTTTTGGAGCGCCGACTCGTTGGCGCAGCACCAATTTCTGGTGCACCGTGCCGAGTCGGACAGTGGTTCACAGTGAAAGTTTGGCCATGCGATGCGAGAAGTGAGAAGAACGCAGGGGCTTTCTGACGATCCACTTGCAGTGATATCTCTGGTGCACAGCAGCCAACAGCGGCAGGAATGGGAAGTTGGCCATGGTCATTTTTGGCCATGCTCCCTCCCTCTTCTGCATCCATAGCCACCGATAAAGTACTGCACGAAATCTGGAACTTCAAGCGAGTTCGCCAGTACAAATTAGGTCTTTTTTTTTTGAGGCTGTGTTAGAGGTCTGTTCAGGTTCAGCAGGAATTGAAGACTTTACAGCCCCAGTAACAATACTGTAATTTCAAATTAATATTGTAGTACTCTTTAATTTATACCGAGTACAATGAGCTCGATCATGTAAGGTTCAGGATGAAAGTTTCGTGCAACAAGTAAAGCCAAGGCGAAACAGGTTAACGTGTTTGGTTCGGTTTCAAGACAACCTACTCCTTCCATTCCATAAAACAGCTCATATAAATTTGTACACTTCAACCAATTAAGATGGGCTCTCGTTTATTGTCAACCTAAATTTAGGAGTAAATAAGTGGGCGGGTTATTAGCCGGGACTGGAAATCAATAAGGGAATAGATGGATAAAAAAATATGTAAGGTGTTTTATGAAATGGAGGGAATATGAATACTGCTAGCCTCTTGGCTAATGTTGAGGAAAAATGACTAGTATTGGAAAGTATAACATGCCGGAATGTTTGCTATCATCCAAAAAAAACTAAAATTTTGGTCCGATAGAAAAATTGATGTTGTTGGCTTTGGTCACCACCCAAACACAAACTTAATATAGATTTTGCTACCAAAAAAACAGTTCTCTCATCATTCATAGGGTGTGGCTATATCTCATTTGCCTGTCTTTTTAAACAAAAATCTTAAATCTTACTTGACGTATCACAGCAGTTGGATAATTATTTGGATACCATCCCACTCTTCTTTTTTCCATCGTTCGTTCCGAATCTTAATGCAAAAATCATATCCAATGGTTGAGAATTCAACTTATCAGACAACTTAGATATAACCAAACCGTTATTCATAAAAAAAAAATCACAAAGAGTGCTGTCGAAAAATAGAAATTTTCACAATGAGTTCTAATTAAGCAGATTGTAAAAGGCCCTCATTTTTTTTATTGTTAAAATCAGATAGTTGAATCGAATAAAAAACATATTTCTACGCCTTGCCCTTAAAATTTTCCTGCAAATCAAACGAACCTTTTACAGACCGTTGATGTCGCGACCGATCCGCCAGCAGAAGGCAAGAAGTACGCCAAAGCGGATGGTGTCGCACCCGCGTCGGCGTCGTCGGGCATCGACCGCGATGTACACAGATTGCATACGACTTTTAGTACTTGCCAGTCGACCAATACACAGGTCGAGATCAGCTGGGCGACCCACTGTCCATGGTGGGCACCCCACACGTGCCAATCGCTAGCATCTTGTAACCTAGGGGCTTGGGTGACATAAGGACCCTCCACGTGTGTGGTTTTGTGTGTTCAGAGCGTTGTGGACGACGATGTATGTATTCCTGGGTCCCTGCTACTATGGTGAACTAAAATACTCCGTGCATTTTTATTTTATTTTTGGTTAATACATGTGTTTTCCAAATTTTAATTTCATGACCTATTAGTCCACCTTTACATGCGTTGTTTGATATGAAATTAATATCGTTGGATTCATACATTGAGAAAAGTTTCACTGGTATCAATTTTTTTAGAGCAACAGGGGACCAACGGGTCACCCGGTCCCATTACTGATAACGAAACCATAGTACATTGTGCAACATATAAAAGAGATTCAAAACTGCTACAGGAAGCAGGCAACGCGAAAACGGAGTTTAGACAGACATCCAGCACTCATCAGATTGCATCATCAGGGATCACGGGCTCTGACTAGGGCTTCATTGGTACCAATTTGTATGAACAAAGTTTACCCCGAGGAGCATTTTTCTCTGGGATGCTCCCACGGTGCTTATCAAATCAAATGTAACACCATCCCTTTTTTCCTTCATAATCCATACTGCTCCTAATTCTATCTAGAACTTACTCCAAGAGTTTCTTACGTCACATAATTTATTTTTGAGGATATGCCAAAAATATTGAAAAGTGCAACAAAGACCATAATTCACACCACCATATGCACACATCTCCCACGCATGCGAGGAACACTATTACAGAAAAAGTGTAACACTGACAGGTCTTGAACCCTCACCTGTATGATGGATGAGGGACCTTTTAGTAACATGTCGACTTCAGTAATATCAACCATAGACACTAAATAGATTCCTCATAAGAACAATTAAAATTTGATTTTGATTGATTTTGATAAGTTCTGAAAGAAATTATAAATTGATTTGATAAACACAATCTCAGGAAACTAAGCCCAAGCAAAACTGATAAAATTATGCTACAAAATACTAGTCCTATCCAAGTAAGCTACTACTGATCACGGTAGAACCTGTTATTAGTACTGACAACGATGTTGTTTGGTTTTGTTCCTCGAACCAGGGACAAAAAAATGTGTGACAAATTTGGTACATGATATTTACAGTTTTGTTCGTCGAGGAAGTTACAATAGCACCTGTTCATTTGCAAGCTAGGTCAACACCTATATTGCTGTCCAGTGTCCACTGTGTAACAAGTGTGCACCAATGTAGGAGTACTAATCATCCTTGTCTATTGAGTCACTGCGCTCATCTCAATGAGAACAAGAAATGGATCGAACGGCTGGGCGCATCTCCATAGAGAAGCAGCATTGCCGTAGTGTAAAAAGAACATTACCGTACAAGAAAAGCTCCCCTCAATCTGAATAAAACAGAAGGAAAATGAAAAGGCAACTAGTTACGCCCAAAAGAACTGAAAAACGCGCAAAAGCTACAGCCCTTCCCATGATTAGAAAGCCCGAAAGCGACGTGATTCTTCAATCTTCCTCCCCACACACGCCCGAAAAGAACACTGCAGGTGGCCGTGAGTGACTGCGATTTAATTTACCTAAGCTTAGTTGTTCGCTTCCGGGGCACCAGCTCATCGAGAGCGAGCGCCATGGCGTCCCTCACACCGCTTCCCCGCCCGCTTCTCCCGCCTGGCGGCCCCTTATATACCCGAGCTCCTCCGCGTGGATTTAATCAGCGAACTGCATGCACGCGGCCACTCCACTCCCCACAGTCCCACACTCCTCTACTAGCCTGCACACTCCTCGAGATCGTTAACTGTATCAATGTCATAGCAGCAGCCATATAGATTAGTATTAACTATACAAGCTTACTGGTATAGTGCAGTGCTAGCTAGCCTTACCCTAACTGATCGGAGCAATGTCTGAGCATGGCGGGTCGTCGGGGAAGCACCCATTCTACCGCGGCATCCGGAGCCGGTGCGGGAAGTGGGTCTCGGAGATCCGGGAGCCCCGGAAGGCGCGCCGCATCTGGCTCGGCACGTTCCCGACGCCCGAGATGGCAGCCGTGGCCTACGACGTGGCCGCGCGCGCTCTGCGTGGCCCCGACGCCGCGCTCAACTTCCCCGCCATCGCCGCCTCGCGCCCGGCCCCGGCTTCCACCTCCGCCGACGACATCCGCGCCGCCGCAGCAGCCGCCGCCGCCTCGCTGGCCGGCGGCGGCGGCATTGCTCCTCCGGGGGGCGCAGCTGGATCGGCTGTGCAGCAGCAGCAGCAGTTCGGAGGGGGCAGTGGTACCGCTGCTGGATCGGAGGAAGCTGCGAGCATTGGGGCGAATTACTACAATGTGAATCAGCAGCAGCAGTACTTCCTGGACGAGGAGGCCCTGTTCGAGACGCCGCAGTTCCTGCGGAGCATGGCGGCCGGGATGATGATGAGCCCCCCGAGGCTCAGCCCCGACTCCTCCGACGAATCACCCGACCCTTCCGAGGCCGGGGAGAGCCTCTGGAGCTACCGTGACCCATAGATTGCCTGCTCGCCACCATATGCCACGGTAATGTTGCTAGCTACCACTGCCATTGCTACAGCACGTACTACTACTTGTCTTCTACTACTACTGAGCTTAATTGGAAGCTGAAATAACGAGGAGATCAGGTAAGGACTAAGGAGGCGCAAGCATACCGGTGTGGCCGGAGCGAGCCCCGGTTTTCCTCTCTGGTAAACTCATGGCAGATCAATCGATTCGGTGGTGTTTAGCGTCCGCCTGATCGATCTACCTCTGTCGACTCCTCTCTGCTCATTTTCTCTCAATTCCCGCCCCCCCCCCCCCCCCCCCCCTTCGGTTTGAAGTGTTT
This sequence comes from Brachypodium distachyon, assembly GCF_000005505.3. NCBI lineage: Eukaryota > Viridiplantae > Streptophyta > Magnoliopsida > Poales > Poaceae > Brachypodium > Brachypodium distachyon. Next base: position 22,109,262 of record NC_016135.3, read on the forward strand.
TGGACCTTCTGGTTTGACGAAAGCCAGGAGGGAGAAGGTCTCCCGGCCGTTTCACTTGACCTCTCTTTCAAGTATCCGATCGATCAACCATTGCAGTATATATATAAAGCTGCAGGGAGAAGATATATCCTTTAAAAATGTCAAGTGGGTCACGAGGAGGCCATGTATATATGTTGGATGGAGTAGTGTAAGTTTGTACTGTGCAAATTAGTACTATTTTGGGGGGTGGATTGGCTATAAGATGCGCACACGCATCTCTCCACCTTTCCCCTTTTTGAAACGCTCGTCGCTGACGATGTAAAAGTGTTAGTGGAGTGTGCACGGTGTAAAGTTTTTGCCTAGGCTGTTGAGAAAGATGTAGACGTCAACAACTTTGGAATATGCAATGGGTCAGTGTTTCTGGAATCAGCATAGTCTTCAGCGTGTTTTTTTTACCATTAAACGATTTATAAAGATTTTTTTTCGAGTCATATATCCAAAAAAATAATATGATATGAATCTAAGAACAGCGTGTTTCACTTAAAATAGGCATTCTTCGTTCTATTATTTGAGATTTGACCACATGCGCACATCAGATATAGTATCTCAAAATAAAAGTGGTGCCTTATATATTATAATAGCTATGTAATTAACCCCACAGGCAGCAGTTGAATAATACTACTCCGTCTAACAAAAGATGTATCAACTTTGACCGAATATGAATGCATCTATACACTAAATCATGTCTAAATACATTTAATTTTTTACAAACTTGAGATGGACGGAGGAAGTAGCAATTTTGCGGCGGGTCGATTCTTGCAACTCCCTGGGACGTAGTACAATACACATAACTAATTAACTTTAGGCTTCAGGTCTCTTTGCGAGAAAAAGAAAAGGGACCCACAGGACTGACCTGCATCCATCACTTACTGATTACTTGAACTAAGATTCAGCTGTGCCACGGTTGTTTATCTTAAATAGATGACTTTCGCAATAAGTTACTTGCGTGTGTACAACCAGAAAATCATTTGCTTTAGTTTCCCTCAAAAGGAAAATCGTTTGCATTTATAAAATCCAATAAAAATTAAGTAGAAAAATGCACACCACCACACAGAAACAGTCATACAATTCCTATTGGAGACTCCTAATTAATGAATCTTCACTACTACAAAATGCAACATAAGTGACGGGTCATCAGTTATGGACCTTGCCTGCCCGTCACTCATAAACCTCATCAGTGACGGGCGCATAACACCCATCACTGATGACCCCTCAATCAATGGCGGGCCCGGAAAGCCCGTCACTAATGACCAAATATGAAAAATTACAAAAATCACTAAGTGTGGGCTTTACATCTAGGCCCGCCATTGATGACCCCTGGAGACACGTGAAGATCGAAAAAATCATAACTAATTCATAAAAAATCAGAAAATTGTGATTCTTTTTTCTGAATTCTTATTTTTTCTTGCTTAATATCTTGTTATTCCCCTAGTTGAATTTTAGGTTTTAAGTCAATGACCAAAGTAATGACTAGTTCTTCGCAATAGATCATGATAATGTATCCAATTTTTGCACGATGCATATTGACATTCCAAACAATATTGCTAAATAGATTTACAAAAAATTGGTTAAGAAGTAAATATTTTCCATTTGTTTAATGCAAAAATCATGTTGAGGCCATCAGTGATGGGCTTTTACACCTAAGCCCGCCAGTGATGCTAGCTTGGGCCCAAACGACCCGTTTCTTGGCCCAACACCCATCCTCCCTATATAAACCAACGTACGTGTTAACCCTAACCGGCCGACCACTTTCCTCCTCTCTTTCTTTTTCCTTCCTTGTGGCCGCCAATCCTCGTTCTCTCCTCCCTCCCGATCTCCCCTCCACCCCGATCTCCCCCGCCCCCCACTCTCTCCTGATCTCTCCTCCCTCCTGATCTCTCTTCCCTCCCTCGCGATCTCCCCCGCCCCCAACTCCATCTCCGAGCACCGCCGGATCCGGCCGTCATGGCGCTCAGGCCCCCGCCCCCAGCCGCCGGCGCCCCCGACCCCGGCCGCCACCCCCAACCCCGGCCCCGGCCCCGGCCCCGGCCGCCGCCCCCAGGTTCTTCTCTCTCTGTCTCTCTGTCTCTCTCCCTGTCTATCTCCCTCTCTCTCTGTAGACTTCGCGGCAAGTTGGAGACCCGATGAAGTAGGCTTTGTCGAGGCCATTAAATCTTCAATTGCCGCGAGGGTTCCCCACGGTCGGCGTCACTGTTGTTGTTCTCGACAACAATTAGAGTATGGGTGCCAATGCTCGATGGCACAAGTGCGGGTATAAAAGTAGGGCGTGTACGCCAGCCTTATATCGAAGGTCGTCGTACACTTGGACAAGTTGACACGTCGATATTTTTGAATAGGTTCGGTCGACCCTGCGGGTGCGACTTAATCCTATGTTAGGAAAGGCTTCGAGGGGGTTGTTAGCCAAGGGATTGGGCCGAGCGGATATTCTGAAGACACTTTTTAGCGAGAGATTCATCGGGGCCGCCTCGTACTTGGACCGAACGCGTCTTTCCAAGTATCAAGGTTAGGATACCCTCGGAACTATAACCTAACCCCTTCTCCTTCGAGCCCGTGCCAACCGAGGTCAGCCTCGGAGACTCGAAATTAGAGACCCCTAGAAGGCTTCCTCGAGGCCGATCGACTTTCACTCGAGAGCGGCGCGCGAGAGCTAACCTTAGAGGGAGCACTCTAGCCCTCTCCCCTTGAGTTTATTCAAGTGAGAGTGAATGGTACATGCCCCATGGGGGGTATTTATAGCATAGGGGTCCATGACAACATACCATGGCTACCCTTGAGGGAGAGAGAAAAGTGGGGGCAAAATGGTAAAAGTGGTTTCTTGGTTCATAGCTTTTGTGTGCACCATGAGGGGAAAGTGAAGGTTGGTCCATGGTCCACCATGAACCAAAAGCCTCATCCCCACACCTTTCTTGCCCCCTACTCTAGCTCATTCCACCCTTTGACCATGCCATGAGAGGCTTGACTTATTGACTTGTCTTCCTTTGCCACGTAGGATTGACTGTGCCACGTGTGCGTCTTGACTCTTGCTTGGGAAATGTTGACTTAGTCGTCGCCATGTAGGATTTACGGCCCGGCACATATAAAGGTTTTATTTTACTACAACAGTAGCCCCTTGAGCCGAAGGCATTGAGAATGCCTTCGGGTCAACCTTCGATGTGAGGCTCTTGAGTCCTGTTCTTGTATTTACAATGGTGTTTTTGATGAACTCCCTGGCTAGCTCCATTGTGAGAAACGGAGGTACTTGGGGTTTTCCTGCAACGAATAGGAGCCTTGGAGGTGTTTCGGAGAAATTCCATGCCTACGGCGAATTTCTCTGCGAGAAATCGAATTTTGGGGGGTATTTTAGCAAAAACCAGGACCCGAGGGGCCTCCCTGCGAGAAATCCGGTGTCCCGGAGGACTTTTTTGCAAAAATCAAGGGCCCTGCATGCCTCCCCGAAATTTCCGAGGTCTTATTGGTAATTCTCCCGAAATCTTGGACTTCTTTGCAAATTCCCTTGAACCCTGCCGGCTGCATGGGCCAGCTGGGCCGGTCTTGCGCGCGCGCGGACGCGGGCTGGGCCGCCTCCGGGAGGCTCTCCACAGTTTTTTTTGCGGGCCGGCTTTTTGGGCCACTGTTGAGCCGTGACCCAGCCAGGCCCGGTACCGGTTCAGGCTTTAGTGGGGAAATCGGACGGTCCCGAAAGGCCGGGCGCCCTAGATCCAGGGGTGAGGAACCTTCTTCCTCCTTCGTACCGGGGAGGAAAAGTGGCCGAGGGCCAGCCCCCTTTTCCTCTGTCCTGGACGTGGTGACGCCGGCGGGAGGTGACGCCGGCGCTGGTCCTCTGGTCGTGGCGGCCAGGGGAGCCCCCCCTCCTCCTTCCTTTTCTTCCCTCCTTTTCCTTTTGCAAAGTTGGGACCTTGTTTTTTCCTTGCTTTGGACAGGGCATAGGACGGCGAGTTGTCGCCCCGCCATTGGCCCGACCCGGACGCCTAGGAGCTCCGGCGGCCTATAAAATGGCACCCCCGTCCACTGGAGAAGCCTACACCATGCTTGTTTGATTTTTCCGGCGTCGAAGACGAGTTCGGCGGCGTCTGACATCTCTTCGAGAGGTTGGTGTATTGTAGGTGCCCCGCAGGGGCATTAGCCACTTCCCACCTACGACAGAGGTCGTGTTGGTTGCCGAGGTGCAGCCACGGAAGCTCTCCATCACCGAGTCTTTCTGGGGATGCGGGGTGCGCCCTAGGCCGCTAGGAGCAAGGTGCCGGTCGTGCCTCCAAGTTCTCCCGGGAGATCCTCGTCGTCGGCCACGTCTTCCTTGCCCTTGTGCGGGTAAGCGCAGCCTCGTGGCGTTAGTTTTGGTGTCTTCTAGGCGTTGGTGAGCCTTGTGGGCTTTTAGTCGAGCACCTTCGGCACGTCTCAGGCGACAAGGCATGGCGCGTGCCTGGTGCGGCGCAGGTGCGGCACGGCGCGCACGCGTGCGAGCGCAGTGTGTTCACGAGCAAGGCGCATCACCGTGTGGACACGGCGCGGGCACGGCCAGGGCGTGGCATTGTGCGGGCACGGCGCGGCTAGGGCGTAGCACGGGCGTTGCTTGGGCGCGGCACGGATACGGCCTAAGCACGGCGCGGGCACGGCCTCAGCGCGGCACCGCACGACGCGGCATGGGCGCGGCACGGTGGGGCATGGCACGGGCGCGGCACGGCGTGGGCACAGCTGAGGCACGGCGCAGGCGCGGCTGGAGCGCGGCACGTGCACAGCGCGGGCGCGACTTGGTCACGGCACGGCGTGGGCATAGCTTAAGTGCGGCACGGACGCGGTGCGGGCACGGCGCGGGCGCGGCACAACGCGCCGTGGCACGGCGTGGCATTTCGCCGAACGCCTTGCGCGCAGGGGGAGGTGGCCTCCTCCCCTTTCTTCCCAGGCTGGATAGGTGCTCACTGGGCCTACGGCCCTCGGGACGGCCCAACCGGCCCGGGTTTCTCTTTTCTTCCTTTGACACAGCGAAGTGGGCCGGGGGCCTCGGCCTAGGAGCTTGTCTCCCTCTCCTCCTTCTTTTTTTTGGGGCACGCGTAGGTGGGCCGAGGAGCGTAGGCGGGCCGGCTGCCGAGGAGCCTTGCCCTCCTGTTCTTGTTTCGGCGGCGCGGCCTGCCTCCTTTTGGAATTTTGCCGCACTTTGGTAATTTTTGGTGGGTCTTTTTGCAGGTGAGATTGCGGGACCCGATGTTGGCCGGTGAGCCGTCGAGGGGGTCTTCCACGGGGTCCGCAGCGCAGCTTGCGGCGAACCGACTGTCGCGGAAGAAGAAGGTCTCCTTCCGCCCTCGCGGTGGTCCTCCCTTGGTCCTGACGGCGCCGGTGGACGGTGGAGGTTGGGCGAGGTTGGGCGCACGACCACCTTCTTCCCTCATCGATTAGCCCCGAGGATCTTGCCCAGCTAGAGGAGGCGGGATACTTCCCCAAGGGGGACGGTATCCTGCCCGATGGCGAGGAGGTTAGGCTCGACCAGCGGCATCGTCCTGGATGCATCGTGGCATTCTCGGCTTGGTTCCACACTGGCCTGTGCGTGCCTATTCACCCCTTCTTGCTGGAGTTCCTGGAGACGTACGGCATCGAGTTGGCCCAGCTTCACCCGTCGACGATCGTGAGGTTGAACGTTTTCAGGTGATTGTGTGAGACGGCGCTACACGAGGAGCCTTCGATGAAGCTTCTGCTGTTCTACTTCACCATGGAGGTGAGGAAGGTTCTTACTCCGGACGGCTTTGCTCTGAGTGCCTTTGGTTCGGTGAACCTGAGGCTTCGTTTCGGCTTTGGGGACGACTTCCTGCTCATGCCGAGAGGAGCTTTCGTGACCTCATGGAGGAGATGGTGATGGCGGGGCGCTTCATGATGAGGAGCTGTCCGAGGTCCGAGATTGGGATCCCTCGATCTTTCCGTCCTCCACAGCTCGTCACCGCACGTGAGTGGCACTCCTCTCCCCTTCGTGCCTTGATTGTTTTCCCTTGTGAAGGTACTTAACATTTTGGCTTGTCTTTTTCAGCGACGTTTTTTGAGGAGAGGGCGGCGTTGTGGGCCGCGCAACTGATAGGTCCGTATGGCGGACCGGAGCCCCGTGACTATGAGACCAAGATCAGCGAGGGGGGATGGCACAACATCATCGCAAAGTGCTTCGGGAACATGGTGCCGATGCGACGGGACCCGAAGTTTGGTCGCCTTCTCCGAGTGGGAGATCCTAGTCCCGCTTGGCTACACCGTCGATGTTGGCGGTGGGGTCCAAGTTACGGGACTCTTGTGGGAAGGCGAAGGTGGGAACGACGGTGCTGGGCTTGGCGGTGCCTGTCGCGCCGGTCCCCAAAATACCTCGTCCGTCGATTGGATCCAAGAGGAAGGCTCCCCCGACTCCTTCTCCTTCTCTTGACTACGCCCCGGCGGATTCGGCGGATCCCGTCGTGGGCGAGTCGAGGTTCCCCCTGAGGATGACCTTGGACCTGCACATGAAGGGGAAGATTGGACGTGAGCAAGTTCTTCCTCCTTCAAGTCACGAGGTTGAGGCTTTCACTCATGAGACGGGGCTTCGGCTTCAGAGCGATTCAGTGGTGGAGTTGTCGACCGGAGCCAGCGGTGCGGGCGTCCAGGTGTTCTCCATTGGTCGCGAGCGTCCCGAGGAGGAAGCTCCTACCTCGGGTGATTGTCCTTCTCTTTTGGTCACGTCATTCTTTTTTCGAATGATTTTGGCATGATCTCCTTGGTTTGTTTTCAGGTGCGAGGGCCGCGGAGCCCGGGGTTCTTGAGGGCGAGCCCCCAACTGTCGTCGCACGGGGCTCCGACACCGGGGATGCGCGGGCACCCCCTTTTAGGTTCGGCAGTGGGCTACGGGGATCGCTCCGGCGATCGCCGACGAGGCCAATGCAAAGCGTAAGAATGCAATGAACACGAAAACGCTTTTTACCCAGGTTCGGGCCACCCGGAGGTGTAAAACCCTACGTCCTGTTTGTCTGAGCTTGTATTACTGAAAGATTGAGTGCTTACAAGTTGCCGGGGGAAGGGTCCCCGGGTGCTCTCTTTTCGGCTAAGTGCTCTTTTCTATTCTGGGCTACTACTAGTGGAGAACTGCTTGGTTGTTGAATGTGCGAACCAAAAAACCGAACCCCTCAACGAACCCCTTTGACCGTTGGCGGGGGTCCTTCTTTTATGGCCAAGGGGATACCACAGGTGCCACAGTGCATGGATTACAAGTGGCGAGCAGGGAGCTTGGGCAGGCCCTTCTCGGTGTACTGGCATGCATGCATGAGAGCCAACCCCGCGGCTAGGGGTCTAAGGCCCCAAAACTAGCCCTGGGCAGCCACTGTTTGCCTGACTAGACGGATAACCCTCCTCCTGTCAGGTCATTAAATGCGCCGTGCGCTTCACTCCTTGTCCTGGCGAAACTGCACACTGGGTGCCTGCCGCGCGCCCACGTGGCGCTGCTGCCCTGTTCGCTCGGCTCCGCCTTTGTGGCAGAAACCTGTGCCTGGGAACGCCTCCTCCCGGCAAGTGCCTTCCCGAGAGGTGCCCAGTCAGGAATATTCCCCGAAGCCCCGCTAGCCCTTCCGGGCTAGTAGCTTGCCGGGCAGTCTGCACGTTGCCGCCCGGGGTGAGATCCTTCCGGGAACTCAGCGATGCGACCCACGCATCGTGCAGCGGTGGTGTCCCGGGGGCCATTGGTGCGACAGTAGCCCCCGGGCATGGGCCGGCAACACCTGTTCCCAGGTGAACTCTTCCCTGGTCGGCTACCGGGCTACGCCCCAACCGACGCGTGGGTCCCGACTTGTCTTGGTCCCGCGTCTCTTCGCTGTCCCAAGGCCCCGCCGTTACGGACGGAGTAGTGGGTGCGAGATCTCCGCCATAACCTCCCCCTTAAACAGGGAAGTTAAGGCCACTCTTCGCATTATCACTCTGATTAGTAATTATCCCAGTGCACCCGCTGGGTGCGGAAACAGCCGTTACCGAACGGCGGAGTGTTATAAAACTTTTACTGCTGCATTGAAGCGGGAACACTTAGCCCCCTAGCCTTGCTAGCTTCCGCCCCCGCCACCCATGGCGCCCCCTACCACCAGGAAGGGAAAGGAAGGGAAGGCCCCAAAGAAACAGGCGGCCAGCAATGGGGCCGCCAAGGCCGCCGCGGACAAAGATCAGAAGAAGTGGGCGATGAGGGCCACGCTCGCCTTCTATCGGCCCGGCTACAACGGCGAGGCGCTGGCCAAGATCCGGCATGCCGTTGCCTCCGGGTTCAACAAAAACAGGGAGAGCCTGATCTTCCCCGCGGGCGCCGACCACCAGGAAAACGACTTCCGGGTGTTCGGGCGCTTCATCCTCACAGGACTGGTACTGCCGTTCTCCCTGTTCCTCCATGCGCTCATGGAGTCGTACCAGCTACGGGTGGCGCAGCTCCACCCCATGTCCCTTTATCTCCTTGCCACCTTCCAGTTCCTCTGTGAAGCGTTCATCGGAGTAATGCCGTCGGTGGCACTGTTCCGGCACTACTTCTACCCCCGGATCGAAAACGCGAAGGCGATGTCATAGGGGGTGGTGTTCCGCGCCCGCGCCCGGATGAAGTCCGAGTTCATCGTTCGGTCGGAAAAGAAGATCGAGAAGGAATGGCGGGGCGACTGGTAGAAGACCCTGAGGAGTTCATCCTCTCGCCCACCGAGCTGTCGCAACCCAACGGCGGCTAGCGGGACCGGTACCACCGCGATGCCGATCTCTTCCCCATCGTGGAGAAGATCAAGGCCTTGCGGCTAGCGGGTCTCACGGACGTCGACGTGGCGTGAACCTTCATCAGTCGGCAAGTCGCTCCGCTCCAACTGCGCTCCCGCCCCGCGTGGATGTACACGGGGTCCTGGAACAGGACACGCCTCCACCGCGAGGGCGTGGACTGGGAAGCTCTCTAGGTGTGGGTGAAGGGGATCTCCGGCGAGTACGTCCCCGCCACAGGGTTTCCATCGGGGGTTATCTCCCTCCATGCCAGCGTTCCGGGGCTAAATGACATCATCGCCTCCTTCCCGCCCTGCAACGAGTGGGGGCTGATGGACGACTCCCCCACTCGGACCCCGCACGCTCCTCCGCCCGCGCCTCGCGGGTAGCAGGTGCTTGAAGAGAGCGGGGGCGAGTCGGAAGTCAGCTGGCCCTCCCTTCCGTCCTCAGACAACGTGGCGGGCCAGCCGGCCGCGTCCCGGGTAGTCTTCCGACGAAAAGGAGGACAGCGACGACGCGCCCTTGATCGTGCGCAGCTCGAGGGCGCGCGCAGCAGCCGTGGCGATCCCAACGGTGGCTGCGGCAGCATCCGCCCCTGCGGCGGCTCCCAGCTCCGTGAAGGCGGCCGCCTTGGGGGCGTCCGCCGGCACCTCAACGGCGACCACTCCCGCATTGTTTTCCGGAGCCCCGGCGGTGACTACCCTGGCGGCGACCGCCAGCGACCCGACAGCCGCCGGGGCCGCGGCGGCAGCTACACCAGCGATGGCCCCCGACGCCACGGCGGCCCCTTCGACGGTTCCCGCGGTGCCCGGGCCGCGGCAACCCCTCGGGCACCCACGGCCCGCCCGCTCGGGGGGTCTTCCGGGGCTTCGCGCTCCGACGCAACCCCCTGAAGGCCGACTCGTCGGCAAGCGCCGGCAAGAGGGGGAGGGACGATTCTCCGCCTGCCGCACCGAGCAAGAAGGCACGCATGGACGCCGGCAGCGGCGTCGACCCGGCCGACACCGGGGTCAGCGGTGCCGCCGCCGCATCTGCCGCCGACCCAGCCCCGATGGAGGTGGTGCCGGCAACGTGTACAACTCCTTCCCGCTCCGTTACCTGCATTTCCATTTGCCGGTTAATTCTGCAACTGTACCTTTTCTTTCCGCAGGCGACGCTCCGCCCGCAACAAACCTCCAGGAGACACTTGCCGGGATGGAGGAGGAGGGGGAGGCTGCTCCCGCGAGCCCAATGGCCCGCAAGGTAATCACCCAGAGTCCCCGTGCCTGCCTCCGGGCACTCGTTTAGTTTCCCACTTCTCATACTTCTCGTTGTTGCAGGCCCGAGCGCGCCCGCACCGGAAGCGGGCGCTACTGTGATCGACCTCGATCCCAACGTCGAGGTTACGGGGACGACAGAGGGGCCGGAGGCAGTCCCCCCGCCAAGCCTTGCTGCGCCGGCCGCTGCGGCAGTGGCGACCCCCGCCGCCCCCGGGGCGGCGTCTGGCGACACGCTAGCGGCCACAGACGCCGCTGGCACGAATTCTTCCGCCGCCCAGCAGGGGGCGGTCCCTGTCGGGGGCGCGGCAACCTCACAAGCCCCGCAGTCCCCGGGCACGGGTGAGGGGGGGGGTTGCGAGGGAGGAGCAACAGAGTGCTCCGCCGCAAGCGAACGACCCCCCACCCAGCATTACGGTGGCAGCGGGGGCTCCGTCATCGTCGGCCGCCACCTTCGACACCCACCTCGGCACCCTTGCGGGGTGGCTTGGAATCCCATCACTTGGGATCCGAGCGTCTTCGACCGGGGGCACCGGTTCCTTGACGCTGTCAAGGACCAGCAGCTGGCTTTCGGCACCTCCTTCAACGAGGTGAGAGAACACCACGCAATCGCCAAGAGCCAGCTGGGCGAACTGCGGCTGGCCGTGGAGAAGGAGCGGCAAGAGCTCTCCCGGTTGCGGGAGGAGACGCGCCTCGCCAAGGAGGAGGCGCGCCTTGCCCAGGAAGCCTTGGAGGATGCTGCCACACCGGTCGTCCCAGAAGAGGAACTCTACCAGCGACTGGAGGCTCAGCGCGCCGAGCTCCAGGGAGCCCTTGATTCGCTGGTGGCGGCCCAGGTGGAAACCAAGAAGGAGCACGCTGAGGTGCTCGCTGCGGCCCAGGCCCGGATTGACGAGAAGAGCGATCTGAGCGCCAACTATCGCGGCGAGATCCAAGGCCTGCGCGTCAAGCTGGAGGTGCAGACCAAAGCCACCAAAAGTGCGGTGGATGCGGCAGCCCGGTACAAGGTCTAGCTCCATGCCGCCAAGGACAAGGCGGCCTGGCTCGAGCCCGAGCTGGCAGCGTTCAGTTACGTTTTGTTCTCAGAGAGTATCGTTCAGGTTCAAGCACTTAGCTTTTAGTTCGATCTCATGCTCGGCACGCTTGCCAGAGGGGTGCGCCTGGTGTGTCGCCCCTTAGAGAGCCTGCTTTAAGGATGCGGCAGGAATGCCGCGGCAGGATCACCGCCGGCGACAAGCGCCGATGACGATGCTACCGCCGCATCTCCGCAGCAACCCTCGCCTTTAGAAGAGCCCTTACTTTCGGAGGAACCCGTTCCGAGGGGTGCAGTAGGGACGCCGTGACATCCTCGCCACCACCGGCAAACGCGGGTGGCGAAGACATCACGGCGTCCCTGCAACAGCCCTTGCTTCTTGGGGAAAGTCTTCTTGAGGGACGCAGCAGGGACGCTATGGTGGGCCGGAGCGAACAGCGAACGCCGGCACCGGTGCCATCACAGCGTCCTCGTGACGACCCTTGCCTCTGGAGGGGTGCGGCAGGGACACTACGGCAGTGCACCCGTCGGCGCTGAGCGCGGATGGCATGCATGACCATAGTGTCTCCGCGGCAACTCTCGCTCCTTGCGGAGATACCCTCTGGAGGGATGCGGCAAGGGCACTGCGGTAGTGCACCACCCCAGTGTTCCCGCGGCAACCCTCGCCTCGGAGCCGCTCACTAGAGGAGGTGTGGCAAGGACACGGTGGCAGCACACCCGCCGACGCCGAGCGCTGGTGGGATGCACCACCACCGTGTATCCACGGCACCCCTTGGAGTGGGCTCGGTGGAGGGGTGCGGCAAGGGCGCGACGGCAGTGCACCCATCGGCGCTGATGCCAAGCACCACCATCGCGCTTCTGCGGCACCACCCGCCTTCGCAGCCTCTTCCTTGGGTTCGCTCTGAGCCGTTCCACGGCCGGGATGATGCAATTTTTTTTCGAAATTCATGAAAACACAGAGCAATACGGATAACTCTCCTGCCTCCCAGCCCCCGAGCACAGAAGGGTCGATGCCAAACTTGGATGTGAGCATTTTCATTTCCCAGACACAGCGACTGCGTGATGCACGTTGCGGGAAGCCCGGCAACTGCATGTCCCGTGATGCACGTTGCGGAGAGCCCGGCAACTGCATGCCCCGTGCCGGAGTGATCCGGCAACGGGTTAACGTTTTCGAGGCTCTGGCAGCCCTCTGCTCACAACCAAGTATGGAAAGAAACTTCTGTGCACCTAGAGCAGGAGACGGAAAGAGGAGGGACATGCAAATAAACGAGGCAATCTTAAAGTTCAGGAAACAACACTTATCTTTATTCACAGTAACTAGTGGTTTACACACGGGGGTTGCCCGGCTACACTAGTTCGAGAGGTATGCATCGGCGGCATCACCTGAGGGTCGGGCTCCGCCGCTTCACGGGTAGAACTTGCGCAAGTGCTCGATATTCCAGCTATTTTGCACCGGCAAGCCTTATTCGATTTCCCGCAGGACAGCCCCCGGCCTGGTCACCTGCACTAACCGGAAGAGCCCCTTCCATTTCGGAGTCAACTTGTTCCCGGCCTTCGTTCCTTGTATCCGGCGCAGGACAAGGCCTCCGTTCTTGAGCCCCCGGGGACGGACTCGCCTAACGTGATAACGACGGAATCCCTGCTGGTAGCGCACGGCTCGCACAGCAGCCCGGCGTTGAAGCTCTTCGATGAAGTTAAGATCGTCAACCCTTTGCTCGTGTTGGCTGGAGTTGCCGTACGTGCGTACTCGGGAAGATCCGTGCTTGAGCTCGAGGGGCGGCACCGCTTCTGCCCCGTGGACAAGGGCAAAAGGAGTTTCGCCGGTTGCCCGACTAGGTGTGCTCCTGATTGACCACAGCACGGGCTGCAGTTCTTCGACCCAGTGCTTCTCGTGGCCTTTGAGCTTGTCAAAGGTTCTCGTCTTGAGCCCCCGCAGCACTTCCGCGTTGGCTCGCTCCACCTGCCCGTTACTTCTTGGGTGAGCAACAGACGCGAAGTGTATCTTGGTGCCTATGCCCTCGCAGTAGCCCTGGAACACCGCGCTCGTGAATTGCGTGCCATTGTCGATGTATCTCCTCCATCAGTAGGCGCCCTTCGTCTTGGGGCAAGCAGAGGAGTTTGACCCCATTTGCACGCCTGCGGTAGAGGTTCCCATCCACCACGGCGTACATCTTGGCTTGCCGGGCCACTCGCTCCGCGGCGACGTCGTCTTCCGGGAGGGCCTCTCCCTTCAGTTAGCGAGCGATTTCCACCGCCCAGGGAGGTGTCTCCCTGCCAACGCATGCCGCTACGTCAGCGGCATGGACCTCTGCTGATGCGAGGTTTCCTTCGGTTGCCGGAGGGGCTTCCCCGGTAACCAGCTTGGGGGCGACTGAAGGCGCCGCCTTCCTGTGGCAGAACACCCCCACCGGAGGCCTCCGACGCTCTGCTGCCATCTTGGATAGCTCGTCAGCAACGAAGTTATCCTTCCGCTTGACGTGCTCGAATCGCAAACCCTTGAACTTGCGTTCTAGCTTGCGGACTTCCTCCACGTACGGTGCCATCTGCGGGCAGTCGTAGTCCTTGTTGACCTGGTTGATCACGAGCTGGTAGTCCCCGCGAACAACCAGGCGCTTGATGTCTAGGGCGACTGCTTCCCGCAACCCGGCGAGCAAACCCTCGTACTCTGCCGTGTTGCTAGTGGAGTTTGGGAAATCAAGTTGGATAGCAAACCTCAACTTATCCCCCATCGGTGACTCAATGACGACCCCAGCGCCAGCCCCCTGGAGGCTGAACGCGCCGTCGAAGTACAGGATCCAATGGCCTTCGTCCAGCTTGCCCGGCAGGCTGGTCTCCGGCTCCTCCTCTTCTACACTCGTTGATGTCCATTCCATGATGAAGTCCGCCAGGGCCGCGCTCTTGATGTTCTTGGAGTTAGTGAAGTGCAGATCGAACTCCGACAGCTCCATCCTCCACTCGGCCACCATCCCGGTGGCCTCACGGTTGGTGAGGGCTCGCTCAAGGCAGAACCCCGACACCACCGTGACGCGGTGTGCCTGGAAGTAGTGGCGCAGCTTGCAGGACGTAAGCAGAATCCCCAGGAGGAGCTTCTGCACCTGCAGGTACCTTGTACATGCGTCGCGCAGCACCGTGCTGACGAAGTACACCGGGTGTTGTACGAGTCGCTTGCGCGGTGCCGACGCTGCCGGCTCAGGGGTGGTTCCAGCGTCCGAGGCGGTTGTCGGGGGCCATTCAGCCCCCTCCCCCAAAGCCTCAGTCCTCGGGACGTCTTCCTCCCTCTCGGCAACCAGCACCGAGCTGACCACCTGGTCAGTTGCTGCTAGGTAGAGTAGCAGCGGCTTGCCCGATTTGGGGGCGACGAGGACGGGAGGCGACTTCAGGTATTGTTTGAGATCATAGAACGCCGCCTCGGCCTCGGGGGTCCACTCTATTGGGCCCTTCTTCTTCATCACCTTGAAGGACCTCCGTTGATGCGAGGTTTCCTTCGGGGCGAGGTGGCTTCTTGGGTTGCCAAGTCTTTTGGGATGGTGCTTATCCTTTGACGGCGAAGATCTTCCGGGCTTGGTCGCCGGGGGCCTTTTTCCCCCACCTCCTCTTCTTCTTGGAAGACGAAGTGGGCGCAGGGGGTTCGTCGGACGCGGGAGCTCCTTTGGGAGCGGCGCGTGGCGCGTCTTTTTTGGCGACGTCCCCGTCTTCGCCCCGGGCGTATTCTTGCAAGATTCGATAGAGCTCCTCGGTCGTCTTCGATGGGTTACGACTTTGGGCCCGATTCACTTCTCCTTGGAGAAGGCCTTGCATGCATGCATCGATCACGATGGTCGACGGCGGGTTGGCGATTTGGCTTCGCACCTTCGCAAATCGATGGAAGAAGCTTCGGAGGGATTCCCCCGGCTTTTGTTTTACGGCGTATAGCTCGTGAGCCTGCACGGGTTTTTTTGAAGTTTCCTTGAAAGTTGGCGATGAAGACCTCTTGGAGGCCCTCCCACGAGTGCACGAAGTTCTTCTGCAGGTTATAAAACCAAGTTTGCGCCATCCCGGTGAGCGCGAACGGAAAGAGGTTGCACATCTCGATGGGACCTCCCCCGGCGGCCCGTATTGCGGTGGAGCAGACATCCAAGAATTGAAGAGGATTTGATTCCCCGTCGTACGGACGTATTGCAGGCGGCTTGAACATTGGCAGAAAAGGCGCGTCTTGGATCTCCCGCGTGAGCGGGTTGCAAGTCGGCCGATTCTTTTGGTTCCTTCGATGGCGAGGTCCTCCCTCGTCGCTTTCGTCGCTAGAGGGGTCGCTCGGAGAATGATCTCGGCGTTTTCTTGCGGGGTCGGAGCGTCGACGGGAATTCCTTTCGCCGCTGGCACGGGCTCCGGACTCTGCCACTTGCTTGTTCCATGCACGCTGCGGTCTCGTTCCCCGCGAGGCGCAGCTTGAGGCGGTACCTGGTTGCCACCTTGCTCGACCCCGGCGGGGGGAGCGAGGGGCGCTTGCGGGGCACTCGCAAAACGAGGTTGATGCTGAGCATGTGCGACTTGGAGAGCGCCTTGCGGCGGAAACCCCAATAGGGATGATACCAAGGAGCTCCATGGGCGATCGAGGCGAGCGCCAACGGAGGCAATCCCGGGTTGGAGGGGTCGTAGGCCGGGACTCCTTGGTTTTCCGGCACGGATCCTCCCGACGACACATTTTTTCCTCTTGTAGGTTCCGAGGGCAAGATCACTACCTATTGTAGGGAAGGTGGCGTGAAGCCCATCAAGCGAGGCATGCCGAGTTCCGTATCCCCTGCGGGGGCGGCAACCGTAAGCAGCTCGCCGATCCTTGCCACCACGTTGGTGAGTGTCGAGAGACCGCCTATGACGGTTTCGAGCACCTCGGTTCCTTCCGAGACGGCCGGTAGCGAAGGGGCGACCGCGACTTCCGTCGTGGCGACCATGCTTGCGGCGACGTCCGGATTGGTGATGATTCATTCTTCCTCGGGAGTCCCCGAGGCACTTGCTTTCTTTGTTTGCAACCGTGTAGACTTCGCGGCAAGTTGGGGACCCGATGAAGTAGGCTTCGTCGAGGCCATTAAATCTTCAATTGCGGCGAGGGTTCCCCACGGTCGGCGCCACTGTTTTTGTTCTCGACAACAATTAGAGTAAGGGGTGCCAATGTGCGATGGCACAAGTGCGGGTATAAAAGTAGGGCGTGTACGCCGACCTTATAGCGAAGGTCGTCGTAGACTTGGACAAGTTGACACGTCGATATTTTTTGAATATGTTCAGTCGACCCTGCGGGTGCGACTTAATCCTATGTTAGGAAAGGCTTCGAGGGGGTTGTTAGCCAAGGCCTTGGGCCGAGCGGATATTCCGAAGACACCTTTTAGCGAGAGATTCGTCGGTGCCGCCTCGTACTTGGACCGAACGCGTCTTTCTAAGTATCGAGGTTAGGATACCCTCGGAACTATAACCCAACCCCTTCTCTTTTGATCTCGTGCCAACCGAGGTTAGCTCGGATACTCGAACTAGAGTCTCCTAGAAGGCTTCCTCGAGGTCGATCGACTTTCAGTCAAGAGCGACGCACGAGAGCTAACCTTAGAGGGAGCACTCTAGCCCTCTCCACTTGAGTTTATTCAAGTGAGAGTGAATGGTACATGCCCCCATAGAGGGTATTTATAGCATAGAGGTCCATGACAAAATACCATGGCTACCCTTGAGGGAGAGAGAAAAGTGAGGACAAAATGGTAAAAGTGGTTACTTGATCCATAACTTTTGTGTGCACCATGAGAGGAATGTGAAAGTTGGTCCATGGTCCACCATGGACCAAAAGCCTCATCTCCACACCTTTCTTACCCCCTACTCTAGCTCATTCCACCCTTTGATCATGGCATGAGAGGTTTGACTTGTTGACTTGTCTTCTTTTGCTACATAGGATTGACTGCGCCACGTGAGCGTCTTGACTCATGCTTGGAAAATGTTGACTTAGTCGTCGTCACGTAGGATTTACGGTCCGGTCCATATAAGAATTTTATTTTACTACAACATAATCTAACGATTGTGACGCGTCAACTGAGATTTAAGCATTTTGCTTAAAAATCAGGCGGTGAGTCACTCCCTTTTCTAAACACGTGGGTGGGATAATTTACATTTTTTTTCGTAAATTGGCAATAAGCATCTTGTCAATCAAAAAAAAATCAGCTCTTCCGAAGAGTGAAGACTTTGTTGCGCTCCTATGCTTGGAGCATGGTATGTACCCCAGAAGCCATTTGAGAGAGCGCTACATATGTCCTCTCCCTGTGCCATGTGGTTGCGTAAACTCATGGGAGATTCCCCTAAATAATTAATGTAGAATATGCCATAGAGACCTTTCTTCCACATGATATTGTTCAAGTATGCATTTTATTTTATAGTATCGTAGTTTTTCTAATTATCATTTGCACAAAGTTATCTTAAAAATCACTCTAATAAATATTTATGTTGCACATGGGTTGGCCTAAAATGAGTTGACCTATTTAACTTGTTTTTACACTTACATTCCTATAGAAAGCTATCGTAGCTATATAATGCAAGAGCTCGTAATCACATGTTGATATTAAAATAAATTCAAGGTAAGAAATTCATATAAATCATTCTAAAATAAAAGCACATTTGTTGGAGTCTTAGAATGGAGAAAAAAATTGAGATAACTCAGCAGGTTTCCTATACGTCAAGTACTATTCACCAAGAAATATGGATCTTGGAGTGATAAAAATGAAAAAGAGTAAAATGCATCCCTATTCCTAATATTATTAAGGCGTCAACTTAATCCTAAAATTACTAAACTACTTATTTTGGTCTTAATTTTTTGTATTACATTGATCTCGTCAGGTCCAAGGGTGGCTCGGGAGCGTTTGATTAAAAGAGACGTAGGATTAAAAGAGACACCCAAATTTTTTACCAAATACTGTGTAAAAAACACCTTAGCAGGCTAGCAGTGTTGAGAGTCTGTTGTCTTTTTTAGTGCAGAGATAATATTTTTTCACGATATACAAATATCTCAATTTATTCAGAGTCCTGATTATTTATTTTAAAGAGTCGGTTCAGCCTGACAACCATTTTGCTCCTTAATTTCTTACGCCGGTGAAGTTTCTTATAGCTAGAATACAGCTATATCCCACGGAACACCGAGTTGCCCGTCTCCGCGAGCAACACGTGTCCCATACCTGCCTGAGGCAAACACGAGTGCCATACCCTGAGCCATACTGACGAGACGACAAATCAACGTTCCCCCACCGGCAGGAGCATGGGTTCTTCGGCAGGTACAGCGGCTGGACGGTGGTCCAACGTCCACCCAAGCCCCGACCCGAGCGCCGGCCCCTGAGTCTCTGCGCGCCAGCGAGCTGCCGAAACAAAGCAAAAGCGACGATCAGTCCGCACGCAGCTCAGGCAGGAATCCGGAATTATTCGTTTGCAAAACCCCAATGTGGGTGGGACCTGTACGGATCCCCTGGCGCCTCTCTCGGGGCTCGATCGCGATCGTCCCTGTGTTGGCAGCACGGCGGCGCTAGGAGCCATGGTGTCACGGACGTACATGGACAGCCGTACGATATATTTGTCACTGCATGACCGATCCAGTCCAAATCTGGGACGCTTATTATTGCGTCTCCGTTGTGCATGCTGGCAGGCAGCACCATGAGGCTCTGATCGGCTGTCGTTACCTACCTGGCTTAATGTTGCCAGTTGGTCCCGTTCAGATAAGGCCTGTTCCGTCAGGCGATAATCCTGGGTTTCTGATACTGCATCGATACTATATGTAGCTAGGACTAGGACAAACAGTCGGGTGGCGTAATCATACGATGAGCCCGCATATGTATTGATTTGTTCTCGTAGGAGAAAGTAGCTGATCCAAAGTGAGAGGTGCCCAAAGCCGAACCCTTGCTTGAAGCCTTTGTACGGGCATAAACTCATCACTTCATCAGGCATCAGCACATGTATGCTTTGCCGCCGTAGACCACTGTGTCTTGAATATTGCTCACCTCTTGGCCTGTGCAAATTTGTGTAAACTATTAAGTGCTGTAATAATTTTGTAGATTCACTATCTTCCGAGAGGCATGTGCACGTAGCCACCTGGTGCGTTCACTGTATAAGGGACACTCATCCACTCCCTCCCTGTCCAAGGAATCAAGCAATACTAGTATTGCCCAGTCCAAATCGAACTGAAACAGAAACATGCCAATATGTACTATCGTATGGTGGCAAGTCCTACACTTTATACGGGTCTCTGTCCCGAATACTACGAGCACCCAGCACGCCACAAGCGATGCACTGCTGAAGCAACCGTCTATTTCCCCAGCAGTAGAACTACAAACTGGCACCATGCAAAGTAAAGAAACGGAAGGAGGACACCAAACGTGCCGCTTGGTGGTACCTAGTCGATGACAACCTCAATTTTTTTAATTTTTTTTGCGAGTAGATGAAAACCTCAATTGACAGTTGGAATCATGGAATGTACAACCGAGTCCATGATAACTCCTTTGTAACTATAAAATCAGGATCAATTAGCAACATATACAAACTTCCTTAGGATTTAATTTCTAACCAGGGTCGCTATCGCCGTCAACTTAAAACCGCAAACCCCACAAGGATAACGCGCTCTCCGACTCACACGAGTCCACATCAAAACAATGTAAAGCCCAATATATCCAAGACAAAATGAGTCGCAATCCCTCTCCATGAGGCTTCTTTCAGGACACACGTCCTCTCCCTCACAACCCCCAAATTAACTCCACTTTGAGTGCTCCTACTAGCAAGCAACGCACAGCAAAGAAGCCCAGCCCACCACCGTGCCGAATTCGTACCGCGCGTCGTCTCTGTGCTGCGCGTCGCGGGCGTCCCCATCGCTTCCGTGCAGCCTCCAGCTGGTCCGACAACCAACTGAACCCCGCACCCAAGTCCCAAAACCAACCACCTCGCGAACCAAACTCCCGCGCGGACCGGGCTCGCACATCATACTAATACCTTCACTTCGCCGCCTGGCTGGCTCCTCGTGCCGCCCGCGTCGCGACAGTGCCGCGCACGCGTTCGTCCCATCACTCCCGATCAACCCATCAAACAGTCCCATAGCTAAATGTACATAAAACTTCTTGTGGTGTTCAATGTCGTGTGATCGAATAAGCAGAGGAGAATTAGCAGCCGAATTTGCTGCGTGTTTGGCCTTGCTTGTAGACCCCAAGGGAATTAGGGAACCCGATGGAAATCGTTGTTGGACTGTTCGACGAGTTGCCAAGGGGATCATCAGAGTGTATCAAGTTCACTGCCAACAAAACGTGGAAGAAAAGAGGACGAAAAATGCACTGTTTCCCGACTTTGGAATGTTAACTAAGCGTTATGTCAAAGAAAATGTTAACTGAATCTACATAAAGAAAATGCTAATGACTGAATCCAGATGACAATGCGCAAAGTAGCCAAGTCTAGATGTTTCCCTGCTTTCTGAGCAACTTCGTTCTACAAGTCCCCCATCCGACCCGGAGTCTGATCATCTGAGTTCGGAAGCCTGGGCGCCGCTAATTCAGAAAGCGAAGCAACTGCGCTTCTAGAGCTTCGGTTATGTTGCTTCTGTTCTGTATCTAGCTGAACCTGAAGTTCAGTTTTTGTCTGGCTACAGTGATATGAGGAACACTTTTAGTATCCTACGTACCCCTGCTTTATTTACATGCCAGTTCAGATATTTCTTGCTCTTACTGTTTGTTGCTTTCAGGTTTCATTCTCTGATGCAGATGAATTAGTGGAAGAAAAAGCTTCAGCTGTCCACTCTTCGCATTGCTTTCAACTTGAAAAAGACGCATTTGTAGCGAAAGTGATGGATATTCTTGCACCGTTGAGAATTTGCATAGGTCCGTTGAGTCTGAGGTTCTCTGTGTGAAAAATGGAGGTCTCGCTTTGCCTTTCAACCAGCTTACAGAAACTTCAGCTTTCGGACTTCAATTACATGGGCAGCATCAAAGGTTCCATGCGTTACATGGGCAGCATCAAAGGTTCCATGCGAATTTGTTACGATGAAAACCAATGTGCGAGATAATATGATTACTAGCTCCTTACTGCACTCGATTACGTAGATGCAAAGTAGCGAGAGCTAACATGGTTTTTATGGAGTTTTCACGGTTTGCGCCGTAGAGGTAAATATCCGGTGCAAACCGTGAAAACTCCATGTAAAAAAATTCAAAAAATTCTCAAAAAAATCACATATGTTAGAAAAATGATGTTTTATATATGTGTAAAGTTTTAAGTCCAAACTCAATTTCGTTTGGTAGCAGCAAAAAAATAACAAATTCTGCATGAATAGTGGTCTTTCGGTGTTTGACACTATTCATCAAAGGATGGCCAGAATCTATTTTGTCTTGGGAGGTCAAATAATCAATCATCAGTTCCTCAAAGGAGCAATCAGCCGGCCGGAACATAAACGTAATGAAAAATACAGCGTCCCGCTACCAAATCTGAAGAAACTTTGTCGCCCTCCAGTGAGTAACAGAAGCCGTACAAAAACCAAGCCCTTCCGGTTTACAAAAGCCAAGCACACGAAACCAAATCCGGATCAAGCCAAGAAAGGGACGAAGTTAAACACGCATGCCGAATCGGATGCCGCTCCCGGACTCCATCGCACGCGCGGAGCGCACGGTGCGCGCCCACGTACCCACGCACCCGCGCACGTACGCAACGCTTCGGCGTCGTAGATTTTGAACCCCGGCGCTGGCTGGACACGACGAGGTCTAAACTATTCGGCCGTCACATGATGAACCAGCTCTGCCCGGCACGGAACTCCACCGGCGCTTTGCGTGCGATCGAGGGGAGACGCGAGCTTCTTGCCGCAGCCAGTGCCAATCTCATTTCGAACAAGCCAGTATACGACTAAAGTATCGCTCGAAGTTCAATGGATAACGATCTGAACTGAGATTATGAAACTCGATCCTTGGTAAAGAAATTTTTTGGTGCCGTGATGAAAGTTGGCCCTAGAAAAGCGAGCCACGGCGGTCCAGCGGCGCCATCCGTGATTGCCTTGCCCCCCCCCCCCACAAAGACAATTGATATACTGTTATTCGACATTTCGATGACAGTGACCTACGGCCGGACATACGTTTTTAATTTGCACTCCACGGTCATTGTAACTCGTTGCGTGCGCATACAAGCTCTTAATTAACCCAGCCGGACACGACAAATTGGGCGTGAAAACGGCATTAGCATCCGATGCGTGCGCTGTTTTAGCGGCAACCTTTTCGAACCCCATGCGGCACGCTTCTGAAGCGGACGACATCCTCCGCTGCTCTGCACCTCTGACGCAGTTCAGCTCGGGGTGTGTCCTAATCCTACATTTTAGGACTACTGCTAGTAGTGTCAGCGTTCCCTTCGTCTCCTCTGTTTCTCCGGGCCACGAGCAGAACCTTCTCTTCTCTGGGACAATCGCGGGGGAATTCCAGTTTCCTACGGCCGTGCCAGCAGAAAGCGCAGCGCCTATGGAGTTGGAGGAGGGAGCGAGGCCGCCGATGATGCTCAAGGAGTGGCTCGAGCTGGAGTCCAGCGCGGAGCTCTCCTGCGACGACGACGGCTTCGGGTGCAACCGGAGCGGGAGCGGCAGCAGACGATGGAAGAACATCGCGAGCGTGTCCACCGCGGTGAGGGCCGCGCTGTCCCTGCCGTCGAGCCGGGGACCGGAGCGGCAGGTCGAGCTCTCTACGAACTCGTCTAGGAGAAGGGGGCTGCGTGTGGGGTTCTGGAAGAAGCGGAGGAGGGCGGAGGAGGTGGTGGACAGGAAGCTGCCCAGCTGCTCTGCGTCGAGTACAGACGCGAGCGCAGGTGCCGCCGGCCGCCATAGCCATGAAAAAGAGGTAGGACTGCACTTTTTCCCTGAGAATTCCTCTCAGGTCTCGATGACTCGATCGCTCTCCTCATAAATTTTGCTATTCTCCTCATATGTTCTTGGTCTTGGCTACTTTTTGCTTTGCAATTGATCGCGCGATCGCTCCTTCTGTGATCGATGATATCAGGTTGCGAGATTGGAGGCGACGTGCCGCTTGGACCCGGAGCGAGAACAGAAGCAGCGTCGGAGCCCAGTTTCAGTGATGGATTTCCTAAGCCAGGATGAAGATGACGAAGGCGAGGAGGACGCGAACCCCGGCGACGGCGACGGTGAGGACGACGAGGCCGCGTCGCCGACGTTCCAGCGAAGCATAGCCAACATTCGAAGTAAGGCTCTTCCACACTTCATTCTCAAGTCAATTCTGTCCGTCCACCCATAGTTTCTACGGCATGCTGCATTTTTCAAAGCATCCTCGCTTCCTGAATCCTGACGATTTCTGACAATTAACGTCCGTTAGGGGTTTAATTAGATGTTCATTCTGAAGCTAGCTGTCCCCGACAGGCACAACGAAAGCATGGTTTGTCCTAGCTTCCTCCGCCGGCGTGTAATCCTGCGAACCCCGTACAGTTTGATGATCCTGATGCGTGCACACGATTTATCGGAGTATTACCCACCGCAAGAATATATAGTCGGTGACCCATTACTGTCTCGTATATCTTATCAACACAAGAAAATTTGTGCATGTGCAAACCATTGGATGCTAGCTTGAGTACTGAGTGTACAAGAAAAGGGAGCGGGGAAAGACGCGACGTTGATGGCCAAGCGGCAACGTATAATGGTTGCGTAGGGAATTTGTATCTTTAGCGTTGTTTAGCGCGTTAAACAAGCGTTAACACTACTACACTAGGCAGGCTGCATTATCGGAAGGTGTAAAGCATGACGTACTCTAATGCTTTTTTTTGCGAAGAGTACTCTAATGCAATTTGCAAAGCGGGATAGGGAAAAAGATACCTCGGAATATACAATCTCGCGTTAACAACTGGATATATATAGCAGCACCTTGTTGGTTGTGACCAGTGGATGCAATCATGAAAGGGGTATCATCCATCTGGTGCTCACTCGGAGTCATCTTACTTTAGCTTTACACACACATATATGTATTCTCAAAAAGGGACATATGCTTGTTCAGTAAAATTAAGAAGCCAACATATGGTAAAACTTACAGGGCTCTAAGGCCGGGGCTTCCCTCCTTTTTAATTTCGTTTAAAAAAAAATGATGTGACATGTTTCCCTACGATGGTCAGCTGTATATGACTAACTTCTTCATCGGAAAAAAAATGGCCGTCTTCTTAATTTGGATCATTATACTTAGAGAGTGAGAGTTGGTGTCTGAGCTGAGCCGTGAGCTATAGACATACAATCTCTGGATTTTTTGGACAACCGGCGACTATGCTATACATGTACTCCCTCCGCGTCTCATAATTCTTGTCGTTGTTTTAGTACAAATTTAAACTAAAACAACGAGAAGAATTATGTGACGGAAAGAGTATATAGCAAGACTAAAAAGTAATGGACCAATGACACCCAATATGTTGGTTTTGTTGTGACTTCCATGCTAATGATGCCATGTTGGCCTCGACTTTCCTTCTAATTAACTTCTATTTTGCATTCACCGAATTAGGTTAAATGTAAGATGAATCTATACTGATGACATTTAACAATTTATCTATCCATATGTTGTCCATAGTATAAATCAGTGAACAAAAGTTATTAGGTTATAACAATAATAAACTTCTTACAATACAAGTTATTTCGTGGCATATATGACATGGTTCGCCGGTTTTTTAGATCACCTTAAGTTGACGGTTAAAAACTTTCCTTGTGTAGGAGCAAGTCAGCGGCTGCTTCAGACAATTCGCCAGTTCGAACAACTGGCCGATCTAGATACATCTGACATTGACGATGCCACCACAACAACGGAGGATATAAGCAACCACATGGTGGAAACAGACTCCATAGAAGACGTTGAAAGTGTGCATGCGCAACGCCTGCTTTTGGATGGAAGTATGTCGGGACCTAACCACTACTTTCAAAAGCTTCTAGTAGATTTCTTTTGCGAGGGTAAAAACCTAGATGGTCCAGATCAAGGGAAGTTGTTGGAGACTGCTGATGCATGGTTGCATGGGAATGCTTGTTCATTGAGACCAGATCGGAGAGTGGAGATGACAGATATTGAGTGGCTCGGGTGTTGGAGAAACATCAGAGGGGATGAACAGAAGCTATTGGTTGTTGATTTGGAGGATGATATCTTTTGGTCTTTGATTGGAGAATTGGTTTGTGAATTACACTAACAGCCAATAGAGGGAAATCAACTTTCTATATTGATTGAAACATGGAGATAATTGGAACGAAAAGCCTTGACATGTAACTTTGCTATGTCCTTTGTCTTTGAAGATGAAGCCCATCACCAATCTTAGAACTCTTGGGGAATATTGCAACATATTGGTGCCAATGGAGCAATGTTTGTTGTGTGGCAGTACTCAGGAGGTGGAAGTGTATGTACATCTCAGAATATGGATCTTAAGATAGAAATATGATATATATTTTTGAAGTTCCACATTTAGAACGTTGACAATTGTGGCAATATATGTGTTCCGATGAGATAGAAAACCACATTTGCCACAAGAATCACATATCAAAGGATTTCCACTAAAATATTAGCTTGCAAGGCTAAACATTCAATGACCAATCTCAAGACCAACACAGAACGACAAGTGGGATTGTGAGAAGTTAAGTAGTAGAAATAGAAGGATTTTTTATTGAAGTAAATATTTAGTTGAGTGATGATGAAAGATAGAATCTGATGAATTATGAATAGAAGTTTATTTTTATTTTTTATTTCCTTATTTATAACATTTTCTCCTAGTTTTAATTTGTGCTTTAACAATGTTTTTGCACCTACTCCTCATTTTTAAGGGCCATTCATCCGATCGTGCATTTGTTCTCTTCTCATCCCATACGGAATAATAAACTAGTTAAACTAAGGATGTATGGGGGAAAATCCACCGTTCACTGCAGAAAGAGGGTTAAATCATGTAGAAATAAGTTTTCCCCCAATTCAATTCTTTATCTATCTCTTATTCCAAAATTCTCCTGAAAATCCAATTGAACTTTCCATATGATCTTGTTTATAATATTATTAGTTTACTCAACTGACAAGTGTCCTGATTTGGAATTGGCGACTTGAGTATCATTTGAATCCACTTTCTTTTACATATATGTACATATCTTGTTTTTAGTATTCCTGTGTGAAGGAAGGGCACGGAATCTGTATTGGCTTAGGCGGCTGGCTCTCTCCTTCACTCCTTGGATCCCCTTCTTCAAAATCTCCCAATCCCCAATTCCTTGTATCCTCGTGTGTAATCGAAGTATCGAACCAGATTGATCGAAGAACCAAGAGGGAGCGGTACCACTTCCCTCCCTGGGCCTGGCCCATCTCGCTGCCGAGCGCCCCAACCCCGTCGCTCGTCTTCCTCGCGCGAGCGCCGCCACCCCTCCCTCACCATCCCGCTGCCGAGCGCCCCAGCCCCCCTCGCTCCGTCGCTCGTCTTCCTACTCGCGCGAGCGCCGCCACCAGGTTGGTCTCTCCTTCGATTCTCTCGCTCCCGGCCGTTTCTCCTCCCGTCACCTCACGAATGGATTACGCCCTTTAGCCCCCCCGTTTCATCTCCTTGATCTCCCCCAATTCATAACCGAGGCAAAAATCAAGGTAGGGCGGCTGCCCTACCTTGCGCTACCGAGTCCTCCGCCCGTGATTAGTACGAACTAATACTGCAGTCAGTTTATGTTCAGAAAAATATGGTGTTTCAACTGAACCGCTCTGCGGTGGAGAGATGGAACTGAATGCACCGATTCGCTTCATGATGATATCCTGCTGAAGCTATTCAAAAGCTACTCCCTCCGTTTCATAAAGATTGGCACGGCTTTGAAGTAGCTCTTAAAGCCGCGCCAACTCATGGAACGGAGTATCTTTCAACCGGGAGGAGAAAGCTGTAGATTGTTTCATCTGTTTTCTCTCTGTTTTTTTATAAAGGAATTTGGCTCCTTAACGACTTTTGAAAGATGATCTTGCTATAGCTAGTAGAGCTAAGAATCGGGAGCAACACGAATGAAAATCAGATGATAGCAAAAAATTAACTCCACAAAAGGACAAGCAAATGTAACCTTAACATACTATTGAGATAAAATCGATGATGACCGATGAGCCAAGTCCATGTTATCAGCTTAAAATGATGGTAGCTAAACACGTATCATCTATGGATCATGATAAACAAAAAGAGAGAAGGATCACAGCTCCACTACTATTTTTTTTTGTGAGGATCCAGCACTGTTTATTTGCTATCAGATATCATTGTTGCTATTCTAGAAACGTTCTTTTATGATTGTTTTCACGTGAAGTTTGTGACTGTATTCCTGTGGTTTTCAAACATGATCGGAGGTTAGATATTTCTGTTATTCTTGTTACGAAATCTGCCCCTTTTCATTTATTATTAATTCAGAGGGGGGAAGTGGTTGGGTGAGTTGTTCTCTCCCATGCAGAACCAGTGGTAACTAGCAGTGGAACACGTGGGGGTGGGGGGAGGTATTACGTCGGGGTGGTGCAGACCAATCGGGTGCTACCAGGATGAAGCTTACTTGCTGTTTCTCTTGGGCAAGATGTAGGCACTGACTGAACCGCGCTATGGTTCAAGTGTACGGCGAAAGTACGTACAAGCTTAATGGAACACTAATTAATACGTGGCATAGCCAGAGTGCACCCCAGCTGACTTCTTTAATTGTAAATTCATTTTGTTATTATAAGGCTGTGGCTAAGTAAGAAAGTAATTGATCTATCCTCTTTTGATGTTCACAGGACAGAGTCTCTCCATCAGCATTTGATGGCAGGAACCGCTGCTTTAGATCCTCGACGGGCTGAGGCCGCTAGCAAGCATGTGAGGGCACTTAATACCCAGTTTGCAAGGTTAGACACTTCTTCATCTGCTAGCTATTGCACTTCTCTTGGCCTTATTAATCAAATCACCTTCTGAAACTGGTGCTCTTGCATATATGAGGTCCTATCATGTTTGTTATTTTCACTAATCATTGAATACAAACTTGGAAAGTAGCATTTTTCAGCTTTCATGCCGCATTTCACACATCTGGTGGATAACACTCATTTACATGTTTTATTTTGAGCAGCTGGGTACAGTTACAGTTGCAAAATCATCCAGCTGAACTTTGGGAGGACGGCATCAAAGATTACATATCCCATGCTTCTGAAATCATGGTACGCTTGACAGACATGCACGGACGCTGCATAACTAGAGATCTAATTTCTTCTAGTCACTACTGGAAAATGTATCACATCAACTTTGTTGTGCACATGACGTGCACGTGTAGTTAATCTGTGGTCGTTATGCAAGATAGAATTTACTTCCTGTGTTTCTAGGTTTGGTTTATAATTGTTAAGAAATTTTGAACAAATAGATACCAGCAGTGTTCACCATTTGCTATGAATCCAAACTTGTATACCTCTAAAAGTTCTTGTAGTATCAGTTAAGTTTTCTGGTTGACCGTGAAACTTCACTACTAAGAAATCAGTTGTAATTTCAAGTCTGTAACTGATATATCTAATCAGCAGATTATCTGATTCCTATGCTATACAACCTCTAATGAAATCTCACTGGGAAATGAAACCTTACAATAGAAAAAGTTACCTGCATTTAAACTCTTGATTTTTTTCTCCTTGAGGGCTTAAACATTGGAATGAATTGTTGTTTCTCTGAATAATTGCACTACTTGGCATTGCTTAGGTGGTATGCCGGCCGGCACTATAGATGACCTGTCAACAGTTTTTAGTCAGATTTCTTATGATATCTTGATCTGATGTTGTTCTCTCTTCTTAGGAAAAATTCAAGGATGTTGTCAATTGGCTTAGACAAAATAAAGCAGGTAGAATAGATGTTTCATCCCCAAGTCCAGCCAAGGATGACAAGACTACTTCACCGGCAACTGTAGGCACCAGGTTTGTGGTACAGTCAGGTTCAGATAATGGACAGAAGGGTCCAACTACAGAAAGCTTCCCTGCTTTTCAGAACTCGAGCTCACAGAATGCGTTCTCATTCTCTTCTCATAAGCAAGCACCAGCTTTTAGCGGTATCACTTCTCACCAGTTTATACCTTTATACGTTATACTGTGTTTATATTCGTCATAGTTTTTTTGTGCGCAGCTTAATTACATATTTATATTAGTTTTTTCATATGACTTGTAGGCATATTTGGTGATAAGAACGACACGCCTGGTGACAGCAGTAAATCGACTTTCCAGTTTAGTGCAAATAATGGCTTTTCGACAACTACTCCATCCATTTTTTCTGCTCCAGCTTCACAGAGTTTTAGCATGCCGACCCCAACACTTTTTTCAGTGAACCAACAACCTACTTTCACTGGTATTTTTTTTTGTTTCATTCTGCTTTCTCATAATTGATTGTTCCACATGTAGGTGCCAACAAATCACATATTTCTAATATGTGGTTTTATGCATTTATTTGGATGTGGCCTGTTCAGAGTATTCAAATGAAAACATAATTTGGATTGTAGTGACTTATTGCCATTAGAGCACTACGGTTTAATGACCATTGTACATGCATGATGCCATTATATCATCAATCCAGCCAGATATATTGAGTTATGCTTGTTTATGTGTTTCACTATTCTGCTTAGTAGTCGATCAATTCATTCACTGTTCTGCAACTTACATGTGAAACCCTGACGGCAATGACAATTGCATAATGCCCTGTTTACATTTATATATGGAATATTAATTATTATTTTTGTTGCTCAATCAGGAAATAAAAATGCTGTTGAAGTCTCAGGTGATGCAGATGAAGGTTAGTATGTAACAATTTGTTAATTATGTGGAAAGTCCAATTTTGCCACCCCACCCCTTGTATTGCGATGGCAATGGATACCATGGAACCCGATATCCACGGGTATTATGTCCATGGAGCGCGGGTATGGGACGATTTTGCTCCATGGATTCTTGCCGGCGGGTCGCGAACTCGTGGAGCATGCATGGACACTGAAGCTGCTCCATGGATATCCAGTTAATTAATTGAATAAATAATATGCTGACATGTGGGCGTGGTTCTTAGTCATATAAAAGGTTGCAACCCTAACTTCTATTCCAAAATCCCAACCCTAGCTCCTGCCCACCCAGTCCAGCCGCCAGTCCTTACCCCCAATACCCTGAGGTTAGGCCTGGCAATGGTTTGAAAACTAGCCCATACCCAAACCAAACCTGGATGCTTTGTTCCACCGTCCAAAATTATAACTAACCCAGTGATTATCTTTTCAGAACCAAACCAAACCGAACTGCTAGAAATTCAACCCAACCAGAGGCCGTTAGGCGTGCCATGAGGGGACGCGGCCGCTACCGCAGAGGAGGGGCGGCATGCGAGCGGCGGCAGACGGCGAGCGCGACGGCGGACCAGCCCATACCCAAGCCAAACCGAACGGAACTGGTTTCACCGGAAACTAAACTGAACCAAACCATCTGCAGTGGTGGCCCATTTGTACCCAAACCAAATTAACCCAAATGAAAAACTAAACCATAAGAACCGGTTTCCCTAAAACCGTTTCCAGGCCTACCTGAGGTCCCCTCCCTGACCCCCAGCTGCCGCTGCCAAGCGCCCCTGCCGGCTAGCACCCGTCGCCCCCAACCCCAAGCCCCCCAGCGCTGGCAGTGCTCGTCGACCATCGCCCCCAAGCATCGGTCGTTGCTGTTGCTGCTGCTGCTGTTTCTTGCTTGCTGCTGCTGTTGTTAGGTGCTGTAGTATTGTTTGCTCCATGGGTCTTCATGGATACCCAGGTATCCAGTGGGTATGGACATGGACAGGGTTTGAGCCACGTGGGGACTTTCGCTGGTGGGGAGCTGGATCCAGGCATGGATCTGGACGAGTCTGCCCGTCCAGACCCGCTCCATTGCCGTCTGGCATTGTACTTTCATGATAATCCAACTTAAACGGTCGGCTATAAAACCGTCTAGGTAAACACCAGCATCTTTAAATATTAGTGAAAATCAATCCCCCCCCCCCTCCACACACACACACACACACACACACACACACACACACACACACACACACCCACTCTCACGGAGTACGCAGTACATGATGTAGTCCATGCAAGAAGACGGCATTTTTTTCTGGGATTTTCAGTTTTTCAATTAGAATTTTTTTACTACTAATCTCCCCTCACCGTGCTCACTCATTTTCAATGCATTACCCACTCTTAAATGCTTCATTCATACTCTTGTTTGGATGATCAGATGCTGAAGCTGAGCAACCAAGCAGCCCTTCTGTAAAGAAGGCAGAAGAGAAAGGAATAGTTGTTGTTCATGAAGCCAAATGCAAGGTGTACGTGAAGGTATCCATTCCATTCTTTTCTTTTTAGCATTATCGTTAGATTCTGTTCCTAGGTTTGTAATTTGTGTTTCTTGATCATACCATCCAGGTATTATGCAATCAATATGCTATGCATGCATTCACACTTTTTTTGTATTTATGTAGCATGATGATGCTTCCAAGGGTTGGAAAGACATTGGTGTTGGTCAGCTCTCCATCAGATGTAAAGAGGGTGCAGAGAGAGCTTCGAAAGAGTCCAGTCCAACAGTTGTGATTAGAAATGATGTATGTGGTCTCCTTTTTCTGCTCATATTTAGTAATCCAAGTTCATTTGTTTTCATTTTATTAGTAGTGGTATTCTTTTATTATTTTCTGTCCATTGTATGCCAAGTGTGAAACTCCAACATCTTCTGATATAATTTTACAAAATGTTCCGTTTCTGTTTTTGTTTTTACAAATGGTGTGTTTTCCAAATCTTGTTTCTTCTATAAAGTATAACAGATTTATTTTGTCTTCGGTTCCATGGAGTATTTAGTACCACGGACCATTTTCTTCTCAAAATTTTCTACTCCCTCCGACCCATATTACTTGTCTCAAATTTGCCCAAAATATGGATGTATCTATGTTTAAAAAGCGTCTAGATACATGTAATATTTCGACGAGTAATATGGATCGAAGGGAGTATCAATTTTGCTGCCCCTCTCTCTCTCTGCTTATTATTTGCATATGGCACTGCTGTAAGATTGTTTCTGGTTGTGAATAAGATATTAATGGCTGATTTCTGGTAGCAGGTCGGCAAAATTCTTCTGAATGCCCTGATCTACAAGGGGATAAAAATGAGTGTTCAAAAGAACACAGTTGCCTCGATATTTCATACTTCTGTAAGTATTGTGGTCACCACCCACCCTGTCCTACCTGCCCACGTGAACTATCTCTGAGAGCTCAACCACATTGTTTGATATTGAAACTGATGTACCTTTTAAATCAGGGGATGCTCTGTATCCAACATATCATGCACTACTTGTTCAGCTATTTATACCAAAAGTTTGTTCTCATGACATATTGCCATAGCATTTTTTGGGGGCTTAGAGCTTGGAACAGCCTCCACCCATCTCTAGTGAAGTAGGTCAAGCTTCTTACCTACTGGATAAGGCTGATTTATTTTAGGTATTACTGTATTTTTCAGAAGCAGAAAGGTACAGTTGGATGGAACATGTCCTAGGTTACTGTTGCGCATGTAAACTCAGGATCTGTATTCTACAATTTGTGCATACTTCACTGCTTATGCTGGACTCTACTTTGTGCAGCACATAGCTCATTCAGTATGACTCTTGATTCGTGATACATTTTCACAGGATGCACAGTCAAGTGAATCGGACAGTGGTGCGGTTGTAGCTCGACCATACTTATTCCGGCTGAGAAATGAGGAAGCGGCCACAATGTTGTCAGCAGCAATGAAAGAGAATGCACCTTTAGACTGACTCTTCATGGCTTTGTATTATTATCTCAAGAGGTTTGCTTTTGGCAATAGTGGTAATGTTTAGAGGGGCTTGGTAACTTCTTCCGATGGGCCAAAAGATGCCCTGTGGAGTTTTTGCCCCCGAGTTACAACTAAGAAGCACACCGAGATAAAATTTTGTGTTGCCTGTAAGTCTAGCTGACCATGTATCATCTTTTCTTCCCTGATTGTATCATCCGTTGGTGGCACTAGTAAGGTTATTTAAACATGGGGTAGAGCGTCACTTAGTGTCACCTGGCTGTGGCAGAAACCTTGTCATGGCAATGGTCCAAATCACATGGTTGAAAACTTCACTCGACAGATCCATCCACATGGACTTTAAAACTTGTTGCAGTTAATTTTCCTATATGTATGCTTGTTTATTGTTTTGATGAGAAAGCTTGTGGTTCCTTTGATAGTTAATGTATCTCAAGTTCTCAACTACGACGAACCCATGACCTAGGGCGGTTACACCATTCAAGGTACCTGGCGTTGGATGTCTCGTGGAGATTAGAATTTTACGATAAACGTTTTTTTAGAGGGTTTTACGATAAATGTTTCATGAGAGTGCTTTTCTGAGTCTGTCAGTCAGAACTGTCATATGGATAAGATAATACTAATAGTCAGACAGCAATTTTGAGACACAGTTACCTGTTACCAGTACTGCTGCCATTCTAGGGCTTAAAGTCAGAGGGGCGGCAGGAGCTCAGTTAGTAATTACTCTCCCGAGGAATTTTGTAAAGCACATTACATGCTTTTAAAAAATCGCATATTCACACATACAAGTGACGTTTTGATTGGTCAATTTCTTCTACGTTTCGGGTTTGATTGTACTTGTGGAATATTTTTTCCAGGGCTTACATTCCCACGCCAGGTTTGTAGTTACTCAAAATCAGAGGGAACCATAATGCCAAATCACTGTCGTTTTTGTTTTGAGCTGAGTCAAGTTGGTGGTGCATCGTTATCTCGTGGATCGGAACATTCTCAGAACAAAACAAACATGGCACGACCGATTTCAGGAAACCGGCCTTTTTTCCTCACATACATCTTAAAACCATGGGGGCCCCGGCCCTAAGTTAGGCAGCTTTGTTTCGGTGAGAAATGTACGCTTGGTGTTGGGGAAAAGAAGCCGTTCAACGAACAATAAGCAATCAAGAGGCCGTGACCTTGCGGCGATTTCAAAGTTTGGTTCAACTGATCGCCATTTTTTGTTGCGCGGTCCTTTCCGCTCTGCCTATACAATCTCAGACGTATAAATTTCAACACCAAATAATGAGGAACAGCAGGAAGCATGGGTGGGGCCTTTCTTGTTACAAATTAGTACTCCGTAGGACCGAACACGCTGGTTGTGTTGCGTTGATTTTGTTCAGATTTAGGTTTGGAGTGAAGTGGAGATAGGGCTCAGATATGTACGCGGACACTTGCCACTCCATTCCATGTGTGCGCCTATCTATCCGGAACCTGGGATTTGCTCTGATCCATCTAGTCTAACTTGCCCCATGCCGCCTAGGGCATCACTTCACCTCACACATCCCTCTCATGAAATCCCTCTCGTCTGCGGCACTCCCAGCTTCTCTTTGTGAGGTTCTTGTCTTGTACGCTGACCGGAGAAGCCTCGCCGAAGCAGACACCCCAAGTCCCTTTCCACATACCCTGCCCGCCATACCCGCATGTTTTTGCGGCCAGGAGATTTCGAATTTTCGATTTCCATTGGTGAAAATGAAATCAATCCTGCACGGAGAAGCGCTCAAACGAGGCAGCAAATGGTATCATTTTTAGGTGAGCAGTCGCTGTGGTTGTGACTTGGCGAGGCAGCAGTTTTGTGCGTCGACAGCAGGTGACATTTTGGCGAGACCGTCACGCACCGCCGTCGTCAAGAACCTATGTACGGGCCGAACGGCACGTCTGTTTGGTCCCCTGCTCCAAATCTAAGCGGCAGTGCTTACCAACACTGCTGTTGGCATGTAATTATGCTTTAATTTGGTATGAAGCAAAGGAAGTAGTAGGTCCTAATCATTGTCATCCATAATGGTCTTTATCATTTCAGATTTCAGTGTCGAAAACCGGAATCATGCGTTGCTTCTCTACAGTACTAGAGCACCACTTGGTCACATCTAATGTCATTTACCTAAACGACTCTCTTGTCCTACTTAAAACAAAGTCAGTAAAACATAGCAAAGGGTTTAAGAAACCCTAAAAAGGGTTTAAGAAACTCAGTAATCTCATGCCAAAATGTTCATTTTGTATAACATTGACAGAAGTTGATGTTGATGAATGTCACTATGGGCTGTCTAGCATGGCATTTAGGGTGTCATGCTTTTCTAATAGTCTGGTTATGTGTATCCTCCATGTATCAAACACTCCTGATATTATGTTGTTACTGAAGCTTGTGTTTTATATCAGCTTGTATCTAGACACTTTTTAGGAATAGATAAATTCATTTTTGGGCACATTTGAGACAAGAATTATGGAGCGGAGGGAGTATCTTTTATTAAAAAAAAGTCATGTTCTATAAGAAATGAAAAATGGGAGAGGCTACTCATAGCTGTAAGATCAAGATGTTCTAATCACTTTTGCACCCGAGTAAATTCTGAAGTCTGATTTAAGCGGTTGGTGACTTAAAAATAGCTACTATTTCATAAATGGAGAATCAAACTATTACTCTCAATAGCAAAATAATATAATTGACGTATCTATAAACGGAGAATTAAACTAATTAAAGCACTACTCGGAATAGCAGCAGGAGTAACGTATGATCTTGCACCCAGAATGATCATCGAGTAGTACAAAAGCGCTCCCACACCTGCCATGCCCGCCAGTTCACCACTGCCGTGCGCGCTCTCGCCGTGCGCTCCCCACGTCTCACCAAACCGTCACAAAAGTCCGCCTTCGCCCCAAAACCACCACGTCCCCTGCCGTGCCGTGCCCCTCTATAAACCCCTCCCCGGCCCACAAAAACTCCCAAAGCCAGGCAAAAGAGGCAACCGCTGCCCCAGACGCAAACTGCTGCCTGCCCCCATCCACGAGGTCCGCGCGCTTGCTCGCTCTCGCATGGCCGCGCCGCCGGCGACGACGACAAGCCACGGCCGGCGCGCGCGGGCGGAGATGTGCGCGGCGGCCGTGGTGTCGGCCGCGGAGGCGGCGTCGTGGTGGTGCGCCGTGGCGCTCGTGGCGCTCGTGCTGCTGGGCGCGCTCCGGGCGGACTACGATGCCGATGCCGATGGCGGCGAGGCGGTCTACTTCCGGGGCGCGCGGCTGGGCGGCGGGCGGCGGCCGTGCGAGGAAGTGTACGTGGTCGGGGAAGGCGAGACGCTGCACAGCATCAGCGACAAGTGCGGGGACCCGTTCATCGTGGAGCGGAACCCGCACGTGCATGACCCCGACGACGTCTTCCCGGGGCTCGTCCTCGCTCTCAGGCCCACAAAGAACACCTGATTATTAGCTTTCTGCCGCCGGCAATTTGGCGTTGCGTGCAAGCGCCGGCGGGGATGAGCAACGCACTCGAAGAGTTCCTGTTTGCTACTTTGCTAGCTCCCTTCTTCTTAAGCTTCCTTTTGTTTGTTTGCAACTACTCATCTTGATAAGTTTCTTCCCAAGAGGGGAAGGGATATAGTAAGTGTATATATTATAAAAGAGAACTGAAGAAAGCATACATAGTTGAAGCTTGAATGGGCCGGATCTAGCTTGCTTTATATTCTTGTGTTGATCGAACTCTAACTTCTTTAATGTTGAGTTATCACTTCTTGGTGTGGTATTTCTTTTCGTTTGACAGGATCCTTCACGTGCTAGCTAAGTTCATCGACATATGTTTTTAATATTAGAACAGTTAGTTCAAATGTTTAGGAAATTGTCTTTTTTCTTTTGAAACGGAATGTTTAGGAAATTGTAGGTATACACGATCGGTAGTCGTCAAGTCGAGGGGAGCTGAGTGCTGATCGAGACAAAGAAATAGAAAATAGTACTCCGGCCCTTCCATTCAGGTTGAAGTACGAGCGCCTTTTGCATGACCAAAAATCTCTAGTTAGGCACTTAGGCTACTAACGCACGGCAAGGAAGCCATCGAGCCAAACTCCAAACCAAGAAGCAGTCGAAGCAGTTGCCAAAAAAATGCAGCGCAAAAGTGTAACGTATGTACCAACTAATGTTTAGTATTCAGTGTTTCCAAAAAAAAAAACTAGTGTTCAATATTAGGTTATTAGCTACTCCCTCCGTCCCATATTAACTGACTTTTTATTACATGTACCTAGACGTTTTTTAAACATAGATACATCCATATTTGGACAAACTTAAGTCACTTAATATGGGACGGAGTGAGTAGGTTTTTTTACCAGCTCGGGTACATAACAGAACCAAAATTTCAATATCAATTAAATTGCATTCCGATTAATTTAATAGTTTGAAATATTAACAAATAGTTGTTTGATTGATATATCATTATTATTTTAATAACTCAACATTGTTTTGTTACCATAGGATTATTATTTTAATAATATTTAATATCATTGCTATTTTATTTTCACAGTATAAGTGCATGACATGTGTGATGTGTCCACCTAAGTAGGTCGGACCGGTAGAAAGCTAGAAGCAAGCGATACAAATTACTCCATCCGTTACCACAAATCATTATTTTGATTTTATTTTTATTTATTTATTTTGACAGCGGATCTGATTTTATTTAAATAGGTAATCAGAAAAAACTATAATTACAAAAAATGAAATAAACAAAAGTTATGTCAAAACCTTTGAAGCAAACTTTTTTTTCCAGAAAAGTTGGTCGGTACTTGTTTTGTACACGGGTCATTAGCCAATGGGCTTTAAGGTAGCAATACAGCCCATAGCCCCACATGGTGCAAAGGTAGCTGGCCCAATTCTTCTGCACACAGCCTAGCAAATTGTTTGGAAATCGAGCGGGCAGCCTGAGCCCAGTCGAGAGAAAGGCCTCAAACCAGAGCTGATGTGGAAAGAGCCGGGTCGTTTCATTCGGCTCTCATAAACTGCCGCAGCCTGCTCTAAAAAAATTAAAAAAAATAACTGCCGCAGCCGCCATCCAAACTCCAAAGTCCTGGTTATTACAAAAATCCTGGTTAGTGCGAGCTTATTAGCAGTATCATCAATACAAGAAGCTAATTCCTGGAAGATATCTAACGTGAGATTACAGCATGTCAAGATCACATTAACCTGAAGACAAAAACTGGATAGCGACTCCTGTCAGTTTCCTGGTGAGAATTGGTTGCAGTGCCGAACCTGATAAAAATCCTCTGTATAGCCGGTTTTGAAGTGGCCATTCTTGTCCACGAATGTTGTACTCAGTGAACTCATCTGCATTACAGACGAGACGATAGTGCCATATAGTATGGTGCGCATGTAACTCCCGCTGCAATTACATAAAATTAAAACAACGACAAGAATTTAGAATTGGATGGACTACAATTTGCGATATTGTAATCAAAACCAACTCTAAATATGATTGTCGTGCCTAGAGATTATTGCTTCTGGCACTATCTGAAGCTATAAAAACAGACAGAGTATGTCTGTATGTACGCTGAAGGACAGGGGAGCGGCCTGTCACGAGGCAAACGACATAGCGCACGGCTTCAGATGACCGATGGCGATGCGCCCCCACAGACTTGCACGAAATGTTGCACGGAAGAAACATCGCCATCGGACAGTCCAAACGACACCCTCCTGCAAAGAGGACAAATTAAAGGGCCCCGTGCACAAGATCGTGGCGTGCGGCATTCCTGCCTACGTGCGGTCGTACGTACTCCTTGTGTTGTGTCCAACAGCCAGCGTTTGATATGTTGCGAGCGAAGTTAAAAAGAAGGAAGAAGATTACTGCGAAATTGCGAATTGTCCTTCTCACCTAATGGCGGAACCTGCTGAAAAACAGTGTCTGGCTGTGGAAGAAGTTGGAAATAGACGAAGATGAAGGAAGACAAGTGGACGGCGTTGGCGGCTGCATAATCCATCCATCGCACTCGTCAGAGGTATTCTTAACTTATCTAAATCGATTCTCTTCGTCATGCTTAACACGTGCGTGCACAAGTTAACACTGTAGCTCGATGACTAATGGATACGGATGCATGATTTCATTCACAGGGTTCAAATCCTGGTGGCTGGTGCTCATAATTACGTTGTAGAGATTTCCTTACGGTCTTTTCATTAAAAAATGACTAATGGATACTAGGGTGAGACGTCAGTTTTAATCTGCGGTACCGCGCAGGCAAGTTCGCGAGCTGTCGTGTACAGCGTTCTACGACCGTACAAGGATTATATACATTTCTTTTCCTTTTTGATAACTGGACGGGCAGCCTGATTCCAATGACTATGGTAAAAACAAGAGAAATCACACGACACAAGCACTTTTCCAGGGATACGGACATGATACTATCGCTGGGGTTTCTTTTTCTTTCGAAAAGAGGGTATAGCCTCGTAGGATTTTGAGATATACTAATTCGGTGGCTAGACCTCCGATCAAAAAAAACAAAATCGGTGGCTAGACCTAGTAGAGCGAGATTTAATAAAATCTAAGCCCACTGAATATTAGCCGGCACGTACCCAAACGGAGAAGGGGGGTGACGTCGACGGATCCTTTTTTTCATTTGGATGAAACTCCAGGTTCCTACAACAGATGCTTGATTAGTGGCTTAGCAGACAAGAAGACACTTCTCTGGTCTGATCATGTGGCTGAGCTGTACGTATCAAGGTTTGAAACGAGAATGCAGACATTGACAGCCTAACCGAAGAAAAGGAAGATGATCAAACTGATCAGTTAGCAGTCACTACGGCGACCATATTTTGTTAGAAATATAGCAATCTTTCTGCTAGTTTGAGATATTTCGTTCGTGGGTACGGTATTCATATTTTTGTAACTGCAAAGAATTGAAAGCATGTTGCCATGATGACATATGATTTGTGGGTATCCTCTATTCCTGGTTGACGTGTAATGTGCGTGAGCGCGTGTGTATAAAAAGTGTTTCTGTTACGAATGTTGAGTTTATCATATTTTCTCTTCCTATATAAGATCGGTTTTTTAAAATAAATGGTTGGATGCGATATCTTAACATTGTATTAAAGATAAGGTTTTGAATTCGAGTCTCAGTTTCCCGCATTTTCTTAATTTTTATCCACGACATGAGGGGAGCTTTTTTCTTTTCACGTCCACGTCGAATGTGAACGTGGGTTAGATGTAAATGTATCATATCTACTCCCTCCATTTCATAATTCTTGTTTTAAATTTGTCTAAAAATGGATATATCTATTTCTAAGAAATGTCTAGATACATGTAACATTTTGACAAGAATTATGAACGGATGAAGTATTTTTCTATCAGATCGATTTTTTTGATAGAGGGTTACACGATACTCCCTATATCTTAACAACTGCGTCCCCGCAGCAGATTGCAACTCGGAGACTGGAACTATATTTTACCCGGTCCTAGCATTGGAGATTATAGGATCTGTGCAGGCGATCGATAGCGTGAAGTGCATCTACTGATAATAAAGATAGGTGCAAACGAAGATTGTTTCCACCCATAACGGATTAGGACGTACAGAGGAAGAATCTTTCCACTCCACGTAGGATCAAGCCACCGTTGGGCCGTCCTTTCACAGCATCTTCCATACCAGTAATAGTCTGATAGATCTGGCCACATCTCAATCGAAGCATAGTTAACCGCAGCCGGCAGGTTTTACACGAGAGCTCTGTCCTAACCGTCACCGATGAAGATTTAGCGTTTCCTTCACCTCCGGCCGCCGTCTTGGCGTTGGGAGGTGGGGAAACCTCAGTTCCTCCTAAGATTATTCAGAAGTGTTTGCATATTTTAATTGTTTGGTTTCGATCGGTGACGCAATGACGGAGATTGTGATGCCGTCGCGAATAAAAGTATTCTGGTTTTTCCTCTGCTGTTGTGGTGCCTCAACGGACGTCGCTGCGGAGCCACAGATTTTCAATCCCCGTGAGTTTAGTGTACCCGATCTTGTGGATCTTGGATTTTTGTGTACTCGCAGATCCGTTTATACGTATCTGTTGAGTTTTTGATAGCGTGTCATGATGTTTTTGTTGGTTTTATCTTTTGTAATTTTGGAATACTTCTCTGACATTCTGATGAAGATCTTGCGGTTCGACGACCTGCACGTTTAGGGGATCATCCCCGGCACAAGTATGACCAACGCTCATGGCTTCTCATCTTTTTGGATGAGCGACTCAAGGGGCTTTTCGAAACCGGTAGTCAAGTTCGTGCATGGATACCAGTAACGATGTTGCTGTTACAGTCTGATTGCAGTCTCTATGTTGAAGCCTCAGCATAATTTCATATTGCAAAATATGAAATCACAGAGAAGATGTCTTTAAGAGATTTCAATGTAATTTTTAATTATAAGAGTTACCTTGTAGTTTTTATAGTCTATGATCCAAAGCATTCAAAGCATTGTACCTGTAATGGTTCTCATCTTTGAATAAAGTTATAGGTATTTAAAAAAAAAATCTCAATCGAAGCATAATTAACACGGCAGACGAAACACGCCGGTAGATCCGGATGCGAAGCTTGGGTCCGACTGTCAGATCGAGCCGTCCCCATGAGATTCCGATTTGCCCTGACTCGTCCAGGTACATACGACATGGGCGTGCGTACTGTCTGCTAGTGGCCTGGGACCATAAAGCACACCACGGGGTCACCACCATGTTCAAGTCTCCCGGCAACCTTGCTAACGATGCAGGCCGCTACCGAATTCAAGGCTCTGAAAGAACGTAGGTTGAAATTAACAGGCAGACGCCGCGCCTAATCGCTGGAGCATTCATTCGGGGGCAGTCCTGCACGCTGGTATGATTCCCAACATTCTCCGATTTGCTCATGCGCGAACTTGATTGAGGCGGGTTCCATCAAAGTTCTTTATATGCGGATGCACGTACTACCAAAGTTCTACAGGGTAAAAGAAATTCGAAGCAAGTTATTGGGTAAATTAACCCAAGTGGGACTCGTATTACTACGTAAGTAGACAAAGGTTGTCAATTTGTGAATTATATGTGTGATAGGTCACCAAGAAAAACAAATAGAGGAAGAACCGAAGAAGTCGTCGTGGCACAAAAGTACAAGGCAATCCTGTCCATGGGCCCGCGGACGCAGTAGTGCGACGCTGACACGCCGGAAAGGCAGAGCCCGGAGAGAGTCCAGATGGAATCCTCGACGTCCGCTTCCATCCGAAGCCCGCGGAGAACAAATTACAACTCCTCTTCCTCCGCAGCCATAGTAGTAGCAGCGCCGTCTCCGCCACAACCCGGAGACACCCCTCGCGCGCTCCTTCCTCCTCTGCCCTTCTTCCTCAGCTGTATAAATAATCCACGTCTCTGATCTCTCTCTGCCTCTTCTCCTGCGCATCAATCGCACGGGCTTTCTGGCCACTGCGCAGTGCCTGTCTGTCTGTATCGCCTACTGCCTGATTTATTCGTTGGTTGGTGCCGCAGAAACTGCTGCGTTGCGGTTGTTCGTGGTGCTTCCGCGGGCACGTGCGTCTTCGAGTTTGCTGATGTTCATCTAATAGACCGTGGGGAGGATTCAGAATCCTCCGCGGAGAACCGGAGATCGGACTTCGGATCACTTGGTTTACTGGTCACGGTGAGTGAGTTTGCCCATGCCATGCTTTCAGGATTTAATTTAAACTGCGTGTTTAGCGAATTTTGGCATTGCAATGCTTCGTCGCATCTTACTACGTGTTTTGTGCTTCTTCTTTCTTCCTGTTGTGTCATTTGCTCTCTCCATGTGCTCTCTCAACGCTCGCCTCGCTCAACTTGTGTGAATTGTGGCGATGAGGAAACCTACAGAAATATGCCCTGTGAGAGTCGATCGCTCCAATGGCTACGTACTTACATGTCTACGTGTAAGACTCCAGGAGCCGTTTTGGTAGGATGCAAAAGGAGACATATATATGGGTGACCCAGCTTGCATCCTTAGGTTCAGGTGTACATGGTTCTTCAAATATTGTTCTTCCTTCTGGTTTGGTAGTCTGGGCTTCTTTTTTTTTGAAAGAGCAACTGCTGTCTTTCGGATATATTAGCAGGGGGAAATATGTACAAATTCACCCTTAGGCGAAAGAAAAGGTAGTCTGGACTGAGTTGTAACGCACATAACAGGAGTACTATCTGCTTAATTTCTTTCTGAGTAGTCAGAATCAGAGGTGGGAAACTAGTTTCTCCCTTCCCATCACGGTGAACTCCAACTTTTATTGAATTATTGTACTACTAAGTACTAACAAACATGTAAGGTCATTCATTATATAAGAAGGAAGACAACATGTTTTACCTTTCTCAACCTCGGAAACAACCACTGCAACACAAATGGAGAAGTGAAAGGACTCGCGATTTTCCTTTTTTTTTCATTTTACCAAGGCAAAGTAAAAGCGAAGTTGTTGAAGGCCACATGATTGATTCCGTATCCTAACAATCGAGCTCCTCTGACAAAGGAGGCCGTTACGTTGTTGCCACGTCACACGCAGGTTCTGGGTTATGTTACGACCTGGCTATCAACTTTAAGCTTATTTTTGACATCTGGTGACCAATACATTGCTGCCGATGACCCGATGTTGAACCGTCTGCATATTTTAGCTGCCTCCACAATATTAATGTTATCTCTGATTGATCTTTCCGTACTCCGGACCGTGGGTTTTGTCCTTGATCGCCTTCTGTTGCTAGCTTGCTGTGGCTGCAATCAGCGACATGTCATACGGCCGATATTTAGCAATTTTATAACTGGATATTACAGCATACTGTTTTTTACAAGAACCTGACAGACGACAGCAGAATAAAAATTACCCCTCCTAACATGTAGACTTTTTCTTTAGTTCTGCTTCCTTCCCCTGGAGATCTACTGTATAGAAGCTACTCACTGGCTAATTGTCATCAATCGGCCCTTGCGTTGTGGATGTAAAAAAATCTGTAGGGTGTGGATGGTTTTCTACAGAAACTGTTGCAAGAGGGGAAGAGATGGATTATGAACTTGTGATAAGGAAATGCAATCTAGTTTTTAGAGAATAAATTCTATCTAGTTTTTGTTTGATTAAGACTGAATCGTGTGAATACTATACAATGGTTGGTTAAATCTTAGTATTGTTTTATTTAATTAAT
Organism: Brachypodium distachyon; assembly: GCF_000005505.3. Lineage (NCBI taxonomy): Eukaryota > Viridiplantae > Streptophyta > Magnoliopsida > Poales > Poaceae > Brachypodium > Brachypodium distachyon. The sequence goes on from NC_016135.3 coordinate 22,153,159, forward strand.
ACTGAATCATGTGACTGCGTATTGAATGATTGTCTAAATCTGAGTGTTCTTTTTTTGTGTGGGGGAGGAGGGATCGCTATCACTCTTTCAATTCCTACGTTAGACTTAAGTCCATGATCCATGTTTTTAGAATTTACCTGTAATTTATCCAAACTCAACATCCATTACAGGTATAGTGCTTTGAATCATAAATCCAAGAAATTACAAAGTAACTCCTATAACTAAGAATCACATACATTGATATAGAAGTAAATAAGTTAATATACCAGAATAAACAGATGCACAAAATAATTTCCTGAAGCTGCTTATGTAACAGCAATGTTATCTGAAACAACCTTACTCCAGTTATGTTTTTCTTTGTGCAATGTCAGCTAATCATTTATCTCCGATTTGAGATTCAGATACTAAAACAGCAAGATGGTTAACTTTGGAAAGAAGTTGATGGCAGATCAAGTGGAAGAATGGAAAGAGTATGTTTCCTTAAGTGCTCCTGAAAAGTTATTTTGGAACCTTTTGCTTTGATCTTTTGAGGAACAAAAGATTTTTTTATGTTATTTTTCCAAATTGAATTGAGCAGAAAGGTATTACTACGAAACATGTCGATTCCCACTGTTGCCGTTCTATGATGAAACATGTCACAAGCCAGTTGCCCCCGAGTCTGACAATGTTGTTAATAAATTCCCTGCAGAGATCTTATGAGTTCTTTTCCTTCCTATCTCCAGGTACTACATTAATTATAAATTGATGAAGAAAATGTTGAAGAAATACGTTCAGCAGACCCAAATCGGTGGCAAAGATTGTGAGCAAGTACTTAAGGATTTCTCAAGGGTCCTTGATGATCAGGTAAGCAGATAGCAGATGGTGCTTTCTCTTGAAATGATCATACATGGAGTTTCGCAGTTGCTTGTCCATCCCGTGATCCGTCTGTCCCCTTTCATCAGAGAACTTTGGTGTCTTCAGATGGCATGGCATAGATCATTTTTATTACTAGCTAAAATTCTTATGCGTTGCTTCTATTCAGATTGAAAGGATTGTGCTTTTTATGCTACAACAACAAGGCTACCTCGCTAGCAGGATTGAGGACTTGGGAGGACAGCGCGCTGCTATTCTGGGACGGGTTGATACATCAATAGTTTTTAAACTTCGTGAGGATTATAGAGAAGTTGGGAGAGATCTCGTAAAGCTTCTCCGCTTTGTTGACATGAATGCTACCGGTCTAAGAAAGATACTAAAGAAATTTGATAAGCGCTTTGGATACAAGTTCACAGATTATTATGTCACGACTCGTGCAAACCATCCTTATTCTCAGCTTCAGCAAGTCTTTAAGCAAGTGGTATTTTTCTGGCATTTTACATTCACAATTGTTTTGTTCTTTCTATCCGCAGCTAAGCAGCATTTCTACTACTTGTCATGCCTACCAATGCAGGGAATTGTAGCCGTTGCAGGTGCTTTATCACGCAACCTTGCATATCTGGAAGATGAGCATCGAGGAAGCTTTTTATCCATCTATGATAATCCATCAGTAGTGTTGAAGGTAATATTTTCCACGGTTTAATATTGATTCTGTGCTACGAATTTTATGTAGTTTAAGAGTATGATGTGATTCTTTTCTCTAATATTTAGGACCCCATCATAGACCAAGTAAATCGTGCAGTGCAGAAACTCACACACGCGACGAATTTTATGCAATACCTAGGACAACATGCACTTATCGTACAAGATGACACACAGAGTGGATCTGAGGATCTTGAGAAGGATGAGAGCTACCATTTCATGTCTCTGTTGCTTAACCTAGTGAACACCTTTCTTTACATGGTGAACACATATATCATCGTGCCGACTGCAGACGACTACTCAGTGAGCCTTGGAGCTGCCGCGACGGTTTGTGGCATAATCATTGGATCAATGGCAGTTGCACAAGTGTTCTCTTCGGTTTACTTCAGTGCATGGTCCAACAAGTCATACTTCAGACCTCTCGTGTTCAGTAGCATTATGCTATTCTTTGGGAACCTGCTATATGCATTGGCATATGACATGAACTCACTGATAGTTCTCCTGATTGGCCGGATACTATGTGGGTATGCAGACTTTTTCCTCTCTTCGACAAACCCTACCAATGTGATTTCGTTCTTGCTTCTCAATGACATGTATTATCCTTTATGTTTCCTGAATTTGCTCTTTTGGTCAAACTGACTACAGATTAGGTTCTGCAAGAGCTGTGAACCGTCGGTATATCAGCGACTGTGTACCTCTGAAGATCAGGCTACAAGCCTCTGCAGGATTCGTCAGTGCAAGTGCTCTTGGAATGGCTTGCGGCCCTGGCCTTGCTGGTTTTCTTCAGACAAAATTTACAATATACTCGCTCACTTTTAACCAGAGCACATTACCTGGATGGGTCATGTCCATTGCCTGGCTTCTTTACTTGGTGTGGCTGTGGTTTTCATTCAAAGAGCCAGAACACTTCGCCAAGGCTGCAGTCAGTACACCGCCTTCTGAATCTAGTAAGCTCTCTGAACCCACAGTATCATTTTGCCAGTGGCAAGAAATGTTATATTTTTGTTCTTCTTGAACATCAATGTGTTCTGTATGATTCCTTTAAAAAAAAAGTGTTCTGTATGAAAACACAAACTACATTGTAACACTGAAATTTATTCTTGCACGATAAGCGAGTGTACTCTACCACTGGCATTATGCTGAGAATCATCATGGTTTGTTGTAATAACTTCTTGTTAAAATAGGTCATCAAGAAAGTGCTAATTTGGAGGAAGGCCTAGCACAACCTTTACTTCAAGATTCAGATGAGAGGATGGACGAGAACGCAGAGGATAATGATGATAATGAAGAGACTGAAAATTCCCATGCACCAGCAACATCATTTGTTTCAGCATATAAATTGCTGACACCGTCTGTGAAGGTTCCCCCTACATTTCCCTTATCTACTAGTACTGGTATTCTTTATTCCTAAAAAAAAAACTAGTACTCTTTTGTTTTTCTCTGAACTCAAGCGTGCCAACAACTCAATTTCTTTATCCATAGCATGAGATATAGTGTCTTGGAGTTAATAATATTCTTAAAATTAAAGATTTTTCAATTACTAGAAGTGAGCCTGAGGTGTACAAGTGACACAAGAGTAAACAAGAACCGTATTTACACACCATATCAAGTGAGCCTGAGGTGTTCAGAGGAAAATCTGTTGAAAGTTGAAACTGCCAGCTTCTATATTTCTTTTTCCTTTGATGACTTCACATGCGCGGTTATTTTGATCATTTCTCAGGTCCAGCTATTGATATACTTTATGCTCAAGTATGCGATGGAAATTTTGCTCTCTGAATCAAGCGTCGTCACCACATACTATTTTAACTGGAATACAAGTGCTGTGGCTATCTTTCTAGCGATTCTAGGGTTGACTGTTCTTCCAGTCAATGCCGTTGTTGGGAGCTACTTTACAAATTGGTTTGAGGACAGGTAACTTCTCTTTACAAGACAAATCAGATTATATGAAATCATTCCCTTCTCTAGAACTCTAGAAGCATTATAATTTTTACAAATTCGCTTTTCTTGCTTTCTTATGAGGCATGCAATTCGCTTAGACTGTACTACTATAGGCTAGGCATATAGCCAGTATGTATTGAAAGCCACAAAAGATATGCGCTGCGCTTACAGTGTCAAAAACCCAAAATCACACTTCCAATGAGATTAAAATGAGTGAAGCCACAGTGCAAGAGACCGCAACTGCTGTTAGTATTGGTCAAAGAGATTACTGCAGTTATTGCAGATCACTCGATGATAAGGTCGTATTTCTATAGTTTTCATGACAAAAAACTTTAATTATTTGGCAGGCAAATTCTGGTGGCATCTGAAATCATGGTTCTCATTGGCATAATCATGAGCTTCCGTTACACACCACACTACTCCGTGCCACAATACGTCTCTTCTGCTCTCATCACATTCGTGTTCGCAGAGGTGCTCGAAGGTATGTGAACCGTAACCATCCCAGAGTCATTTTTCAGCATTTAGATCAGCAATATGACAATATCTGAAACAGTCATATAAATCCCGTTGTTCTTATTACCGCTTCTCCTTCCCCGACGAACGATGATGCAGGAGTCAACCTGTCCCTGCTTTCACGAGTCATGTCATCGAGGCTCTCACGAGGAACCTACAACGGCGGCCTCCTCTCGACGGAGGCCGGGACGCTAGCCCGAGTGGTCGCTGACGCCACGATCACCGCGGCGGGTTATCTAGGCCCGGACCTCCTCCTGAACGTCACCCTGTTGCCACCCCTCGTGATCTCCATAGTCTCCATTGTGGCCACGTTCTGCACGTACAACACTCTCTACTGAGGAGGCAGGCAGGCCTTTCTACAGCACACTGTACATCCTGTCAATATGGTTCCTGCCCACATTGGGTTGTGCTATTTGAAGTAGCAGCTGTTTATTTAGGACTGTAGTTTTCAATAAACGGTGTAAAAATTGTCATCGATGCAGGTGTAATGTACGAAGTAGCTGATGCATCGCGTGTAGATGCAAAGTTGTTCAGATTTGTCTCCCTGAACCTGCAAATTTTCACATGTATTGTGGATTGTGCACATCTCAGTTTGCGTTGGATTGGAAATGCAGCATGGGCAAGTAGTCATGTCGAGCTGCACGGTGTTCTACAGATTTGAAGCGACTCCGTTAGTCCGTTGCTGTGTTTCTGCTCTGTTCTGAGGCATTCATGGTGAGCTCCCCCAACGGCCGGCTCCCGGTCGCAAGGCGATTAACCAGGCCATAACTCCGGTGCGCGCGCCAGATGCAGGGACTCGAGCGTGTTAAATAATTCACACTGGACCGGCCCGTTTCGAGAATGCAAGATCTGCGTGCGTCAACCGTTTAGGTGGGCCGGTGCTAAATCTGCCCCCGCTGACCCTTTCCGGGCTCGGTGGGTAGGTCTCGACGAAGCAGGGAAAACTGGGAAAGGGCGTGTCAGGTCCCGTTTGACACGGCCGCCGCTCCGCACGGACATGAGCGAGATCACGGGTTGTTTTGGTGGTTCAGTCGCCCTTCCCTGCCGTTTCTTTATCACGCTTGTGGCATGTTCACTGCGGTGCGGTCTGCTGTACCAACAACCGTGCAAGCCTGGTCGTGACGGTGAGGCGATTTACCGGAGCATGCCTGACAGCCCGAGTGCATCCATGGCTCCAGCTCCAGCGATGTCTATATAAAAGGGCGCATGCTATGCAAACCGCAGGCAAGCTACCAATACTAAAAAAAAAACGTACTACGTTGTCACGACTTGCATTTGCTCCCAAAATGGCTCCCGACAAGCCGTTCGGACGGACAACGGTGCTCATTTGCACAGGCTTCTTCGCGCTCCTTTGCTGCTGCTCGCCGCAAGCACGAGCCGCGAACAACTACACGTTCGCGAGGGACGCGGGGCAGGCGGCGCCCGTGTCGTACTACGACTACATCATCGTGGGCGGCGGCACGGCGGGCTGCCCGCTTGCGGCGACGCTGTCGCAGCGCTTCCGCGTGCTCCTCCTGGAGCGCGGGGGCTCCCCCTACGGCGACGAGCGCGTCGAGAACATGACCCACTTCGAGCGCACGCTCTCGGACTCGTCGCCGGGCTCCCCCGCGCAGCGGTTCGTGTCCGAGGACGGCGTGATCAACTCGCGGCCCCGGGTGCTGGGCGGCGGCAGCTGCATCAACGCCGGCTTCTACACGCGTGCCAGCGACGACTACGTGCGTGAAGCAGGGTGGGACATTGGGGCGGCGAAGCAGGCGTACCGGTGGGTGGAGGACGTGGTCGCGTTCCAGCCGGAGCTCGGGCCGTGGCAGGCCGCGCTGCAGCGGGGGCTCATGGAGGCCGGCGTCGCGCCGGACAACGGGTTCACGTTTGATCACATTGACGGCACCAAGGTCGGCGGGTCCATATTTGATGCGGAGGGGAGGCGGCACACGGCCGCCGACTTGCTCCGGTACGCGCGCCCCGACGGCCTCGACCTGCTGCTCCGGGCCAGAGTCGCCAAGATTCTGTTCAACGTGCGAGGTGAGAGCCCCTGAAATCAGAGCCTTTCGTGCATTTCACGCAGTAACCGAACTGACATATTTTCGTTACACGCGCGCGCTTTGTGGCGTCAGCGGGGAGGCGGCCGGTGGCGCACGGGGTGGTGTTCCACGACTCGGAAGGGCGGATGCACAAGGCGTACCTGAACGCGGGGCGGCGCAACGAGATCGTGCTCTCGGCGGGCGCCATGGGCAGCCCGCAGCTGCTGATGCTGAGCGGCGTCGGCCCCGCGGACCACCTGCGGTCCTTCGGCATCACGCTCGTCCTGAACCAGCCCGCGGTCGGCCAGGGCATGGCCGACAACCCCATGAACGCCGTCTACGTGCCGTCGCCTTCCCCGGTCGAGGTGTCGCTCATCCAGGTCGTCGGCATCACCCGGCTCGGGAGCTACATCGAGGGCGCCAGCGGCTCCAACTGGGCCCTGCGCCCCCGCTCCGCCTCCGGCAACCACCGCCCGCCCCGCAACTTCGGCATGTTCTCTCCACAGGTGCATATATAAGTCTGACAATTCGTGAAGTGATCAGTTGTAACATTATCACAGTTGAGTTTGATATGTATATGTTGCTGTTCTTCTTGCAGACGGGGCAGCTGGCGACGGTGCCCCCGAAGCAGAGGACGCCGGAGGCCATCGCGCGCGCGACGGAAGCGATGAGCCAGCTCGACGACTCGGTGTTCCGTGGCGGCTTCATCCTGGAGAAGGTCCTTGGCCCCTTGTCCACGGGCCACCTGGAGCTCCGGAACCTCAACCCGGACGACAACCCGGCGGTGACGTTCAACTACTTCTCGCACCCGGAGGACCTCCGGCGCTGCGTCGACGGCTTGACGGTGATCGAGCGGGTCATCCAGTCCAAGGCCCTGGAGAACTTCACGTACCCGTACCTCTCCGTCGAGGACATGCTCAACATGACGGCGGACTTCCCCGTCAACATGCGCGCCAGGCACGACAACGACTCCAGGTCCCTGGAGCAGTTCTGCAAGGACACCGTCATGACCATCTGGCACTACCACGGCGGCTGCCAGGTCGGCAGGGTCGTCGACGCCGAGTACCGGGTGCTCGGCGTCGACGCGCTGCGCGTCATCGACGGCTCCACGTTCAACGCCTCGCCCGGGACGAACCCGCAGGCCACCGTCATGATGCTCGGCAGGTAGTTTATCATCAATCCCCTCATGTTTGCTCCTTTTGGCATCTTTGAACACATGCAAATCATAGTGGGGAGACCATCCCTAAATGGCTAAATGTTTAGGCTTTTAGCCAGGTCCCTAGCTAGTGGTACTGGTTCTGTCTCCATGGTTGCAATTTTAGGGCGAATCCTATCAATATCTTAGGATAACAAAATTAATGATCTTGTCTGTGACTTGACAGGTATATGGGAGTCAAAATCCAAAACGAGAGGTTGCACGCTGAAGGTTTAGCTAGGAGAAAATTGTAGTTCGATCAATCAAACAACGTCCGCAGGCACGTTAAGTGTTTGTATTGCTGAGTATGTGATGCTTGTTTTCACTGTTTGTAGCCTGAACGGGAGACTTGTCACGGGTCTCATGGACTGAGCTTGTTTGGGATGAATTGTAGTACATCACTGTTGGAAAGTGTGTGTGTCATATGTACTACTATCAAGATGAAATCTTTATTCTGTGAAACAAATTGAAATTTGATTACTACGGTTAATCTTGTCCAGAAACATCTGTGACCGACACTTTTTGACTTGCTGCATCGTCAAATAGGGGTATTAATTGTACTCGCATGTCTCTTCTGAGATGAAAGAAAAACAATCACCCGTAGATTTGCCGTGCAAGTGCCAGGTGTGGAATTGCCAAAGAAAGGTCTCGAAAATGAAAGAAGAATCCCATAGTGGGGACTGAACTTTAGAGGGCACAAGCATGAACGTAAAAGGGAAAGGGAGATGTTGGATGCCAAGAGGATATCCATGGTTTAAAACCCTTTGAAAATCTAGCAAGTATATGCCCCCTGGCTCTATCCTGCTGGAATTCTATTCCCTATAAATCCCGTGATGCGGCAGAGAGGGAGAGCAGGGAGGTCAAGGCAAGGAGAAAAGAAGACAGAAGTGATTGTTCTAACGATCAAGAGTGAGATGTGTAAGCAGTTCAGTTTCAGGGCTCCTCTCTCTTGGCAGGGAACATGTGAAGTCATGCACCTCTATCCAGCCCTCTCTGCCAAAGGAGAGTTGCCCTGTAACTGAACCTAGCTTAAGGTTAAGAATGCAAGGATCGATTTTCGACCGCTGTAGGCGTTTAGCAACACTGCTCACCACTGCAGTGTGGCACCGGTGAGTTGTGTCTAGTACATGGCATTGACTTATGTTTATTTGATTTTTTTTTCTTTCTAAATTGCTTCCTCTTGAGGGCTTATGTGACTATGTTCTGACGTTAGCTTTTTATAGGTTTTCCACCAAGTTACGTTTTGTAGCATCGGGTTGGATTAACCCGTTGTACTTTGCATAAAACAATGGTCAAACCGGTACTCATGTCCAGACAGTCTATCACCTCGCACCTCTTGCAGTGCCACCTAGAGTCAGAAACAATATTGACAAATTGAAAGTGTTTATAGTTTCACCAAAATTGAGGAGTTATTTTCTCTGGACGGATACAAGTAAAGGCTCTTAAGGCAAATGCAAAGTTATTGGGAAATTTTTTGGTGTCCTACGCATCTTTCATCTTAGCAAACACGTGGGTCATGCGATTACAGTGCTTGTGGTTTGAGTAGACTGCTACAGAGGGAACATGACTAGGGTTGAAAAAACCATGCTATGAGATGGACATGGATTTGTTCTATGTAGCAATGACAGTCACAATCAGCACAGAAGTAAGGCTATCTTTTTGGCATTCATCATGACTCGCTGGCAAAGTACAAAATACATTGGCCTTCATATTATGCCATCTCCAAGAAAGAAAAGGTGGAGTGTCCAATGCGCTATGAATCGAAATGTGGTGAGGCATATAGGCGAATCCTATGTGTAGCCTAGCAGTAGCACCTGAAGCAAAGTTCAAGGAGATTTGTTGGAACATATGGGGTGGCTAGATTGTTGGGTTTGCCCCACTAGAAACGGAACCTAATGATGACTCACCTCCTCTATGAATGCCACTATGTACATGCATTTAGAATATGATCATAGGGTGGTTAAGGATGGTCGATCTTAACAAGACCATATGGTGGAAGAATGGTGGATATGGATGTTGCGCATTCCAGAGGAACCAAATGAATGTCGACGGTGAACATTCCAATTAGTAAACGTGAACAGATCCCACAAAAATTATGTGAAAACATTTTTTCAAATTGAAAAAACATGTAACCTTATTTTTTTTAGATTATAAGAAAATAGTCATTCCATTTCTATTTGGGTCCCATTTGGTACAAAGGAAAATGGTAGGAATTAGGGCCCATTTTGTACAAAGGAAAATCGTATAAATTTGGAGGACAGGAAAATCGTACAAAGGCTTCTGACGGCTAGATGCCTAGATGTCGTACCTGTATCTGTTCCGTTTGTGGATTGTCAACGAGCCACGCTAATGGCCAGCCCATGTGAAGACGTTTTTGGCGGAGCGGCCCTACGAGATGAAAAGCAAGCTCGATACTGGGCCGCATGCTCGATTTCAGTCCCTCAGCCCCCGATGTTTCTCGAGGCCGCTGGAGCCTGGAGAGATCGAGAGAAGAAAACTCAACCTGCGGCTCTGAATTCTGAAACGAAAACCGGATGGAACAGGCAGTCACCAAGTTCAGAAAACTTTCCCATCGCCGCAGGAGGAAGCACCGAAGCAGTTGAGCTTGGAGGATACAAAAGGAAGGGGGCACAAATGGTAGGCTTCCTCCGGGCTTTCACCGCCGCCTCCGCTGTGCCAGCAGCAGCCGTCGCCGCAATCGCCCTCTCTTCCTCCTCCGCCCCGTCTTCCAGACTCCACTTTCCCTTCACCAACTCCCTCCCCTCCCTCTCCTCCGCGTTCGCCTCTTCCTCCACCTCCTCGGCCGCGCGCACGCCTAACGCCGTCCCACCGATGGCCGCTGCCGCCGCTGCCACAGCCGATCTCTCTGCTCCCGATAAGGTTTAGCCGCGCCGTTGATTTCTCTATGTGCTCGCCTCGCCTAGGGTCCATAGCCTTTTGGTCTTATGTCTGGTTCTCTGTGTGTTGCAGGTTACCGCGCTTCCGGAGCTCACGGTAAGCACCCCGAACTTGAGGAGAGATTTTTTTTTCCCTTATTATCTGCGATGCTAATAGGGCACGGAGATGATTGAAGAAAGCTTTATTAGTTGTTGATAGATAGACAGATACCGGATTCAATTTTGGATTGGGAGGGGACAATCTAATTAGAAGAACCTCACTTTAGGTTTAAATTAGTTGGCCAATTGGTTAAAATACTTCCAAGATACACGGTTAGATTTGGTTGGCTGGTTGTTTCAGTCGGATTTGTTGCCTGGGTTGATTGTTTTTTCTGTGATTGGTTTGTATCTTGGAGTTTCCAGTGCTGCTGCTTATCCTTGGCTTAAGTATGAATTACAGCAATCAAGCAATCTAATTTAGCTATTAGCTTGCATGTAGAATTGTAGATGAGTTGCACAAGAGAGTTATGTATGTACTTACATGTAGAGCTGAAGGTGCTGGTTTTTCTTATGGCAGACGTTTCATGCATTAGTAACGAAAAGATAATCTTGTCCGCATTTTGGTTTCATTCCTCTTGCTTCAAGAGATTTGCAAAAGCTTAGATAATTCATATAAATGAAAGGACCAGGAAGAGATACGAATTAGGCTATTCTCATATCGACCATCTGGTTTTCAGACTAATACTTTGACGAAGACTCTTTGAGCGGTCTTCAGGTTATTTTTTGATAGACACTTTCAGTGCAGAAAATTGGCAACGATAAAAAGGACATTCTAAGTAGATCAATATTTCCTCAGGTTTACATGCCCTGTGATGATTGGTGATTGGATAGAACATAATTTGATCCAATTATCAAAATGCAGCAAATGATGCTATGATTCTCAAACTGCATGCAGACTGTTCATAAGTTCCATCACTTTGAGTTTCTTGAGCTAATGTGCTATGTCATATTTGTAAAGACCGATGTGTTTAGCACATCTGCTAAGTTAATTTGTGCAAGTCCGAATTCTGTTGATAGGGTAAGATTTTGTAACTCAGGAAATAAGGTGCTGGTAGAAAACCCACTGTTAAGTGAGGTCGTTTCATTTAAAATGAAACATATGTTTGAGGTTGATCTGGATGTTCCTCATCGGTAAATGGTACATAAAACTCCAGAATTAATTCCTGTAAAAAGGAATGTTGAAATGGTCTCCCTGAAATTATACTCCCTCCGTCCCGAATTAACTGGCGTGGATTTGTATAAGAATATATAAAAATCCACGTCAGTTAATTTGGGACGGATGGAGTACATTACTTTGGCTCATGCTTCCTTGTAGTTTGTACATTATGAAGTGAAAATCGGAGAGAATTGTGCATTTTTTAGATACCGTTTGATTTTTTAATGAAAGAACTATTTAATAATCTGGTTCCTCATATGGCTGAAGACTGAATTCATGGTGGACATGAAATGTGAGGGCTGTGTCACAGCAGTGAAAAACAGGCTTCAGACACTTAAAGGTACAATTGTTTTAATGCCAACTGAATAAAATCTTGTTTATGCTGCCTCTTTCAACCATTTCCTTTTGGTTTTAAAAATGCCTCTTACTACAGGAATAAAAAACATTGAAGTGGATTTGAATAACCAGGTTGTTAGAGTTGTTGGGTCACTCCCGGTGAAGACAATGTTAGACGCTCTGCACGAAACAGGCCGAGATGCACGCCTCATTGGTCAAGGGAACCCAGACGGTTTGTGTTAATGTTTATATTTTTAGCATGTTTCTCTTTAGAAGTCTTTCACTCTGCCTAACCGCCTTTGAGATTATTGATAAGTTCCTACTCCTCTGTTGTCAAGTGTACAAATCAGTGTTTTTTTGGATTGTTATGTCAGCTTCCGCTCCTATGAACTATGACTAGTATAGACTATAGACATTTGTAGTTTGTTTTTTAAAATTGCTTTTTTGTATGCATCCTCTGTTTCATAGGGTCTGTAGAATCTAAAATCTGAAGATGTTTACTTCAACTGTGATGGTACTGTAGATATGTACGAAAATGCTCTTAAGCTGCACCATGCCGACCTGAACCCATTGTGTTAATTATAGGGTATGTTTGGCTGCCAAACGTACCGTGCCAATTTGTTTGGATGGTTGCCAACTATTTGGCATGCCAATGTCCCTTAGCCAACTCTAGTCATTTTTTTTTGGCAAAGTTGGCCAACTCATGGGCAAGCAAAATCATGGCCAATTTTTTGGTAGGGCAAGCTTGGGCTTAAACCAAACCAAATACTACCTTAGTTTTCCATTGAAAAATGTTGCTGTTGGACAATCTTCTGATTGCTGCCATGTTTATGTAGCTTGTGTACTGCTCATTGCATCTACCATGAGAACTAATTGTGTGCCCTAACATTTGCAGATTTCTTAGTTTCTGCTGCTGTGGCTGAGTTCAAAGGGCCGGTTATATTTGGTGTCGTTCGTCTAGCCCAAGTTAACATGGAATTGGCTAGAGTTGAAGCCACTTTTAGTGGTCTATCACCTGGTAAACATGGATGGTCAATAAATGAATTTGGTGACTTGACAAAAGGTGCAGAAAGTACTGGCAAAGTATATAATCCACCGGATTATATATGCGAGAAGGTAATTTCCAAAACTTAGTCACTTGAGGGGTTAATAAATCATGTACACATGGATAATTGGATAGGCCTAGATATCCTCATTTGGTATTACAACTTCCAGAGGAAAATATTCTATGCAAAAGTTAGCGCTTGGGATCGGTTCTTATGATAATATTACAATTTTGAAAGGCATGCGTTTTGAAAGCAGTTATTCATGTACAGTTACCTGCTCTGTCACAGTTGTGTCACAAATCTCATGTGGTTGCTTTCGGCAAATAAAATCTTGCAGGTTCGTAGTCAGGCACAGTTCGTAACCTACTGCTATTCCATTGGTTATTTCTATGTCCTTGCATTCTTTCAGTCCCTGCCTCCCTGGTGTCTACAATTCATAAATCATAACTGCATTCGATAAATTCACCAAACTAAAGTAGTTTATCATTCTAAGCATGCTATTTTGCACTTTTCTGCGGTTCAGTTAGTATTTGGTCACAGTTTGTATACCATCCTTCCGTAGTAATATCTCTCGACTTGATTTGTTTAGTTCCCTTTTTACAGTTCCTTCTGATCTACTATGCACAAAGACCAAAGCATTCATTGTGTCTTAAATACAGTGACCAGATTGGCCAAACTAAATAGCTGCAGATAATAGTAACACACTGGTCTTCTGGCTTCTTTTGCATATGTAGCACATGTGCTGTCAGAACATAACAGATTGGAATTGAACAACTGTAGCTTACCTCATTGGTGGGGTCTTAATTTTCATTACCTTACTGCTAGCATTTTTTTTCCTGCTTAGATCTGTTGTATGATTATATGATAAATATATATTTAGGAAACATAACGATTTACTACAAACTGAAGTTCAGGATAATCAATAGTTGAGGTTTGAGTGGAGCGCAAATTGGTAGTGACAACAAAATCATCCTGTATTCGCTGGACATCTCAATCCTTCAAATTGATTTCTGAAATAGTAATAACTGAAAGAACAAAGTTCTTATAAGCAAAGCCCAACCATTCCAACCTCACGGTTTAATATCAAATTTGGCGGTATAGTCGCTGGTCATGTAGACATGTTGCTAAATGTATGTTTTCTTTTTTTCTGAAACAGCCCCTTGGTGACCTGGGAACGCTAGAAGCTGGAGAGAACGGAGAAGCGCAATTTTCAGGATCAAAAGAGAAAATGAAAGTTGTCGATTTGATCGGTCGCTCGATTGCACTATATGCAACCGAGAACAGATCAGACTCAGGCATTGCAGCAGCCGTGATAGCAAGAAGTGCGGGTGTTGGCGAGAACTACAAGAAGCTCTGCACCTGTGACGGTGTCACCATTTGGGAATCGAGCTAATTCTACGGCTATCGAGTTTTCCGTACTACTGTTTCACTCCAATATGTTGTACAAGAAAGTAATGTAGGAACAATCAACCAGATACTGAACATTCAGAATAAGCATGGATACATTTGAGGATTAAAGCTTGTTTTGATGTGGAGCTTGGCAAACATTCTTCTTCGGTAAGTTAACACCTGTGCTGCATCTCTGATGCTACCTGACTGATTTATCGACCTCGCTTACAAAGGGTCCAGGGCACAGCTGTTCCTGCTCAAGACCTGACTAATGTAGAACAATAATACATGAAAGAAAAAAAGCTCACATTGGTGGCAGCCATGTCAGGACCAAGGGGCTCCGAACGATGTGGACACCATCGCTCCATGACAGAGCTCCAAACTCGGGTGTCTTCTGGGCGGCCTTGGTTCTCAGTGTAACCTTGTAGGCAAGCTTCTGGTTTGAGCTGCTGAAGTGCAGGGTATTAGGTTCGACGACAACGTCGGCGCCTTTGAACTTCGTGACCTTGACATGATACGTCGAAGAAGGAGGACCAACGTTCGTCACGGTGCGGTGCACCGTCAGCGGAACGGACGGCTGATCTGTGAAGACGGCAGAGATGGCTGGGTAGTTCAGGTCGCCTGGCGAACTGAGGCTGTGCTTGCATGTCATGTTTGAGTTCTTGGTGAAGGCCTTGAGCTGCATCGGCGTCAGGTCCTGCGTGCAGAGGAACTCCAGGTAATCGCCCTGCCCAATGTCGTAGACCAGGCCAGGGCTGAGAGCTCGCAGCGGGTGTATGTGGCCAGCTCCATGTTGGAACGGCGTGGACGCCTTGCCGGTCGCGGCATCCTTCAGCAAGCTGTAGGTGTTGTCGTGGACGTACGCGGTGGTCATCAGCGCGGACTTGATCTGCGCCGGGCTCCAGTCAGGGTGGCTTGCCTTGAGCAGCGCGGCCACGCCGGCGACGTGCGGGCACGACATGGACGTCCCGGACAGGATGTTGAACCCGACACGACGGCGGTCGCTGGACAAGCTCGACGGGCTCGCGTCGCCGCTCCAAGCAGCCAAGATGTTCACGCCGGGCGCGATGAGGTCCGGCTTGAGGATCTCCAGCGTCAGGTAGTTTGGACCCCGAGACGAGAACGCGGCAACCACTGGCGACGGCCGGATCCCGAGCTTTGTTCCTGCGAAGCTGAGTGTCGCCGTCGGTTTTGGAGCCGTCTTGCTGTACTTCTTGGCAGCAGTGCCTTCAGACTCCCCAACGGCCACGGCCGGCAGGAGATGGCTGTCGGCGACAAGCTCCTCGCCGTTCGCCGCAGTGTTGGTGAGTATCATGCCGATGCCACCGGCTTCCTTGACGACCTGCCCCTTCTGCACGCGAGGACTGATGCCTCTGTCGCATATCACTATCTTCCCGGCGACGTCGCGGGGCTCCAGTGTCCCCTCGAGGCACATGGACCTGGGGTCCGGGATGCTCGAGTTGCCGCCCATGTAGACCACGGGATACTGCTGCCGAGGCGAAAGATTCTGCCTGCCTTTGTAAAGCGAGACGCCCGTGATGTTGGCGCCATTGCCGAGCGTCACCTTGGCCGGGAAGTCACGGTCCATGGTGCTCGCGCCCACCGTGGTTATCCACGGCGACAGGTTGGTGAGGCTTATCGGGTCCGGGCCGGCGTTGCCGGCGGAGCAGGCGATGAACACGCCCATCTGCATAGCCCCAAACGACGCTATGGACAAGCTGTCACGGTAGTAAGGGGAGGCGCCGCCCCCAAGGGAGATGGAGAGCACGTCGACGCCGTCCGACACGGCGCGATCGACGGCCGCCAGGATGTCGGAGCTGAAGCAGCCGCCGGCCCAGCACACCTTGTAGGCCGCGACGCGGGCCCTGGGCGCCATGCCGCGGGCCACGCCGCGGGCGTAGCCGAACAGGCCGGCGTCCTGCACGGAGGAGCCCGCGGCGGTGGCGGCCGTGTGCGTGCCGTGGCCGTCCTGGTCGCGCGGGGACTTGAGCTCGGTGGTCTCGTTGATGGGCCCCGACGAGGCTTCGTAGCCGTTGTAGAAGATGCGCGCCCCGATGATCTTGCGGTTGCAGTCCTTGGTGGTGAAGCCGCGCCCGGTCTGGCACAGGCCTTTCCACTTGGCCGGCACGGGGCCGAGCCCCTTGTCGCTGAAGCTGGGGCTCTCGGGCCATATGCCGGTGTCCAGCACGCCGACGACGACGTCGTGGTCGGCGAGGCCGGCGGCCCATATGCTGTTGCTGATCTCGGGCCCAATGCCGAGGAAGTCCGGGCTCCTGGTGGTGTGCAGCTGCAAGACCGTCTCCGGGAGCACGGCCAGCACGCCGGCAGCTTCGGCCATCCGCTCGGCTTCGTCCTCGTCGAGGCGAGCGGCGAAGCCATGGAAGGCCGTCTCGTAGTTGTAGACGATCCGCGTGTAAGCGTCGTCGTCACCCGCTTCAGCTTCCAGCTGGGCAGAACTCACGGATTTCACCGTGGAAGCGTACCACTCATGGTGATAGTCGAACGAGCTCGGCATCTCTGACGCGGCCATCTGAACAATGTATGTTTTGGGAGCTCCCGCGCAAGCATAAATGCTTGCGTGAACAAGCACGAGCACCAGGCACAGCGATGGAGCCGTCCATCTTGCGTTGCGAAGATCCATGGAGAAGAAGCGAGGGAGGCTAGAAAGTTTCAGCAGAAGCACTACGCACAGCGATGGCGAAACGCTGCCGGTACTTATGAATACTCGAGCAGTCCAGCTTTACATGTTTCGAGTGAGCTGTGGTTCTGGAGAGGGAGTGTGACTGTGTGAGTGAACAATGAAGAGCATAAGATGTGGTGGTGGTTCTGACCGCATTGAAGTGAATTCATTTGGCTGCGCGGTGGGCTAGCTTGCGTCGAGAGCTGTTGGTAATTGGTAGGTTTGCTTGTCACGTTCTTCCATTTCTTCACGGAGGAGATATTTCAGGAGGGGCCCCTTGTTCTTCTACTCCGCCTGCAAGGCTTCTCTTTTTCTCAAAGAAAAGAACATTAAACGCTGTGGATCTACGGTACTGCCCGCCAGTAGGTTTAGCGCATTGATTTGTCTCTGTGGACGGTTGCTCGGGTTCGTGGTGGCGGTTCATGTGCTACGTATTTATTGTGCTACTACTAATGGCAGCGACACTATTATTTTGTGCCGAGAGGAAATTGGAATGGTAGTGACACTATAGATGTTGTGTTGACAAAGAATTTTGCAATGGAAGTGACAATTCTGTCCTGACAGGAAATTAGAAATGACCGTGACATCACCTACTGCTCCAAGGATAGAGATGATAAAGGAAGCACGTACGTTTTAGATGGAATGGAAATGGATTGTACGATGATTAGAGTAATCTGAGTACGTGGAACGTGCCGCTGCTTCTAGAAGAAGAAGACAAGTCATGGCCTCGCGCCCGCACTTCGGATGCACTGCTGACTGGACGGTAGACTGAGTAATTATTGGAAGAAGATGAGCTCCTACGAAAGTCGATCGAAGTGTCACGTGATCACAGCGACATAACAGGATGAGGTGTGCCTGCGATTGATCAGATAATGAGAAGTTAATTATCTGAGGTGCCATGTCGGGTGCGTGCAGTGTTCACTGTTCTTGTTCCTGCGACATGAGGCAGGGCGATGCCACACTCTGATCTTAAACCACGACGGCGCGCCCTAATTGATCACTTCTTTACAAATGGCCCTAACTCCGTAGTTTGGGTATGGGCTTCCTCAGTCTCTAAAAAGCTGAAGGCGATCAATAATGAGCTCGTCAGATGGATCGTGCCCCCCTGCGGAATTCACATGTTTGTGCCAGGCCGGCAGATCCGAGCTGCGCTACTACATTTTTTTTTTTGGTATGATCATGCAACATCAACATACGAGTACTATCAAACAAGACGATGCTGTTAAGCGTTAAGATACGTACCAAAAAAAATTATACATACCGAAATTCTGTTTTGACCCAAAAAATATTTTTTAATAGAAATCGAGCACTGTTACACTGAGATGCGATTGGAGTTGGACACAACACTTGGAACGTGTCGTCGATTCTCAGTTTCTCACAAAAACACACAGGCATCACAAAATGCACAAACAAATATCACATGCAAATATAATGTATACAAACAAATGCCGTGGAGCTAGCGCCTATCGTGTGGCGCCAACATTTCCGAGCCATTTTGCTGTTCTTATCCCTGCGACAAATCACGGACGCAGCGCGCGCTGCCCCTCGCCCGCGGCGCAACGTCACCAATCGGACAAGATCAAGATGTACTGGCCACCGCCACTGGATCCTCCACATCCAAAGAGCATCCAAAGAACACCCAAAGAACACACACGAGCCTATCGGTCGCGAGCAGCAGCGGTAGCTAGCGGGGCCCGGCCGTGGCATAGCCGTACGCCGCAGGGAAGGCATCGATCGAACGGGCCTCTGCCTTTGGCGTCGGAGTCGTCAATGTTTAATTACCGCGCGACGGAGGGGCAACGCACGTCCGAGATAGGGAAAAAGATGGTGGTAAATCAAGCATTCATCAAGCTTGTCTTGGCAATCTTTGCGCAGACTCCGGCTCCGGGGCACGTGACGTGTTTTCGCGTTCTGGTAGTACCGCGTACCATCGCACGAACGGCACGACACGACACGAAGGAACGCGCCCATGCAGAAAAGGTGAGGGAAATGCCGAAATGAACTCCTATCCAAATCAATGGGTAAAGCCCGTTCGTGCTCATCAGGACTTTGGATGCGTTTCCGTCTCGATCGTCGCTCTCTGGGAATGATCGAGAGCGACTGGACCGGAACCGAGCAGAGACAGCAAGTTACTGCTGCTGCCAGTAACCGTTAGGTCTTACCGCCGTGCAGGTAGTCCGAGCGTGATGGATGGGACGGGATTCTGCATCGGTGGTGAGTACAGAGCCGTTGAGCACATACTACTCCGGTCTCTGTAAAACCACCTCCAGAGACGCGATCAAGCTGTCAAATTTCTTTCTTGAGTTTCTACCCATGCAGGTGCAGCCATGCCCGTGCCATACATAAATCAGCGCAACGCCACGAAATGGCATCACGTCACTGCATATAAAGTCCTTGATTTAAATGTCTGGATCGAAGATGCACCGGCCCACGGCACACCGGACTCGCTTGAATGTGTTCGGCCAGGTTTACCATGCCACCAACTGCAGCGCAACCATTCACGTCGATTTGTCGATGGCCGGGCAAATGTGCTTTTTTTTTCTTATTATTATTTTTGGCTTTGTGATGAACACGCTGCCAGTGGAAAAAATAACCCGGCAAAAAGAACACGCTGCCGGTGCTTGCATCTGAAGCGAAAACAACTGCCAAAAAGGCCTAGGATGTACAAACAGTTAGTCCGTTTCGGCCTTGCCAGTTTGGTGGGCTTATTCGAGGCCCGCAGCGACAAGAATCATGGCGCATGGCCCACGGGGGTTGCACAACTCCTTGTCAGCTCCAACAAAAATACAAAATCACTGGGAAATGGAATCTGACAAGTGGTGACCAAATAGGATTGCTAGGGAGTGCAAGTCATGGAGGTTTTCTCTTTCTTCAGTTGTAACCATTATACACCTGCCTTCTTAATTTGCATCTTCTATTCCACTGCATTGCGTGACAAACCTGCCCAGGCATGCAAATCCGCTCTACAGAAAGCCTCACTGCCATGTGCAAGAGTGGCGAATAGACTTAGCGCGTTAGCGGCGACTGTAGAGAACAGGTCAGTCGTGTGTACTTGTGAGGATTGGGGTGAGGGGCCGGAGTGAGCAAAACAATTTGTGACCGGCTACAATTCACAAACCAGACGGCACGCTGTCAAAAAAGAAAACAATACAGACCAAACAGCACGTCAGCGCCATAGCTGACGCGTATCACAAATCTGATAAAAGAAAACGAGAAAGCGGACGAAGCACACGCACATGCGGGTCTTCGCTCTCGTCGAACCACACAGCGGAGAAGAGGGGCAAAGCACGCCCCGGCGACACACCGGCCTCCTTGCACCGGGGCACCAGTCCATTTCACGGCCATGGACTCGCTGCTCGCGCTGTCGCTCCTCCTCCTAGCACTCTACCTCGCGCGCCGCGCCCTGCTCGGCAACAAGGGACGGAAGAACTACCCGCCCATCGCCGGCACCGTGCTCCACCAGCTGCTCAACTTCGGCCGCCTGGTGGAGTACCAGACGGAGCTCTCCCGCAAGCACCGCACCTACCGCATGCTCACCCCGACCTGCAGCTACGTCTACACCGTGGAGCCGGCCAACGTGGAGCACATCCTCCGGACCAACTTCGCCAACTACGGCAAGGGCGCCATGACCCACGACGTGCTGGAGGACCTCCTGGGAGACGGCATCTTCAACGTCGACGGCGCCAAGTGGCGGCACCAGCGGAAGGCCGCCAGCTTCGAGTTCTCCACCCGCGTGCTCCGCGAGTACAGCACCGGCGTGTTCCGGGACACGGCCGCCGAGCTCGCGGGCATCGTGGCCGTGGCGGCGGCGCGCGGGGAACGGGCCGTGGACATGCAGGATCTGCTGATGCGGTCCACGCTGGACTCGATCTTCCAGATCGGGTTCGGGGTCAGGCTGGGCGCGCTGTCCGGGTCCAACGAGGAGGGCGCGGCGTTCGCCAGGGCGTTCGACGACGCCAGCGAGCAGGTGCTGTACCGCTTCTTCGACCTGCTCTGGAAGGCCAAGCGACTCCTCAACGTCTCGTCGGAGGCGGCCATGAAGCGGTCCGTCCGCACCATCAATGACTTCGTCTACGCTGTCATCGACAAGAAGATCGAGCAGATGGCCAGAGATCAGCACGAATTCGTAAGCTTGACTTCCTCTGCAACATATAACATTGCCGGGGCTTACATTCCTCGCAGAATTGCGTCGTGACTTTGGAGATTCTTAATTTGGCCAGGCCAAGAAAGAGGACATACTGTCGAGATTCCTTCTGGAGAGGGAGAAAGACCCGGGCTGCTTCGACAACAAGTACCTGCGGGACATCATACTGAACTTCGTGATCGCCGGCCGCGACACGTCGGCGGGGACGCTGTCGTGGTTCCTCTACGTGCTGTGCAACAACCAGCACATCCAGGACAAGGTCGCCAGGGAAGTGCGGGAGGCCACCGGCACCGGCGACAGTGACGCCGCTCCCGCCGGCGTCCAAGAGTTCATCGAGTGTCTAGACGAAGACGCCATCAGCAAAATGCAGTACCTCCACGCAGCTCTGACAGAGACCCTCCGGCTGTACCCGGCGGTGCCCATCGTGAGTCGATCCTGACCCTGAGCCGTTGCGCAATAATTTCCCTTGGACCCTTTCATGTGCCCCGGGCGTCACGATCTGGGAAATGATTTCCCTGCACTTTTTTGTTGGGGTCGTTTTCTTTCGTTTCCTCGTTCCTTTTCGGTGTGGACGTTGACACGTTGTGTGCTTGTAGGATGTGAAGTACTGCTTCTCCGATGACACGCTGCCGGACGGGCACGCCATCAGGAAAGGGGACATGGTGAACTACCAGCCGTACCCCATGGGCAGGATGAAGTTCCTGTGGGGGGACGACGCCGAGGAGTTCAGGCCGGAGAGGTGGCTCGACGACGACGGAGCGTTCGTCCCCGAGAGCCCCTACAAGTTCACGGCTTTCCAGGTGAAATCCGTAGTAGAATCATTACTAACCAGGACCACGATTGGACCCATCCACTAATCCAGAATATCCATATCATGTAAGATGTGTGACGTGTTTGGCCTCTTGTGCAAAACAGGCGGGGCCTCGCATCTGCTTGGGAAAGGAGTTCGCGTACAGGCAGATGAAGATATTTGCGGCTGTTCTTCTCTACCTGTTCCGGTTTGAGATGTGGGAACGTAACTCCACGATGGGTTTCCGGCCCATGCTCACGCTCAAAATGGATGGCCCGCTCAACGTCCGTGTGTTACCCCGGCGACCAAGTGGGCAGCTTGCTTGATACACGATAACACGAAGAAGCCAGAAGTCAAAAGTGTGCGCATGTTCTAGTAACCAATTCTGTGTAGCTTCGATAATGTAAGAACCTGTATACACAATTCTGCCGCTTTCCATGACTGTTGATACTACGGTCCTGTAATTGTACATATTGTGTACTCTTTTTTCTCAAGTACTAAATCCGTTTCATAATTCTTGTCTCAAAATTGACCAAAAATAAATGTATTTATTTTTAAAAGCGTCTGGATACATGTAATATTTCGATAAGAATCATAGAACGGATTGAGTATTCGATAGTATCATGTACTCTTCTAATGTCGTACTGGTCCAGTAAGTATACATATTGTGTAGGGGAAAATGCATTTCAGCTCACACAAGCGTCAGCCTGAGCTATCTCGGCCACAAAGGTGTTCGGAAAAGGATGGCTAGTTGTACAAACTTGTTCAAAACTTTAAATTTAATTTTTTGACTTAGAACATAGGTAGAACATCTTATAGTAGGATGGCTCGTTCTTAATGCAAATGTTTTTGTTTGTATGATTGACAGCAAAAAGTAATTTACTTCGACTTAAAGGCTCATTATCTACTACTCCAGTATGTCTAAGCGACGTTAAAGGAAAGAGGGAAGAATAGCAGCACTGTGCCTGTTGTCCATGGAAAGGCACTATACTGATTGCATCATTACAGTAAGTACCACATCATGAATCTCAAAAATAATATTCCCTCTGTTTTAAAATAAGTGAGGTACATTTGTATAGATTCTTATACTCCCTCCATCCCGAATTAACTGACGTGGATTTGTATAAAGAATTAACTACCGTGAATTTGTATAAGACTTTATATAAATCCACGTCAATTAATTCAGAACGAAGGAAGTACGAATTCATGTCACTTATTTTGGGACGGAAGAAGTAATATATTGTAGTTGTTCTCGACAACAATTAGAGTAAGGAGTGCCAATGCTCGATGGCACAAGTGCGGGTATAAAAGCAGGGCGTGTACGTTGGTCTTATAGCGAAAGTCGCAGTATACTTGGACAAGTTGACACGTCGATATTTTTTGAATAGGTTCGATCGACCCGCGGGTGCGACTTAATCCTATGTTATGAAAGGTTTCGAGGGGTTGTTAGCCAAGGGCTTGGGCCGAGCGGATCTTTCCAAGACACCTTTTGGCGAGAGGTTCGTCGGGACCGCCTCGTACTTGCACCGAACGCGTCTTTCAAAGTATCGAGGTTAGGATACCCTCGGAACTCTAACCCAACCCCTTCTCCTTCGAGCCCGTGCCAACCAAGGTTAGCTCGGAGTCTCGAAACTAGAGTCCCCTAAAAGGGTTCCTTGAGGCCGATTGACTTTCAGTCGAGAGCGGCACGCGAAAGCTAATCTTAGAGGGAGCACTCTAGTCCTCTCCCCTTGAGTTTATTCAAGTGAGATTGAATGGTACATGCCCCCATGGGTAATATTTATAGCATAGGGGTCCATGACAAAAAGACCATGGCTACCCTTGAGGGAGAGAGAAAAGTGGGGGCAAAATGGTAAAAGTGGTTTCTTGGTCCATAACTTTTGTGTGCACCATGAGGGGAAAGTGAAGGTTGGTCCATGCTCCACCATGAACCAAAAGCTTCATCTCCACACATTTTTTGCCCTCTACTCTAACTCATTCCACCCTTTGACCATGGCATGAGAGGCTTGACTTGTTGACTTGTCTTATTTTACCACGTAGGATTGACCGCGTCATGTGGTCGTCTTGACTTGTGCTTGGAAAACGTTGACTTGGTCGTCGCCACTATGATTTACGCCCCCATATAAAGATTTTATTTTACTACAGCATATATAAATTCCATATCACGAGCCGCAAAAAAGTCTGTATACTCGACATTTGGAGGTAGCCGTGATAGCACTGATCAAACAGATTTTATCAGTCTTCTAAAAAAATTAAATTGTATCAGTAGTATATTTTTCCTCAAATTTGAGGCAAGTATAAAAATAACATCACTGTCAGTCAGGTGATCATGAGCCACCTTCTAGAGCCTGCAACGAATCCATCCCTTGGTCAACTGCAATAAACACCGATGCATCGACCGTAGTAAACTAGTATACAGTTAACCATTTCTTAAACCCTGGGCTAGCTAGCAGCAGTGCAGCACCAGCACATCCCACACTTACCCCAGTATGAACAGCCGTACGACTCCAGTAGTACATCACCTCTCGCAAATCTGACCCCCCGATTGCGCCGTGTGATCTGATCGAGATCTCTCACAACTTCAGATATGCCTGTTAAGCATTTCCTTTTGTCAAACAGAGGCATTAATGCCATCTTCACTTGGTCATCAAGATATCTGCAAACTTTGGCGTCCTGATGCCTCTCCTTGGGGCACGACGGGTTTTATGTGCGACGAAGACACTCTCCTCGATTTATCCCGCGAGAAGCGGCGGCGGCGCCGTCGACGGATCGCCGACCAATTTTTGCCGTTGGACACAGGAGGCGCCATCGATGTGCCGTTGACACGCCGATCGACGACAGGGCCAGGCGGCCGGCCTGTTTTGAGGTTTGAAAAAAGATAATGGTCAGTGACTCGGTACAAGCGCCAAACGGCGGGCACATGTGAAGAAGAACAAACAAACACCTTCACGCGCAACGCTCCACCGGCGCCGGCGGAACCGCTTGAGCACGCCGCTCAGCGCGACGTCGAACGCGTCCGCCATGCCGTCGCCGAGGCCGCCGGACGACGCGTACACCAGCCTCGGGATCATCTCCACGACGCGCTCCCGCATCCGCCGCACCCGCTGCTCGCTGAACCCCTGCAGGACCTCCAGCACGGTCACGTTGCCCGCTTGCAGCGCCCGCCGGTCCATGAACACCGACCACTCCCTCTCCTTGCCGCCCTTGCCACCCGCCCCGGCCGGCAGGAACCACCGGTACTGGTCGTACGCCGTCCTCCGCCAGAAGAGCACCGGCACGGCCCCGGCCACCATGCAGTCGAACAGCGACCTGCGCGTGTAGCTGTCCCCTCGCGGCTGCAGGCAGAACTTGGATTCCAGGAACAGCCCCGTCACCTCCGCGGTGTCGTTGTTGCACCTCGTGCCCCGGCAGTTGACGCTCCGGCAGTGCGCGTGCCCGGCGTCCTCGCACTCCCCCACCAGCACCTTCCTGAAGTCGTCCCTGAACCCGGACCGCTCCGCGCCGGCGAACCCGAAGAGCCTCGTCCTGTTGCGCGACAGCACGTGCCGCTGCCACGCGCGCACGTCGCGCGCCCCGCGCGGGTGGAACCCCGTCGGGTACGGCACGCCCACGTCCATGGCGTCCTGCCGGTCGCCCTCGATGACGAGGCGGGTCACGTTCTCCATCCCCGGCATGAGCACGAAGTTGGTGCCCCAGCCGTGGACGTCGTACCGGCGGAAGTCCCACGTGATGCGCCCTAGCGTGATGAAGTGATCCCACCCGCCGGAGCTCTTGAAGGCCGTCTGGTTCCTGAGCCAGCCGAGGAGCCGTGTCCCGGCGCGGTCGCGGTCGGCCACGGTGGAGTTGAGCCCCCACAGGTGGCTCCCGACGTCCAGCCCCGCGTAGAACGGCACGTAGAAAGCCGCGGCGAGAGACGGGTCCGTGGTGCGGCACGGGTGCGAGAGGAGGCGGCGGTGGATTATAACCTCGAGTGGGAACTGGTCCGTGTTGTACCAGTTGGGCAGCGACGCGTTGGGCACGAGGGAGGAGAAAGCCGGGGACTCGGTGGACGGCCGGCCGAAGCCGCCGTTGGTTAGGTACGGGCAGAAGGAGTACCACGGCCAGAGGCGGCCGCAGTGGGTTACCAGGTCGTGGTTGAACTCCGGCGGGAGGTCGTAGACGTAGATGAGCCCGGCCTTGCACGCGCCGACGTCGGCCGCGCCGTTGGCCCAGGTGCTGCTGCAGCGGCCCGGCGCCGGGAGGAACCGCGTGCTGGGGAATCTCAGGAGGGACTTGAAGAGCACGAGCTGGAGGGCCAGGAAAGCGAGGAACAGCACCGTGGCTCGCAGCAACGCCGAAGCCGCGGACGGCGTGGGCGCGTTGAGTGGAGACCCCGGAGGCGAGAGGGGCTTCGCGGCCGGCGATGTTGGTGACTCCGGCATTGGGAGCACGCCGAAGGAGTGGGGATGGCCAGTGGTGCATATGCCGGAGTTGGACTCTGCTTAGGAGATTTAAGGTAGTATCGCTTCTTTCCTGGGGACGACGCAGGGAAAGCCGGTTGGCACGTGGAGACGTATTGAGCTGCTACGTGCATTCCCGAAGGAGTGGATCCAAAGAAAGTATCTGATCCGATCATGTTCTGCAGATGATATGGGAGAAAGGGGAGACAGAATGACCAAGCCGGCAAGAGGCTTTTGACGCTGCATTGTATATTTCTTATTTCGTACTACCCCTGACGCTGCATTGTATATTTCGCACTCTTCGTAATATGCCACAAATTAAGCTTTGTTTGACACTGCCTTGGGAAGTTGGATTGGAATATCTCCAGAGACAGAACCAGCTGGTACTGCTTCTCTGCTTGTGCATATTTTGAGCTCTGAAAACACATGAGCGACGTACGGCTTGCACTGTGCTTAGGCTAGGACTGCAAGCAAATGTGTGCACGATTAAATGTGGCGGCAACATCAACATGGGAGTTAGGGGCAAATGTAAATACCGCTGGTACGCAACTCCACGCGGGCCTGCATTCCGGCCTGGAAAAGGACTCGACTACCAAGCAGACGACGACCGATATGGTCAGATCGCACAGACAGGAAAAATGTTACCGAACACCGATGTGCCTTTCTCATTAAAAAAGAAGAAGAGCGGGTGTAACCCATACAACTGTTTTACAGATTTTTCGTCGTTTAAGTTTTCAAAACGGGGTGACTCTGTCTTAAATGCCTGAATTTTTAGCAAAATGATATAAACTTGAGTTAACCTAGCAGTGGATTAAGATCATGTTGCTGTCCCCACTCTCTACCTCGCCGCATGCTGATGTCGGATTAAGAATCGACAAACAAGCACGTCGATTGGTCTCTATCTAAAAAATAGGCAACTTCTCAATAGCAAAATTGTTTCTAAAATCATGGATCAGAAAAGCAAACAATTATCACGCGGTGGTTAACTGCATTTTAGTCTAAAAAATAACAAAAACGAGTAAAAGCCAATAAAAATAAGGATAACTTTTTAGAATGAATGAGATGTATAAATAACTAGATGATACCCCGCGAGTTGCTGCGGATATTTGTAACGTAGCACTGTGTAAAAGTGCCAAAAATGCACATCACGTTGCAAAAAACAAATTGTTGATTTTTTTGTGAAAATATAATTTTTAGTTACATATTGGTAAGTTTTAACTACATATTCTGGTTGGAAGCGGAATAACAATTGCTATGCAATTATATATTGGCAGTGACACTCCATAGTTTCACATGGACATAGCTGTTGTATTTAAATTTTAAAATACATGCACATATGTCTAGCGGCTCTTTCTCCCTTTTTCTTTTTTTGAAAAATTGACTTGGAAGCTTCTACACATGTTCCTAGCGATCTGTGGGTACGATGATAGCTTGCCTCATCGCCTGCAAATTAGATTCAACATATGAGAATATAGTTATCAAATCATTTGTAAAAAAAATAAAAAAAAATCCTTTAGAACGTAGCCGATGAACTAATGAAGCGGAATTTGTTTTCGGTGATAAATTTTTTTTTTGCAATTGCAAGGGCTGCAACCCCGAAGCCAACAGACACAACAAAGTAATGAACACATGGCTATCACACGAACAGGGGTCATGCTTCAACCAAAAATTAAACCTACAATGAGAAACGGTAAAGGCAAGATACCTGTAAAGGATTATTGCAGGACCGATGTAACATGGCATCCACCCATGGCTGCAACTGCATGTCATGCCACGCCTGGGCAAACTTTGCACCGGTTCTTGAAGGTTCTCAGTTGAGAAGGCGAGAATATCACTTGAGAATAGAAGGCGGAGGCCATTGTGTGCTAAAAGAGAGGGAGGTGCAGGAATAGGAGAAGCCCGGAGGAAAGAGACAGTCATGAACGGGTATTTGTA
Source organism: Brachypodium distachyon (assembly GCF_000005505.3). Classification (NCBI taxonomy): domain Eukaryota; kingdom Viridiplantae; phylum Streptophyta; class Magnoliopsida; order Poales; family Poaceae; genus Brachypodium; species Brachypodium distachyon. Next base: position 22,181,231 of record NC_016135.3, read on the forward strand.
GAGTTTTCATATTTATATGAAGCAAAAACATAATGACAACAAAAATCGTCATAGTGAAAGCAATAAAATAAAAAACTGAAGCCACATGACTGCGGAAAACCCAACAGACGAAACCAATATGGGCTACACAGGGGAGGCCAGCTGTGCATTCGGTGCATGCGTTGTTTTTTCAAGACGATACATGTATTGTGCGAGAACAAAACCGGTTAGGACTGCTCGCTTTCAACAGCCCAGGTGCAAGAAGGAAACGCCGGCATGCACGAAGAAATCGAGCGATTCCGGCCGCACGGATGGAAGATTAGATTCCTCTAAAAAAACGAAATTGCATGCAGTAGATTAGATGAATGCTGATGTGGATAAACTGCATGTCAATCTTGCTAAATTAACTGCACTTAGTAGACTTCAACTTTATAGAATTTACAGACGCTGCTCGTCGTGCCCAGTTGCGGGAGCCCTTCCACCATACCCGGCCTTGAGCCATTGATACGACTGGAGGCCGATATGTCGAGAGGCCGTGCTGGCCGTTTCGCATACGATTGGTTCTGTCCGGTAGCCTGCAACGAGCTTGCGGACGAGCACCTTCTGCCGCTGCCGGAGGTCGCGTTGAGTAGTGCGCATAATCGCCAAGAGCCCACCAGAAGGCCCTCCTAGCCATGGGAGCACCCCAAAAGGCTCCTTTATTTTGTGTCTCTCTTCTGGTCGTTGGATTGTTTTAGATTTTATTCTCTTGATATTCGAAAGTTTATCATGGACTGTTAATAAAATGGTCTCTAAAAAATTTGAAAGGCGTGTTTTATAGTTTTGCATATTTTTGAAAACTCGATCTCGAATTTAAGAAGGTGTGTGTCCAAATGTTTTGATTTTTTTTTTGAAGAAATGGTTGCAAAGAAATGTCCTAAAAAATGAAAGTTTCATCTAGATAAATTGGAAGTTCACCAAAGTTAAAACTTCTTTCAGAAAAAAAGAAAGTACTCTTCTGTTTTGAACATTCTTTCAGTAAAATGAAAATTCCCTCGTCAGAAAAACTGAAAGCCTTCCGTAAAAATTTGAAAGTTCTGTCCAAAGCGTTAAAATTTGTCCTAGGAAAACTAATAGTTCTGAAATTATTTGAATGTTGTAAAGAAAACACATTAAAAGTACTCCACAGAAAACTAGGCTTGCCGTAAATTATGTGGTACTCCAGTACACAGTACTAGTCGTTCGGGAAAACATATATAGACCAAGATGGTAAAGATCCGTCACTGGACCGGAGGGCCTGGTGGGCGGGCCCAGCCTTGTTCTATGAACTCCAGCGACGCACGTTCTCGCACATGTTCTTGTTCCACCTGATGGGTGAAATGAGGCCCAAATTGCAGTGTCTTGATAATATTGTTTCACACACACTGATGTTTTTGAGCCAACCTGAGCCCAGCATTAGGAGGAAAGTGAAGGCCCAGTTGGTCCACGACATCACCACTTTTTCTCTCTTCCCTTTTAGTAAAAAAACAGAGAAAATGTTGGCATCATTTTGAATCACATTGCAGATGGCCCCATGTGATCAATCAGCGTACAATATATCCCAAAAGTACACCCTACACAGTACGTTCCCCAGACGGCCAGACCGTAAACAAGCCCGAAGCTGTAGTGCAACAGAAGTGGTAATCAGGTTTCGGTCATGTTTGTTTAGATTTCTGTTTCAGATTTTACTGCTTCTAACCCTCTAAAGAAACATTTCTCCCGGAAGTAGGTCGGAAGGTGATTTCTTATAAAAAAACACGGAGACGCCTAATTTACCGTGGTACTACCAATAATCCCACCGCAGGCTAGCTGCGGAGGAGGAGGACTTGAGTCTCCCTGGAGTCTCCAGTTCTGTGCCGCGAATCATCATCGTACACAGGAGGCATACATTCTTCCGTGGCAACGCCGGACACCCGTTAACCGAAAGCAGCTGGACTCCTTGCCCACTACAGCACCGCCAGATTTGCAATCCGCACTACTACTTCCCCCAGCACAGACCAGGCTGCACAGCTGACAGCATAGCCATAGCGCGATCTCCGGCCATCTCTCTCCATCCCCATCTCCGATTATCTCCACTCATCCCACCCTACTGCGACCCACGTTCTCTCCCCGCGCGTACCTACGTGGTCGGTGGTCCTGCTAGCTGCTGCCCACGGCCAGCCCGCGCGCGCGCCTCAAATCCTCCCCACCCGGCCACGCCGACGCCGGGATCCATACTATCGATCCTCCACACACACCATGGCCGTGATGATGCATCGTCCCGAGCCGCCCAACTCCGCCGCGCGCCGCTCGCGCCTCGTCGTGAACCTCCTCGGCGCCTTCTTCGCCATCCAGCTCCTCCTCTTCATCGCCTTCCGCTCCCCGCCTCCCACGCGCGCCGCCCCGGCGGCCGCCACCGACAGCAGCGCCGTGCTCGTGCCGCCGCCTAGCCGCGGCGCCGAGGATCCTTCCGGCTGCGGGGGAGGACGCGTGTACGTCTACGACCTCCCCGCCGTCTTCAACGAGGACCTGCTCTCCCTGTGCGACGCGCTCGCGCCGTGGTACTCGCTCTGCCCCTACCTCGCGAACGACGGGCTCGGGTTCCCGGTGGAAGGGAGTACCGGGCTGTCGTCCATCCTGCCGGACGAGCTGCTCGGGTCCTGGTACTCCTCGGACCAGTTCGCTCTCGAGCACATCCTCCACCGCCGCCTGCTCTCGCACCGGTGCCGCACCACCGACCCGGCGCGCGCCACGGCGTTCTTCGTGCCGTTCTACGCCGGGCTCGCCGTCGGGCGCCACCTCTGGGCGGCCAACGCCACCGACGCCGACCGGGACAGGGACTGCGTCGCGCTGCTGTCCTGGCTCCACGCCCAACCCTACTACAAGCGGTCCAGTGGCTGGGACCATTTCCTCGCGCTGGGCCGCATCACGTGGGACTTCCGCCGCGGCCCGGAAGGAGGGTGGGGCGGCAGCTTCCTCACCATGCCCGGCGTCGCCAACGTCACCCGCTTCGTTATCGAGCGCGACCTGGAGGACGCCATGGACGTCGGCATACCGTACCCGACCGGCTTCCACCCGCGAGCCGCCGCCGACATGCGCGCGTGGCAGCGGCACGTCTCCGGCTTCCCACGCCCCAAGCTCTTCGCCTTTGCGGGCGAGCCCCGGTCGGCCATCAAGGGGGACTTCCGCGCCGTGCTGCTCAAGGAGTGCCAGGCCGCCGGCGCGGCGTGCGGCGCCATGGACTGCGCCGAGGGCAAGTGCGTCAAGAAAACCGAGCTCGTCCAGCAGCTCTTCATGGGCGCGCGGTTCTGCCTCCAGCCGCGCGGGGACAGCTACACGCGGCGCTCGATATTCGACTGCATGGTGGCCGGAGCCGTGCCGGTCTTCTTCTGGCGGCAGACGGCGTACTCGTCGCAGTACGATTGGTACCTGCCGGCTGACGACGGCCAAGAAAGGGAGTGGTCCGTGTTCATTGACCCCCACGAGCTGCGGGCCGGCAACCTGACCGTGCGTGGCGTGCTCGCGGCCATCCCCGAGGCGCGGGTGCGGCAGATGAGGGAGCGCGTGGTGGAGATGGTACCGAGGCTGGTCTACGCCGCTGCGGACAAGGATGGGCTCGGCAGTGGCATGAAGGACGCGGTGGACGTCATGGTCGACGGCATGCTGCGGCGGGCTGCTGAGCAGCGCCGGAACTGGAGGACATAATTTTGTCACTGGAGACTGGAGGGGATCAAACGGTCAAATTGATCATTCTTTTACATTTTATTCTTCAGGATTCGTCCTGTGAAGCATAGTTCTTTTAGTGGTCGTGTGAAGAATTGAAGAGTAAAGAACGGCTATTTGACCGTGGCTGCAGATGTGAATTACAGTACGGAATGGGGTAATTAATTAACAGAATCTAAGTGTATGGAACTGTGTAGTCTGAATACCACTTGCAATTACGCGGGGCATTGTGCACATTGGAGTATGTAAAGCAGATTCTCAACTCTCAACAAAGTTGACTGTTTAATCTGTAATGATGTTGGCTCTATGTTACCATGAAGAACCGCCGTTTCTGGTCAAGGAATGGCGAGAATATTTCTTTTCACTGGCAAACTAGCAGTAAACGGAAAGGATTTTTTTTGCCATGGCAGACAAACGAAGCCATAAAGTAAACTCCCCTAGTTTCTAGGTATGTTTTGGTTCATGTCCAACATAACTCTATCAAATTTAGACAAAATTTGGTTTGCTAATATTTTAGCCAATAATTTTAAACACACATTTGGTCAAAATTTGATAAGAATCTACGAAAGGGATAAGTAAATGCTCATTGGCAACCGTTTTTAAAAATAAAATAAAATAAACAAGCACCAAGTATTCATTTACTGCCATATTTTAGCATGGCCTAAACGCCACCTTAGTTTCTTGCGAGAAACTGCTCGCGGTAGCTAGGTTGTTTCACCGTAAGTGGTTTAGGTTAGAAACCTAGAATCTTGTGATCTTGTCAAATTTAGTGATTGGCTCCTCTCGATGATTGTGTGATAATTTATTAAGTCAAAAGCGAGTAAGAAAACTTGTGCATGTGGCCACGAGCGGAGGCGGAAAATGGATATAGATAGGATCAGAATAGAAATGATGATTTATTAGGGAGAGCTAAAGCATAAAAATTTAAAAGTGAAGCCTATAGGATAAAATTTCAAAAATTATGCAAAGGCTTAAGTTTTTTTTAGTTCAACCCAAGTCCATCTCCCAAGTTCCTGGGTACCCCAGCCGCCGGGTTTCTATTTACATATTTATATCCGATAAATATTTACTGAAAAACATTAGATGAGAACTAAGTATAGTTAGAGCATCTCCAATGAGCTACCCCAAAGCTATCCCAAAAGTCTTATTTAGGACAAACGGAGATCTAAGCCCAAAAATCAACTCCCAATGGGCTACCCCAAACAGACAATTTGTTCTTTTTGTCCGGACACATCCCCCAAACTTGTCCTAAATTTGGGAGAGGTTTGGGGTGTCCACCGGGTGTTTTTGTCCGTGTCCGTGTACTTCCTGGCCCACGAGATAGTCACAGTTTCTCTCTGCTCTCTCTCTCACATCTCCCTCCTCTCGTCGTGCTGCCCTCCCTCTCACAGATCTCTCTCGTGCAGCCCGCAGTGGCCGCCGCCCGCCGTCTCCTCGCCCCCGCGACCAGCTCTGCTGCCCCCAAGAGCTCCACGAGCAAACTCCCGAAGGCGCACGGGGTGAAGACGGAGGCGGGGCAGGGGATCGAGGCGCCCGTCGCTGGCAGCTTCTTCTCCGGCGACAGTGGCGTTGGGTGGTCTCCATCATCACCAGGCAGAGCAAGAGACCCCTGCCCAACTCCTCCTCTGCGCAACCAAATGGAGGAGTTCGTCACCAGCGTGCCGTCGTCCTGCTGCGTGAGATGTGGAGGAGACGGCGAGCTGTGGATGGAGAGGTGGGAGATGGGGAGGAGATGGGATGGGGAGCACCACGGGTAGGAGATGGGATGGAGACATTGGGCAGGAGAGAGATGGAAAAAAAAAGAATTAGGGACAGAAATTTGGGGGACTCCGTTGGGTGGGGAGGGCGGACATCGGGCGGACGGATGTGCAGTTGCTACCCCAAACAGACAAAAAAGGATATTTACGGACAAAATTTGAGGGATGTCATTGAAGATGCTCTTAGGATGGAGGACTGATGGTACCTTCGGACCACCAGTAATTTGATGTGGCTCCGGATGGCACCCGACGGGTATGGGTACCGTTCAACCATACCCGTACCCGAGGACCCAACCATCAACCGCTACCTGTACCCGTGGTCGAGTATGAAATTTTACCATACCCGCCACGGGTACGGGTTACCCGCCGGTATTTCTACCCGCCCGCTATAGGTGAATTTTACCAATTTCTGTGATCTAAAAATAGCTAGCTGTGTAATGCTAGAATTAATCAATCAACCCTCCCAGAAATATCCTGTAGCAGAATCAATCAATCCGGACGAATCAACACGAAATAATCAATCAACGCGTGAACTGCAGCATAGGCGGCCCTCGCTGCAGACTTCGTTGCCTAGCGCAGAGGCCCGTTGCGGCAGCCTGCCCCGCCACGCGCCGCGGCCCCTCCGGCACGGCAGCCTGCCCTGCCTCGCGCAGGTGGTCTCGCCGTCGCCGCAGCCTGCCCCGCCTCGTGCTGGTGGTCTTGCCGTGGCCGCAGCCGGCTCCGTATGAGAGGCCTCGCGCAGGTGGTCTAGGCGGCGGCGAAGTCTTCGTGTGGTGGTCGAGCTAGGATGCGAGGAGTGGAGGAGGAGGGAGGAGGCGGGGGTGCGGGGTGACGGAGTGGTGGAGACTGGAGGCTGGGCGGCGGACAGGGGAATTGGGGACGGGATTTGGATTGGGGTTAGGTCATTCGGAGTTATATACGGGGTATTGGGTTGGGCCTTACGAAAATTTAATGGGCTTTTGTATTGGGCTGATGGCTGACCACCGTACCCGCCAAACCCGTCAGCTACAAGATTTTCCCATTTACGTATCCGTATCTTAAACGGGTACAAACCCGTCGGGTAAGCGGGTATCGAGTATCCATTGTCATCCGGAGACGTGGCTTATCCTTTCGGTAATAGACGACATACCTATCATGGGCATTCGGTTTAGCTGGACCGATGGGTTCGGGATTGAAGAAATTTTGGTTCATAAAAAACGCTAACCGGTCGAAGAGAGTATAAGAATTGAGGGGAAAGTATTGTTTTTGCAGTAAGAATATTCTTGTGTTATTGTAAGTGAAGCATCTTCACTTTGGGCCGTATACCGTGTTGCCCCGCTGATATTCAGTGACGGGCTTGTTTTCGATCGTGTTGGCCTGTTGGGTGCTGCACGTTCACCAGTTCGCTCTCTGACGGCGCATTCTTTTTCGAACTGAAAGTCTCTCTTTTCCATAGCTCTGGCAGTCGCATGTTCAGAGTGCCGATTCCGACTCGATTTCCGTGTCAGAAATTGCAGGATTGAGCAACACCGCAACCATCATCGGCAAACGATTTGGTTGCAAAGAGAAGGCCCCAGCGGCGGGTGTGCACGTCGAGCACCGGATGGAACCAGGCCGACCATCAATCAGCACAGCCTCTCTCAATCGCGAATCTTTAGTTGCAGTAACGCCAAGGAAATGAATCGGCCGTCTGCTAAAGGCAAAGCCGTATCCCCGCGGCAGGAGCTGCGCACGCGGCACGCCTCCTTTCCGAACCGGCAATTATTCCCCCCACTGTCGCCGGCTCGCCGCACGCTCTAAAGTATAGCTGGTGCTGTTCCGTACGAAGCTTGCCGGAGACAGCTCGTCGGTAATCCATTTCTACTGATGGCCAATGAGTGAGCAGATCATGGTACGGCCAGTCTACCTACCTGTGTAGGCCGAAAGGCTCTGCTACTTGGATTCTCGCCACCGGTTTTCCATGTGGTGCATCATCCATTCCGTGCGCCCTTTTTACCCAGAACATCATTTGCATTTTGCACGATGCATCAAAAACCCATCCAGGTGGGCATGGAGATCAAAATTACAGTGTTGCAGTCGCAGGGCACGATGAAATGGACCTGCACCTGCACCTGCACCTCCAGCTTTGGACGTGTCTCTTAGATGTCAGGTTAATGGATGTGCAGAGAACACTCAGCAAAAAAGAAAAAGAAAAAATTGCACGCTAAAGGAAAATGCAGAGTGTTCACTACTCAGAATTCAGAAACAACACGCATGTTCAGTACACACCGACGGTTTTCGCCATGTGCGCCGCACTTGTAACATTGGCTCGAGCCTTTTTTCTTTTTAGAATTAAGGAGGTCAACTCCCGATTTCATTAATTAAACCGCAATATTATGTGTGACATAGAGGTCCAACAGAAAGAAAGATTAAAATAAACTGGGCATTATGAACCAATACTACAGCAAACCATAAAGGTTTTAATAGAAAATATAAAAGGCACTGGGTCGACGACATGCAGATACAGACACTTTGATGACTTCTTTCTTTTGAAGTTGTGCATCAGCTTGTATCTCTCATCGTCGCCTCCCTCCAAGCGTTATGAGCATGAGACACATCAGACGCGACCTTGGATAGCCTGGATGCGCCATCCCTGAGCTTATCACTGTCCGCTTCCTTTTGTAGCCCAGCCTAGAAATTAATCCAGTGACAAACAGAAAACAGAATATTAGTAAATTCTTTAAGTACCAATCTCTTAAAATAAGAATCATTCCGACATCTCCAGATGCTCCAGCAAAGGGCAGCGACGCCAACAGTCACAAGCCCTCACGGACGCCCCCTAAACTGTAACATCCAGACATCCAACAGATCCTTAACTGAACTAGGGGTACTACCAATGCCAGAAGAGCAACACATTATCTTCCGGCACACCCTAACTACTGAGCAGTCAAATAAAAGATGATCAATAGTCTCCTGGGCACCACAAAATTCACAATTTGCAGAACCTACCCAGCCCCGTTTTGCTAAAATATCCCTTGTCAATATGCTATCCTTGCATATTAACCACATAATTTTTTTAACTTTCAAAGGAATCTTTATTTGCCACAACCGTATGTATGGTATTCTGACCTGTTTATCCTTAAGCGTATTATAAAGAGATTTAATAGAAAACTGCCCACTATTAGTTAGTTTCCAAATACATCTATCATGTTCCTCATTTAGACAGACACCTAGACACAACATTCTCAGTTGTGTCCACATTTCTAACATTTCCTAACAAAAGGATCTCCTGAAGCTAATGCATTGCCATTGAGATTTAAAGACTGCAAAAACTGAGATGAATGGATTATTAGTTAAGTTATAAAGCCTAGGGAACTTTGAACACAGAAGAGCATCCCCAATCCAATGTTCTTCCCAAAAACAAGTTCTATGTCCATTACCCACTTGTTTTCCACGACAATTAATGAAAATATTCTTTACTTGCATAAGCCCTTGCCAAAAGTGTGATTGCCCTCTTTTCTGCTCACAAGTGAATAAAAGCTGCTTCTTAGTATATTTATTTCTAATCATATCCTGCCAAACTCCATCTTCATTTTCAAGCTTCCATAACCATTTACATAACAAGCTAATATTCTTAATGTCTAGATCAGTTACACCCAAACCACCTTGGTCTCTCGGTTGACATATTTCAGGCCAATTAACCAAATGATACTTCGATCCTCTTGCCAAAGGAGTCTAGCTCTAAAAAAGTCAATTCTTTTCATAACACCTTTTGGAATCCTAAACAAAGAGAGCATATAGGTGGGAGCATTGCTTAAACCAGCCTCCACTAGTGTAAACCTTCCACCTAGTGATAGAATTTTTCCTTGCCAGCAACTTAATTTACCTTCTACTTTATCCTCTATACTTTTCCAATCACTGTTACTAAGACGTTTATCTTTAGTGGTAATACCCAAATATTTAAAAGGCAGTTTCCCTAATTGACATGTAAAAATTAGAGAGTATTCTTCTTGATTAACCATGCTTCCCCTAAACAATATACTTCACTTTTATGGAAGTTGATTTTCAAGTCACATTGGCTCGAGCCTTGGTCGTCTTTTTGTGTAAATCGGGTGCCTGGTGCCCTGCTTGGGTGCCTTCTTACGGACGTAACTATGATCATGATCATTGATCAATAAATCAACTTGGCGGTGTCTACAGTTTTTTCTTGGGTGGTAGTTTGCTGATCTTTTCGATGGGCTATATTGTTTCAGATTCCTTTTTGTCGAGCATTACCGGCCCAGCTTATAAATTGCTTCTGCTGAACTCCATGCCCTACCCACATGGCCGACAACGTTGATTTCATTCATGTAGTCTTGTGTTGTTATAGTGCATCCGACAAATACGAACAAACCCAGATGCATGTTTCTTTTAGAGGATTTGATGTCTTCTATCCGGGCCTACAGGCCTTCTATTCTCAAGATTTTCTACCGAGGAAATCGAGGAGTACTTTCACATGCTGATAGGATTTTTTTTCAATTTTTTTGAGGAACTGATACACTCCCTTGGATCCATATTAGTATGAATTATGAATCTGGAAGACAAACAAACCACCTGAATCAAAAGGTTGGTTAGTCGTGAGCGGCGTCCATCCCACCGAGCGGACCCGGGCGCCACAGACACACACCAGTTTCTTGGACCATTGATCTTCTTCCGAGATCACGAAAGACCAAACATGGACCACGTGGAGGTAGGACCAAGATCAACTCGCTCATCACTGACCGTTCTCGTCTTTCGTGTTTCAAACACTAGCTTGAGATCACCAAGCATGAAAATTTAAGGCCAACCGTCAGTCCCGCCGAGTAATGCTGCGAGCAGCTGCGTTGACCCGTCAAGAATGGCCCCAAGAGTGCATCTGTTTTCCGTGCGGTGATAGGAAAGACACGAGGAATATCCATTTACTACTCCGTGCTGTGGCGATTTTTACCAGGAAAACGAAAACAGGTGGTAGTACTCCACTACTTACGTTGATTCCACGAGAAATTCTCGGGCCACCTGATCGTGGGATTCATTATGCAAACGGAGGCCGGGAACCGCGCAAAAGCAGGAGGTTCTATTTGGAAAGGAAACAAAGGCATCCACGCGGAAGCGACCATGCAATGCAACCCAGCCAAGAAGCGTACAGACCGAAACAAAGGCATACACGCACACAGGCGCACGCAGGCATCCACCCAAAGGTTTCCAAGAAACGACGTTAAATGCATGCTGATGCCGCGACCCGAATACTGCCAGGAGCCATGACCGTTTCGAGCTTGCAGCTATCGCTTTTTACCGGGACCACACAGCCACAGCCACAGGTCGAGGAACAAAAACGACTGAAGGCAAAGCGTGACCCAAATACCCAATGGGCCAGCTGTGTCGAGCCCAGTGCAGATAGCGGAGTATCTCATATGTGGGTGGTCAGTGATGAGGCGCGGCAATAAAATTTGAGAGGAAATGTTTGGAAAATTCGACCGGTTTCAAAACCCATTTCGCCAACGCTCAACAGGACTCGAGGAAGTCAGGATCCGTCGCGCTGCGTCGTTCTAATCACCTGGGCACAGGAGGCACATGTGCAAACTGCTTCCTGATGGTCCCGAGTCCAAGCAGAAAACGAGAAACTCGTAGGCGTGTGCCGTGCGCTTAAATTAAATGACCACCGGTTTAGCAGGCCCCTCTATGACAGCACTTCACTAACAAAGTACGCACCCATTAGGCTGGCAGCAGTGCAGCTTTTTCACCATCAGTACACTTCAGTAAGTAAAGCTTGTGGCCATATCAATCCTATTCCCACCCGCATGAAAATGGATCGCAGTCAAGGATGATAGTACACTGGATGTAATATCTAAAATGTGCAAAACGTACTGCAATCTACTCTACAATGCAACACTCGATGAGTATCAGCTCCATCAAGATCAAAGGTCTCGTTTGTCAAGTGATTTCAGAACAAAAATACCCGCCAAAAAGAAAATGATTTCAGAAGAATGCAAAGATGCTGGTCAGCTGAATGTGGAATGGGGTTCTGAATTGATATAAGAATGCAGCTGGAACGAGCATGGCACAATCAAACTCAATGATTTATTCGGAATCGGGGTTACTCAAACTACCAGTATAGTCATCACAATCACCGTCTCCACGGCACCACCTAAGGATTCAATCCCAACCAGCAAACCAACAAGATGAAACAACTTCAGCTGAGCATTCCAATTGCCCACGAACCACACAACACAAGCAAGAACGGAGTGCATCAAAATGACAACATCATGCATGCCCAGAGGAGACAGAAGAGTGCTCAATGTCGAACACTTCGGCAGCTCACAAGAACGACGCGCCAACCAGAGCTACAGAGGCTATCACGGCAGCAAAGCTCACGGCCAGTGCAGCGGCGCCGTTCTTCTTGTCATGGACCTTGTCCGCCTCCTCGTCTCCATCCGGCGCGTCGGCTGGGGCCATGTCAGGGGAATCAGCTGGCGGCGCCGGTGGGGAATGCGACGGTGACTTCCCTTTATTTTTCTTCTTGCCTGCCTTAGGAGAGGGCGCCGGCGCGGAGGCTTCTGGTGTAGGAGCCGACGCTGGTGCATCTGCTGACGCTCCGGGTGCAGGGGACGGCGCGCCACCGAAGAGCTCCGGCGGCAACAGAACGCTGTCCACCGTGTGCACGGCCACCGGGGTGTCGTCGAGCACTGTGGAGGCGACACGGGACTTGTCCATGCCGGTGGCCATGGACACATCGTCGCCCTTGGTAACGACAGAGAGGTCGTACTTCCCCGAGCCGGTAGACGCCAGGGTCGGGATGCCGCCCTTCATGGTCTTCAGCGACGCCTTGGGCGCGTACTGCGGCAAGGCGTGGTACTCCAGCAGCGTCACGAGGTTGGCGCTGGTCAGCTTGCTCAGATCCGGCAGGCCCTTGGCCTGGAACGCGTCGTCGTTGGGCGCGAACAGCGTCAGCCCCTTGTCCATGGCCGCCTGGTACGTCTTGATCACCCCGGACGACACGATGAGCCGCGCGAACTGCTTGCACCCGGCCTTCTCGAGGAGCGCGGTGAGGTTGCTCGACGCGGCGGACGGGGAGCTGAAGAGGCCGGGGAAAGTGATGGGGTCCGAGACCTCGAGAACGGAGAGGTTGTACGGCTCCTCCTTGACGGACTTGGTGTAGGTGGACTGTAACTTGGAGCCGGGCGCGGCGGAGGCGAATCCGACCTTGCCGCCGCGGAGGTTGGTGATGTTGACGTGGCCCATGTCCCCAGAGGCGTCGCCGGTGGTCTGGTAGAGCGTGGTGGTGAGCTCGGAGCCGCCGTGGAGGGAGTGGAGCTTCTTGGGGTCGTAGTAGTCGAGGAGGGTGAGGAGGCGGAGCGCGTTCTTGATGTCGGCGAGGGAGAGGTTGGAGACGAGCGAGGACATGGCGCCGTTGGTGAGCACGAGGCAGGTGACCGTGCTGCGGCTGTTGATCTCGTCGCAGACCTTGGTCTGGGAGAGGTAGCTGTTGTACAGCGAGTACTCCGAGAAGCCATCGAGGATGCCGGTGATGTTGTGAGCGCAGCAGGTGGCGGCGAAGGCGAGGGATAAAGCGAGGAGGAAGAGGAGGGGGCGGGGGGCGGCCATGTCGGTGGCGGTGGCCGTGCTGGCGTTGGGGAACGGGAATGACGGGACTCGTGAGAGGAGTAGCGCTGCGTGGCGTGGGGGTTTTGGCTTTCTGCGCCTGGGTTTTGGGCCTTTTGGGGGGTTGGGTTGAGGTCTGGTTGGTTGGCTTGGGTTACTTTGACCGTGGTTAGGTTTGCACAGTGTGTGGGCCGCCAAATGTCGGAGGATGTGCCAGGGCATGGAGAGCTGTGATGATTTTCTGCGGTGGGGAGACCTTTGCTTCTGTGACAAGAATAGCCTGTTCATCCAGCTCGGGTTTTGCATATCACAATACGCTCCCTCATTTATCTTAGAAACTGTAAACCCGTTTTTATTTGTTCACTGGGTATCCAATCGAAGCGGATAGGTCACTAAGACAATTCTGCTTTTTATATCTGACTTATAGAAGCGATTGTCACGCCGGTTTTTATATTTTCAGTCTGTGTTAGTTAAGCATGCAAGTGTAGCTTTCATTTATCTTTTATCGTGTCCTTTCTGCTTCTGGGTCTTTTTGATTCGCAGGATTTCAGAATCGCACGAATAGGAAAAACATAGGATTTAAATGTCATGGTATGTTGAATCCTATGAAAATTCAAAATACATGAATGTGTAGTAGAAGTTGTTTGATTGCATCACAGTAAAAATGTAGGATTTGCTTAAAAGATTATGTGCTACTAATTGTTGTCATAGAGACCATGAGGTCGGATCTCATGGAAATTTTCTTTGAAATTGCATGCAAACTAGTCCATAGGAAGTATTTATGTGGTTTCAAATCCTATAAATCGAGTTATAAAGAAAAAATTCCTTAGGAATAGAACCCTCTAAATTTCCTATGAAATTCCTTTGAATCAAAAGAGCTCTTAGTCACACTGTCAGGATTAAGGCAGAATCAGTCACATTTCACGAGAATACACTAAACGACAGCCTGGATAGAATTATTGTACTCCCTCCGTTGCATATTAAGTGACGAAATATATTTAGACACTTTTTAGATATAGATACATCTATATTTGAGCAAATTTGAGTCACTTTAATATTATGACGGAGGGAGTAGTTCATATGTTTCATTTTGTTATGTACATAGTATTTTGAAGATAAATAAAGGTAGGGTACGAAGTTTTATTAAGTGTTTTTTTTCTGACATTTACATGCAACTAATTACACCACTTGTCCTATATCTATTTTACTCCACTTTTCCTCGCAAAGCAAAATGATATCACATAATTTCATGCACTAAACCAGTTCACACTAAATTGTCCTCTCTTTTTCATCAGCTTGAGCTTTTGGGTGAACTGGTTCGGTGCATGAAACCCAGTTTACCAAAAAGTTCTAGCTGATGGGGAAAGAAGGACAATTCACTTAGATTGCGTTTGGCACTGAGGTGGATTATCATGATCCAGTTTTCTCAACAAACTTTTGGCTATTTTTTCTTTCCCTAACCAAAATTTTCCTTATTTTGTGTGTAATTTTCTGCAACACATTATAAAATAAGTTCGACACAACACAGTTAATGTCAAACTGAGCCTTATAGTTGAACAAATATCATTACTACAGTTTGCCAAGAAAATGCAAGAGCGAAATGATAAATTAATCTTTGAAATTGGATGTACAAATATTTTGATTTTTTGCATATATGTACAACTGAAGCAAGTAACTATATATTTTTTACCGGTACGATAAAGTAGACAAAAAAGTTATTTCTCTATGTTTTTTGAATTAGTCTCTTTTGGGACGCTTTCTTAGCGTAACATGGAAGTAGGAGATTTGACTAAATTTAATGCCACTGCTCGAGGACTCCTTCGTAAACATTGAGCTTACACGAGATAGGTGTTTGAATGCTCTAATCAAATTATGCTAAAATGTTCATGATTTGGGAGAGAAGGTGTCTGTACATGGACTGTACTAATAGAAACTTTCAATGGCAGAACTATGAAGGAGAGTTGCTGTCTCTATGAGCTAGTCATCCTAAGTATTGTGAGCCAGTGCTATTAGTATTACCCATTCGCCTCGTCACAGTTAGTTATAAAAGCAGACTAGACTCTCGAGTTTGCACATAGTACCGCTTAAAATTCAGATCATCAGAGCAACCTCACACATGATGAGCGGCAACTCAGCAAGGGCATATCCAGAAACGAGATCATGATGAATGTGCATGCGTGCTCTAAGCCCGAGCATCTGCCCGGCGAACTGCAATGGATTACTGGATGCGTTTTAGTCTATGTGGTTCCTCCTTTCTCTTTCCATCACAAAAATGGGTTTACAGCCGCATGTATAACTGGCAGAAAACGTTTTGATACAAAAACAGGAAAGAATTAGCAATCGGCTGAAGGCTTACTAGCTGGGTACAGATTGTGACCCCGCAAAAAGTAGTTATAAACAGAACACCATGTGACTCATGTGGTAAGCAACCCAAACTTAAAAAATATTCGATTTGTTACATGGGCGTTACATAGAATCATTTTTCTCTTTGAGAATCGTTACATAGTGTCATTTGTTAACCACTGAATTTACTTTTTTTTTTGTTGCCCAGGAGCTCCTAGTATGATTGACAATTTGACAGTGGCCAGAAACTTTAGAGTGATACCTCCTACCCGGGCCTGGGATGGAAACGGGCGCCCCCGACCTGTGGGCTATCAGTGGTTAAATGGTGGCCCGTTAGAATCCTCTCAAAAAAAAAATCTGTCCGTTAGAATTTATCTGCCGGGCCGAACAGTTTTTTTTTGTTTTTTTGTTTTTGAGGTCAAACACACGGCTTTATTAAATCACTGGCACATTATTACAATCAGTCCGTAGACCGAGTGACAAAAAACTAGGAGCTAAATCTATCCAAGGCCATGCCGGCAAACCTAGCACACTCGTGGGCTGCCATATTAGCACCATGCCTAACGAACGATACCTGAAGACTGATAAAACATCGGCTCAACTCTTGAATCTCGCTAAGGATTGGGGCAATCACTGCCCGATGTGAAGCCCGCTTGTCCCGGAGGAGAACCGGATCTTCACAATCGGTCTCAAGATAACTCTGGGCCGAACAGTTACTACTAGTACGGAGTACAAGAATTATCACAATAGGTTTCGCAGTTCCCCGTCTGGACTCTGGAGAACCTGTTAGCGGAGGGACTGTCGTGTAGTGTGGACGTAGATTATCGGTACCCAGTCGACAGCCGACGGCAGCACGACACACCGTCCCTTCTCTTCTCGCTCTACTCAACAGCCTGCGCTGCACAACCCATACCGCTCTGCCTCGATAGCATTCATCAAAGTTTCGAACCGAGAAAACAGACGACACGACACAACACACGCATTCGCACCTACACGGAAGTCCACAGATGACAGAACGGAAGCCGGCCTGCTCGCCGCCGTCCAAGCTTCCCCGCCTCTCCGGCGCCCGCGTGGACGACGGTACGGACATGCTCTATCTCGGCTCTCGTTGCCCGGCTTGCCTGCCCTATTCCTCGGGCTAGTGATTACCAATCAGTTTCTGATGCGTGTTGGCTATTGGGTGTGTGATGTATCTGCGCAGGGGAGGTGACCATGGCGGCGCCCTCGCCGCTGGTTCTGGGACTGGGTCTCGGCGTGGGCGGCTACCGCAGCGACAGCGACAAGGAGGCGTCCGCGTCGTCGAGCCGGGACACGCGGCCGACGCCGAAGCCGACGCCGTCGCTCACCTTCATGCAGCGGCAGGAGCTGGAGTGCCAGGTGCTCATCTACCGCTACTTCGCCGCCAGCGCCCCCGTGCCGGTGCACCTCGTGCTCCCCATCTGGAAGAGCCTCGCCTCCTCCTCTTCCTCCTCCTCCGGCCTCCAGAGGTTCCCATCCCGTACGTGCCGCCCGCGGATTCTCCGTTCGATTTCCTTTCCTTTTTATTTTGGTTTGCCCCAATGTTGATGGTTTGGTTTGTGCAGTGACGGGTCTGGGGAGGCTGTGCTTCGACCAGAGGAGCAGCGTGGAGCCGCAGCCCGGGCGGTGCCGGCGCACGGACGGCAAGAAGTGGAGGTGCTCGCGCGGCGTGGTGCCGGGGCTCAAGTACTGCGAGCGGCACGTGCACCGCGGCCGCGGCCGTTCAAGAAAGCCTGTGGAAGCGGCGGCCACCAATGCCATCCCGATACGGGCAGTCCACGCCGATGCCGGCGCGCAGGCCGCCGATGCGCGCTCGCTCGCTCTGCCGCTGCCGCCGCCGCAGCAGCAGCGCTTCTCCTCCACAGGCGCCGGCGTCCTCGTCGTCCACGGCGCCGCCCGCGCCCCTCGATGATGATCGCATTCCATGCAGTTCTTGATGGTGGATCTTTTGCTTGTTCGTTTTCTGGAACGGGAAATCTCCAAGGCTTACGTGGGTGCCCTGTAATCCGTTTTGTTCTTAACCTTGACCACGCCTCGGTGTTCTCTCGGGTCGTCAAAAAGTCTGATGGCGTGCGTCCGCGCCTGCCACTCTGTGCCTGTGTGCAGTGTTACACACTGACATGTCTAGCAGCTGGCGAGTTGTTTTCCTTTCTTTTGTGGTTCTGGGAAACGCGTCGCGGTGCCGTGGTGTGGGCTGGGTGGGGTGCCGGCTAGTGGTTTCTGGGGTTGCGGTCCTAGTGCACGCGAAGACCGGTCAGATGCCTGGCGTAGAGGCGCAGAGGTGTTGGACGCTGGACCCGGTCTGCGGTACAGAGTGGCCCAGCCGAAGACCAGCTTCGCCAGCGATATTCGCAGGCTCGCAGCCGTGCTTTTTTTTTTTTCGCTATGTAGCGAGCATTCACTTGTTCCCACAGTTGTGTGCCGGGATGGGCTAGAATTCCGAAATAGAGTACGGAGTAGACTGCAATTGTCAGTCCGGATGTGGGATATAATTGTCACAAGATCGATTAGGCCTTATCTCCCGAAATGAAACGGGCTTGGTGCACTCTAATTTGTGTACAGACGAAAGCCCCCCTCAGTATTCCGAAACTAATGGTGTATTGGGGGGCTCGCTAGCCCCGTAGCCCGCGAGACACGCATCTCGCATGGAGCTCGTGTGTCCGCGAGCATCCGCGAGCACACGCCCGTCCATGGATCTTCACCCGTCGCTGGGCTATCTCTTGCGGGCTTGCGACCTGCACGTCTGCACTCGCTGCTTCTTTTCCTTTTTTTGTTTTTTTCTATCCGCGCGTGCGCGAGAATCAATCAGGTTAGTGGGTTACGTGAAAGATAAACTTTCAGAATAAAAATGCTGCTTGAAAAAGAAGAAGCTTCGTAGAAAATATTCTTCACCGTTACGAGATTTTAAAGTGAATACGGTGGACTTGAATGATGATATCACCTCGGAAGTGGAAAACGACTTCGGCATATTTATGGCTCATTTTAAAGGTTTTGCTATTTCCGAGGGCAGTTGAAAAATAACAATTTCTTAGCCGATCCGAACAACCATTTCATCCAATTATTGGGATTCGTGCAAGATTCATGCAAGTACAAATGATGAGAAAGTCTTAACCGGACAGCTACAACTATTTATAATTTTACTGAGAAAATAGACACTCCATTTTTTTTTCTCGTATATTGGCTTTGCCATGAACGTTGCTTGCAACATGTGGTGTTTTTATAGAAGAGAAGCAAGGGTGTAGCTTTGGTTTGGCATCACGGACAAGGGAGTGAGTAAGGGAGGTAACCGTGCCGCCACGCAAGAATGTCGGCTTCTGATCAACCTCAACACACCTGTGTCGTAAGAAGAATATGATGCAACATGGAGCACAACATTCGTCGGGAGTTCGGGACATCTTCTTTGCAACTAGATTTGACCCTTTGGAGATCAAGAAGGACGGAGATACTGTTTTGGAGAAAAAGATGTGCCGGAGGGAGAATACTCCCTCCATTCCATAAAACAATCATATAAATTTGTGCACTCTAACCAACACGAGCTATAGTTTCTAGTGGCTGCTAACCAAATTGATTGAGGGATAAATGAGTGTGTGTAGTTATTGGCTGGAAGCGGAAATCATTGAAAAATGAGTTAAATAAAAAATAGAATTTTTTTATAGGAACTGCTTTTTTTTACCAAAAATTATATGAGCTGTTTTATGGAAAGAGTGATATTGAAGGGGTTAATGACGACTGTATCAGGAGATTTATAAATCCATAGATTAGAAAACCAAAAACTAAACTACAATTTAGACCAACCGAGTGAAAATTTATACTCATACATTCCAAAACAAGTATTTTCACAAGGAGTAAAATACACGCTAGTTCATAGACTCGAAGGAAATGAACACGCTAGTCCACAAACTCAAAACACATGACAATGAGTAAAATACACGCTAAGTCTACGAACTCATGTTGGTGATACAGAATAGTCCCAAAACAGTTCGACAAGGCTAAAAGTGGACACATGACACGACACAAATCTAGTTTTATTTTCCGACATTGATTTCTCATCTAACGGTGCCTATATCGCGCAACAGTCTTTGGATGACTGAACCGGATCCGGCTCCTCCGAAAACCCGGTACCCGCACTCCACGCCACGAAACGTCGGATCCACAGCCATGGCCTCCTCCTCCCAGACGGCGGCGGCCACGCCGGAGAAGAGGCCTCTCCGCTCGCTCTTCGACCTCCCCTCGGACTTCTTCGATTCGTACGTCCTCCTCCGGGCTCACCCCTCGTCGGCCCCTTCTCCCGCGGAACCGTCCGAACCCTCTCGGCTTGCTCCGGCGCCGTCGCAGCAGCAGCAACCGACGGAGGCCGCAGGGGCCCGGTGGACGTGCCACACCTGCGCCGCCGAGTTTGATTCGCTGCAGGAGCAGCGCGAGCACTTCA
This sequence comes from Brachypodium distachyon, assembly GCF_000005505.3. Lineage (NCBI taxonomy): Eukaryota > Viridiplantae > Streptophyta > Magnoliopsida > Poales > Poaceae > Brachypodium > Brachypodium distachyon. Next base: position 22,201,052 of record NC_016135.3, read on the forward strand.
AGTCTGATCTCCATCGTCTGAACGTATATATCCTCACCCTTCTTCACTTGACATCGCATCTCCCTTTGGATATGAACACATCATGTACGGAGATATACTGAAGATAAACTTAAATTTGTATAGTTGCTAGTGCTGATAATAGGGCACATTCTTCAGTAGATGTAAATACGAAATCTGCGGCTATATTTGCTGTTCAGTAGAGTTGACTACTTGTCTGATAACTACAGCAGATGAGGGTTAGGCACAGCCTATTAGATTGATCGAATCATTCAGTGATACCTTGGACTAGCTAATTGCCAGCCTCATTGTGGAATATAACACTCATTATCATTGCACTGGCGCCCAAAATGTAGATGTCAGAACTGTAAATTCTTCAGTAGGTACTTGGAATTCCTGTGTTGGGCTGTGAACATTTACGAATTCTAGCTTTCTCTTATTCCTCAAGTATTGTTCGTGTACGTAACTATGAGTTGTTCGCCATGGAAAATATTATTGACATGTTGATGTTTGCCACCAGAGTCAGATATCTCATTGGAGTCAAGTACTCCAACTCTAATTGCGCTCTTGTGTTTGTAGCATAATCACATGCATATGGCATCGCACATACCAACAGTGAAGCGTGCGATTAAAAGGCACGCTGTTCATGCCCTAATAACTAGAAAATTTATCCCATATATCCACTATCGCATCTTCCTTTTGTTATGCTGTACTTTACTAGCTATAGTTACTTACTCATTAAACTGGTTAGTTATGCTGTTGCTCCAAAGATGCTATAGGAAATTTTCTACTTGTTACTGCTTCAAAAGCAAAGCGGTTGTATTCTCAAGTGGAACTTTGGATTCAAAAACATAAATATCCTGGTGTTGTTATATTTAATCCAATTAGCATGGGGGTTTAGATAGCATGATGTTCTCAAAATCGTACGCATGGTATATGTTTCTCATCATATTGACCCACTCCCTTGCATCTGTTATTTTGGCCATCCTGTTAGGTTAAGCTGAGTGTTGCTGGTAAAGCTATTATCAAGGAAGAAGACTTAGACAAAGTTGATTCTGATTCCCTGTTTGACGATTTGGAGGTATCTAGTGTATCTGGATCAGAGGATGAACTTGAAAATATACCGTCATCAGATCGCAGGCTCTCAGTTAGAGGCAAGGAAGAATTCAGGAAGAAACTTTTTTTCCGCAGTCATTCTGGTGACACAGTTTCTATTTGGAGATGTGTACTGTTCAAAGAACATGAAGAGCCAATTTTTGATTGCAAATCTGGAAATACGGTTAGTCATGGATCAACATCATTTGTGCACGAGGATGAGATATTAAGTAGAGTGAAGTGTTTGACATGCGAACCTCGCAATACATCACATTTGAGGATCATTCTACTAACAAGTGGTGGACATTTTGCTGGATGTGTTTTCGATGGGAACTCAACCGTAGCCCATAAAACATTTCATAGGTAACAAGGTTACATGTTCCAAATTTATGCATGCTTACTTGTTAGCTGTATTTTCTTTATGAACAATGTCGTGGTGAATTTTATGGCTTATAACAACAATCAGTAAAATGCTGGCAGTCTATTGTTTACATCATCAATGCTTTATGCATAATATATTTTTTGTGAAGAAAACCATGGAGTTATTTTTCTAGGTTAACAGTAAGAGAAGTTCCTACATGGTGAATAGGGAAGTTGTAACTATAAGAGATTAAAGAAGAAAAGATTGTACTGTTTTACTAAAGTAAGCAAGATTATCTAGCCAGGAAACATTTAGCTTTCGTCTATTGATAACCACGGCAAGCTCGTCTTTCATACAGACTTTAATTCTTTCAGTCGGCATGAGTTTGTTGTTTTATTGAGTGATACCTTTTATTGCCAATAATTGATAATTCTTGCTTGTTAGGTATGTTGTAAGAGCAAAGGCTGGAAAGAGGCAATCTGGAAAAGATGCTACTGGAAAGGTTGCACACTCAGCAGGCTCTTCTCTTCGCCGCTATAATGAAGCAGCGTTGAAAAAGGTGCTATGCATTTCACAGCAAAAGTTTTTTTTGTGTGCCTTCTCACTGGAAATTTAGGATGACAGATATTAGCACGTGATTACAAGTTAATATGCACATTAGCTCATGGTTTACTTGTCTTTTTTCTTCTATTTATGTTGTCTTTGTCTTATTGCAGGAAGTTCAAGAACTACTAGTTTCTTGGAAGTCATACTTTGACGTCTGTGTTTGTGCCTATATATACGCTCCATCAAAGAATCGCCAGATGCTCTTTGACGGGGATAAGACTCAATCTATATTGCAGGAATGTGATATTCGTCCACTCCCTTTGAGTGTTCACCGGCCCACCTTGAAAGAAGCAAAACGGGTATACAATAACCTAACCCAGCTCTATTACGAGACAGAATGCTCTATCATGGGTGAAGTCTTACCTCATGTGGATAACTTGACAAATTTTGAACAAAGCCCCGTAGCAGAAGAGGAATTAATTGTGAGCTCCAAGGAACCTATCTCTGATTCATCCTTAAATTTGGACTCACTGAATTTGGATGAAGCAATAACCATACCATCATCTAATAACAAAACAACACCTCTTCACGAGGCAGCAAAGGCTGGCAATGTGCAGCAAACTCTAGAGTTGCTTGAGCAGGGTTTGGATCCTTGCATCAAAGATGAAAGAGGAAAGACCCCTTACCTGCTGGCTTCAGACAAAGAAGTTAGAAATACATTCAGAAGATTTATGGCACTCAACCTTGAGAAATGGGATTGGCATGCTGCTGATGTTCCTAGTGCACTAACAAAGGAAATGGAAGAATCACAAGCTGCAAAACAAGTGAGTTTATGTGGACTGAATAAAACTTTGTTGAATGGAGCACAAGATGGCTGTATAAACTGACCTGTGGTTGTATTTTAGGCAGAGAAGGATGCAAAGAAGAAAGCGAAAGCAAAGGAACTGAAGAAACAAAAGAAAGCAAGAGAAAAGGAAAAGGTTTGTAATGTTTTCTAGCTATAATTCTTGTGAGTAAATATGATTGCACATAGTAAATCGTATACTTTGGTTCCACATGAATTCAATACTCTATTTTGGTGTTTATTGTTGCAAGTATCATTCATTGGTTGCCCTGGGTATGGTGATTTGCCTGCTGATGTTTTAATTAGTTATGATTCCATGTTTTATTATTATAAAAATTGGTTTGTGAACATTGTTACTTGCGAGTCGATGGAGTTTACATTCTCTCTTCGACAGACTTGCAAGTTAGGTTCTTATTTCTGTCTGTTAATAATCCTTTCAAACTGTAGGCGCAAGCATCTCAATCCCAACCTGATCTTAGAGGCACTTCTGTTGGCCAAATGGGCAAACCAACTGCTTCTGTCCCTGGCCTGAAACATAAGCTTCAGTCGCCCCAGGCTGTTGCTATGTCGATGCAGGTATGTTGTAGAGCAAACATCTTATGCTTGGCACATCTTTAATATTTTCAAAGCACACACATATTTACACTTTGATTTACTGTTAATTAGGAGGAGCGAGAACGGAAACTAGCTGACGAAAGAGAGAAAAGAGCAGCGGCAGCAGAAAGAAGATTTGCGGCTCTAGCGGCTCAATCAGGAAGCACATCAGGAGCATCGGCAGCAGAAAAGACGACAACGGCGGCAGCAGCAGCAGCAGCAGCCGACGATACTACTTGTTCATGCTGTTTCTCATCCTTGGCCGGCAAAGTACCATTCCATAGATATAGCTACAAGTACTGCAGCACTACGTGCATGCATCTTCATTCAGAAATGCTAGAAGATTGAGAAAATGGTGTGACGTTACATACGAGATTTTACGGTTCACTGTGCCTCATTTTAATGATATGCATATCTGGCCATTCTTCTTATGTATTTGCGAGTCTGAACTCTTCTGTCAGATACGTGCCAAGGTTTGTGCTTGGTCAGAGTTGCGTGTACCCAGCAAGCATACCCGTGAGATTTCGGCCGAAATGCCAACACTGGAACAGTAGCCATGACTGCCCTGTCGACCTCTTCCTTTCACGTATCATCGTGGTCGCAAAATCTAAACCTTTTTTTTTCCTTTCAGAGATTTTATGACCTCCACGACGGCAGCACAGCCAATGGACTCCACGACTCGTGAGTTCGCCATTGGTTTCTTACTTTCCTTCCTCCTTAGAGGAGCCAAAGGCATGGCCAGCAGCGATCCATATCCTCCGCGTCGGCCAACCACTCGGAAAGCAATTGTCTTCTCCCGCCTCATGGCCTCTCCATTCGTGATCCCGGTGACTCCACACGTGAAAGCACCGCTCACCTTGACATCCTCCTCCGTCCGGAGCCCGGAGCTAGCTTTATATACCGGCGCCTGAACACCCAGCAGCCTTGATTAATTCTTTGCTGTAAGTACGTACGTGCAATGGCAGCCGATCCTTCGTCGTCGACGACGACGACGGGCCATGGGCTTCACGCCACGGAGGAGGCGAGGCAGGCGGCGATGAGCGGGCCGATCAGCGCCCGGAGGCCGCCGCCCCCGGCGTCGCAGAGGGCGTTCAGCCGGCAGGTCTCCCTCGGCAGCGGCGTGACGGTGCTGGGCATGGACAGAGTAGGAGGAGGCGGCAGGAACGGCGGCAGACGCAGCGCGCTCCCACGCAGCGGCAAGAGTCTCGGCGTGCTCAATAACAACATCAACCACAGCGGCGCGCTCGGCGGGGGCGGTGGAGAGCGCAGGGGCGGCGGCGACTTCAGCATGTTCCGGACCAAGTCGACGCTCAACAAGCAGAACTCCATGCTGCCGTCCAGGATCCGGGAGGAGCTCGACGACGTCGATCTGGGGCGTGTCGAGGGAGGCGGCCAGTCCGCTGGGAGGCCCGACGAGGACCCTCTCAACAAGAGCGTCCCCGCCGGCCGCTACTTCGCCGCCCTCCGCGGCCCTGAGCTCGACGAAGTCCGCGTAAGCCATCCATCCATCCAAAGCATTTTTGTCAACACAACACGTACAAGAAAGTTAGTTGTTGATGAATTGTATGGGCGGAATTGTATTGTGTAGGACTACGAGGACATCCTGTTGCCGAAGGACGAGGTGTGGCCGTTCCTGCTGCGGTTCCCGATCGGGTGCTTCGGGGTCTGCCTGGGGCTGGGCAGCCAGGCGATCCTGTGGGGCGCGCTGGCGGCGTCCCCGGCGATGCGGTTCCTCCGGGTGACGCCCATGATCAACCTCGCCGTGTGGCTCCTGGCGGCCGCGGTGCTGGCGGCCACGTCCGTCACCTACGCGCTCAAGTGCGTCTTCTACTTCGAGGCGATCCGGCGCGAGTTCTTCCACCCGGTCCGCGTCAACTTCTTCTTCACCCCGTCCATCGCCGCCATGTTCCTGGCCATCGGCCTGCCCCGCGCCCTGGCGCCCGCGGACGGCCGGGCGATGCACCCGGCCGTGTGGTGCGCGTCCGTGGCGCCGCTGTTCGCGCTGGAGCTCAAGATATACGGGCAGTGGCTGTCGGGGGGCAAGCGGAGGCTCTGCAAGGTGGCCAACCCGTCGTCCCACCTGTCGGTCGTGGGGAACTTCGTCGGGGCCATCCTGGCGGCCAGGGTCGGCTGGGTGGAGGCCGGGAAGTTCCTGTGGGCCATCGGCGTGGCCCACTACATCGTCGTCTTCGTCACGCTCTACCAGCGGCTCCCCACCAACGAGGCGCTCCCCATGGAGCTGCACCCGGTCTACTCCATGTTCATCGCCACGCCCTCCGCCGCCAGCCTCGCCTGGGCGGCCATCTACGGCAGCTTCGACGCCGTCGCCCGCACCTTCTTCTTCATGGCGCTCTTCCTGTACATGTCCCTCGTCGTGCGCATCAACTTCTTCCGCGGATTCCGGTGACCACTGCTGAAAACCTTGCACCTTTATGATTCCGTTTTGTGGCGCCACGAACTAACTGATAATTGGGCTGTGCACGGAACAGGTTCTCCATAGCGTGGTGGTCGTACACGTTCCCCATGACGACGGCGTCGCTCGCCACCGTCAAGTACGCCGAGGCCGTGCCGTGCTTCCTGAGCAGAGCGCTCGCGCTGAGCCTCTCGCTCATGTCGACGACAATGGTGTCGCTGCTGCTCGTGTCGACGCTCTTGCACGCCTTCGTCTGGCGCTCGCTGTTCCCCAACGACCTGGCCATTGCCATCACCAAGGACCGGCAGAACGGCGGGGCGAGGCCGCACGGGAAGGGGAGGAAGGCTGGCAAGAGGGTGTACGACATCAAGCGGTGGGCGAAGCAGGCGCCGCTCTCGCTCGTGTCGTCCATCACCAAGACCAATTCGGCGGACAAGGAGGAAGAGGAGAAGACAGACTAGGAGTTTGATTTAACAGCATTGTACAGCCAGAGCCAGGGCTCCATGGCTTCATTTGTATAAATAATTACGATATGCATAGTTTGATCGATATAGCAGAAATGTAATATTAATGGATCACAAGAAAGCTGTACATGCTTATTCTCCTTGGACCTGGGCCTGGCATTATAAGGTGCAAAAGAAACCATAGGGGTTCCAAATAGACTTACAATCACAGAGAAGAAGAAAGGCGTGAAGGTGTGAACAAAAGAAGTGTCTAAAAGGAGAACTGCAAATAACCATACTGAAACACTACTGCTCTTCGTCACCATCATTGGACACAATGAAGTTGCTTACTAATACCTACTGATCAACACGAAGTCATCGTCATCCAGGACACGAACCTCTTTTTCTCCCACAAAGTTCTCTCGTCCAATAGCTTCGACGATCCGGACAAACTCAACCCTCTTTTCAACAGGAAGAGGAACATATGGTAATCTGAAAACAGGCCTCACTACGCCGAGCTGAGCCAGGGCAGTGTTGAGACCAATCGGATTGGGCTGGCAAAATAACCATTGCATCAGAGGCAGTAACTTCTCATTTAGCATCACATTTTCCCCTTCATACATCAGGTTGTGCATGAGACCAGGAACAAGGTTGCTAGCTACAGAAATAACTCCAGTTGCACCATATTTCCACCTAGAATCATGGCATTCATCATCATTACCACTCCATATTGTTATGCCTTTGTCAGTGTAGCACTTAACCCTCTCATGTCCAACACACTCTTTCACTCCTGCCATGTTTGAATAACGTGAAATTGCCTCAATGACTGGAGGAGGTATGTCCTGACCAGTCCTGGATGGCACATTGTAAATGATGGTTGGACCCATCGGGAGAACAGCCTCGAAATGGGAGATTAATCCTTCGGTCGAGGTCTTCCCGTAGTAAGGATTCACATGGAGAGCTGCATGCATGCCAACAGCAAATCCCTGCTCTGTCGCGTGGACAGCTTCTCTAGTTGAGTTACTTCCTGTGTTGCCTATCACTTTAATATTAGTGCCAAAGCAGTTAACAGTATGCCCTATTAGCATGATGTGTTCATCCCAGCTCATAAGGTGACCCTCTCCTGTTGTTCCTCCAACTATTACACCTTCAGCGCCACCGTCTATTTGCGTGTTTATCAAAGAATCATATGCTTCAAGATCAAATCTTCCATCTGGCAAATAAGGGGTTTTGACTGCTGTGATTAGCCTGAGGCATTTGATACCATCAGCTGAAGTCCTGCAGATCAGACAGAAATGTTCAGACCTAAGCAGCACATATATGTATCAAAACCGTCAAATACTTGCACATAAACAGTACGGTTAATATTAGTCATGTGACAAAATCCCTCAGTTACTATAACCAGGATTGTGCCGGTGTTAATTCATTAGCAGAATGAACCAATAATATAACAGATTGTAAGTTTGTCCAGTCAAGACAATTTAGTTTAACATCTCCTAGCTACAACAATTGACCATCCTACAGAGACACACGATGATTCACCAACTAGGTTAGTTTTACAGTAGTGACTTTATAAAGGAAAATAACAAGAACATCCTATGTTTCTCCATTTGTTGGATATTCCTTGGCTACAACTGGACTTACCATCATTCACTAGAAAGTGTACACGTACATGAAGCGATTTAGTATAAGGAGAGCTATACAAATGATCATTGATCTAAAAAGGTGAAAACTATATAAATGGGTTGTGGTTGAAATAGGATTGATCTAAACAAGCATTTCATAAGTTCCAACAATTTTGATTCTGTTCGCATCTTTGCACAGTATCATTTTCATCCCTTGTGTCTGATACAATACATTTTCACTTAATTTCTCCACTTCTCCCTTGCTTGGGACGGTTAATATGCTATATTCCTCCAATGCATCAGCCAATGGTTGGGAACTTGGGAGGAAACATGATCAGCATTTGTTGTGCTAGTAAAGCATATGGGCCTCGAGACTGTGCCCTTTATACCATGGTAGCATGTCATCTCGAAAGGGGGCCTAATAGACTTGATCTTTGTTAATATAAGAAGTAGTAATACATTTCTACATGGACCTAACTGAACAGATTTAGGCTGTAAAAGTCCTAGAGTAAGGGGATTTGGGCACGCCAAAATACTACCTTACAAGTTACAGAAAGTGACGGTTGTAAGCAGAAGTTTCAGGTTTTCCAAAACGGAGGTAGTTCAGAGAACTTTGGGGGGGGGGGGGGGGGTATGTGTAATTAACAAAGTTAGTACAGTGCCAGTTATCAGGTACAAAAGAGTTCACTGTAACTAGCTTAATTCATATGGCCAATTTCATCAGAATAAATGGCTCAATGAACGCCATCAACCAAAAAGTACTAACAAATATGATCAAATGAATAAACAGGAAACTAATGCTTTGTTTGAGAGCTAAACAACTCACCGATTTTTCACTTCAGTACTTTTCATCGGAAGATAATCGTCTACAGTGATGGCTGCCACTGCAAATTTGCTTCTACTGATCCTGTAGAAGCACCTTCTGGTTTCAGTATCTTGCTTTCGTGAGAAAGAAAAGTGTAGGCATGATGAATGAGCTGAAAACCAGTGTGGAAAATAGAGAGCTAAAAAACCATGCCCAGTGCCCCGGTCCTTCAAATGATGGAATGAAAGATACAGTGTCAAAAGGATCGACATCCTGATTCCTGAGTAGTCAAGACAGCGAGCTGTACATATTGTAGGACATGAAAGATATTGCAGGATTTATGAAGGAACACCTTGAATATAACAAGTGCAAATTATAAAGACTTACGGAACCTTCTTGAGTTACCTGCCAACAAATGCATGTGGCTCTGGAAACAGGTTGGCATTGCCTACTATACTTGCAAAACTGCCGGCCTACAGTATGCTTCCATCGCACACACAAAATGAATAAATAAGACAACCTTTTTACTCACTAAAGTACCAGCCCCCGAGCCAAACAGCATTCCACGTGTTTGTTCCGAACTTAAGAAAAAGCACCCTCGTTGTTATCCTTAATTTAAAACTCACAGCTAAATACACTAACTATTCTCAGGTAAGTCAGAACTGTCCAGTTCTGGTTGATCTTTAATTCTCTATCCTCGAAATATCAGTGACTGTCATCCAATGACCCAATTCCTGGAACCATAATCGAAATTCGCACGTAACTACTCAATCGGTTTCCCATTTCTTTATCGAGATTAAGTTATTTCGATTTTAGTAGCCCACGGAATGATTAAGCAAACAGATTCGAAACGACGTTCCATAGGTCCCCAATTCACACTACACACATGTGCGATAGAATAAGAATGAGAGTAAAAAATAAAATAGAAAGGCAGTAGTCAGAGAGACGGCGGCGACCTGTGTGACGCGAGCGCGGCCGCGGCGAGGCGGGGCAGCGCCAGGCGCGACGAGGACGGTAAAGAGCCCGGCTCCTTCCAGCCGAGGCGGACACCCTGGTTAGCCGTCGGCAGCGCCGCCATGCTTGCTTCGGGGGAGCGGCGAATCAGGCGAGGACGCGAGGGTTTTGGGATGGATGTGACGCCGTGGACTGACGGAGTGACGGGACTGACCGGTTAGTGCTGGGTCCGACGGGAGACTATGGGCTAGGCTGGACTGGACTGTTTATTGCTACGTCTTTGACGGCTCGGTAGGCCGGCCCTCCACGCCCCACACCGGAGAACTCTGGCAAGTTTTTTCTTTTTTTTGTGTGTGTGTGTGACATGACTCTGTCCAACTCATGCCTGTACGAATGAACCGTGAAAACCCGGATTCACCGACTCGTGTGTTTTCCTCTGTCTCCGCATGTTCACATTTTTTGAGAAGTTGCACCTCGATAACCGACTGACTTCAAATCAGTGACGGACCAGGATAAATTTAAGGGTGCGACAGATTTTACACAACGAAAAATCATACCATACGCAGTACAGCTATGCAAAAGCTCACCGGAATACTAGACATATGTGTTCAACAAGTACATTTAAATCCAAAACTAAGATGCTGAAGCAAAAAATTCCTCAATAGACATACCTCATTTGCGTTTAGTATACCGCGGCGGCAATGGTATTCTTCTACCTTCCTTGTGAAATTCTTTCTTACTACCTCTATCCAACAATAAGAGGCATATTAGCTTTTTTTTGACCAATGCTTTGACCACAAATTACCTTTGAATAATAGTTCGTCAAGATCAAGTCTTTTGAATAACCCTCGCTTGATGTAGCACACCATCAAGACATTAAGCCAACAATCGGACATCTTGTTGCGCAACTCGGTCTTGATAATCTTCATGACTGAGAAGGCTCTTTCAACCGATGTTGTCACCACCGGTAATAGCAACCCCAACTCAATAAGGCGATAAACCAGAGGGAACATAATATTTCTTTCAACCGATGCTGTCGCCACCGGTAATACGCGAGCAGGCTAGACCGAGTAGAGGCTGGGTTGGGCTGGGCTGAGGTAGGATAGTATAGCTATATTGGGCTTCTGGGCCAAATTTAGGTGTGGCGCAAGCGTACCATATGCCATACCGGCAGATCCGCCCCTGCTGCAAATTAGAGGTAGTTGCACCAGTAGCCCAACAACTAGAGGTGTAAGCATTTCAAACCAACAAGTTGCGAAGTGAGCAAAATTAGTCCTAAAAGTTGAGATTCAGATTTCTTAGAGGTCCAAACCAGGTGTTGACACATGTGTTCTCGGCTGAAAACCCCTGTGATCATTTTAAATGTTGCGTTCGGCCGCGAGCTTCTCATTGCTGTCTCCGACCACCACGCATGCCGCCTCCGACGAACATCACGCGTGCTCCTACCTGCGAGACGTGCTCGCCACCTTCGCAGCCATGTCCGCCTCCTTCCCCGCACCCGGCTCCGGCCCCGTGCTCCGAGCTTCATCTCCCTCATCAAGCTCTGTGCAGCACGCGCCGATCTCGCCACGGAGGTACGCACGCGATTTTCTCTACCCAATTTTATAGGTACGCACGCGACAGAGTTCGAGCTTGGTGGATTCGTTCCATGGGGATGGAGTTTGATTGATTAATCGTTTTTTGTTCGTGATTATCAGGAGATGATTAGTTGTACAAATTGTTCCTCTCCGATGGGCTCTTTTGCGAAACTTCCATGGGCTCTATGTTGCTGACACGTGTTCATCTTGACTAATTTGACTAAAATGGTCCCGAATCTCAACTTCTATGACTAGTTTTACTCGCTTTGCAACTTGTTGGCCTAAAATGCTCTCAGCTCTCAAGTCGTTGCCCAGTGGTGCAATTACCTATTCAAATTATTAGGGCAACTCCAGCGGGTCGACCCATTTGCGCAGCGGTGCGGATTCTGGTCTGGTTAGACCCATATCTGTCCCAAATTTGGACCGAGTTTGCGTCGACACATATGTTTTTGAGAAAAATGGACATTATGTTCGCTTTGCATTCAGTTTCAAGGAAAATACACCAAGTCTAACCTATTGGAAGAATTTCTTTGGTTATACATCAACTAACGGTTGAGTCATCCATACAATCCTCACCAGAAATCATATGTTTTTCTGCTATCAAGCAATTTATCTTACTCCCTCCAACCCATTTTAGTTGTCTCAAATTTGCTCAAATATGAATGTTTGTATGTTTAAATAGCGTATCGATACATGCAATATTTCAACGGGGTCAGAGGGAGTACTAATTCTTGTGTTTTCTACACTTGTGAAAAATAATAATATGTCATTACTTTTTTTTCACGCGTTTTGTAAATCCTGCAAATCAAAAAGTGCCTAACCATGTTCAGGAAAAGAAAACCCGTACATTGTGCCTTACACGTGTTGGGTATTGTACCAAGCTCAGGATAATCCTCCATAGGCTATTTTGGGTGCCCGGCTCAAGAAATTGAAATCTCTCGAATATACACGTACACCCATATCCAGATTGGAAACCGACGGCTTAAAACCACGCGCAAACCAACAGACCTCTCACTGTTTCCCCTGCACCCGTTCCACAGAACACCGGAGGATCGTGTCAGCTCGCAGGCTGCGCGTGCCCGCAAAGCTTACTGGTCCACCACGCACGCAGTCCATGGACCTGCGCACCGGCGTTTTTGTTCCCAGGTAGAAATCCATTTCCCCTTTTGGGCGGCGCACACCTATCCTCCTGCTCCCCCCACCTCCTCACCATCCGACGACCGAGATACGCCCATCCCCCCTCTCGCGGATCGCGATCCGCGTGGCTCCCTCTCTAGCCAATCAGAGCGCACCATTCCCACCCCCCCGGATCGCTGCCCACCACGGGTATAAAATGGCCTCGACCCAGGTCGTTCGTATCCATCAACTTCTCCAGCTTTCCAGAATCTCAAGCGAGCTCACAACCCAAGCAGCTGTTTCGTTTCCAGAGCTCTGTGCGCTAGCCACGATGCCTGCCATGGCCAAGCCCGCGTCCCGCACCGCCAAGCCCGCCGCGGCGCCGAAGCCGAAGCCCTCCGCCGCCAAGCCGAAGGCCAACGCCGGCCCCGCCCACCCCCCCTACTTCGAGGTGAGCTTCCGATCGATTTCTCTCCTACCCTCCTGCCGCAACCTTGTGAATTCATTGGTACTGTTGGAGTTTGGGCTAAATGGATCTTCAATCTGATCTTCGCAGATGATCAAGGAGGCGATCGCGGCGCTCAAGGACAGGACCGGCTCCAGCTTGGTCGCCATCGCCAAGTACATGGAGGAGAAGCACGGCGCGTCGCTGCCGGCCAACTACAAGAAGATGCTCTCCGTCCAGCTCCGCGCGTTCGCCGCCAAGGGCAAGCTCGTCAAGGTCAAGGCCTCGTACAAGCTTTCCGACGCCGCCAAGAAGGACTCGCCCAAGGCCAAGGCCGCGCCGAAGCCGACCAAGATCGCTGCCAAGCCCAAGAAGGAGGCTGCGAAGTCCAAGGAGGCCGCGAAGCCCAAGAAGGCCGCCGCCGCGGGTACCAAGCGCAAGGCGCCGGAGAAGAAGATCGTCGCCAAGCCGATGAAGTCGCCCGCGGCCAAGGCCAAGGCTAAGCCCAAGACCGTCCGCTCCCCGGCCGGCAAGAAGGCCCGCAAGGTCGCCCCCGCTTGAGATTACCTGATGTGTTAGATAGTTCTGCTTGGTGTGCTAGCGTTATGGGCCTGTACAAAGGATGCCTCATCCTCCCTTAGGTTTTTGGTACTGCTAGGCAAGTTCGTTGTGTCCTGGATGGTGCTGTGTATGGAATGGTTAGGCGTGATGGATGTGTGTTTCCAGTTCTAACTAGTGAAATGAAATCGCAGTTCCCTTCAGCTTTAATCCAAGTCAGTTACGCCAGGTTCTGTGCTGTAACTTGTTTGATTTGATCATCTCTCTGGATCTTTTGGTTTGAACATCCTGAAATTTCTGAATGAATGCCTATTTGATCTTGCACAAATTCGGCTAATTTTTCGCATTCTTTGTAATCACTCGTGGAAGTCCGAGTCTGTCGTTCCTCTTTTCGTTCTAATTTGAGAACCCTGTGAGTTCCGTTGTGATTTATGTTCCCAATCCGCACAGTACTAGAGTCTCGTTCTTTATTGGTGGCCCCAGATTGCGCTTCCTTTCTGTGAGGGGAGCAAAGGTGACCGGGATTTTGCCTTCCATTACGATGGTCTGTGTGGCGAGTCCACAATGGACACGTCGCGAGTACAGAGAAATCACAGCAACGGGCGAGGGGCAGAGCGGCGTCATCGAGCCGAGCGGCGCGTGTGCGTGCATCTCGCCAATTCTATCCACAAACCCAGCGCCCGTTAGTTCATTTTAGCGAACCGCGCTGATCAGCTTCCATTTTGCTTAGATGGTTGATCAGCTATTCAGCTTGCATCTGTGAGGGGATTCAACGCACAGTCCGCAGATGTACCGGGCGTTCCAAGATGGAACTAGGATCGGAGGCGACGGCGGATGCGATGCTGGTGCACGATGGTTTTGGGCTGGGCTGAGCCCAATCTTGCTCTACTGGCCCACGTTTCTGCGCAGGAGTCTATCACCATGGCCTGTCTGATACTCTACTTTTGGGCTTCCACCGTACAGGCATACAGGCCGTAGTGCAAGAGGTGTTGTTGATGCGAGACGTGACAGTTGGGGCGATGCTGCAGCCGTAATCGTGGCAAAGTCTCCACTCCCCACCCACCAGCGTGCCATTCAAGTCGGCATTAACCCTGAGCAGACGAGAGGGTTAACTACTTGAACGTTGTTGGTCGCCCCTCGTCACGATAGCCAGCTAAAATGTGTCCGTGCGTGCGCCTTGGCTCGAGAAGTCTAGTTGCTGCCTTGACGTTGGACATTTAGCTACCTAAGCATCAATACAGGAATGAACAATTCATGAGCCCGTGATGACTAAGTTTGTTGCCGATCGTGTCAGTACCCCTTAGCAAAACCAAACAGCAAAAGACCCGTGAACGTTGACGATACGCAATCCCGTACAGACCACAAGTAGCAGGCGATCATCCTGCCAGACGGTCCATGTGACCTTGTCATACCGTATTTAGTTACGAATCCAATCAGATGGCGACACATCATTATAGCGACGAGAACTATATCCAACGCTACGCAAGATTAAACACGCACGCTTCCAGAAGGAACCGACCGAATTAGATCTCCGGCGCAGGGAAGCAAAAGAGATCGCACGGCGGGGCGGCCAGAATCGCGTGCCGGCTTCAGTTCGCTTCCCTCCCTTCGCACTCCAGGCACAAACGACCTCTTGTCTTCTTCCCCCTGCGCCACCCTCACCGATCCCCCGCCTCCCAGCCCTGCCTCCCATGGAGACGGAGGGCGGGCCCACCCTCCAGCCTTTGCTGTGCCTCGCGTGGCTCGCCGCCACGCTCCCCATCGTCGCCGCCGCGCTGCCGATCCCCGCGGCTGCCGGCGGCCGCCTCGTGCACGGCCTCCTCTCCGCCTTCTCCGCCCGCGGGAAGACCGTGAAGCCGTCTTCCTCCGCCGCGTCCTCCTCCTCCTCCTCCTCTAAGGCGGTAAAATCGGCGGTAAGTTGCTGCAACACCTGGGTTCCTGCTTTGCTATCTATGTTCCCATTCATCTCCGTAGATTGTAAAACCTCGCCTCTAGCTCCAGTGCGCCCAGGTTCGGCTCGGCTACAGGCCTGATGCTCGCGCCTCTCGTTGAAATCCCGCACGACGTCACACCCCCACATTCGTCTTTGCTGATCATTCGCTTTCATCTGTTCCCTGAGATTGATTTCATATTGGTCATTAGGTGTTGGTTTTGGAGAATAAATGCACGATCGGTTGCTTCCATGAGACGGCTCAGTAAAGCTGTTCTTATTTCGGAATTTTTTATAATCCAGGAGTATTTGTATAGTAAAAACAATAGAAGACTGTCCTACTGCATTCTAGCGTAAACTTTGTCCTAGTGATAATCTAGGAGTTTGCTGAATGCCGAGATTGCGTGCAGTCCTTCAGTTTCAATCACTTCAGGAATGCACTTGATCTCTGTTGTAATAAAATGCCCCTGCTCTGTGGCACTAAGTTTATTTCATTAATACTCTCTCCATTCCTAAATATAAGATGTTCTAGCTTTGTCCTAAGTCAAACTTATTAAAGTTGACCAAGCTTGTAGAACAACCTACCAATATCTACTACTCTAAATTAGTTTTATGAAATCTGTCATGATACACATCTCCATAGTATACTTAGTTGGTGTTGTAGATGTTACTACATTTTTATATAAACTTGGTCAAACTTTAAGAAGTTTGACTTGGGACAAAGCTAGAACATCTTATATCCAGGAACAGAGATAGTAATTATGAGTGAGACTGGTTCAACCTTCCAAGTAAGAAAACATTTGATCCTTGAAACGAATTATGAGTACTGATGTTAGGATGACTGTGAAGTAACCTGTCCTGCATCTATTTTTGTCAACTGTTTGCTACTTCAGGAAAGATAAATTTGTCAGTTAAAAATGCATGTGGTACTATTTGTCTTACATTTACAGACTCAATTTCTGTACAATTAACAGAAACTCAAATTACTCTCTGTAAAATCGCAGAAGTTCACTGTTCCACAAAAGTACTTTTTGCATTTCTATGTGGTGGGAGTGACGGTGACAACAAGCTTGCTGCTTGTAATATGCTTCTATGCATATATGAAAATGACACCATTGTTGCCAGAGCCATCGAGTTACTCCACAATTGCTAGCCATCTTGTTGGGTCAAATTCGTTTTCTATTGGCAGTGTCAGATCTCGCACCATGGAACACAAGTATCGTGTCTGGCGGACTGTATTTGTACTTCTATTGATGGAAATTCAGGTGCTGAGACGACTATATGAGACTGAACATGTGTTCCACTACAGCCCTTCAGCTCGGATGCACATTGTAGGATACCTGACGGGTCTATTGTAAGCCCCTTATTGCTTATCTTTCACTATGCTCTAGAATGGTGCAGAATTCTTGCTAAAACATGCTGTCTCGACTAATCTCTCTCCCTTTCTTTATTTTGCTATTTTCTGTTATATTTCACATTTTTGTTGTTGTTATTAGATCTTGTTGTTATGGTAGTTCTCTCTTCTCTGTTCTTCTGCAGCTTGTACTTAGTATTTTTCGAAAAGGAGGGCGTTCCCCCAGCCTCTGCATCAATCGATGCACACAGCCAAGCTTGTACTTAGTTATACTTTATCAACATGATACTTCATTTGTTGTATGGTTTGACCTTGACCTCATACTACCAATATGCTACTTACCACATAGTTAGTCCAACTGATGGTACTTCTAGTATCTAAATTCTTTGCCACAGATTAAATTAACAGTTGATGCATTTTTGCCTAAGTTCTTACTTTATTGCCCTTTATCATAATGCTAATGTTGGGAACAGGATTAGGCATTCATGTCACCTGTGACAATGCATAAATATATCTTTGTACAAGGATCGTTCCTTTTTCTTCTACTCCCTCTATCCCAAAATAAGTCACTTGGAATTTGTGTAGATTCTTATGCAAATCCACGTCACTTATTTTGGGACGGAGGGAGTATGACACTTTGGAGTGACATGTAGTTTTTTCTTGCCAGCTATTACACGGCTGCACCTATATCTCTTGCTAGCTCTTGTCTTCCTGAAGCAACAGATTATCTTCAAGGTCAAATAGCTGAGTTCATAGTGAAAGGTCGTGCAAGAACACCAGACCTAGTCATTGATTATTCGTCTCTCCTAAAGCCTCTTTTAAAGTTGGGGTGGTGCCAATGGATAGGTGCTGTGATATTCATTTGGGGATCCCTCCATCAGATCCGTTGCCATGCAATTCTTGTAAGTACCTGCTTCTTCGTAGTGAGATTAGAAGTCTCGAACCCTAGATTTAGCAATATACTACTCCCGCCAATCCATAATAAGTACCTGCTTCTTCGTAGTGAGATTAGTACAACTTTGTATTAACTTTGTACTAAATCTGAGACACTTATTATGGATCGGAGGGAGTAGTTGGTTTTTTGTCTGTGAAAGTGAACAGGACGTTACATATATGTGCAGGAGAAGAAATGTTAAAAACAAAGGATCTCCTCCCATTGTATTGAAACTTGATTATTGAAACTAGCAAGACTTGTTTAATGAAATCCTGAATCATGTCTTGTTGTAAACGTTTTGGTATTTGAGATTTGATGGGTTCAAAATCCAACTGGCTGTCTCTGTCTCTTATCCCTCCAGTTGTAAATATTCTCAAATTTGCAACTTTTCGTCTTAACTAATGAAAAGCAGCGCTAAAATAATTAAAAACTCCAACCGGCTGTAGAAAGTGTGAATCCCAAATACACAAACTTGTTTAGTCAACCAACAACAGGAACTCTTCATAAAGTGTCAGCCCATACATGTTTGGTTATTCAGTATGCATATTTTCAGTTTCTTTAGGCAAGAAACTACATCGTTCTGCATTTTTTCATTGCAAACTTTCAGGCTAGAAATTAGGATGTTTAGTTATATTTTAAAGTTCAATTTTTTTTCCACTTTTACAGGGATCCTTGCGTGAACACAAAGATTCTGATGAATATGTTATTCCTTGCGGTGACTGGTTTAGTCGTGTGTCTTGCCCTCACTACCTCGCTGAACTAGTGAGTACCTCAATTCTTCTCTCATATTCTGTATTTTACACAAACTTTTTGATAGATGTGGCTGCAGTACTTTTACATTGCTAAACTGATTATCTTGCGAGTACTCAATCGAAATCACGGATGAGTTAGCTGGGATGGGTATCCACTTGCCACTGGTGGTAGCGTGAGAACGTATAACTCCTGATGTGGCTTCGATTGCTTGCAAGAGTGGGAAAAACAGATAACTTTTTGATTGCTTATAATGTAATTTGGTTTTATGCACTGTTCGATACTACTGCATAGTTATCAAAAAATTTGGTTCCCCATTTTTATCAGGCTAACTTGCAGACAAAAGGTGGCACTCGACTGTATAAATTTCTCTTTAGGGAGTGCCCAGCCTTACATTGGAGAAGCAAACATTCTGTACATAGCTTATAAACTCTAAGATAAATATCACCGGGGCAACTCTCAAATTATTCTCCATTTTGTCGAGCAACTAAATGAGCCTAAGATAATAGGATATATGTTTGCCTTTACCATAATTCTTATTGTTTTTGCTGTTGTTTGCCTTGATTCAGACTGGGCGCTGAGCTGCTGGAAATAAGAACCATATGGACTTTAAATTAGTACCATGTTAGCATTTATGGTTGTTTTGGTTTTGTAGGTCATATATTTGGGCGTGCTGATAGCTAGTGGTGGATCAGACATTTCAGTCTGGTTCCTGTTCATTTTTGTGGTACGATTCACTGACTTTTTGCACCAATATCAGTCAAAATAAGACTTGATTCTGGTTATCGTATCCTTTCAGTGTATTGTTTCAGTTCAGCAGACTGAAGTTCCCTTTTTGTGCAGATAACTAATCTGTCTTTCGCAGCAGTACAAACTCATAGATGGTACCTTCAAAAGTTTGAAGACTACCCTCGTTCTCGCTATGCTATCATTCCATTTGTATTGTAGCATCTACAAGCATTCCTGGCGTGCAGTAGCAAACACCAAACATACTTGTGTGTTCTGCCCAAAATGCGCAACCCAGCATGTAAAAGATATTCATGTAAATGTGACAGGATGGAAGTTAAAATGGTGTGTTGTGTAAGTAATTGGGCCACTATGAATATTATACTTACAAGTGTTGTATTTCCAATTTTAAACTGTTATACACACTAACATAGTTGGATCTTTGACCTACAATAGCATTTACAGACACATTTAAGCATTGGAAATAAAGTTCTTGCTGAACCAGAAACATGTATATTTGCGACGAAAAACCTGATACAAGTTACTGATGTGAGAATTTGACATATCATAATGGTGCAAGTCATCTTAATTTGCCACAAAGGTAACTTCCGATGGAACCATGGCATGAGTGGGCACTTGTTTTGAGCCTGGATATGTTCAAGTGTCTTCTGATTTTTAAATCTCTACTAACGCGGCGCCCTGTTGTTCATCCTATGGTCAATCCTTCTGGAACTATCGTAGTGGGTTTGTACTTTTCTTTTTTGTTTTAGTACCATCATGTTAACTCAGAATATCTCAAGCTCATTTTGTCTGCTGTTCCTTACAGTGTGACTGAGCTGTTCTGGAAATGAATGTTGATGCGAGAAAAGTGGAAACATATACAAGGCTTACAAAGATCATCGAGGAAATACCTTTTCTTTACAATCATCGACGGTATACTTGAGTAGGATCATCTCTTGTCAGGTCCGCCTTTTCCTCCACTAATTTTCTGTACCTATAATGATTGCAATTTTGCTGGTTTTATTAGCAAGTTGAGACTGATCACGATAGCTTCTCCGGGTTCAGAGAGCTGTTCAAGCTGGAAATTCGTTTAGAGGCCAATATTAGCTACTCCCTCCGATCCATATTAATTGTCTCAAATTTGCTCAGATATGAACGTATCTATGTCTAAAAAACGTCTAGATACATGTAATATTTTGAATTAATATGGATCGGAGGGAGTAGTTCTTTGTCAAATACAATGCATGGTTTGGTAATTGTAGTTGGGATCCTGGGAAGTAGTACATATGGCTAGAATTCTGAAGAAACTTCGCTAGCTGAAGAACACTCTGGGCCATGAAGGCCTATGCATATCACTTCACCAATTTATTCCAAGCTCACTTCCTTCTCCTTTCCCATTTCTAGAACACCCATTATTACAGCAATCAGGCCAGCACATCCTATTAAGGTTAAAGTAAAAGCACTCCATAAAAGAACAAATGGAAGGCAACATAGCCTTTTATCAGTACCGAAAGAAGCTTAGCATAGCTGAGCTGATGGAAGTGAGAGCAAACTAGCTACCAACCAGCAGCACTCATGCTCCTCACCTAGCGAGGAAATGAGTCGCATTTGGTCAGAAAAGCACATCCATCATCCATGTATCCGCGCGGGGAGGGGACACGCTCCTTGTCTTTGCCCCGGCTAATCCTCCCTCCAGGACATGTATTGGAACACACCGCCTACTTGCAGCTACCCCAAGTCTTGTTTAGTCAGTGCACTTCTAAATAGACTTATTGTTCTTGTTCTTTTCCCCGGGCCGGCACATCATGGCGTGTGTGCATGCAACCTAGCCACTAGCTCGACACACCGATCGGCAGACACAATGAGAGCCGAGCTTTCTTACTCCTTTTTCCCTTCAGGTGGTGGGGGATCCATGGAACTCGCCGCTTGTTTCCAAGTGCTGTACTGGTTACTTTATTAGCCGTGTTATTTATAGGAGCTGGTGACGTTGCTGAGAGTTGGTACCTGGAATCCCTGAAACCGAAATGAAATGAAATTAAGGACTAATGAGGAATGATAGCGAAATTCGGATACAATTAGAGACCCGAAATTGATGAAAAGGGCGTAAAGGAATCTGACGGTCCCATTGGCGAAAATTGAGAGGGATGTGCTCTCCAACCAAGTCTCGATCACGTAGACATTTTACTACTAGTGCCAACACACCACTATACTAGAGTAGGCGGCAGAAAACAAAGGAATGTGAGCACTTCGATGAGCGTGGACGAAGCATGCTGTCCGTATGGGCCGTCCAGTTCAGATTTGTTCCAGCTTCCATTTCCAAGACCGTTCAGTTTTGGAGGGTTGCAAATGCAATGCAGCCCCGCCCCCATGTAGCGCCTAAATAGCTCTTTTTCAAGAGACAGGAGAAGAGAAGAGAAAATAGGACTCCGAGTCAAATTTGCTCAACGAGCATGAGAGCGATGTGTGTTCGGTTGGAAGCTCGTCCAAGGCTGGAATTGCCGTTTTGGACGGTCATGTCCACGGGCACGTACTGGTCTCTGGTTCTCCACTCTCCAAGCGTCGCAAAATGACACCCGAAATGCGACGCAAACCTCTTCCACCCTTTTCCCGCTCATTTTGCGTTTCAGCTTTTGGAGGAATTGGAAGCTAGCAGCCGCGCTAGCGCTAGCGCTTGCGTTACTACTCCTACCTGTACATTAATGGGCACGACGAGGCCTGTGCTCTCTTACGTTCTGTGTGCGAGACTCACACAAGCATGTACATACACGTCTCGACATTTATTGTGTATTTTTGCTTCTTCTCCAACGTAACTACAGCTGGTATCCAAATTGTGACCTCGCGATCCAAACAAGTAGGGCTCCCGTGGTCTAATTACTCGAGTCGCCGATCATAACCTCTCATCGTCGTTTCTAAATCCGAAAAGAAAAATCACCTTGATGCCTGAATGCACCAAAGCTACTGATCTTACACACCAGAACCACTGCCATTGTGCTTTGAGCTTCAACAGGAAGAGACACGGATCTAGCAGGCTGGAAACACAGCAGCACTAGCACTAGCACGGTAACATTTCACTGGCACGGTAACAGGTAGTAGTATTTTCCATGGAACAGGGGGTAGTGGACACCGGAGCGGCCATGTTAAAAGCTACTATCAGATCCTTCGGCCCCATTCGAGCACTGTTTTTCTTTCTCCTCTCTCTCTCCCGGATGGAGCAAATTTACAGAGAGCAGAGGCCGGAGGAGCAAACCACGCAATGACGCAAACACAGTGAGGGCGAAGTAAAGCTGACAATGCTCGGCTGGTCAGTGGCAGCAGGTCCCCCATATGGCCGTTTGACGATTATTGGACCCTCTCCTCTCTCTTTCCTTGTCGTGCTACGGCCAGTAGCAGCAGTAGTACTTGCCAGACGATCTGATCCCACCAGCAGCGCTATCTGCCTATCTGGTCCCTAACTGTTGTCAGTCTTCGAACGGCAATAAATCTACTCCTGCGTTTTTTCACCGTAGACTCGAGATTCAGTAAAATGCTGCCGGTAAAATCTTGGCGTCAGCTTATTATTACATCGTCAACTGGTACAACTACTAGGTGTCGTAGCAGTTTCATGCGAGAAAAACACAAGCCAAAATTAGGAGTACAAGATTCAACAGCCAGATGAATCTTGATCGATTACTGGAGAATTTGAGAGCTGAGCCATCGAACCCAACGGGCACAATGTCTTCTGCTACAAAGATTCGGGGCGAGAAGAGAGATTTGCAGTAAGACGACGCGCCCAACGGTGTTGTTGTGCACATGCAGGGCCTGGATTAGGAGTTAAATAAACAGAGATCACCGGCGAGTGTCTCTCTCTCTTTTTCCCCACTGGCATCAAGTAGACAGGATTCTAGTATTCCCCCCTACCGTACTATGCTCCCGTGCTTCACCGCACTGCTCCGCCAACGTGCTAGTACTACGCATGTGCATGCTTAACTTGTTTAATCAGCATTGATTTGGTATCAGCAGCTGGTGGAAAAGTCCATCTTTTTCGTAGATCTTGTAGCGTGCAACGGGCATGACAGTACTCCTGGATCAAGATGGGAGTACTTCATCCCATCTGCTGCTCCCTACAAAAAGGACCCGAAAGTTAAATCTGAAACCCGGAGGATGTGATCGATGCGACGCTGGCACGGAATGGGAGCGTGAGTGTACAGATAATGTAAACTTCGTGGAGCTTTATTACTTATTTGCATTAGTATATAAAAATAGAAGTAGCCAGAGCACCCACAGCTATTTTCATCTGTTCTTCAGTGAGGAACTCTCGTAATGTTGCTCACGTCCATGAAATCTGTCGCCTTGTATTGATGGATAGACAGATAACGTATAAAAACTTGGAGGGTCCTTCATAAATCGTACTCCTAGTAAATTGGCCACTACATGGGCTCTTGTGTCTTGCTCGCTGTCCCATTTGACCATCCATTTTATTAGGAATTCCAGTTGACCAGCACCACCGGTCGAACATACAGCTGAGAAAATGCTGGTAAACGTACCAGCCTCGACGTAGAGCTCTTGAACCAGAAGATGTCTCTCCTCTAGTTCAAAAAAAGCCCAGACAACGATTCACATGTTGTGTACTACTGTACACCAGGTGTAGCACGCAGCACATGGATGATTTTTTCTTTTTTCGCGGAGAAAAAATAACAGCACATGGATGTTAACACCAATAATGGAATTACTAATCAGCAAACATCATACTACTAGTGGTTAACACATGGAAGTTTGAGCACCAATAATGGAATTACCATGGCCCAGAATGCCCGGATGTCCAGTCATGCCTTTGCCCAGATGGCCAGACGCATGCAGCCTACTTGTCACGGCGAGCCGAGCATACGTCTCGTGCGGCATTGCTTGTTCCTAAATCCATGGCAAAATTCCGCCTCGTTCATCCGCTCTAAATCCATGGGCGAGTCTCTCCTCCAAATGAAACGGACGCCGCCCGTCACGCGCGCATCGGGGGCCCGCGGCTCACACGGCGCCACTGACGCCATGCGCCCGGTTTACCCTCGACCCCACCTGCCGGCCTCTTGCCGGAAAGCCCCCGCTGCGTCAGCGCCAGCAGCCTTCTCCGGCGGTGCGTGCTACTACCAGAAAAGGGCATTCACTGCGGCGAGAGTCAAAGTCCATCGTGACTAATTTATTTTCTCAAAACCGGATACTTAATCTCCTGAACTTTGCAAAACCAGACAAATTACTCTTTGAGACCAATCTAAACGGTTTTTGTAGACGATTTTGCTGACGTGGCGACTGAAAAATGCTATGTCGTCAGTTTTAGGGAAGGAATAATTGGTTTAGACAAGAAAACCCCTCAACTTCCCCTCCTCTTCCTCAGTATTCATTCCCCTCTCCTTTTCTCCCGTCCCATTCTAAAAACTAGGGTTCATCCTCAATGTTGAAATTAGACAGAAACTTGAGCTTAGTGCGGGTGTCGATTGTGTCTGGTTTCTTGCTATTTTTTTTTAAATAATACGAATTATTTAATCATTATTGAAAATAATACACGTTTTAGATTATTTTTTAAAATAATACACCCGGCTTGGGCCAGGCCGACTGGAGCTAATCGGCCTGGCCCAACCCGATTAGGCCCACTCGGCCTCGCCCAGACCGACTGGAGGCCGGTCGGCCTGTGGGAGGCCCCAGTCGGCTTTGGCCAGGCCGACTGGGTGCTCGTCTTCCTCGTACGTACAGGAACAAAACGTCATTGCTCGCTAGTTGATCTCCCTTCGATAGGTCTCCACTCATTCTCATCGCATTAACATATGAGAATTAATTTTCACTATTTCACGAACCAGTTCAGGCACTAGGTCTCCCGTTTTTCTTTTTTAATGGCCACTTCCATTGACACGCACCGAATGCCGCCCGTTGGCATCCATCTCCCTCCTCTGCCTATAAAAGGCGATTCCTAGCGCGTCACTGTGTGTCTCTGCCCTTCCTCTCTCATTATCCTATCGAGAGGTTGTCCCCTCAAGCTCTCTACATCTCGTGCCACGACCACTTCCCTCCGTCGTCCGTCGCCTCCATTGTTGAAGGGGAGCTCGCTCCGAAGCTCTGTTCCTCGATTCCTTTCACCGGGAGACTCGTCCGACCCCCTTCACCTTTTTTGACAAGGTTTCGCGAACAACCGTCGCCGTTGGCCGTGCCGTCCCCGACGTCATGTTGAAGCCATGCCCGGAGCCCCGACCGCGACGGGAGACCTATTGCGCCTGAACCGGGGAATAGTGGGGATGAATTCGTATGTGTTAATGCGAAGAGAATGAGTGGAGACCAGGGGAATCGAAGGGAGATCAACAACAGGAGTGGGGCGTTCGAGCTTCTGTTCCCCTGTACGTGCGAGGAAGACGAACACCCAGTCGGCCTGGCCGAAGCCGACTGGAGCCTAAGCGGTCTGGGCGATGCGGACAAGGGCCAGTCGGCCTGTGGGCTGGCAGGCCGGCCTCCAGTCGGCCTGGCCGAGGCCGAGTGGGCCTAATCGGCTTGGGCCAGGTCGATTAACTCCAGTCGGCCTGGGCGAGGCCGAGGGTGTATTATTTTTGAGATTTTTCTAAAATGGTATTATTTTCAATAATGATTAAATAATTCGTATTATTAAAAAAAAGTAGCTGGTTTCTTGGATATATTGATATGTGCTCAGTTCATGCTATTTTATTTTTTGGGTAAATGTATGATATTTCTTACTTTGTGGTAAGCATGCTCGCTTTGGTTTTGAGATGCAACCGATCATGTTTTGCTATATAAAAAAATATGCTCCAACCGATTACCGCTCTAAAATTGACAGTGTTGCATTTTGCCGGGGTGATTAATCCGGTTTTGCAAAATTCAGAAAATTAAGCACCTAATTTTAAAGGGGGGAAATTGAGGGGCTTCCTGCCTAAACCAACTGATGCCCGCACTAAAACTGACAACATAGCATTTAACAGTCGCCCCGTTAGCAAAACCGCATACAAAAACTGCTTAGGTTGGTCTCCGGGGCTGATTTGTCTGGTTTTGCATAGTTCAAGGGGTAAAGTACCTGGTTTTGAAGTTCAGGGGCAAAGTGGTCCCATTCGCTGGTTCAGGGGTTACATGCACTTAACTCGCCGCGGCGACGACGACAGGCTGTCCTCTCGGTCGTAAAAGCGCGCTTAACGTTAACTAAGCACCTCATAAAGCGCGCTCTCGTCAGACTGGAATGGCGTTAAAGCTGGTAGGAGGTGGAGAGGGAGGGAGAGCGCACCGTGGGAGGCGGAAACAAAACAAAAGAGGCCTGCGTAGAAAACGCGCCACAGACACACGAGCTAATAAAAACTGCCTCGAAGCCCACCCAAACCCGTCCAAAACCTCGCACCCGGAGCCGCTCTCTTTTTCTCCCCGGAACTCCCAAACGCAAACGCAAACGCAAGCGCAGACTCTCCCCCTCCCTCATCTCTCTCTCTCTCTCTCCGTCTCCATGGAAGCCTGAATGCCAAAGCCGTCAAGACGATGACAAGAACGCGAGAGAAACCGCTCTCTCTGGCTTTTCACGCGATGCCGTCGTCCGCGCGGCTGCTGTTCGTGCTCGTGATGGTGGCGGCGGCGCGGGCGGCCACGCCGGCGCCCGCGCCGCCGGTGGCGCGCACGGCGGAGGTGCAGGCGGAGATCGACGCGCTGCTCGCGTTCCGCGCCGGGCTGCGCGACCCCTACGCCGCCATGTCCGGGTGGGACGCGTCCTCGCCGTCCGCGCCCTGCTCCTGGCGCGGCGTCGCGTGCGCCGCGCCCGGTGGGGCCGGCCGCGTCGTCGAGCTGCTGCTCCCGCGGCTCCGCCTCTCCGGCCCCATCTCCCCCGCGCTCGCCTCGCTCGCCTACCTCGAGAAGCTCAGCCTCCGCTCCAACTCGCTCTCCGGCAACATCCCGGCCTCCCTGGCCCGCGTCGCCTCCCTCCGCGCCGTCTTCCTCCAGTCAAACTCCCTCTCCGGCCCCATCCCGCAGTCCTTCCTCTCCAACCTCACCAACCTCGAGTCCTTCGACGTCTCCGCCAACCTCCTGTCCGGCCCCGTCCCTGCTTCGCTCCCTCCAAGCCTGAAGTACCTCGACCTCTCCTCCAACGCCTTCTCCGGCACCATCCCTGCCAACATTAGCGCCTCGGCGACCAAGCTCCAGTTCTTCAACCTGTCCTTCAACCGCCTCCGGGGGACGGTACCGGCGTCGCTGGGGACCTTGCAGGACCTGCATTACCTCTGGCTGGAAGGTAACCTTCTCGAAGGCACCATCCCGTCGGCGTTGGCCAACTGCAAGGCGCTGCTCCACCTCAACCTGCAGGGGAACGCGCTCCGCGGCATCTTGCCGACCGCTGTCGCGGCGATACCGTCGCTGCAGATTCTCTCGGTGTCGCGGAACCGGCTCTCCGGCGCCGTCCCGGCCGCGGCGTTCGGCAGCGAGAGGAACTCGTCGCTGCGCATCGTGCAGCTCGGCGGCAACGAGTTCTCTCAGGTGGACGTGCCCGGTGGGCTCGGCAAGGATCTCCAGGTTGTGGACTTGGGGGGCAACAAGCTGGGCGGTCCCTTCCCGGGATGGCTCGTCGAGGCTCAGGGACTGACGGTGCTCAACCTTTCTGGCAATGCATTCACCGGCGATGTGCCGGCGGCAGTTGGGCAACTTACTGCGCTCCAGGAACTGCGTCTTGGCGGTAACGCTTTCACTGGTGCAGTGCCTCCGGAGATTGGTAGATGTGGCGCGCTCCAGGTGCTTGTTCTCGAGGACAACCGCTTCTCCGGCGAGGTTCCTGCCGCTCTTGGCGGTCTCCGGCGGCTCAGAGAGGTCTATCTTGGTGGGAACTCTTTAGCCGGCCAGATTCCGGCCACCTTGGGCAATCTCTCGTGGCTGGAAACATTGTCACTACCGAAGAACCGGCTCACTGGTGGTCTGCCCAGTGAGGTCTTCCTGCTGGGCAACCTGACATTGTTGAATCTCTCTGATAACAAGCTCTCCGGTGAGATTCCTTCTGCTATTGGCAGTCTGCTTGCTCTGCAGAGTTTGAATTTGAGTGGCAATGCCTTCTCAGGCCGCATTCCGTCGACCATTGGCAACCTGCTGAACATGCGAGTTCTTGACCTTTCTGGTCAGAAGAACCTCTCGGGCAGTCTCCCGGCAGAGCTTTTCGGTCTGCCACAGCTGCAGCATGTATCACTCGCCGAAAATTCTCTCTCTGGAGATGTTCCTGAAGGTTTCAGCAGTCTGTGGAGTCTGCGTCACCTCAACATCTCGGTGAATTATTTTTCGGGGTCAATCCCGGGTACATATGGGTACATGGCATCACTCCAGGTGCTCTCAGCCTCGCACAACCGCATCTCTGGGGAGGTGCCCCCGGAGCTTGCCAATCTTTCCAACCTCACCGTGCTTGACCTCAGTGGCAACCATCTGACTGGTCCAATCCCGAGCGACCTCTCACGCCTTGGTGAATTGGAGGAGCTTGACCTCAGCCACAATCAGCTATCCAGCAAGATACCCCCAGAGATCTCCAACTGCTCGTCGCTTGCCACTCTCAAGCTTGCTGACAATCATCTTGGCAGCGAGATACCACCCTCTCTTGCCAACCTCTCGAAGCTGCAGACACTTGATCTGTCATCCAACAATATTACGGGCAGCATCCCTGACTCACTGGCTCAGATTCCAGGCCTTTTATCATTCAACGTGTCACACAATGACCTTGCAGGGGAGATACCAGCAATTCTTGGCTCCCGCTTTGGCACCCCCTCAGCATTTGCTTCCAATCCAGGTTTGTGTGGTTCACCATTGGAGAGTGAATGCAGTGAATACAAGCGGCACAGGAAGCGACAGAGGCTACAGCGCCTGGCTCTGCTGATCAGTGCGGTGGCTGCTGCTGCACTGCTCCTTGTGTTGTTGTGCTGCTGCTGTGTGTTCAGCTTGCTGCGGTGGAGACGCCGGTTTGTTGAGAAGCGTGATGGTGTCAAGAAGAGGCGACGCAGCCCTGGGAGGGGCAGTGGATCCAGCGGCACCAGCACAGAAAATGGAATCAGCCAGCCAAAGCTGATCATGTTTAATTCCAGGATCACCTATGCAGACACAGTGGAGGCGACACGGCAGTTTGATGAGGAGAATGTGCTCAGCCGCGGCCACCATGGTCTCATGTTCAAGGCTTGTTACAGTGAAGGAACTGTGCTGGCCATCTTACGGCTTCCTTCCACCTCAGCTGATGGCGCCGTGGTTGTTGAAGAGGGATCATTCAGGAAAGAAGCCGAGTCTCTAGGCAGGGTGAAGCACAGAAACCTCACTGTTCTTCGTGGCTACTACGCCGGGCCACCGCCCGATGTTCGCCTGCTGGTCTATGACTACATGCCCAACGGTAACCTTGCCACATTGCTCCAAGAAGCGTCTCACCAAGACGGTCACATCCTCAATTGGCCGATGAGGCATCTCATTGCTCTTGGTGTCTCTCGTGGCCTTGCATTCCTCCACCAGTCCGGTGTCATTCACGGAGATGTCAAGCCACAGAACATCCTCTTCGATGCTGACTTCGAGCCACACCTATCCGATTTCGGGCTGGAGCCAATGGTGGTGACTGCTGGTGCCGCTGCAGCCGCCGCCGCTGCATCAACATCTGCTACAACACCGGTTGGTTCGCTTGGCTATGTCGCCCCAGACGCGGCGACTGCTGGACAGGCTACACGGGAAGGTGATGTCTACAGCTTTGGCATTGTGTTACTGGAACTGCTCACAGGCCGGCGCCCTGGCATGTTCGCCGGGGAGGATGAGGACATTGTGAAGTGGGTGAAGCGGCAGCTGCAGCGTGGGGCAGTCGCTGAGCTGCTTGAGCCGGGCCTGCTGGAGCTCGACCCCGAGTCCTCAGAGTGGGAAGAGTTCCTGCTGGGAATCAAGGTCGGCCTGCTCTGCACCGCCTCCGACCCGCTGGATCGCCCGGCAATGGCCGATGTGGTGTTCATGCTTGAGGGTTGCCGTGTTGGCCCAGACATCCCCTCCTCCGCCGATCCAACCTCCCAGCCATCCCCTGCGTAGTCTCCGGTGTCCCTCAGCCGCCATTGTCAGATTCAGTTCAGTAGTTTGTACCATTTTTTTCTGTAATTCTTTTCTTAGTTCAGACTAGTCTTTAGCTGCTTCACTCAGCACCCAGAACTCAGCATTTCCCGCCAAGGAACGAGGCTGGCCCAAGCAAGTGGGAAGTAGCCGTTGGGGTTTCTAATCTCATGGTTAGGGAGGGTGTCAGTACTGGGAATCGAAGGACCATGTGGTGCTTGGCACGGCCAGGCACGATGCTGCGATGCCATGCCGCGGAGGTTAGTGGCGCGCATGTGGGGTTCCCATCACAACGGCTACTGATGCAAGGATACGGTTGTGTCTCCTCTCCTGGCCTATCTATTTCTTGGCTGATCTGTAGTAGTACTCTGTACTCTTTAGGAAATTGATTCGTGTAGGGGCCTGCTTGGCTTCTTTGGATCCTGTCTTTAATATCTATCGTTTTTTACCATGGCTGCTAGATCTTTGTAGTGTTGTGATGTGCTGTGATGTACATTTTGTTATCTCAATTGATGCAACAGGATTGGGGTAATGATGCTTCATGACCGTTAACTTGTTGTTTTCCCTCTGCGTATAATGATTAGTGCCCAGCTCTTTATTCTGTATTTAGTTTTCTCCTGGATAATGAGAAGGGGACCCTTGCTTATTATCTTTTGTCTGGCTGGATGGATGCACTTTGTTTCTTCTTTGGCAATTGGAGAAAGAAATGCTTTGGAACAGTGCACTGACCACCAGTGCAGTATGTTTATTGAGCAATTAGTGGGAGATCTTTGTACAATGGTACCACCGTACTTGCGTTGAGCACCAAGGGCTCCTGAATACTGTCCTAGAATAAGCTAAGCTCCACCTTTGGCAGATTGCCGGCGCCGGGCACCTTCAGTTGCCGGCCTTTCCACCTTTTCTACTGCACTTTGAATTGACTTTGAATCTGTACTGTTCACTCCTTTTATCAATGAAAATAATTCGCTCTCCTGATGTTTTTTTTAAGGAATAGCTAAGCTCAGCAGTCAGATGCACACTGTTGCAAACTAATGCGCACCTGCCTTACATCAGTAAATGAATTGCGGGGACTGAAATGTGTAATGAAGTGTATGGCCGTTGTGACCAGGACAGCCAAGAAACGGAAGAGTGAAGACCACACTTATCAGTCAATGACCACAGTAGTGACACGGTGACACTGTCATACACGATCATTCATCCATGGCATACCTGCACTCTTCAAATATATCTTTCTTCAGGTGAATGAGCCAAGCAAAAACTGCACAAGCCTGCACGCACTACGATTCCTCTTCCTTCGAGCTCTGACTTGTCCTGGGCCAGTAGACCTGCCTGCAACTCGAGACACGACGGAATCTTTTATACTGTATACTCCGTTACTGCTTCGCGAGCAAGCAGAGTGGGTGAACCTGTGAATGAATGCAACAAACCTACGGCATCTTGTCAACCAGCAGCGCGCCCTAGCGTGTAGTTGTTCGGCTCGGATCTTGACCTACGAATCCCTGATGAACAGTAGCATGTGTGTCATGCATAAACAAGCCTCTATAGCTAGCTACCAGTAGTAGAATGGAAATGGAGGAGTGTGCTTTGCCATGTGCAGGTTTGCCTGCAAGAGCATCAACGCTCGGCGTAAATCTGGGCTCTGGTATCATATCCACAGAGTGCAGTAAATTTTGCTGTCAGGATTCAGGAAAGGCTGGACACTGAATTATTGGGTTGAGCCATCAACAGGCAACACGGGCAATCAGTTTGGAGCAGCAGCGTCTGGTGTAGCGTAGCGCAGGGAGAGTAATTTTTGCTGGAGTGGAGAGTTATTTCACTGGCTTCTCTCTGGGGTAGGACACTGGTCACTGGCGACTGGTTTTCTGCATGATTGCAACAGCACTATACAATTCTGGATGGGAGCTACAGAATGCAGATGCCGTTATGTTTCGCCATGTGCTCTCTTGTCAGTTTGACACGGTTTACTTCACACTTGCATGCACCGTTTTTTTACTCTCCGTTGTGGTCTTCTCCCCTTGCCCCGGCCAGTCCAGATCCAACCAGACATGAACGCTCCAAGTTGGAGTCTCTTTTCGAGTGCTAACAAAAAAGGAACACAGTTCTAGATTGAAATGTAGGGTCTAGATCTTGCCTCCATGCGCACTGAATTATTGACCATTGTCCTGATCTTGTTAAACGGTTTCGCATAATTGATGTTCTACTTTTCATCTGTTGTCAAAACCCTTGAACCCTTTGTGCTATATCTAATTGGAACTGAATCTCCAATTAACGTACAGAAATCCACCACTTGATTGCCTACGTCAGCAGTGCCTCAATTATCTACGGTTCCTACCCTAATTTAAAAAAAAATGTCAAGAAGGCTAACTTTTCATGCTCCATCCACCTAATCCCTACATTTCTTCCTGGATCTAGCCGAGTATTTCTTTAGTTTACTTGGGCCCTATGTTGTGTTTGAATTTTCAAAAACGGTTTTGCTATTGAAACGTTGATTGATATCTCGTTAGAGATCAGTTGACCTGCTCGACCGTAATCCAACGATATCACGTGGGAAAGGAGAGAACGAGGATGGCCTTCAAATCTTAATATAACAAAGCTGATTGGTCAACTTAGATTTAAGACATTTCGCTTAAAAATCAGGCAACTTAGAAATACCCACGTCCTTTGAAAATATACGGAATTGGAACGTTACTGAACTGGATTATTGGATGCATGGAGCCACCAGCAGAAGAGTTTGTTATGCAATTGGAACTTTATTGAACTGGATTTTTTTTTCTCTGGGTATGCCATCTAGAACTCATGTTTTGTGTTACATACATTTATGTGTTATTATTATTATTTTTCTTTTTGTAGTGTGTGTGTTTATTTTTTTTAAAATAAATAAACTCTTTACAAATGGGATGTCGATGGGCTGTCCACTTCTGGTCTGGTGGATGCACACGGTGGGAGTTTTTTCTGTTAAATTCTATATGAATCATATTCGTATACGATTTTTTGAGCGGACCTGGGCTGTTGGCCCGGTTTCTTTCCTTTCCTCCCCAGTCCAGATTACCCGAGGCCATAGTTTAAAAACCAGACCGGTGGTTGAACCAATGAGGCTTTCTATTCAGTTTTTTACAGGTCGAATTGCAGGTTCACCGGTTCACTGTCGGCTTTTTATTGAGATATAAAATAATATATTTTTCATAAATACTGGAATAAAACCAGTGTAGATGGCCCATCCCATAGGTAACAGCCCAGCCCACAGCCAGCAATACTCCAGCGGCCCAGCGGCCCAGCCTAACGCTAACTCCCCTGGGCGTTTTTCTCCCGCACGCAGCCCCAGCGGCCCAGTCCCCACAAGGCCACAACTCGCCCCTCTCCGGCCGAGGCTAGCGGACTCCTTTACTCCACCGGAGCTCTTCTCCCCTCGCCTGCTCTGCTCCCCTTCCGGATTCCTCTTCAGCAATCTCACGCGATCCCAATATTCCCCTCCTCCCCTTTCCGCGGTAATATCTGTTCTCTCCATCCTCATCTCGGAATCCTTCGTCTCATCCCGTTCGGATCCCTCTCCTTGCGCCCTCTCATAAGCAGCTTCCCCCCTGTTAATGGATTGCAGTAGCGTCTTCTCGGGTTCCGGTGCTTCGTCTCCTTCGCGCTGATTTCCATCGGCGACTCCATCGAGCTGACTCCCGTCGGCGCCTCCTTGGTATTTCTAGGTTTTCTCTCTTTTCTCCAGCAGATTTGAGTGGCTAGGATCTAGGAAAAACCTAGTCAGAGTATGGCATGCGATTTCGTTCGGTGCGTGCGCGCGTGTGTGGATTGGATTCGGGTCTGCTGCAGTGCGGGCTTGAGTAATTTTGATTTCG
Organism: Brachypodium distachyon; assembly: GCF_000005505.3. Taxonomy (NCBI): domain Eukaryota; kingdom Viridiplantae; phylum Streptophyta; class Magnoliopsida; order Poales; family Poaceae; genus Brachypodium; species Brachypodium distachyon. The sequence goes on from NC_016135.3 coordinate 22,235,001, forward strand.
TCTGCTCGCTTAGTTTATTTCTTTCGTTACAATTTAGAAAAACTATATCTTCGGGCCGGTAGCATGTCTGGAGAGTGATCAGATTTTATGAAGTACTACTTGATAAATGATCGTGCATTGCTACAGAAGTTGATTTATTGCATGAGATGTGTCATCGGTCCTTAACACTGTTCAAACTAAAAAATCATCTCAAATTTACATCACTCAAACCAACCAATCATAAGATTGTGATACATGTATGATGACTGTGGTCGTTAATTTTTTTGTCAACTTAAGAGGTAATCTCAGTGATATCCACCACCCCGGATCTTTATAAGAGTAAAGGTTAGCACTTTAGGTGTTTAGCTATCACAGGCTTCACGTTCTATGCTGTGGAATGGTTGTTGGTCTGTTTGGTGATTTGTGGATTTTTTACTTGCTGACGATTTGGTGGAGATTGTTGGGGATAATGTCCTTTGTCAACCAAGTTCTCTGGGCGAATCAATGATTTTGTAACCTTTTCTTCTGCAGCTCAAAGGATAGCAGGTCTGAGAGAAGTAGAAGCAAAGGTCCAAGACCAATCAAAATGGTATGTCGCTCGAACTGCCATTAAAAATTTCTTATGCAACTCAATGGCATGAATATTGTCTGACATTTAGGTTCTTTCACATGGCTGTAGTTTGCATTTTGCCCTTTCTCTTCCTACATCGAATTTCTATACGGATATGTGATACATCCAATTATGTTGAAAGTTCTTATTTACGCTCCCTACAAGTTCAGTGATAAAGAGTCAGGGAATCAAGTGCGGCGATTGATAGATGGAGTTGAATGCAACTATTTAAAGGATTCTTTTGAAACTCAAATGTTCAAGTTCGCCATTTCTTGTCTGACCATAACAAAAGGATAACTGCATGGGCTAAACTAAGAATGATTACCCTGGGAAAAATGAATTTTATATTGAACTCATTTTGATACACTATTTCCTGTGGTTACCTGTATAATAAAGTGCCCTTAGGTATTAATCGCTGGAACTTTCAGTCTTGTATTTATAATTGGTCTTTTTTACTTAGTATTTTACAAATTGTTTAGATCTTCGCACCAACAATGGAACTGCAAATGCCTATAATTGCAGGTTAAATGTGTTTGCCCTTTTTCCTGTAATAATCATTGTGTTTGTAATTCTTGTATTGCAGTCCTTTTTCATTGTCAGTTTCCAACAGTTTTTTTTTATACAAGAGATGCCACCGGTAAAATTAGTAGTGTGTCTCTAATATTTGATGTAGTTTGCATATGTTTAACTAATCCAATTTTATAAATGTAGTTTTACTCAGGATATGGTTACCATGGGAATAATTTTGAGCAAACGTACCGCTGTTATCCAGCATCATTTTTTGACAAGGTATTCTATTCTGTGGTATCAATTTCATCTGCTCATACCATCAGTTTTACATGCTGGGTTGGATTTAACAATATTACTGAATTTTAATTTATTTCTCCAGCCACATCTGGAAGGTGGTGACAAAGGTAATTTCTTGGAGCCTTTTCTCTCCTAGTTACAACTCATGTGACATACCTCTGATATGTGTTCTGGACAAATACCTCTGATATAATTCTATTTTTTTTCAATACAGTAATAATGCCGCCATCTGCCCTAGATCGTCTTGGTAAGCTCAAGTCTAAATTAGTCAAGCTACAGTAGACCTTAGGCTGAACTTTAGAGCTTCCTGTTGTTCTTTGGATCAGTCACAGGAATATATGTATTCCGTGGTCACTAATTCTTTGGGTTTAATTTAATAGCTTCCCTGCATATTGAGTACCCAATGCTATTTGAGCTGCACAATGGTGCCACTGAACGAATTTCACATTGTGGCGTGTTGGAGTTTGTAGCAGAGGAAGGCATGATCATCATGCCCTACTGGGTATATGCCATAATCCATAAGTGGATTTTTTTACTGCTCTCTTCAATTGTAGTAGCACCAAAGAAATAAATTCCTACTGATTTACTGTATTTTTTTTGTGTGTATAGATGATGCAAAACATGCTTCTTCAAGAGGGTGACATGGTGCGTGTCAAGAATGCTACCCTTCCCAAGGGTACATATGTGAAGCTGCAACCTCACACAACTGATTTTCTGGACATCTCAAATCCCAAAGCCATGTCAGTAGCTAGACTTGTGTATTTATTCCTTTTGCCATTTGATGAACAAAGTTTGTACTAGAGTTGTTTATTAAAATCAGTTCTTTTATTTTGTCATTATCACTAATCCACTTGTGACTTTGCAGCTTGGAGAAAACTCTAAGAAATTTCTCCTGTTTAACCACTGGCGACAGCATAATGGTAGCTTACAACAACAAACAGTACTACATTGATATTGTTGAAGCAAAACCTGCTTCTGCAGTTAGCATCATTGAGACGGACTGTGAAGTTGACTTTGCACCTCCTCTTGACTACAAAGAACCTGAAAAACCACAGCAACCCATAGTTCCTGCACGCAAGGCACTTGCTGAAGGTTTGTATTTTACTTTTATCAAAATGATAATTTGTGAACGAGTTCTTAGCCTATTGTGAACAAAACTATCCTTCTTTGTCCGATTAGAATTTAGAAGAGCTACATTCTGTTTGCTGGTGTCACCATCTCAAATTGAACTAGTATTTTGCATAAACAAAGGCATTCTGCACGCTGACCAACTTGTTAATGGCAATATTTATTTTACATCTGCATTCTATAGTATGCTTAGATATCTTATGCCATTTTTCTATAGGTTGCTGAAAGTAATGGTTTTATTATCAGAAGTTTCTTCTATATTGTCCGCTTCATGGATAGTTGTGACATCTCTCTTTTGAAAACTCTTCTTTTGTTTTGGCACTCTCCAGCTCAAGATGCTAATGTTGAAGATGAACCAAAATTCAAACCATTTACCGGTTATGGAAAGCGGTTGGATGGTAAAGGCTCAAAACAACAAGCGCCTGAGGTCTCTTCCGCTGCACGTTCTGCACCATCAGATTCAAACAAAAGGGCAAGTCAGCAAACTGCATCACCTTCAGGAGCTAGCACTTCCACCCGTCAGAAAACAGGAAAGCTTGTTTTTGGTTCAAGTGCAAGCAACAGCAAAGAAGCACAATCGCAAAAGGTATTTCCAAATTCCTGCTGCAACAACACCCTTCTAACATGTTTCTGTTACCTACAATATTAAGATAGCTACAAGAAACTTGGATACATGACATCCCGCGTAACATAATCTGAGTAGTTGCTGATTTCTATTTCGTTACTGCTAACAGGAGCCTGTCAAAGGGAGTGAGCCGCCGAAGAAGGACGAGCCCAAGTTCAACGCGTTCAGTGGAAAGAGCTACTCCTTGAAGCGTTAGCTGCTATTACTGCAGATAACTTTTGGAATCAAACATGCTATCCTGCCTGGAGTTTGCTGGTTACTGCTATAACTGTAGCCAACTTCGTATCTTCAATTTCCATACATCTGGATCAGTAGCATGTAGATAGAGAATGAAGTGTATAAATGCTTAGCTTGATGGAAATCTATTTATTAAGTACAAGCATTTCTCAACAATTCGCTATCACCTTTTAAAAGTCTTTGCTTGTTTTGTTCCAATCTACTCCTATTTATTGCTTTCAGACTCTTGATTCCAGGTCGTGATTACTAGGACTATATCTAAAAATCAAAGTAACGATATGATATAAAGTATGGACCTCAGTGGCAGGCCAGATTTTGTAGATAACTCGAGCAATCAATGCTGGGCCCTCATCTAAGCCACTGAGTTTGCTTATCATAAAAAACCCTTGTAGCTTGCTGAATACTCAGCATAAGTGCAGGCCAACGGTTTGACAAATAATACTGACACTGATTAAGCATGGGATTTGTAGTGTTGGGGTGTCAGTATAATATTTGTATGTGCAGATAGTGATTTTCAACACACGGAAGTGAAATATCTTTTGATATGATATGAAGTGAATGGCATCAGAATACCCCCTCACCTGAAATGGTATGGAGAATTTTCTTGGCATCGAAGTCTTTACTGACAGAAACAACTGTGCGGTAAATCCCAGGTTGCCAATTCTCAAGGTACTCCCCTCTGTTGGGAGTTTCGTTTTACTGAAAGCTCCGCTTCTGAACCAGCAACTTTGGTTGCTGCTCCTGCTAATTTATACTAACTTCTGAAACAATAATTATACTTCTTCGCCCGATTCATGGTCCAATTTGGCACCACGCATGATCCATATGATGTATTGTATGCTTATGGTGAATCTGAAACTGCATCTAATTTGTGGAGAGAAAACAAACAAAAGCTTTTTGGATAAATGGGTAGTTTGGCTATGATATGCCGTTAGCATAAGATTGTATAATCGTTGCGGAGTTCACAAGGTTCCATGGCTGATGAAACTTTTGTTTCGACTTGTCATCAATCCCCAACCCACTTTCCTTCACCCTCGAAAGTCTCAACTCCCCTAGCTTCATTTCCTAACTGTTACACATGTTTATGCCGCGACGCATCCTCCAGACTCCAGAGAAGGAGTAGTCCTCATCAATACATCAAAAATAATACGGAGTAATTCCTAATGAAGCCGATCTGACCTGCCTGCCAAATTTTATTGTTCATCAGCCTTACACGTTGCATCTTGCACCAGTCTGCTTTCACTACCCATCGACCTGTTCAAGACTCGTGGCAAATCGCCAAACTTACGTTTACACACGAGTGTTCTGCGCATGCCTGCCACATGCATATAGTGCCATATGCATGCCCCATATCTGTGAAAACGGGTTTTCTGACTGTGACCATGAAAAGCACTGGCAAAATCGTTGCCACTCAGTAAAGGAAACGGTCCCCTTAACCAACTGGGAGTACGTGAGATAGGCAAAAGGCTGGGACCCCACGACTTTTTGCTTGCTAAGTTACCAGCTCTGACCTAACCAATTAACGACAGCAACAATATCATATCCTGGCAGTACTCCACCAGGGGATAGTCAAAAAACTTGTATATATACATCGTGCACACTTGTCAGTGTTATCCTCAAGGGCCGGAGTGCGCATGCAACATCAACGTACACGATATGTCCTTATTGCAGCCAAATTGCAATTAATCGAGCTAGGTGGAATCTTACCGTCCCCATTAATTCCATTGTTTCCTTCGCCGATCGAGTAGTTGTTGTTCTTGGCTAGCTACAATAGCTTCTTTTGCTAGCTGCCTGCTTGCCTGCTGTTGGGAGTGGCCAGGCCACCGATAATATGGAGTCGACGAGCCCAAAGCTCGCAAACACAGACGTCGTGACCATTGATTTGTCAAGTCCGAAAGCGCCATGGACGCACGCACCAAGAGACTGAAATGGACATGTTTGGAGGCGAAGCAACGCGCGCTACGCTAGCTACACCCTTTTTTCTCATCTTTTCTGGCATCGTCTCCGCGTCTTTCTTTTAGGTTCCCGTCGACTTCAGGTAGCACGTATAGGCGGTGGTTGCTTCTATCTTCTGTCCCTTTTTTGCTTTCTCTCGACAAGCCGATAGCTCGTGTGCACTAATCTGTTTTCGAAATAATGGTGGTTAGGCCCTAAAGCATGCATTATCTATAGCTAAAGCAGGATATATATGTTGCCTTATGTCCTGATCGATCGATGGATGGATGGAGCACTGAATTGCGACCCGTGATGATTAGCCTGCACGATCGATCATATATACTTTCTTCAGACCTTATTATGGTCCAAATTACGAGTATAATAAGGACTCATATATATGTCCTGGCCGGCCCATTGTCGTCGGCTTAAGCTGTCGGTAGATTCGATCAGTTGCTGTATGTAATTCAATATTTCCCATTTCCCACAAAACAATATGATTTTTTTAGAGATAAATAATTTGATATTTTCATGAACTACTTAATTGACCTCTTAATTAATACGCTCCTTAATTAAACACACATGCATGCATCTTCGCCCGATCGTATGCATGTACACAATATGTATGAGTTGTCCGAATTGAAGTCTGATGCAACCAATTGATTATTAACGAGCTTATACGCGGTCCCTGATCTATAATTTCTTGTGGCGTACGTTTGACGGTTCGAGTGCTGCAGACTGCCAGTCCTATAGATATAGTCCATAAGATAAGTAAACCCATCTTTCTTAAGGATGCCTTGATTGAAACAGTGAAACATATATGTGCAATTATGCATGCTTCTAGTCAAATCGTGTGCGTGTCGGCATCATAATCCAACCGCGAAAATTGAGATAGATATACGCATCATAATCTGATGGACCATAGACGCTTTTCTGTCAGCATTCATCATACTCTTGTACTAGAAGATTGTACAGCTATATTAGCATACAGCTGATCAGGCCTTCAGATTTGGCAACGATCATAGTCGTTGCAATTAACAAAACTTAACGATCGAGGAGATAGTTAATAAGAACACTGCAGAAGTAAACACGTACGAAAGTGATCCTGATTTCTCATCCAAAAGCGATGCTCTAACGGACGACGTGCAGGCGAGGGAGGGGTATAATCTTGCTGAAAAGTTAGCATGGAATCCAAGAGAGGGATCGATGGACTGCTATGCGATGCTTAGAACCCACGTAAAACTAGCTAGCTAGCTGTCCTTATTAGCAAAGAAAAGGTAATTCAGCTAGCCGATCTGAGGTATCTGCATATGATATATTAGGGTTAATTGTGTCTTGTCCATCGCGGTGGCCGGGCTCGATCGATCGGGATAACAGAAAACAAGTGACAAGCCACCTCCACGTACGACGAGATGCACCAACAGCTAGCTACCAATTACCATGTGTGAATATATGTGCGTGCATGTGCATGGGTAAGTTTGAATGTGCCAATGTTTGGTTAAAAGAAAGATGTCATGCAAAAAGTTATCTCACCTACCTGCCGTCATTGTTTATACGTACTCACCTAATGTCAGAACGAAAAGAAGCTGCATGGTAATCTTTCTTCGAGGTGTCATGTCAATGTTTAACGAAACAATATTTATGTTCAGGAAAAAGATAAACAAACTGCGCGCACAGATCGAATGCAAGTGCAAAATAATACTTATATTGTTTCCAAAACAAATCGAGGCATATGGAAGCAATAAATACGAGGAATTTGATAGCACATTCTTTTGAACCAACAGGCGCGCTGTGGCACTTCTGTCAAAATATCATAAGGAATGATACCGTGCAAAAATCCTGTAAAAATATTACAATCAAGTGTGAGTTATAGCGCTTAATCATCTTGGCAAAAACAAACTAATGGACCACATGACAGCCAGACTATAGCACCTGCCACGTGCAACTGCACGCTTGCTCTTAATTAGGCTACTGTAAGCAAGTCATAATGGGAGAAGAGAAATTAAAGTATTAACTCACCAACAAGCTGCATGTTATTTCGAGGAGATATATGTATGAAGCATTTTGTGCGTGCATATTCTCCCACCATCCTTGGATATATAGCTGCAGATTCGAAAACGATCAAAGTGTGAGACACGTCCGGGTCACCACAGGCCAAGTACTACGGCACCCAAATATGCTGCCCAGCCCCCATTACACATGTGATATAACTAATCATGGTGATGGCTCTGTGAAGTGGTCCTTGAGTTCTCCTTTGTGGTGCGCCCCGGCCGTGCGGGCTAGACGAAGCTGTCCTGAGACCACAGGAGACCCCCATCAAGGCGCAGCAGCGCAAGGCAACAATTGCAAGCGATGGTACTCGTAGCTAGCACAGGATCATCGAACTAGAGCCTAATTAAGGTGGCGTGGTCCTGGCGCTTGTCTTTCTCGCAAAGCAACAAACACGAGAGCATTACGGACCAACTACATGTCATCCTGCCTGGAGCAGGGCATCTCTTCTGTTCGTCCGAGAGCGCCTCTAGCTCGGTCGGTCGTCGTTGCTTTGCTAGGCGGCCATGAGCTGGAGAGGGCCGTATGTATGTACGTGGGGTTTGATTAGTTAATTAATGAAGACTCATACGGAGTACTACACGAGAAAAAAATAGAAAGGGGCAGCAAGCAATGCAAGATGAACCTCTTCTTCCCGGCCAAATGAAACTCAAGGCTGTACATAAAACAGTACACAGACGTACACGTACGTGCGTGCGTGCAAGTACCGGCAGGTCCCTGTGCGAATGAATGTCTGACTGACACGGTAGTAATTGAACGTACGTACGTGCTTCGGTGCTTGGCTTTGTCACGTCGCGATTGATGATGGTCTTTTACGGAGGGCCGACCGCGGCTCGCAGAAAGCTGCGTGCTAGTAACTCCGATCCCCGAGCAAGTACGTGCTGTACTGTACGCAGTGGAGAGGAGAAACAGACCATAAACCTTGTTCCCCTGCTCGATGGATCCAAGTCGCAACACTGTCAAATTGCCGATCCTGGGCACGCACCGCGGGTGAGCTGAGCTGAGCTGAATCGGTCGTGGATGGGTTTGCACGGGAGTGCGCCCACGTGGTAAGTCTGCTGCGGCCGTAAACTAGTTGCCACAGGCTGTAAAGACCTCCTCACGGCTGGGCTGGGCTGGGCAGATCCATCCATCGGCCTGCTGCTCCCCACTCCGCTCCACTAACCAGCGCCCCGGATTTTTTTAAACCAAAATGCTCCACCATAATCCAACCACTTCCCACCCCCAATTTCAAATCCACGAAAAATTCGCACGTCCAAAGCGACGACACGCAGCCGTAAGCAAAGCCGGAGAGTAATCACGAGCCGGTAAGAGATTAAGCGGCTGGGTAATTAAAGGCGAGGGATTAAAACCCGGAAGCAGCAGCAGCAGTACTAGTATAAAAAACTGGGAAGCAAACGCGACCCGGCCGCGAAAGAGCACCACCACGGCTAGCCAAGCCAAGCCACCCGCGTCGTCGCTGCCCACAGCTTCCGTATCCGCGGCCGCGCCTCCCGTTTTTCCCGCTGCGGGACGAGCCACCGCCTCGCGCGGCGGCCGCCGCCGCCATGGCGCCGTTCCAGATGCGGTTCGGGCTCCGGCCGGTCTCCCCCTCCCGCTCCTACGACGAGGAGGAAGAAGAAGAGGAGGAGGACGAAGAGGAAGAGTTTGACGAGGATGAGGAGGAGGACATGGAGGTGGAGAGCGAGGGGACGGCCTCGCCGCCGCCGCCGATGGCGATGCAGGGCGGGAGGGGGGCGGTGGGAGGAGGGCTGGTGGGCGCGGTGGTGGGCGCGCTGCGGAGGTCGCTGGTGATGTGCAGCGCTGGCGCGGTGGGGGGCGAGGAGGAGAGCACCGACGACAGCGAGGGGGGAGAAGAGGAGGGGATGGAGATTGGCCGGCCCATGGACGTGCGGCACGTCTCCCACGTCACCTTCGACCGTTTCGGGGGGTTCCTCGGTCTCCCCGCCGACCTCGAGCCGGACGTGCCCCGCCCCACGCCCGGCGTCAGGTCAGCGCTCTCTTCCTTCCTGCCGTTTTTGTTTTGTTTTCCTTCGCTTTGTTTGCTTCTTCTTTAATTCGTTGTAGTTATTGTGCTGAGCGACTTTATGAACGAATGGCTGCTGCTGAACTGGCGATCGGAAAAGGCTAGTGCGTGCAGTCGTGCACTGCTATGCTAATATCTCTGGAATTTAGTTGTAATTTTCAGCACAACAAATAATTTTTTCGGGGTGATCGGGAATTTTCACTTAGTTTTTGCATCTTCGATACAGCAAGTTTTTTTTTTGTAAGGTACATGGTATATTGACACTTAGTCCAAACAAACAAATTAATTAATAATGATGAAACTTTAGGTAGTACAACTATTGTTTCCAGTGAATAATCGGGAGAGTTGATGGAAATATTCTGCTGTTAGAAAGATGGAAATTAACTCCTTTTTAAGATGAAAATGAACCGAGGTTTGCTCTTCTTTTGTTATGCTTATGCACTCAGAGATGGCTACAAACAGTGGGATTAATTAGTTCCACATTCCACAAGTGGATCTCCAAAAAATGTCAAGTGGTCTACTCTCTGCTTCTGCATATAATTGCCATGAAGCTTGGAGGATACAGGAGGGAGTGTGAGATAAATAAATTGATTTTGGGATTCTGTTGCCTGGCTAAGGGTTGGTCACTTTATTGGGTTTCGTAGCAAGACTTTATTTACTTATGTGCTTGACCTTGAAGTAAGGATTTCTTTAGGTGGTTGGCCAAGTGGCCTGGCCAGCATGGGCAACTCATGAGAATCTTATAACCTATGATATTTTGGATTAGGTGTTTAGGTTCATCTCATCATCTGTACTTGCATCAGATATAATATATGATGTTTTTGTCTTTCCTGCATTCACAAATGTCATTCACATCATCTTTTTAGTTTGTTAAAACCAAATCAGGATTTCATTATTTTCTTTTATAACCTAGCTAGATGAGCTAACAGACATGACATTCTCTTTGTCATAGCGCTGTCGTGTCCTACTCGATTTTTTTGACCTATAGCTACTTCAGATTCAAAGTTATCTGCAGTTCGCCTCAACTAAATATCCTCAAACGCGTTTCCCCAGATTAATAGTTGCTAACCTTATCTAGTTCCAATTCTGCATGCAGTGCAAGCGTATTTGGTGTTTCACCAACCTCGTTGCAATGTTCATACGATCAAAGAGGAAACAGTGTGCCTATTATACTGTTAATGATGCAGCGAGAGTTGTATCTACGAGAAGGACTTAAGGTATGAGCAGCTAAGCTAATCAATCAGCAACTTAGATGTCAGTCCCAAATTTGAAGCCCTCGGAGTGCTTATATATTTCCATTGTGTTCTTAGATCGAAGGGATCTTCAGAATTAATGCAGAAAATAGCCAGGAAGTCCGTGTTCGGGACCAATTAAACAGTGGTGTGGTACCGGATCAAGTTGACTTGCACTGCCTGGCTGGGTTGATAAAGGTGCTGCGAATTTCCTCAATAAGTCTTAACTGCAACAATTTTTATTATATTTTTCACTTTTTTTTTATTTCCTCGGTAACACTAACTAGCAGAAAGACATGCTCCTGAGACATCTCTGTTTCTGCAACTCATACATGTTTAGAGCATGAAATATCAACACCGGGAAGGAATACACAAAAAGTTTGTGCAACGAACAATAACATGAAAGTAAAAATGTATAAGATCTATTTGTGGGCAAGGTCTACTTAGGTATACATCTTATTTAACATTTTTTCTTGTACATCAGTTCGTGATCTGTGGTGCCTTTTGTAGGCATGGTTTCGGGAACTTCCAACAGGAGTATTGGACTCACTGACAGCAGAACAAGTAATGCATTGCAACACAGAAGAGGAGTGTGCTCTCCTTGCTTCTATGCTACCACCAATTGAAGCAGCATTACTCGATTGGGCTATTAATCTAATGGCCGATGTTGTGGAGCATGAAAACTACAACAAGATGAATGCTCGAAACATCGCTATGGTTTTTGCACCAAACATGACTCAGGTCATTGGAAATGTTTTATCTTCTTATCTACAGGGCTACTATATGTTAATAAACACATAAACGTGCACACACTAATCCCATGATATTTCTGTTCCAGATGGCCGATCCATTAACTGCCCTGATGCATGCAGTTCAGGTGATGAATTTTCTCAAGACATTAATCATGAAATCTTTAAAGGAAAGAGAGGAGGCAGCTGGAGCACCTAAACCGTTGCAATCATGCTCTGATTCCCCAAATGATCAAGAAGAACCTCAGATGCCAGAGCATTTGGAGAAACCGTTCAGTTGTTCAAATCAGGAAAGCACTGATCACCCTATGATTGACAAGGCTACTTCTGAAAAGCTCCTATTTGAAGCTGAACAAGTCCTCCATCATGATTCAAGACATGGTTTTGAAGGACAAGATAAGTGTGATATGGACCACAAGAAATGCCACAGTGGAGTTTCTCCTCTGGGTGATGAGGCGAATAACCAAGTCAACAGTTCCGGAAAGGAATTTGGTAGTAGAAATGCGGAAGGCTTGTTCGACAGATTTAGTTTCAGGAAAGGTGTCGAGAGGCTTTGCAGGCACCCCGTGTTCCAATTGAGTAGGTCCATGAAGAAGTCTCCAGACGTTGTGGTCTTTGATGGCACCAGAGAAGCAAGACAAGCTTGGGTATGATGTGATAGTGATATTTGTATGTAATTGGTAAATGGCAATGGGACTGTTTTCGCCTTTGTGCTTAGCTGATCTGTCGTTCCTCTGGTTTGTGAGGGTAGAAACGGTTAGCCAGTTAGGGAGTAGGTACTGCAGATTTGGGTGTACATTATAATCGTTTACTTGTGAGGAAAACGTCGGAGTCATTGTTTTTGTTTCCGATATGGCTATTCGTAAACAGAAGTCACAGTGAACTCGGCTTCTAGTGTATACTCCTGATATGATATTGTGTAACATTTACAGCCAACACAACTAATGTCAGTGAATGGCTGCATACATGCATTTCTTTTTCTTTTGAAGAGGAATGCATTCTCTGTCATGAATACTAGCTGTATTCATGATTTTTCTTGAAAAAACATGATTTTTCTTACCTTTTGTTTTAGTAGGAATGCATTTTCTATTAGCCAAACATGACGACACCAGCTATACCTGACCGCCCGTACTGGTCCCAACTGATGCTCCCAACTGAAGATGTCACCCCAGTTGGGAGTTGGGACATTCCACATCTTCTCAAACAATGACCATGTCAAATGGCACGGATGCAGGCACAATACGCATGCATATGCCACTGCTGCCCAGTGCATGTGGAGGGATATATGCAATCCTAGAAGCGTTCCACGGTTGTATCATACGTAAGATGGCCGTGCTTCCTCCCCCATGCTGTTCCTCGTTCCTCACAGCACTGATGCTGCTCCTGTTCCGTCCATCTCCAGCGTCGCCTCACGCTTTCTTCATCTTCGGCGACTCCCTCGTCGATGCAGGCAACAATGACTACCTCGTGACCCTCTCCAAGGCCAACGCCCCGCCATACGGTGTCGATTTCTCGTTCTCTGGTGGCAAGCCAACGGGGAGATTCACAAATGGGAGGACCATTGCAGATGTCATCGGTAAATTGCAAGAGAAGCAGTGTGCAGATTATCCATGCTTGATCTAACAAGCGTCTGTTTGGTATTGTGTTCTCAGGTGAAGCCCTGGGGCAGGACACCTTTGCTCCACCCTACTTGGCTCCAAACTCAAGTGCTGAAGTGATCAACAGTGGAGCTAACTATGCTTCTGGTTCTTCTGGCATTCTGGATGAGACTGGTTCTTTTTACGTATGTGGATTCCTCATTATATACTCCATACTTACCCCAGCTTGCTTTGTTTCTGAATTGTGATTGTCTGAAAATGTGAAAGTGGATTGTGATTGATTGTACGTGTGAAATTTTTGATTGGGTTGGCAGATTGGAAGAGTGCCTCTAGGACAGCAAATCAGCTACTTCGAGGAGACCAAAGCTCAGATAGTGGAGATCATGGGGGAGAAAGCTGCGGCTGAGTTCTTGCAGAAGGCGCTCTTTACAGTAGCCGTTGGATCCAATGACATTTTGGAGTATCTCTCACCTTCAATACCGTTCTTTGGACGACAGAAGTCTGATCCTGCAGTTTTTCTGGATACCCTGGTTTCTAACTTGGCATTTCATCTCAAGGTGCCAATAACCCTCTTAACTCAGTGTCCTACCTACTGTAATTTCCTTCCGTTTGCTCCCATTTTAACCTGATCTTACAACTTTCTTTACAAAATGAAGCGGCTGAACGAACTGGGGGCCAGAAAATTTGTCATTGCCGATGTCGGGCCACTCGGTTGCATACCGTACGTTCGTGCTCTGGAGTTCATTCCTGCAGGGGAATGTTCAGCAGCCGCGAACAAGCTCTGCGAAGGTTACAACAAGAGACTGAAGAGGATGATCAACAAGCTGAACCAGGAGATGGGTCCGAAGAGCGTGTTTGTCTACACGAACACGCATGACATCGTGATGGGTATCATTCGGCGGCACGGCCAATACGGTACGCTTCATTTTGCAGCACAAAAACTTGCAGGAAAAAATTGGTACTCGAGCAGTCAGAGTTCTGCATTTTGTAAACTGATGAAGTGTTGGATCTCTTATGCGGCTTGCCAGGTTTCGATAATGCGCTGGACCCTTGCTGCGGCGGCAGCTTCCCTCCGTTCCTCTGCATCGGCGTGGCCAACTCGAGCTCCACCCTGTGCGAGGACCGCTCAAAGTACGTCTTCTGGGACGCGTTCCACCCGACCGAGGCCGTCAACTTCATCGTCGCCGGTGAAATCGTCGACGGCGACGCCGTCGCTGCTTGGCCCATCAACATCCGGGCGCTGTTCCAGTATTAGTTACAGGTGAAAGAAGAAATCGAAGTGCGCAGCGCGCGTCATGGAATGTCTGGCTGGGCTGGATGTGTATTTTTCCGATCGGCATAATTAGATTGGACTGCACGTCAGTCTTTGACGTGTTCAATGTTTTTACTGACGACGGTGACTCTTACGAGCCAAAATTTATGGCGGTTTGGTTGTTGCTGCTCTTTTTCTGAAGTCCGGAAAGAAAAACCGTTGGCAGGAGTGCACGAGCACGACGCAGAAAAGATTTTTCGAAGAGCAAGTGCAAATTACTGCACTCCACGCGGCTATATATATAGGGATGTAGTGACATATGAGACAGTTGGACGCGTCAGGTTCCATGGAGGCTGCCGCGGCGGCTGCGGGGCCTGGTCAGAAGCCAGCGGCCGCGGCGGGCAAGGCGCCGTCGCTCTCGTCGTCCGTGGTTGCCACGGCGGCGAGCCTCGTGGCGGTCGGCCTGGGCGGCGCCGCGCTGCTGGTGTGGTGGGCGCTGGCGTTCCACCCGGCGCACGCGCGCCTGTGGATGGTGCCCGCGGGGCTCGTCCTCCTCGGCACCCCCATCCTCGCCTGGCTCTCCCTCTTCGCCTCCGGCCGCGGCCGCGGCCACGACGCGACTGGTGCACATGCAGTTACACCTGCTTAAGCGACCTGCAAGCTTCTGTCTATCCACATAGGAGTGCGGCGTACATAGTATATTTAGAAACGGAGGGAAAACGGAGGGAGTACTAGCGAGCTAGCCATTTCATCCATGCACAGTACTATGATCACTACTCAGCTTCTGTTTAATTAGTTTGATTGCTGCTTTTGATGTACACGAAACATATGTTCAGCGTTTCTACGGCAGTGTTCTTGCGAATGTTCCCGAGTTCTTCTTCACTCTTAACTTTTCGATCGTTTCTATCCGTTCACGCGGCGCCGAAAGTAGTCTAAAGCGAGCGTTCGTGTGCCGATCGAATCGTGCAAAGCCACACTCCCATTGGTCCTGGTCGGCGTCGATCTCGTCCCGTCGGTCGGACCAGGAGGTGGACGTGCATTATGTGCTGCCGCATGGGCATGGCCCCCAGGAAACGATCGTTTCTTTAATCGCCGGGCGGGCACGGATGCTTTCCAGTAGGTTAACGATAATATACTTCGGTACTGGGACTGGAACTAAGGATGCCCGTGAACGTATCATAAGAGGATCGAAGCTTGTTATCTTGTCATCTTAGTTTAAGCAGATAACGTGCTCGGTTCAAATACAGTCACCGCGCACAATGCGCAACGTAGTCAGTGATAAGAGATGCCGTAGGAGCCTCGTTGTTGGAACGTGACGAGCAGGCGATGCAAATCCACAATACTTTGATGGCCCGGTTTCATGTACACAGGAACACATTGGTTGGTTGCCATCCAGATGCGTACTGATGCAGTCATACAGAATGGCAACTGGCTACCTGCGATGCTTATATAGCAGGGAAATTTGGCACCATATTTTGCAGATTGGTGCAGCCCCGTTGTTGGAACCACAAATTATTAATGTGATTTCATGGAATTTCAGATTGAATTCCAATACCCAATTTCATGCAAGCCAAACAAGTTGGTTCCTGAAATTCAAATGAATTCCAGAATTCTATGCCCAAATGATGAAAGTCAAACGACATGCTTAAGAAAATCTCATAGACCACATTTATAACTAAGTCTCATGGAACAACAGTTTCTAGGGCAAGCCTTCTTACAGAACCACGGTTTCTGAGGGCAGACATTCTCACAAACCATATTCGGATAATTAATAGTGTTTGACGGTACTTCCGACAGGTGGGGCAAAGAGCAAAATTTTCAGAAGTTGACATGATCATCAATAGACAAAGGATACTCATGCACACATACATCAAAGCAAGTTCTTTTATTACTACTTGTTGGTCAAAAATAATATTCTCAATATTTACTTTCCCATACACACCTTTTGATTACCTCAATTTCTGTTGTGTCAGGACTACCAATCCACGACGAGCAAATAAGTGTTTCGATGAGACTGCAAGTATGATTTACCGGAGTTTGTTTCTCCGACAAATTGGTGATGACAACAACTGCATACAGCTTTCTCCAAAAACAATCGTGGATGCAATAATTGGTGTCATCACCAATTTGCCGAAGAAGCAAACACCGGCACATCGCACTTGTGGTCTCTTGAAGCACTTATGTTGCTCGACATGCACCGATAGGCCCAACACAACATAAATTAAGGTTATCAAACAATGTGTATGGGAAAATAAATATAGAGAATTTTGATCAAGAAATAGCTAGAAAAGAACTTGCTTAATTTCATGATATGAGCGCATGAGTATCCTTTGTCCAGCTTCTAAAAATTCTGCTCTTCATTGCGACCAATCTTTAAGTTAGTGTCTAGAAATACTATTAGGAAGGATATTTTGGGGCTGCATGAAGTCCAAAGGAACAAAATGGTTAGGCACTTTGCAAACTTTCCAAGCTGAGTTTACATAACTACAGACTTGTGGACTGTTGGCATCAAACGAGAGGCTACATGGCAGTTACTGCTCACTATATTGATGGTTCTTGGAATCTAAAATCTTCCTTGAGGTGAAAATCATTCTTTTTAGCCATTGTAAATCTGAAATGTTTATTTGTTGTTAGTAAATCTGAACTTGCACTTATTTTTATGTCTTAGGTTAATGTATCCACATGCTGCTCAGGTGATATGTGAAGCCTTCCGTACATGTCTTGTTGAGTGGCAGCTTGAGAGGAAGCTATCCATGGTGACCTAAGACAATTGCACATCAAATGACAAGGCTACGAAGATATTGCCAGATAAGTTGGATTCCAAATCACTTATGTTGAGAGGTGCTTTATTGCATACACGTTGTATTGTCCATATATTAAATCTCATCGTAAAAGATGTATAAGTGCTGCTGTTCTGGTTGTTTAGTTGCTGCTGTATAAGGGATGATGTTGTTTATAAGCTGATGCTGTTTATATGCTGCTGTTTAAGTGTTTAATTGTTATATGTTGTTGTTTAACTGCCATGGTTGCTGTTTTTTTTTGCTCCATGGTTCCCCATGGATATTCGGATATCCAGCGGGTATGGAACTATGGATATGTAGTACTGTACTCCATGAATAGTTTCGTGGGCGGGCAATGGGTGGGAGATGGACATGGATCTGGACAAGGTCCAACCGTCAAGACCCTCTCCATTGCTGTGTCGTGACTTACATATCCTCATACCTAAAGTTGCAAATTTTATGGTCGCATTGTTTCGCCAGAGACTTCATGATGTTCATCCTTGCTCAAGATGCCAGAGCAATCACTTTATTAGACCCCCTGTACTAGCTCAGTTTAAACATACTCCAGTCGTGACCTATTTAACCATAAGTCCACGAAGGGTGTGTTTGGGAGGGCTCTACTTCATCTCAACTCACTTCACCTCTAAACTTCACTCCACCTCAACTCTGCTTCACCTGACAAATATATTTGGCTCTTAACCCAGCTCCAGATCTACATTAGAGAAAGATTATTTTGAAATGTCTAAACTGTCCTTCCTATTTCCATGTTCTCTTTTTTTTCATATCAATTTGAAGACCAAAGTTCTTTGAAGACGCATTACAAAGATGATTTGGCTTACACGAACCTTGATTGTTTGCCTGTATTTTTTTTTCCTGTTCTCACATACTGCAAAATCAATCAAGCACATGTGAATGATGATTCTTCTACTAGCTCATGCACGCCATGATAACAGAACTAAGAAAAATGTGTGTTTCCAGAAAACATATACGACACAGAACGATCTGAACAAAAAACATAGGCACTGCCTCGATTGGATATTATACAGGGCGGCGAGGTCCTGGACATCCTAGTGAAGCCGGCGGCGGTCCATTCTTTGCTGCAGAACGTCGACACCTAATTCTTGGGAGCTCTGCCCTGATTGTATCTAGGGATGAGAAATAGGGCAGCGGGTTTGAGCATATGGTGGTGAGGTCCAGGAGAATGGCGAGGAGGAAGGCAGGGCAGAGGAGAAGGTCGGAGATGCTCTGGACGGGAGGAGCTTCGCCAGGCTGGGAGCGCTGTACCATGGGGGAAGAGGATGGGATGAAAAAGAATCAGGGAAAATGAGGAATCAGGGCAGGGGGTGGGTGGTCAGACGGGGTTATATCAGTGGCATTGGTGGGTAGTTCTATCCCAACTAGTCTGAAGTGGAGCAGGTGAAGCACCATTTTTCCAACTCCACAATTTGAACTAGAGGGTACTGGTAGTTCTGCTGCACTCCACCGAAATTGTGGAGTCTGAGGTGTTTGGGACAGCTTAACCTGCATCACTGTTGAAGCTGTAAAGGGGAGCTGTCCCAAACACGCCCGAAGTAACAAATCCTGGTTGGAATGACAATATTTATCTTTGGCATCGTATATTACCAATTGATGTTCCAGCAAAGCCAGGCAGGTGACTTGCTCTGAAAAGCACTACAACCATTTATTGAATTTTCTAATGCCCAAGGTAAAAAAAAAATCAAGTACAGTGATAAGTGGTTATTTTGTTTTAAATTTCATGCACTGATGGAATGGTGAAGCACTAGAACCGCTGGTTTGCACAGTGGCTATTCTATATCACACATTCCTCAACAGTTTTGTGTGTGATCCCTCATGATAATTACATGTAGTGCACAAGCAGGATGGTTATGGACCAAGGAAATAGTTTTCAGTACACCTACTGAAGTACAAAGAGGATGAATTTGAAGATAGTATCCCTCACGTTGTACAGGTGTTCCTTAGGATCAGGAAGTAAATAGTTTACTAAGAGATAATTAGTTGTGGCCTTAGTTCTATATGACACGGTCCTAATTAATATCTTTTTTTTCACACACATTTGAGCCGAAGTTGATTTGTAACTTATGCAGCATCGTTAGACTTTCTTTTGTACTAACATGAAGTTCACGTGCAGGCTTACAAGTATACAAAATACAAGAACTACTCTGAAAAAGATAATACAAGAAATATTCAGAAATAGAACGCACCAGGATTCAGATGAACATGTTTCAAATTGGATGGCCACCCCAATCAGACAGTTTCAGCTTCAGGGTGGACTTTGGATCCAGGGTAAGAAAAGAGTTGGATAGCATTCTTGTAGCTCATCTCGGCCAGTGTTGTCTCTGGCATTTCCAGTAGTGATGCCACAAACTTCAGAACCTGAAGAGAACAGCCATTTTTAGAAAGGGGGCAGCTTATTAGAATTCTTTTCTAAATCCATGATTGCTCAATATGAGAATGTGAATTTGTAAAGTAAGTAAACCCGAGCGGACTGGCCACTGTGTGCCAGTGCTGCGAGTGGATGTATGAAGCAGTTCAATAAAAATTAACAAAAGCACATAGAGTAACAGTTCAATACTAAGATCACTGGAATAAGATCATACTGAACAGGGAACATTAATGTTGAAACAGTACTCAAACAGAGAAAATATTGTCCCCGGAAAGGTTTAGTTGTTCATAGACTATAGCATATTAGTTGAGTCGAGATTCAGAGATCTGCAACAAAGCAATACACAAAAGTGATGTGGACGATTTGCTAAGAACATTATCAGGCAAAGGCATCAGGGCACAAATCATACAATGTGGATATTAGCTGGATGGTTCAAGGATTCATTTGAAGAAGTAGCTGCCTGAGAATTTGCATCTCTGTGGCACTTATAACCATCTGCGCCTGAACTGTCAACAAGGACTGTTGACAGAGAAACATCGTCCATCTTTGGTAAAGCATCCGGTGCATCTGTCTCTAACAGAATTTTGTCCAAGGGTATCTATTAAAAGTACAAATGCAGTTCACTAGTAAATCCGTGTGAGGTGGAATCATGTGGAATATAACTAACCCAGTAAGATCTCGAGGAAAAAAGAATTAACACTTACTGCTTGCAGAATTTGCTTTGCCTTAGTGGATTTCAGGCCTGTAAGGAAACCAGACAACGAAAAGTAACAACCTAAATTTGCAAGGCTGATCACCATTTCTGCAGATCCCATATAGGAATGCAGCAGCACACCTGCTGGGAAAGGCCCAGATTGCCTGCAAGCAACCAAAGTGTTAATATAATGAAGGCAATATACACCAGTTATTTACAGAGAAAATTATGAGAAGCTACAGGACATCCACAATAGCATAATGGAAGTCTGGTGAAACACGTACTTTAGTGTGACAGTTTTATCTAGGACCAGCACTTTTCTTGAGGTTTTGATAATCTATGTAATGAAGAGTTTCTAAACCTTCCAAGAAACTGGTGTTTACCATATCCTGAGTAAACTATTTAAAAAAATAGTGATGTCAACGTACACAAAAAAAACTACCCGTACCTTAGTTCATGACATGGGGGATGATGGCTCTATGGCCAGTACGGTGACCCTGAGCCCAAGAGGCACAGCAGCTCCATGAAAGTAGCCGCACCTCAAGGGCAGGGAGGAAATGGACGGGATAATTAGATTGATTTGTTCTTTACCCTCATAACGATTACATAGGGCCCTTTCATAGGGAAGAGTAAACATGACATCCAAGAAACTAACCTCTACTTTCCTAACAAACCATATCTTAATATTCATATCTAATCTCTTGCCTAACTAATCTAAAAGGTACTCCCTCCGTCCCAAAATAACTGTCGTGGATTTGTACAAGATCTTATACAAATTCACGACACTTATTTTGGGACGGAGGGAGTACTATACTACTATATCGTCCCTTATTTGGATGCCTAGGGTTGTGTCCCTATAGAGATGTATGCCCATGGTGCGTACATAACCATACGGGAAAGAGTGGAAATAATGAAGATAAAATAAAGATCAAATATGCCTTACTTTAGTATTTCCAGTAGATCACCAAAGGCACGTACACAATGAACAGAAACAGGTTTCTCCAACTCCTTAGCAAGTTCAAGTTGTCGTTGGAATACTTCAACCTGTGACAATATAGATATGCTAATGTTATGGTTAGATAAGAAACAGTACAACTGAAGCCATGGAATTAGCTAAAATGGCTATATCCACCAGATCATATAACTGAATCTTATGGTTAAAACCATATGCAACAAGAAGTGCAGATGGGTCAATGCTAAGAAACCTGTTCTCCAAAGTCAATAGTTTTGCCGTGCGAGCCTTTGTCCAGACCAATCTGCATAATAGTGAAATGTACAAGATATCACCGCACATGCTAAAAGGGAAACAGAAGATACATAGACCAATTTCGATAGTTATTATTACATTCGATTCAGAGACGGTCTTCTCGGCTTTAGAATTACAGTAAGCAGATGATCGTAATTTAGAGAACTGATGCCTAGGGAAGCCTTAGTTTGCACTTCATGTCACTCCAGAGAATTACTGCATTTCCATTAGTTGCTAAATGACCTGGAAGTGTAACAAATTGACGGATAAAGCTCACCTCGCCAACAGCCGCTTCTGGGGTCTCCGAGAAGAACCGCCGGAGCGAATCCATCCAATCGGGCGACCTCTCCGGTACCCACCTACCAAATTCAGGAGTTCAGAAACCACAGAGCATACACAGCAGCAGTGCGCGGCGGAGAAGCGACCACAGAATCTTGCCATGGGTGGAGGCCGAAGCAGGGGACGACGGATGGGTGCTCCTGGGCCATCTGCTTGACAAGGTGCCAGTCTTTCTGCGGGCATCCAGTACACTAGAATTAAGGGAGGAGCGGTTTCTCGCGTTCACAGATGAGGCAGCGGCAGGGTTTACCTCGGAGGTGCCGTTGACAGCGAATCGGGCGACGCCGGAGGCTGTCGCGGCGCGTATGATGGTGGGGGCGGCCGCCGCGATGCGGGGGTCCTGCAGGTGGCAGTGGGCGTCGAAGAGACGCACGGCGGAAGCGGCGCGCCCCGGAGCCTGGGCCATGGTGGAGACTGGAGAGACGTGGTGCGCCGGAGACGGTGCGGAGACTCAGGTCGTTGCAAGCTTGCAGCGGTGGCCAAGTCAGAGTCAGCGACGGGACGGTCACGGGCCGGAAGAAGAGGCCCAGAGCGAAGAGCATTTCGATGGACTGAGTGGAGAACCATGGTGCGCCGGAGACGGTGCGGAAACTTAGGCCGTTGCAGCGGTAGCCAAGTCAGAGTCAGCGACAGAGGACGGTCACGGGCCGGAAGGAGAGGCCTGGAACGAAGAGGATTTCGATGGGCCGAGTACGGTTATTTTTCACGCAAGGGTACTACTAATGTTCCCTCAAAAAAAAACTACTAATGAAATTCCCCTAAAAAAAACTACTAATGAAATCATCTTCATGCGACAATTGACGGATACAACAGGACAAAATAGATTCCTAAAAAAACATGACAAAATAGAGGTGTAGCACAAAGGTATCAGGAAAAACCTTGCACAGAGTAAAGAGGGGATAGCCAGCGATCCAGGTAAATGGATGTCACTTTTTTTCAACACGGAGATATCTAATAGCAAGAGGGGGTGGGACGGCATCCTCAAGGTGGGGAACAGCACAAAAGAGTGTCACAGCCGTCAGGTAGGACAAAGCCAACCAAGGATTTCCCGACCCCAAACTCACCAAAAGCAGACCATGGGGCAGGGGCAGGAGGCTATCAAGCAAGAAGAAAAACGGAGGAACTCCGGATCTGGTCGGTCCGTTTCCACAGGGGCACCGATCTGGCCGGCACAGGGCAGAAGCAATGTGGGGGTGTGAGAGTGGGATGCGACGGTGCACATGGGGGCCCTGCACCCGGATCCGACCGAGGCACACTGCAGCGGGCCGGATCTGGCCAGGACAATGTACAACCGTTGGAGGACGCACGGGGCCACCCTCGACAACGGCACGGGGAGGAGCGGCCGAAGGTTGGATACCGGGCAGGCGGCGGAGCTCCTCCCAAATATTGCCCGTAGTCGCCAGATCCGGGGAGGAGAAGGGCATATCTTGCCAGGGATCAGCAGGACGATGACAAGCACGAGTCACAGGAAGGAACCAAGTCCTCGCCACCACCGTCGTCGCCACGGCCCAAGCTTGGCTGGCGACGAGGGAAGACAGAAGAAGCGAGTGTGGTGGTGGCGGCGCTAGGGTTTACCCTCGAGTCCCCCCACGAGAGAGGCGACGCGAGGATAGGTTTTCGGCATACCCATAAGGAAAGGAGGTGAGGATAATTAAAGGAAACGGGGCCAACATCGGGTTTTTTCTTTGCGCGTGGAACTAGTCGCGCCGCGGGTTTCGGTATCAGAGAGGGTTTAGAATCTGTTCCAGCTGCAAAAAAAAAGTGTTTATTCTCTATTTCCTCATCAATCAACGCTGCTACGTTTATTTCCTTCTAAAAACACAGCGCTGCTACTTGCCATTCACTCATGACACGGAACTTCTTTTAGCGAAACTCACTAATCACGATGCAGAACTAACCAGAGTACCTTCGCTTCGTTGTCAAAAAAAATTATGCATCATGAGTAAATGGTACAAGTAGCATCGTTTGTCAAGAAAAAAACAGAGCATCTTCACTTGGGCTTGGGCTTTGGGCTGGACACGAAAAGTTCCGCTCTTCAAATACCCGGACAGCGCAGCCACCTCTAGCTCTCCTGCTCGCGAGTGTCCATCACCATCGCCCATCGATGCTATCCACATCGATCTTCGGTGAGCTTGCCACCAGGGATAGCCATTCAAGAGAAGTCTGAATCTCATGGCATCTGTTGAGACATGGGAGCGTCCGAGACCTGCAGAATCCAGCGGAACGCTTGGCCTTGCTAGCTCCCAACTGAAATGATGGCAAAACGCCTCAAAGGTGGCTCCCGGCACCATCCGTTCCAATTCCCTGATCCAAGCGATCAAGGAATGCGCAAGTACCGGTTTAGAGAGGATGAGGGGGGGGGGGGGGGAGAGGCGCATGCGCTCGCGCGAACGCATGCTAGGTTTTGGCAGGGGAGAGATGATGGGGGAGAGGCATCAAGCGACGATGAAGAGCCCCAGGGTCCTTCATTGAAGCCGGTGCTGGGGGAGTTCGTCGATTCGGCGTTCGCGAAGACACAGGATCGTCGGCACAAGTTCGCGCCCGGAGGGCGACCATCGGGGGGAGCCTTTGCTCATTGGGAGGAATGGTGGCGTTCGATTCATCGTAATGTTGATGGATCGTTCTGCTCAGTGGTTCGTGAGGAGACTGGAGTTGGTCTGAGCCAGATTCAGCGGATGGATTTGAGTGTTGGGCGGGGGGCTGCTATGCTGCCTGCTCCGGTGATAGTTCGTTCACCGGAATTGGAGGTGGTTGCTTCTCCGATTCGCTCGATGCCGAGTCTCTCTGATAATGAGGAAAGGGAGACCTCTGATTTTGAGGCTCACCTCATTCGTGAGAAGATTTCTCTGGTGAACGCTACCATGGATGAGCATGGCGGTGCTTCAGGTTTGAATCAATGGAGGGCCCCGCTGTTGAACAGCACCAGGGTTGGGTTGCACCATGGTCAGGCCAGGTTGAGGTCGATAGGACCCAATCTAGCCGAGGTGGCATGCACGGATGAAGAGGATGAGGGGCAGTCTGGGGATTTTCTGGGACATCTCCACCCCTTATTCCAACATCTCTGGGAGAGGGCGGCAGCTAGGGTTCCTGAGAAGGGGGGTGGTATGGCGGCCGGAGAGGGAGGTGATTGGCAGGGTCGGGGTGGTTTTGGCATTGGAGGAGGAAATCGGGGAGGAGGTGGCGGTGGCAACAGACAGTGGCAAGATGGTAGAGGCGGGGGATTCTACAATCAACGCCCGCCTTTGGGACAAGTTTCTGGTAATCACAATCAACTTCCTCCTCCTCAATCGCAGCAACAGATCCAACAGGTTTCTGGGCAACAGACTCAGCAAAATCAGCAGTATGTGCAGCAGCCGCAGCAGGTGCAGCAGTCGACGAACCAGTCATAGAATCATAGCTATGCAGGTGTGGTGGTTTCGTAGAACAACCAAATGGGTCGTACTTAGGAGATGGGGCAATCTCAGATTGTTTCCCATCGAATTGTGGCGACTAGTGGAGGGGAGGGGGGAGCAGGGAGGATCCAGGCACTCCTCTGGGATTAATCAACCGGGGGGCAGTGCAGGAGGAGGCGCGGGAGGTAGTGGTGATGCAGGAGGGAATACTAGACAAACTGGGTGGGGTGCTCAGTTTGGTGGCAATAGTGGGAAGAAATTAGTGCAGTGCTCTAAGTATAAGGAGTCGGGACATGTTCTGAAAGAGTGCAAATCTGTGGTGCGGTGTCTTGTCTGCTCTAAGGGTACACACTTCACTGAAGATTGTGTGTGGCCTAAACAGGTTAAGCCAGTTACTACGTTTGTGGGATATGGTGCTCCTGGGCTTGGATGTATCATGATTCAGAATTCAAAGGCCTCTAATCTTGGTGATCATGTGAACCCTATGGCAGTAATACATACCAAAGGGGTCGTGATTGATGAACAACAGTTGGTGAATAGTTTTCAAGTTATGTTCAAATGAAACTGGGAGTGGAGAGCTAAAGGAAATGGGCAGAATCAGTTTCTGATGAGGATGCCTAGTAGGGCAAAACTGGAGGAGCTATGCAATTTTGAGAATTTCAAGCTAAAAGGACTAAGTACAAGTGTAAAAGTGACTGAATGGGTGCCTGATATTACTGCTAATGGCAAGCTAAACACTGTGTTGGTCAGAGTTAGAGGTTTTCCAAATTCTCTCAAGCATTATATGGGAATGTGTGAGGTGGGGTCTATTTTGGGGCCCGTTGAAGTCACAGGGGCAGGAGCTCACCTCTCAGGTTCAGATAGTGCTCTGAACTCAGCTTCAGCAGTTGACTTAGAGACCACAGATTGTTTCTTGCTTCTCCAAGACACCAGATTCCCACCAACAAAAACACAGTATCCCGAGGTTGACCTCCTGTCATCCAAGCAACTCGCCCAATCTGCATCACTGTATCCATCTATATTCAGATGGCCATTACCCTTAAACATCAATCCCTTGCCAGGACAACCTTTCAAATATCTAAGAATGCGATGCACTGCATCAAGATGTCCACTTCTTGGGTCATGCATGTATCTGCTTACTACGCTTACTGCATATGCAATGTCTGGTCTTGTGTGACATAGGTATAGGAGCTGTCCAACTAATTTCTGATACTTCTCTCTGTCTACGGGTTCACCACTTTGGGCTGCCAATTTGTGGTTCTGTTCAATCGGAGTTGAAGCTGCCCGACAACCCAACATAACCACATCACTCAAGAGATCTAAGGTATATTTTCTCTGAGATAAAGCTATTCCTGTAGGAGATCTGGCCACTTCTATACCAAGAAAATATTTAAGCTGACCAAGATCCTTAACCTCGAACGTCTCACTTAAGCACTTCTTCAGTCTTGCTATTTCCTCTTTGTCATCTCCTGTAATTATGATGTCATCTACATAAACTGCGAGTATAGTGATCTGTTGCTTGGAATGCTTGTAAAAAACGGTGTGATCTCCATTACACTGCCCGTAACCCATAGAACACACCGCTTGCCTAAATCTGTCAAACCATGCCCTTGGAGACTGTTTTAGGCTATAAAGAGACTTATTCAATCTACATACCTTCCCAACCATTTCATGTGTAGAGAAAGCAGGTGGAATCTCCATGTACACCTCTTCTTGTAGGTCACCATGTAAGAAAGCATTTTTAACATCGAGTTGGTGCAGTGGCCAACCAAAATTAGCAGCACATGATATTAAAATTCTTACGGTGTTCGTTTTTGCAACTGGTGCAAAGGTCTCATCGTAATCAATACCATACGTCTGGCTGTATCCTTTAGCTACTAGCCTTGCTTTATATCTTTCAATCTTCATTTCAGGGTTTTGCTTTACAGTAAACACCCATTTGCATCCAACAGTTTTTTTCCCTTCGGGAAGATAAGTTAGCTCCCAGGTTTTATTCTTTCTCAAGGTCTCCAATTCATCTATCATGGCCCCAAACCATTTTGGGTCATGCTTTGCAGCTCTCCAATCCTTAGGAACAATCACTGTTTGTAGGGACACCACAAAAGTCTTGAACGACGTAGACAAGGCAGCATAGGAGACATAATTGCCTATGTCATGCTCAATACCATACCGGTTGATTGGCCTACTTGCTGCTTCCCTTGTTCCTTTCCTCAAGGCAATGGGCAGATCTAGAGAATCCCCTTCAGGCGTACTCCCTTCAGACGAGCTGTCAATATTTTGACCATCATCAAATTGCTCCCCCTGTACCGGATTATCTTCCCCTTGCTCCCTCTGCCTGTGAATTACTTGACCTAGCTGAGTGTTTTCACCTTAACGCCTCCTCGTATACACTTGTAGATTAGTTTGCTCATTGACCCGTGGCCACCTCTGCTCATTTTCCTCAGCCCCCAACTATTTGCTGAGGTAGTCTTTGTTGCGAGTGTCCATTCTCCCCTTCTTGAACATCTGCAGACAATGGCTGATGGTCAAGCTCTTCAAACAAAGCACTCAGATCTGTCTTCTCCCCATAGTAAGGTTCAGATTCCCAAAAGGTAACATCCATACTAACAAATGTTCTTCGTTCTATAGGACTCCAACATTTATAACATCGTTTTCCTATAGAATAGCCAACAAAGATACACTTCACTGCTTTCGGATCTAGCTTACCCATTGTCGGTCTGTGATCCCGAACAAAGCATGTGCAGCCAAATAACTTAGGTGGAACCAAAAATTTGTTCTCCCCTAGTAGCATCTCACAAGGTGACTTCATGCCAATAACTCTTGAGGGAGTACGATTGATTAAATAAGTTGCTGTTATTACAGCTTCACCCCACAAAAACTTTGGAACATTCATTGTAAACATTAAGGAGCGAGCAACTTCCAGAATATGGCGATTCTTTCTCTCTGCAACTCCATTCTGTGGTGGGGTATCTGGGCAAGAAGTCTGATGCAGTATACCTTTCATTGACAAGAATGTACCAAATTTCTTGTTCACATATTCTGTCCCATTATCAATCCGGATCGCTTGCACCTGCACATGAAATTGAGTGTTCACATAGGAGTAGAAACCCTGAAAGCATTGGAATACCTCATCTTTATGTCACATGAGATAAATCCATGTCATACGAGTATTGCAATCAATAAATGTCACAAAATATTTCATCCCACTGACAGAAACAACCGGACATGTCCATACATCAGAATGGATTAACATAAATGGAGAGATACTTCTAAGACCCCTGCTAACATAAGTGGTTCTTGTGTGTTTTGCATATGCACATGCATCGCACTTAAGTTTGTTCTTATCAACCCCACTCATTACATCAGGAAACACTCTACTCATTTTCTCAAAAGACACGTGACCCATTCGACAATGATGGATAATTGCCATCATCTCCCTTTCTCCCAGCATGGCTGCAAGCACGGTGCTTCTGGATGCCCCTCGGTTCATATACCACAGCCCATTATGCCTGGTTCCTGTCCCGAGCTTCCTGCCAGTCTGCCTCCACTAAATCAAACACATGTATTTGTCAAGTGTTATCCTGCAGTCCAGTTGGTCAATTAATGAGTTTAATGACACCAAATTAACAGGAAAAGCTGGAACATGTAGTGCTGAAGACAATTTTATGCATGGTGTACAATGAACTGTTCCGACCCCCTTAATTGGTTGTGAGGTGCCATCAGCAGTTTGAATTGTTTCGTTATGTTCGGGTGGATACTGGATATATGAATTAAATTCATTGAGAGTTCCCGCAACATGTTTTGAAGCTCCAGAATCGAGTATCTAATCTGAGAAGGATTTATGGGGAAATATAGACGCATTTGCAGAGTTACCTTCTTTTGTGTAGACAGCATGAGCAAAGTTTCCGAAGTTGTTGTCCACCTGACCTTTGTTATTCAACTCCCGTGCGATGCACTTGCAGTTTCCTATTATGCAGCTGCCACATGTGCCCTTGAAGGTCCAGAGTTGTTGTGGCCACCTCTACCTCTTTCACCTCGGTAACTTCCCTTGTTATAGCCTCTTCCTCTTCCACGCCTTGGAGCTGTGCATTCATAACTCAGATGGCCTGTTATCCCACAATTAAAACAGTCCCTTGTCTCTTTTCTTTCAGTTGCAACAAATGCCGAACATCCTTGAACAGTCCCTTCACTCTTCATCATCTTTAGTCTCGCCTCCTCTTGAGCCATCGCTGCTATGGCCTCCTTGAGTGAAGGAAGAGTGGGTTGATGAAACAGTCCAGCACGCCTCCCTTCAAATTCCGGGTTCGGCCCCTTGAGAAATTTCATTACCCACCTGCGCTCAATCCATTTCTAAGCAGCCAACACACATTCAACATGTGACAACTCCAATGGATCGTAGTGATCTAAATCAGTCCAAAGATGCTGCAATTCTGCCACATATTCCAGCACCGATCTCTCTCCTTGCTTCATATCATGCACCATATCCTCTACCTGGGCTATCACCATCACATTTCCTTTGCCTGAATACATTGTTTCCAGGGTCATACACATCTCTACTGCACTGGATAATGACTCCATAGAAGCAGCAATGGTTGGAGTTAGAGAGTTCAGCATCCATGCCCGCACCAGCGAATCAACAATACTCCACTTCTTCCATTCTTCCCCCAACTTATCCACTGGCTCTCTCACTTCACCCTTCTCGTAGCCTATCAGCCCTTTTGTCCCCAATATCAGCAGCCCCCTTCTAGACCAGCTCAAATAATTTGAGACTCCCTCTAGCTTGATGTCATTTGACATCAACTCCACCTTTTGAACTACTTCAGGCTGTGGAACAGAAATACCTGAGGATGAGGCACCATCTGCCTTGACAGTGAGAAGCTCAACCAGTTGCTCCAACACCTTGGTGACATCTCCTATCTCTTCCGCCTGAGATGCACCTCCTGTTGCTTGCTGCTCCAGCCGCTCTCTCCTTCACCCCTGCTTCTCCTATCCTAAGCAGATCTAGGAACGGGATTCTCTCCCTCTCAGCCTGCCTACCCTAGCTGTGAACTTGGCTCTGATACCATGAAGTCACAGGGGCAGGAGCTCACCTCTCAGGTTCACAGTGGCAGCTAGGGTTAGAGCCCTGGGACAGAACATACCCACACATAGTTAGGTGGGCCTAATGGGCCATACCAGTAACTGTTCAGGATACCTCTTCAGTCCAATACCTCTTAAATCCAACACCTATGTTGGATGTGGATATGGAAAAGCTCAAAGAGCATGACATGGTGTTGGTCAAACTGGGAATCAGGGATCTTGCAAAACTTCCAATCCAAACTGAGATTATTACTAGGGATCTGCTGATATATGATCTCTACTTTTCTCTGGAACAATTAGTTGAGGAGGGCTGGCAGAACAATCTTAGAGCAGTGAATGTTAGAAGTAGTGAGACCAGAGATGGCAGAGATCCTAAAAAACGAAAGGAATGATATGAGTGCCAAGGAAATTATCCATCTGGGGAGCCCATGTTTGGCACAGTTTGAGTCTGCTAAAAGGAATATGGGGGAAGCTGAAGGAAGTAGATTTGCTCATTTGCTGCTAGGGGAAGGTAACTCTACTGAGAAGACTGGAAGACCTGAGGCTAATGAACAGATGCAGCAGGTTGAGGAAGAATTGTCCAGAAAAGCTGCTTTAGTGGAAAAGGAGAAGAGAGCTTTGGCTGAATTAGCTAAGGAAAAGTACAGGATGGAACAAGAACTACAAGCTCATCAGGATCAGCTTGCAAAAACTAATCAGAAACTGATAGAGGTTCAAAAGCTGCTGGAAATACACAAGGACTATGGATATGGGGGTAGTCAAAACTCTCAGACAAATGAAGAAGCTGAGGATGAAGAATTGGTGGATTATACTGACAACCAGGTGGATGGTGATGGGCAAGGTTCACAGCAGGCTGGGCTGGATCCTGACAAGATTACTGATCAAGAGGAGGTGCCTGATGCTGAACAACAAAACAATAAGATCCCTGTACCTTATCCTAGAAGATGTCATAAATTGAAGGATAAGGAGTTGAAAAAGGTAGAGAATTTGGCAATTGACAGAGCTAAAGCCAAGGATAACATGGGGAAATGTACAAATGGTGACTCTTCCTTCCTATCTAATGATAATGTATCTTTATTTCAAGTTGCCTCTACAATTGGTATTAATTTAGGGGTAGCTATTGACATGGTAGATCATAATATAGGTTTGCTTAAGGACCTTGAGCAAGCTAGAATTGATCTTTATTCTCAACAGCATAGGACTCCTGATTTGGGATGTTCTACTGATGCTGATTTGAGCAAAATTGGAGATAAAATCTTAGATGAGCTTTTAGTTGATCTTGATGAGAAAGAAACACTAGATGAGAGGGTGGATATTGATGGATTTCAGATGGCGCAAGGGAAGAAAAAGAAGAATAAGAAACAGAAAAATGCATCACCTGTAATTGTCAGTGTGAAGGCCTTACTTAAAAACAAAAAAGGGAAGAAATGAAAGGCTTTTTCTGGAACATAAGGAGTATTAGGAGAGATGAAAAACAGAGACATATTAGGGAGCTCATTAGTGGGAATAATCTAGATTTTCTGGGGCTCCAGGAAACTATGAAGAATGAATTTTCACAGATTGAGCTAGCTAGATTAGGTGGAGGAGGATCTTTTTCCTGGAAATGGTCCCCCTCTAAGGGACGATCAGGAGGAATCCTAGTTGGGATTAGAGACTCTGTTTTTGATGTCATTGAACAGCAAAATGGGGATTACTTTGTCATATTACTTTTAGCTGATAGAGTAATTGATTCTCGTTGGAATTTGATTGTTGTTTTTGGGGCAGCACACGTGGAGGATAAGGAAAAATTCATCACTGATCTCTCTTGTGTTTGTCAGGCAAGTAATTATCCTATTTTGGTTGGGGGGGGGATTTTAATATCATTAGGAAAGAGACTGAGAAGAATAAAAGTGGGGGTTACAATAGGTGGAGTTTTCTGTTTAATGCAATTATTGAGTAGATTGGGCTGAGAGAAATTGCTCTTAATGGAAGACAATTTACCTGGTCAAATGATCATACTGAACCCACTTATGAAAAATTATATAGGGTGCTAATGAGCAATGATTGGGAAGATATTTTCCCTCTCACTGTTGTTAGTGCTCTGAATAGGATCTTATCTGATCATGCTCCTCTGCTATTAGACTCTGGAGTGTGTCTTAAGAAAGATCCAATGTTTAGATTTGAATCTTGCCGGCTTACTAGGGATGGAATTAAAGATATTATTCAGGGGGTGTGGGGAGCTACCCCAGCACACCTGCCTATTCTGGAGAAGTGGCAATGGATTTTAAGAAATTTGAGGAAGAAGCTTAAAGGCTGGAATAGGAATGTGGATGTCTGGTATAGGAAATTGAAAAAGGAAATTTCAGCTCAGATTAATGGATTGGATTTACTTGCTGAAAGTGGACCATTATCTTATGATCAGAGGGAGCTGAAAAAAGACTTGGATTTACAACTTAATAGATTGATGAAACAAGAAGAGCTTAAATGGCAACAAAGATCCAAGGAGAAAGATCTGGTAGAAGGGGATAATAACACCAAATTTTTTCATGCTAAAGCTAATGGGAGGAGAAGGAAAAACCTTATTCTGTCTTTGGAACAGGATGAAGGGAAAATTAAAGGGGAGGAGCATTTGATGACTTATATCACAGACTTTTATAAGAAGCTGTTTGAACAGTCTTCTAATACCACTATTTCCCTTGAACTGGATAACATTTGCAAACTCAGAGCTGATCAAACAGAAGCTCTGATTGTGCCTTTCACTATGGAGGAACTAAAAGGAGCTGTATTTCAGATGGAGAAGAACAAATCTCCTGGGCCGGATGGTTTCCCAGCTGAATTCTATCAGGAATACTGGGAGATTGTTAAGAATGATCTTTTCTCTCTTTTATATGAGTTCTATTTTGGTCAACTCAAAATTGATAGATTGAATTATGGTATAATTACTTTGGTTCCAAAATGCAAGGAGGCAAAGCAGATTCAGAAATTTAGACCTATTTGCCTGCTGAATGTGAGCTTTAAAATTATCACTAAAGTTCTTATGAATAGACTGGCTGGGTGTGTTCGGGATGTAATATCTGCTACTCAGACTACCTTCCTGAAGGGTAGATACATCATGGAAGGGGTAATGGTGCTGCATGAGGCCCTTAACTTTGTCCACATTCACAAACAGTCTGCTGTCTTGTTCAAGGTGGACTTTGAGAAGGCATACGACAAAATCAAATGGCCTTTTGTCTACCAAATGCTGAAACTCAAAGGCTTTCCTGATTGTTGGTGTGACTGGATGATGAACATCATGACAGGAGGAAAAGTTTGTGTCAGGGTCAATGATAGATTTGGGCCTTACTTTCCTACTTATACTGGTCTTAGACAGGGTGATCCAATGTCACCTTTGCTTTTTGATTTAGCTGCTGATGCTTTAGCTATGATTTTAGATAAGGCAAATAAGTCTGGCTTGATCAAAGGAATTATTCCTGAACTGGTTAATAGGGGCATTAATATTTTGCAATACGCTGACGATACTATTTTTCTGATTCAAGATGATATGGATAGTGCAAAAAATTTGAAGTTTGCTCTGTGTGCTTTTGAACAAATGTCTGGGCTGAAAATCAATTTTCATAAAAGTGATTTATATTGTTTGGGTGAGGCACATGAGAGAGTAGATTTGTTTAGTGCCATTTTCACCTGCAAAATGGGGGAGCTCCCACTCACATACCTTGGGATTCCTGTTGATGCAGTCAGGATCAGAAACAGAGACTGGAAGAGGGTTGAGAATAAGGTTGAGAATAGACTAAGCTGCTGGCAGGGCAAAATTTTGTCGGCTGGAGGGAGAAATGTTCTAATTAATTCTTGATTAAGCAGTATTCCCATGTACATGATGTCTTTTTATGAGATCCCTGTGAGGGTGAGGAAAAGAATTGATTATTATAGAGCGAGAATGATGTGGCAGGAAGATGATAAAGTAAAAAAGTATCACTTGGTAGCTTGGACAAAAGTCTGTAAACTTAAAGAACAGGGGGGTCTGGGGATATTGGATTTGGATATGATGAACAAAGCTCTTCTGGGTAAATGGATATGGAAACTAGTGAATTCTTCTGGTCTGTGGCAAACTGTGCTAAAGGCTAGATATTTGCAGAGTGATTGTGTGGGTTGTGTGAAGCATAGAACTGGTGATTCTATGTTTTGGTCAGGTATTCTTCATATAAAGTAGGATTTCCTTAGTCTGTGCAAGTTTAAGATTGGGAATGGGAAGGGTACTAGATTTTGGGAGGATTGTTGGGTTGGTGACAAACCTCTGAAGTTTCAATTTCCTTCTCTTTATGAGATATGCTTCAGTAAAAAAATCACTGTGCCTAGAGTGGTGACTAATAGAGGAGCAAGTGTTTGTTTCGGAAGAACTTTATGGGGGGGGGGGGGGGGGGTTGTATATTGATTGGCAAAACATTCTGACTTTTTGTGACAGGGGTTCAGCTGTCACAAAAAGATGACAAGTTATGGTGGAGTTTGACTCAGAAAGGAGAGTTTTTGGTAAGCTCCTTCTATAGAAAGTTGATGTGGCAAAGTTCTGACTTTCCATAGAAACTATTATGGAAAATTAAAGTGCCACTAAAGATTAAAATCTTTATTTGGTTAATTGCTCATAACAGCATCTTGACTAAGGATATGCTTAGTCGTAGAGGCTGGAAGGGTGATACAAAGTGTTAGTTTTGTGGGATGGAGGAAACGATCGATCATTTGTTCCTTCACTGCACTCTTGCACGTTTCTTTTGGAATGTTTTGTGATGTGCTTTTAATCTGCCAACCTTACTAAAAACAGTGGATGAACTTTGGAGAATTTGGACCCCTGTTTTTACTGGTAGAGAGTGGGCACAGCTGGGTGGCTCTGGGTTCTATGGAATACAAGGAATGATGCCTGTTTTAGAAATGTTAGACTGACATCTCCTTTTGGAGTTATCAAGAAATTCTGTTATTGGCTTAATATGTGGTCTTTATTGCAGACAAAGGAGGAAAACGGAAATCTTCTCAGGTGGGGAGTAAGACTAGTTGAGGCGGTTGCAAGAGAAGTGTCCGAGGCGGCAAGGGGGTGGAATCCTTTGAGGCGCCGCATTGAGTTGTACTGATGCTCTGCTGCTTTTTGTTATTCTTGCCTGGAAGCGTGAGAACTCAGCAGAATGCTGGAAAAAAATGGTTGCTGACAGGAGATTGCAGTGCTTACTGTGTGGCAGTCCAAGAATGAGGGGAGCGTCGAAGATGAACTGGCGGATGCTTTTCTCGCCCTGTGTTGATCGGGTGGCTGTAATAGGCACAGTAGTTTTTCTGCTTATCATGTGGTTTTCTTTGGTTCTTTTCTATGCCGGGCGGTTATCTGCCAAAAGACACGTGTAGCAAAACTATGTTTCTCTAATGGAAATAGGAGAGGGGACTCTCTTTTTCAAACAAAATAAAAATAAAAATTCCCTGATCCAAAGGAACAAACGAAGCGCAATGCGTCCAATATCCTACCGCAGATGCAGCTGCACGAGCGCGGCGGCATGCAGGGACCATCTCAGTTCCTCTCCACGGCGTCGCGTGCAAACCTCTGTGATTGCACATGCGAACGGGCACGAACACAATGAGTAGAGCAACCACTGTTCGAGCATTCAGTAGCAGTAGCAGTAGTTCCCCTGTACCTGTCGAACAATTGCCGCGAAGGATACGGTTCGCTGGCTGCGGCCCTAGCGTAAATGAGGAAAAACTGCGACGGGAGGGACGATCGGCCTCTCTGTAGCCTGTACAGTGGCCGTAGTTATTGCTCGTCGCAGCAGTGGTTTGGAGCTCTAAATAATGAAATTAACGTCGTTCGTTGAGATTAGCTGCTCTCCCGTTCGATCGATCGATCCTGTCTTTAAGCAAAAGGGGAAAACGGACGGTGTCGCTCGTAGTCATGTTTACTGTACGCGGGTACGTACACGGTACACGGTACAGTTTACACGGGCGGCGTAGCAGGTTTGTTCGGTCGCTAGCTTCGTCGGGCCACCGGGACGAGCAAGCAGAGCACTCCCTGCAATATAAAGGCCGCCCCGCACCGTCCACCGGCCAAGATTCGCGTGAGCTCTGACTGTGTGTGAGTGGCACAAGATCGAGCAATCGAGCGTGGCATACTACGCGAGGGACCGGATGAGCCCCGGCGTCGCGGCAAGGAAGCGCTTCGGCGGCGTCGGGTTCGCGCTCGGCTGCGGCTGCAAGGACCCCAAGGCCGTGGCCGTGGCGGCTGCGGCGGTCTCCGCGTCGTCGCCGTGGTCCGCCACGGAGGCGTCGACGGCGACATCCACGGTGACGTCGCGCAGGGGAAGGTCGACGACGCACCCGTCGGCGTCGGCGTCGGCGTCGACGGGCACGCTCACCGTGCCCTCCGCCTCGTCGTCCTTCCTGTGGGAGGACGCCGAGGCCGACGGAGACGGAGACGAGGTGGACTGCAAGCGGGCGAGCTCGGCGGCGACCACGCCCAGCTTCTCCGGCCTGCTGCGGCAGCTCGGCGAGCTCGAGCAGGGCGTCAAGTCATGCGGACGGAAGAGCAGAAATCACTTCTCGCAGCCGCCCCCTCCTCCTCCGCCGCCCCCGCCCCCGCCGTTACCGTTGCGGCCAGTGTTGCCGCAGCAGCGCCGAGCTCTGCGCAGCGTCGAGGATAAGCCCGACGGCAAAGAAGGCCACGGGAACTTCTCCCCGCCGCCATTGCAGGTTCCGACCCCGCAGCATCGGAGGGCCAAGAGCGTTGACAAAGTCAACAGACAAGAGGGAGACGCGTGCTTGCAGCCACTGCCACGGCCACCTCGCCCTTTACCGCCGCCGCCGCCGCCGGAGGAGAAGGAGAAGGAACTTCAGAACGTGAAGGCCGTCGACAGAGTCAACAACAAAGGTGACGGGAAGCAGCAGTCATCGACGCCACAGCTGCTGCCGAGGCAAAGGAGAGCCAAGAGCTTCGACAGCAGCAGCAGCAACAACGGCTTCAGCGGGGGCGGCGTAGGGCTCGACGGGAGCGTGGCGGTGGTGAAGCAGTCGGAGGACCCGCTGAGCGACTTCCGGCGGTCGATGCTGAACATGATCGTCGAGAACGGGATCGTGACGGGGGACGAGCTCCGGGAGCTCCTCCGCCGCTTCCTCGCGCTCAACGCGCCCCGCCACCACGACGCCATCCTCCGGGCCTTCGCCGAGATCTGGGACGAGGTGTTCGCCGCCGGCGCGGCGGCCGAACCCGCCGCCAGGCCGAAGGTAGCGCAGCCGCCGCGGCAGAGGACTCCGCCTCGCCGCCGGCACCCTCTGCCGGCATGGCGCGTGTAGCCGAGTGACGAAGTAAAAAAAATGGCAATGTAGCCTTGATCGGATTGCTGCTGCTTCCAAGAAATTTGTTCGACCTCACTTGAAACCCAAATCTACGGGCTCGAGCGCCCTTTTCTCTTTTCCTTTTCGGTAACTTAAAAGCGTCCTTTCCGCATGCACTTCTACCTACCTCTCTCCACTTTCTAGCGTTCGTACGGTTCAAATTTTTTCGATTCTTGTCACGCATGCGATGGGGATCATGGGAGCACGTAGTACTATCTGCGAACGCGGATCAAAATCCCGTGGGCGCACAGGCCACGAGAGGTTTCTGGGGGTACGTCAAACCCGTGTCAGCTTGCGCCGCGAAACTGCAAAACGGGCGGAGGCGTTCCGCTTTGGTATCGGGGGGAGAATAATGCGAACCTGAAACGGAGGGCCCGTGCGTGGAGTTAAATGGTGGCGGTGATGGGGTGGGCACTGCAGGGTGCCACGCACGGGAGGGTGGACGGGGACGCGAACCTGCTGATGATAATTTGATGCTGAAACTGCGGCAAGCACGCGCCGGCCATCAATGCCGCAACCTCTCCGGTCGTCCGGCGTTCACCTGACCGTACTACGTCTTAATAACTCGGTCCACCGTAAAGCTTCCGTTTTCGGCTTCTCGGAGGAATTTCAGCTGTTTCATTGTCGTCTGACGAGTATAGCTAGCCAGTGGCCTAGGTGGGCAGTTGTGCATATGTAGTCTGCGGAAACTGCATCGGACACGGGCCTCGATCTGTTCGTCACCCCAAAGCTAGCCAAGCACACAATTCATGGCTGTCTGTGGCCGTCTTATCTGCATGGGGACGGAGAAGTTTTGTAGCTTTGTCACGTGGAAGTGGACGACACGAACGGGAAAAGAACAAGGCTCGTCCAACTGGCAACTGATGTGCTGAGTTACTTCAGATGAATGGACAACGTCGGTCCATTCAGTTTTCGTGCCAGTGCCACCGCAGCTGATGTGCGAGTTACTTCAGAACAGTTGCTTTCGTGCCAACCAGTGCCACAACGGCGGCTAATGAACCAGCTCGACAGCTCGTACAGCCATTTTCCATGTACGAAGGAATGCATGCATCTCCGGTGCAGGCCGGTGAAGACACTGGCTTGTTGGGTCCAATTCAGATGCGATCAATTCCTTCACGGATGCCATGATTAAGTGCGACACGGCTGGTTGGAGTTAAGTGGTCATCATGCCCTCATGGGGAAACAGAAACACAGTCAAATGGAGCGTCCACCATCCTTGTTTCACTGTGTTTCCAGTGCTGCCTATGAGGCTGTGTGCAGTAACGTGCGCTCTGTCAAGTGCTATAATTATCCCTGTCTAAAAAGTTATCTTCTTTGACGCACAACGCATATAACTTAACAGCAATAATGCAGTGCCCAAAGGATGAGCGAACACACCGAAATGCACCAAAGTACAGACACACCAACCAGGAACGACAATAGGCTGTGTCGCATGCCGTAGAACAGACAGCCAATTAGCATTACACGCGGCTGTGGTACCAAATCACGATTCACAGGTGCCAGATTTAGTTAGCAATCAGATGATGCATTACTTCCTACGTGCTGGAGTAGATGATAGGTGTAGCACGCGTGATGATTCTTGTCATTTGTCAATGGTCCAGAGCGGATCTGTACTTGTCCTCATTGAGCAGTGATAGAAAATAGGCTGACTAACATCCATTAACTTGTTTGCGCCGACGATTTAGGCTATCCGAGGCTGAACTCTCACAAGTTCTCAGGCAATTAGTTCAGGAACAGCATTCCAATCAGCTCATTAACGACTGAAAGCCTGGCCACACTTATCATTGGCAACAAACAGAGAGCACTAAATGCTGTTTGTTGAAACTACAACATTTGGGAAGGAACACCGACAGTCAGCACTTGATTCAAAATGTTCCATTTAATATAGAAAACCTTTAAGGAAGCTTCAGTTAGTAGAGAAAACTAGAGCTGGTGAAGCGATTAACTCACACCTTGTCTTGCAAGTAAGCAGAGTAAAAGACACCCAAGGAACCAAAAGACAGTGCTAAGAGAAGGCCAGATGGCACCAGTTTCCGGGTATTGTACAACCTGATACCTGAAAAGCAGGAGGGTTGGCAACATCAGATTCGCATCATGTGAAAACAGACGTACAGGGGGGGTAAGGGGGGGGGGGGTGGAACATACCAAATACACAAGCAAACAGAAAGGCAGATCCAAATCCAACAGCATCGCCTATTGCCTTCGTCTCAGGTGATTGCATCAGATAATACGTCTACAGAAAACAGATAGGTTATGTATGAGTACATGTCAGAAGACATAATGGTCACTTGATCAGAGCATAAATCTCATCATAGTCACGAAAAATAGCTTAGTTAGCCAGTTAGCCATGAGTTCTTTTATTGATAGAAGAAAACGCGAGTCATCAGTCTAACTTCAGTCAGAACAACCACAGAATTAGCATGCATGAGCACTGAGTCCACAGTCTGAACATGGCTCCTTCTAAGTTCTAACATGAAATAGGAGTGTTTTTTTTTTAGAAACACAGTACAAACGAAGACACGAAATAAGAGTTTTTTTTTAACAATGATCTGGCTTTATTGATTCATAAAAGGAAGTACAATAG
Organism: Brachypodium distachyon; assembly: GCF_000005505.3. Lineage (NCBI taxonomy): Eukaryota > Viridiplantae > Streptophyta > Magnoliopsida > Poales > Poaceae > Brachypodium > Brachypodium distachyon. Next base: position 22,275,078 of record NC_016135.3, read on the forward strand.
ATCGATACAATCAAAATGAACATAAGCAACGAAGATCCTCGATAAAACTAAAAGAGTAACACCAAACAGGTTTAATGTGGGCAACCAAACAGGGGCCCAGAAATTAGCGGCCTCAAAAATTGCTTAATGACATACAATAGTAGCATTGGTAGGCCTGAGTATTAGGTGAAAGAAACCCAGCAGACAAGCAAGGCAGCACCAGAACGTCTATTCCTTGGCCCAAGCCCAGCCATTAATCTCCCCTAAAAAAATACATCCCCCCTGCCTCTTGCTTTCCCTAATCATCTCTTCCTCTGGTATTCTGTTTTCTGTAGTCTCCATGCTGCCTGCACAACTCCTCCAGAATCAGGGCCATGATTCCGTAATTCCACGTGATTTTGCAGGAATAAATCTATCCAGCTGTCCAATCCTAATTTTCCTCCTATCAAACTGAGATCAATCATCACTTCACCAGTGATTATGCAAAGCACCAGGGCTCTAGATCTCGCATCAAAGCACAGGCATAATTTTTCTGTTCTTGCTGAGCATGAATCATGTGGTGATGTCTGAATCTTCACTTTTGTTCTATTTCTGAATCAGGGAGTCTTTATTTCCTCAACATGTCTTCTAGAATTAGGAAACATGATTCTAGCCATGAAAAGTGTAAGAAAAAGAGTAGTGCTAGCATAGGCTCAAAAGGGTGCTCTTGATATGTTTCTTGTGACACCATCTCAAATTACTTTTGAAAATCAACTCTCAATGCTAATGTTGACGACGGTCATGGTGAGGACTAGGGATGTGCGAGGACTAGACGGATGATGCAGAATTTAAGGTCAGTTTAGCAAGATTGCCTTTACTTTTTTAGAATGAATGTCTAATGTAATTCTTAGTACGGTGAGAAAAACATAGATTGCAGTTACATAAAAATGTATTTTGGTCACCGGGGCCTCAAATTTGCGGGTCTGGCCCTGCACCAGAAGTATCAATGAGCTCATTGATTTGTCAAATGCCAAGTGTACACCTTTCTAAATTCATCAAATTTTATTTTTCTTTCAAACTTAAAATTGTCTCGTTAATTAAGAGTCAGGGACTGGGGAGTCAGCAAGACTTCCAAGTCTAGGCCATGCATGTTAGAGTGTTGGAACAGGGTATCATGAAACTTTGCCATCGAATTGGATTCAACATTCCAATGCCATGCTGTAGTGACACTATAGAAAGAATCAGGAATATAGTTCTGAGAAATTTCTAACTCCAAGACCATTCCTAATTCCACCCCACAATTCAGCAAGCATAACACTCCTAATATTCGTAACACGACCTTGGAATTTTGAGCTTGCAGATTATTTCCACAGGAACTCTTGCTACATTACCCTCATCCAACCAAAGAAACAGATTTGATTTATACTGCATCTCAAATTCTGCAATTGTTTCTCTATTTAATCATTAAACAAAGGTCACCATGAGCTATCAGCACTAAAATGCTAGAAATTCCCGAAATTTGTCAGATAAACATGACAGATATTTTGGTGCGTTCTAGATTATAATGGGTTAGATTTATTACGTACACCTTGAAGCCGTTACAGTTGCAATAAAAAGATACTGTGTTTCAATCACAAGAACTACAGATGTATAGCAAATAAAACTCTACTTTTAGATAGACATATATATTGTGAGAGATGTTTGGCTCATAGCCACCTTGACAAACTTTGTCACAGATGTCTGTGTGTCACAACCATTTATGGCATTTTGTTTGTTTCACTGCAACAGTTTCTTAGCAGCCTGCCCCCACTTGTCGTAGGTTCATATATTTGCAAAACTTCACCAGTTGGCAGGTTGTGACGAGCAATTTGTGGCTGGCACACCTTTTGTGGCTTGCAAAAGTGTGGAAAACCTGGCTATGACCCAAACATGCCTGTAATCGCTAGCAATGTGGTGAAGTTGGCTATTTTCGTTTATTTTCCCAAGTAAGCTTTTTCTGTCCAATACGACAAGAAAAATGACGTGTCTTTCTGGAAGACCTATTTGCAGTTAATATTCTTCAGTTTTTTCTTTAGAATCGCTACCTAGAAACAGTCTGTATTCCTCTTCCCATTATCAGAGAGAAAATCAAAATTCTTCTAGTAATGTTCCATTTAGTAGGATCGGTCATGCCGGTTAGATTTCCTAATCCATCAACATTACGGGCTACTGGCTTATCTACAGTACTAGTGTTGAAAATGAAGTTCACCGTGCCAGGCAAGAGAAAACAAAGTCATCTCATACTTTGCTACCCTCAGATAAACACAGGATTCCAATGCTCTTTTGCGCACCTATACAGTTTCATTCCTTTCCATATTCCACACCGTTCCACTAACGACTTGCAGTCCAAGCTCTTCCAAGTTCCAACCGACGCCAAGCATATTCTGTCTCCAACTTTCTAATAAAACAAGCGATTTGGTTTGAGCATACTTTGGTACAGGTGTCTCGATATTTATACAGTGAGCGTCGCGAATTTCGCCACCGCATTTAATATGTAGTAATCTACAAGCTAGACCCCTCCAGACAAATCAAAAAGAGAAAGTAGACGAAATATATAGAATAGCCGACGTCCACTCACAGCGGCCATGAGCGCGGATCCGGTGAGCCCTCCGAAGATGGAGCCCTTACTCCCCGACCTCGCATCTGCACAGAGAATGTGAGAAATCAACGGTCAGAGAATAAAGCCCCAACCTAGCAGACCAGGGAAGAACAAATCACAATAACAAATTCGCACGGCATCACGTGACTGAACCTACATGCGAGTGCGCCGCCGCCCAGGAGGAGGGCACCGTAGGCGGCGGATGCTGCGGGCGCGAGCTCGGAAACCGCGGCACAGCGCAGGAAGGCGCGGCGGCGGCGGCCAACAAGGCGGGTTGCAAGTTGGGGACGAGGCAGCGAAGGGAGGGAACGGATGGCGGCGGGAAGGTGGAGAGCACTGGGGGAGCTGATGGTGACCACCGTCGACGCCATTTTCTTCGGCGACGGCGCGCGCGACCAGGCAGTCGCTGTCGATGGACTCGGTGAGGAATCAGATGACGTGTTACGGTGTGAGGCCTGGAACTTGCCTGCGGATTCTATCGCTTTCTCCGGACCCTGGACCCTGGGGTCGTAGTCGTAAAGGTTGATGAGGCCTTTTCGCAATTTTGGGGCGAATTTGCAACCAGGTAGTGGGGGGAGGATTTTGTTTTGTTTCTGATCGATGCGATGCACGTTTTAGTCGATGGATTTTGCACGGTCCAAACCTATGAAATTTGGTGATTTGGTCCATGGTCCTGTTTGAGGGGCATTTTACGGGACATGTGTGGAGCAGTACAAGTTTCACGTACATCTGCATTGCAGACATAATTGACTGTCAAGAGCGAGAAAGAGATAGATCGTTATTACTTAGTACTCCTATTTCTGAAACTCTGAAACTTAAAGGTCTGTCTCATCCAGATATGCGGCTAAAGGTCAAAAGGTCGATCTGGGTGTACTTGCGAGATTTTCGGTTGACCTGCATGTGTCAAATGGGCGGATTGAAGACGTATACGCTGATATCAGCAGTGATTCCATGGGCCCATGGCTGGACATGAAGGAGGAAAATGTTATACGGAGGACGGGAGGAGGGAGCACTATTATGTTGTTGCAGGTAGCTTTCATGATACCGTCCGTCAGTGAGTAGGATGATAACGAAAAGTATGATTATTATATTAGCAAAACCAGGTTTAAAGGAGATTTTGTTTGCATCCTACAAAGATAATTGATATCAACCATATATGTTTATGGCATGTACTTAATTTACTCCAAAATTAAATAATATCTGGTCACATTTTTTAACGGCTAGTTTGATCCTATCTATTTCAAGATACGATGTAAATGTTTCAAGTAAGTAGTGCTAAAGATGAACAAATGAATTCTTCAATGGCAAACTCCTTGATTCAGTTTGTGTACACATGGTTCAAGCAACAGACGTTCACAAAAGTCTGGTCGCTCGTGCACAACTTTCATAACTTGGAAAGTTGACCCTACAGATAAGATCGGCAGGGTGTCGCTTGCGTGGCATTTTCTTTGCTTATGCCATTTGGAGTTGTCAATAACTGTATTGTTAAAAAAAAGAGTTGTCAATAACTGAACTACTCTTCCAAAAAGAATAATAGAATAAGTTGTGACATCACATTATGTCACTAGACAAAGAACAAAAGGGCGTAACCCAACCACACCCATATATACGAAGTCCTGTCAAATAATAATACTGATTAGATGGTTAGGGTGGTGGTTGTACGCTCAACTCACCAATGATCAAACTCCAAGATTATTTTTTCAGTGGTAGACGATGTGTCCGTCTATAACAAGCTGTCAGTGACAATTTTGTCAACCTCAATGCAATCTACAACTCTAGTTTTATGGCCAGTTGGTTCGTAAGAAATGTGTAATCCAAAAGGAAACAAAACTTAGGAGATTGTCATATGTTGAAATATATCGGCACTCTTATCCTAAGAAAACTTTTCGGTGAACTGGATATGTGCATTAATTTAATGTGGTATCAGAGTTCAAGGGTCTCAGGTTTAATACAAGGTCTTGGTGGTAAAAAAAATTGTCTTATGAAAATAACACATGGAAGTTTTCGAGAAAATATAATAACCATGGTAAATCAATGTTTCTCTTGTTTTTCTTCTCGTTGAACAGTGATAGCTACAGTGTGTACGCAATTTCTCGATGGAAACTGCACAAATCAATCAACACCACATGATCAATATTGTTAAAATCAAGATTACAGAAAGATCGATTCATACTCAATATAGAAAAATCTCGCAACCTACTGATGAGACACTTGTACTGTATTGTGTCGTGTGAAGCTTTTCAACCTTTCAATTACTCCACCTTATTACAAGTACTGTAATTTACAACAGCAGTGTTCGAGATGCCTTATTGAACAGCTTCCGATGGATTAAACCATATCAAACCAAACCAAGCAAACGAAACAATTGAGGAACCTAATATGTTGGTTACATTCGGCTTACCAACATAGGGCGCCCAATGCAACTTCCGCAAAATGTTAGCCACATGCTGCATTTGCATGTCTACTAGCGGCAACGGTCGCATGTATGATGCACTAGCGGCAACACAGCTTAATTAGGCCATGCCCCCGCATGCAACCATGCGACCGAAAAAAAGAGTTTACGGACGGCACGCGTGCGTGCTGACTTTAGCTGGCAGCGTGGACGAGCGGGGACTGTGGAGACAGCAACCCCATGGGGCTGTTCAGGTACTGCGAAGCCATGGCGCCGTGGCGCGGCAGGCTGAGCCTGAGCTGCCCCTTGGCGGCCCATCTCTGAGCCTTGGCCTTCTGCTGCTGGTGGCGGCGCACGAAGAGCCGGATCCGGTCCAGCGCCACCTCCATGGTCTCGTCGTCCATGTTGGCGTGGCAGACGCGGAACCACCCGGGCTCCCCGCAGTGGAACGACGTCCCCGGCGACACGTTGAGCTTCACCTCGTGTACGATCACCCGCCACAGCTCCAGCTCCGCCTCGGCCGTCGACTTCTTATTCCCCAGCATTCCCCTCAGGTCCATCCACGAGAAAAGCCCCGCGTTGCTGCGCAGGCACCCGATGCCGACCTCCCGCAGCCCCTCCGTGAACCGCTCGTGCCGCGCCGCGAGCCGGGACGCGCTCTCCCGCAGGAACCGCGCCATGAACGGCTCGTCCGAGAGCATCCTGGCCAGGAAGTGCTGCGTCTGCGACGACACGAGGCCGAAGCTGGACATCTTGCGTGCGCAGTCCACTACGGCGTCGTTGTACGAGTAGACGATGCCGACGCGGAAGCCCGGGAGGCCGAAGTCCTTGGAGAGGCTGTAGGCGATGTGGACCAGGTCCCTGTCGCAACCGGGCGCGTCGTGCTCCATCACCTCCGCGATGCTCACGTACTCCGGCTTGTTGGCGAACACGGACCCCGCGTAGATCTCGTCGCAGATCAGGTGGATCCGGTGCTCCGTCGCGAAGCTGGCGAGCATGACCAGCGTGGCGCGGTCCGTCAGCGTGCCCAGAGGGTTTGAAGGGTTGGTTATGAGGATCCCCTTGACGCGGATGCCTTTGCTCTGCGCGCTCTCGTACGCCGATGCCAGCGCCTCCTTGGTCAGCCTGAAGTCGTTGGAGCTGTGGCATTCGATCGGCAGCAGCTTGATTCCTGACCTCCAGCAACAGTCCCGGTCGAATCTGTGGTCACGAAAGAAAGCACGTCAGAGCCTGGAGAAACAACTCTGCTTGCGTGCATGTGCATGTTTATGCTTACGTTGCATCATGGATCTACTAGTCAATTAATTGACCGTGCATGGGGTCAAAGAAGTTAACATGCATTGCAAAGTCTTCATGGACTAGACCGGCCGGTGCGAACATCGTGTGGTTGTGCGTCGAGCTGCGTGACTAGATTGCGTGATTCAACTCTCTTTTTTTTAACTGGTTGCGCGATTCAACTTGAAGACAAACCATGATTAGATACCTAAATACCTTAATTAGATGGATTTGATCACGCAAACTGAAAAAGGTGCTGCTAGTACTTTTTCGTCCGAAAGGTCAGATTTTTCTGCTAGTTGACCCTCGAATAGTTTTATGGACCCGTTTCCCTGACACTGTCAACCTTTTGACCCGATATTCAGAGTCTCGGGATGACTTTCTACGTATGCGTGCATGCGAGGTTAGGCCAAATTTAACTGCTGCCGGGTTGACGAAGCATACCCTGGGTAGTATGGCGTGGGCACGAGGAAGGCCTCGCCGGGGTTGGCGAGGCAGAAGGCGAGCGTCTCTTGCGCGCCGGTGGCGCCGCCGGCCATCACGATCCGGTCAGGGTCAAACGTGGCCTTCCACCCCCTCACCTGCCCCATAAACTGGGCCATTGCCTGCAAACATCACAGTATTTGGTCAGCAATGATCATTCGGGGACGCTGCTCCGTCGCTTTCGCAGTCGCAAACGGGTATCTTGTCAATTTGTCATTGATCCGGTGTTGATTTTACCCGATTAAAGAAACCGAGTAAAGGTTCTGCTCCACTCTGCAGTGTTGCATAGTGGTGGTAGTGGTAACCGGTAGGCTAATGAAGCTCACCTGTCTGAACTCCGGGAGGCCATGGTAGTCCTGGAAATTGGCTATCCTCCTGAACTGCGAGACGCCCTCCGCCGTGCAAATGGACGCCTCCGGGTGTGCCTTGCTCCATTCCTCGATCAGGTCCAGCGAAAGCTGTCGAATTTACGACATCGATGAGCTTCTGATGGATAAGGATGCTTAATACTAGCTGGGAAACCAAAATTAATGTGCTGTGGCATACGTACTTGGTTCTCGGCGAGGCCCATCTGGATGACACCCCCGCGGTTGTTGCGCAGGTCGAACGGATTCTTGTCGTAGGCCTTCCAGCCCTCGAAGTAGGACGAGTTCTCGCCGTGGCCATCGCCGGCGGCAATCCTCGAGAGAAGCTCGGTTTTGCTACCCATTTGTTCCCGGGTTTCCAAGGATCTCACAAGCCCGGTAGCTAAGCTAGAATTAATGCCGCAAGCAGAGCAGGGTAGCTATAGGTAGCAGAAGCTGAGCGGAAACAAAGACAGAGATAGATGGAGAGACGAAGGATGATGCGGTGCAGTGATCTGGCTGATTAAATTGCTCGAGCTGGCTAGCTAAGGAGAGGTGACCAAGTAAGCTGCGCGAGGATGCCTATTTATAGATTTGGCAGCCGAGCTGCTGCTACCTGGCGGGTCAATGGGGAGATTTTTTGGCATATGTGCGTCGAAACTTCCATGAAAGAGAGTGTGCGGCCAAGGTGGAGGAAGACGCAGCTGGACGAGACGCTGACATTTCAGGCTCCCCGCTCCACCCGGCAGGAAAAAATAAATCCTATGCGACTTTTTTCTGGTAATCAATTAAGTGGTTGGGTATAACTAATTCGGACGAATATAATGCGATCCGAGGCGTGAAGCGACTTGAAGTATGATGACGTTTTGGTCGTAAATTTAAAGCTCGGCCACGGTAACGGGCTATCGGTGAGCCCACGTGGGGCTCGGAGAAAAAACCCCTTTGAATTGCCTATGCGATTCGATGCGCAGGTCGGCCCGGGAGTTCACGGTCACCGGAACGGGGCGATGGCTGCTACAGGCACGTATGACCCTTGGTCCAAGCGGCAACTAGCCGGCGGTCGACATTTTTATTAACGTGGATCGATCTGGGTTGAGTTGAACCGCCGGCGGCAACGGCATGCAGCCGCGCCACGAGAAAATATGTACGGGAAGCCAGGAAGGTGCTCGACTGCTGCGGGGGTAAAATTTTGCCGTGGAATTTAGGACTGAATTTCGCCTGTCAGCTTGTGTTCAGATAAACTAAACCCCGGTGGTCGGACACCAACCTATCAACCGAATATGCACGGGAGGCATGCACAGCGCAGAGCGTTTTGGTCGTGTGGCAGTGTGCGTAGATTTGTTGTTCCTGGCGTAATCAGAGGGAACAAGGCAGCGGAGCATATGCATGCTGGCTGTCCTCTATCTCCTGTCATATAGCTATCCTGAACCTGCTTTGTTTTGTCAGTTTCATGCAATGGAACCGGGGACGAAAACCTTCGTTATTAAAAAACGGAAGGGCAGCAAACTGTTATTTTCAAACGATGGAAAGGAAAGAAAATTCTAGTTGACATGGAAGTCATGAAAGTGGATTCTTCGTTCAGAGGTGAGCAGTCAATTTGCTAGCACAGCACGGTTTTCCTTCCTAGGAGTTGTGCTTCGTGGTGGCCACAACAATTTGCAGCCAATTTGGCCTCTACGGTGACCATATCCTTGCGCTCGAAGGGAGGAAAAATGTGCTAAAACATTGCCCTCGTGCATAATAGTGAGGCATGCTTTGTTTGAGACCCTACAAAAGTGAGGCCAACTAAATGTGATCGCCAAGAAGTTGAGACATGATCCACATGGGTAACGTGTATAGGAGATCCTCGCAAAAGAAAAAGAAAAAAAACATGTATAGAAGATAATTTCATATACACAACCATGATCGTATCCAAATATAACACTAAACACCCATTTCCAATTATGCTCGTAGTAAACAAACCCTGAGTTTCAAATAAACTACTCAAACTTCACCTCTCTCTCTTTGCGAAAGATAATTTCACCTCTTCGAAATGTGCCATTACCGCTACCTCAAAGTTGCTGAAAGACTATCCTGTCCTAGTGTTGATTTTTTTTTTTTGAGAAACACAGTACAAACACAGACGCTCACAACATGCACGTACACTCACCCCTATGAACGCACATCCTATCCCTATGAGCACCTCCGAAAAACTGAGCCGGCAGATCTTGAGAGATTGATGAAGTCACCGCAGCCACCTCGCTATTGACGGGTATGTCACCTACCACTAAAAAAATAGCGCCGCTTAAATTCTGAAATAATGCATAGAAATGTCATATTTGACACTAGTATCTGTGTGGATTAGACCAAGGCAGCCCGCCCGAAAAATCCCAAGCCGGCCCAGCCCAAAGCCCGAAAAATGGTTGTTATGTATTAAAATAATCATTTTTAGGATAAAATAATTTTTTATATCTATTTTTCAGAAAAAATGTTTCTGTCCATTTCAGGCATTCAGGTCGGGCTTCCACTAAAATATGAGGCTCGAGCCCAATTGGGTCGGGTCTGCCCATGCCCAGGTCTAATGTGGATTCAATCTTGCCTGCACCTATTCCTCTACATATTGTTAGATAATGTAACATTGATTAGGGGGGTTGCTGTCCTGAGCTCTGTGCGTGGCAAAAAGCGATGCCTAGGAAGCTCCCTCGAGATTTGATTATTGTGCTTGACAGGCATACTTGCTAGGCCCGAGAAATACTACTTCACTATTATTAATGTGTGCTCAACAAACTCCCAGTAGGTTCAGCCATGCTCCCAGGCAACTAAGCATCAGGCCACAAACCAAACAAGCTCTTAATCCGGACCATACAACTCAAAATCAACGATAGCAGCCATAAGCAGATCCATTTGTGAGGCTTATAGGAGTAACTAACATCGTTGATTTTGAGATGAATGGTCTGGACTGAGCAATGCTTCCACACACACATAGGTGATTACTAAAAAAAAGATATTCCCTCCGTTTCATAATTCTTGTCGAAATATTAAATGTATCTATACATTTTTTAGGAATAGATACATTCATTTTTGGTAAATTTGGGACAATAACTATGAAATGGAAGGAGTATTGTATTGGAGTTTTTCAAAAAGAAAAGAAAGACGTATTTAGGGCGTCATATATCTGGCCACGTGTCCAGTGTCCTGTGAGTATATATGACTCTACCCCGAAACACATCGTACATGCTTGCATGAGTCCGTTTGAAAGGTCCACTGGCTATGCCTACATATCGGTCCCAAGATCAGTATAACGTACACACGTATCCCATTGTTTATTCGGCCGGTTGATGAGTAGTACTGTAGATCATGTTATGGTTTCGCTCGTTACAGGAGCTTGACCAAACATCTCAGGACACGAGCTGACGACAGCCATGTAAAACACAAAGAAATGTCGACCCTGTCAGTCTGTCACGCACCGACAAGAGCTACAGTACACCGGCCAGAATTGAAGATCGCACCGTACCGTCCCGTACGCGAGCACATATCGATTTCAGCTGGCATTCTGATCCCTCTCTTCGACCCCCTCCAGCAATGCATTGCGCGTCCATGCCGCGCACCGTCACACCGTTGTCCCCGGGGTTTACATAATAATCTATTGACGCGGCAGCGATTCCATCACAGCTAGCGCTCTCGATCCGTTGCTTTCGTGCGTGGGGGCAGGCAATGACGGGCGCCCCGAAACCACCACCAAAAAGCGTGAGATCACGGCCACCAGGCGGAACCGCGGAAGCTTATCTCGCCACGCAAACTTTAGCGCGGGCACAGCTGGTGCTGACATACGTACGTGCCGTGTGAAACCCTGAACCCGGAGGAGACACGGCCAGCCCGGCCGTTCGTGCCAAGTTACACAGTCCGGGAGACACACAATTCTGTAGCACTCCTACCTCTGAGAAGAGTCAGGTCGGTCATCCAAGGAGAATAGGAGAGCCTTAAATGACAGGCCAGAGGACACCCGCGTGGTAGCTAGCTAGCTTGCTCGTGCGTCAAGATTCCAGAGCCGGTTGGTTTTTCTTTCTCGTACAATGTGTGAACCGTGAGACCGAACTGTAACAAGAGGACCCATCGTCGTTGATTTGACGCCGGGCGTGCATGTCTGCTCACTCAAGTCAAGCGATGGTGCTGTTGCTGTTTGTACGTATGCGCACAGGTATACAGTACTGCGGACTTTTGTGGACGTACGGTGAGGAACCTGAGTATCGAGGTGTAGCTAGCTACGTGTGGTCGACGAACTGGCTTAATATGGACACATGCAGGGCCAGGGACATGACTTCCTTTGATTCCTAATTGATGCAGACCGAGCCAGCGTGTGCGGCATGCATGCACATGTACAGTAGTATTTCGTAGACCTGACCATATGTATATATGCATCCGTTGTCCAAGAAATTCCCGTTCTGCACATCGCGTACAGTCGGTCGCTGTGTTTGTTAGTTTGTGTATGGTCAAACTCCGTGCCCACGAGCTCGTACACGTGCCGTCAATATTTGTGGACCTGTTCGACCGCTGAACACCCAAAGGTTTAGCTCAACAAGATCGAGCTAGCTAACGTACGTGACAAAGAAGCTAAGTAAAGTAGGTACGTGGCAATTGGCAAAGCCAATGGTACAGGCAGACAAACTGCGCGCATACACATGCAAATATGCCAAGACTAGCTCGGGACTTCATCGTGATCGATCTGGAAGGCTGGAATATATATACGCATGCATTAGAGTGCTTTGACAAGGCAACAACGGTGCATATTGACCAGGCACAGCAAACCGTACGTTCAGGTGTGCATCACTGCGTGCTCACATGCATGGGCGGAAACCATGGGTCTAGTCGTACGTCTAAAGTAACCACGGTCCTCCAGTTGCTTCCAGGAATCGCAGCGGGAAGGTGAAAAGGAACACCATTTTGTGCCTTTTGGTCTACAAGCGGATGGCACCATGCAGGAGTTAGACGACTCGTTGGTTTGACGAGGCATCGCATCATCCATCCGGCGACCCGGTCTTGCGAACCCGTTGCCTGTGGAGGCATCTATGCATCACCATGTGTCCGTGCCCGAGCCAGAAATCCATCAAACTCCAGGCCATCACGAAAATTACCAAGCTAAGACCCAGGCCAAATCTTCAAATCACTAGAATTAACAAAGGAAAAACATTCGACGCCCCAGGCCGCAGCCTGGACTGCCTGGGGCGTGTCTCCGCCTCTGTGTCCGTGTATGAGAAAAATGCATCAGTGATGTAGTTGGCAAATTCTTTTATTTCACCTTCCCAGTTCCTATTAAAAAGAGGTTGATCAATATTTTATCAATATTGCACATCACTTCCCAAAATGTAAAGTGCACCTAGGTCTTTAAACTTTTTCTACGATCTGACCTAGGTCGTGTAACTTCTAAAATTGTCCTCTATGTTCTATGTTCTAGAGTGAGGTTAGTGACATCTGGTTTGGACCTTTCACGTGTCACTAGCGGGGACGGGGCTACCGTATTCCTCTGGTGTCACTTGCACGGATGCAAAACGGATTCCCACATATAAATCCTGCTACTAATTCAGATTCCAAATATTAAACTCAAGCCGTGACTCAAAATTTGACCAGAAAATTTAGAGCCCCTCACCATTACAAATATATATATATATATATAGTGTCATGTTTTTTCAATGACGTTCCCGGCATCAGTGAAAGTTTAGCACGGCTAAGCATGGCTTCGCCTATGATCACCAGTTACACTCTTAGAACCTCGCATGTACCTTGGCCCCACAGCCACTCTGCACTACATTGACCATTTTGCAATGTGGCCTTCCTTGGCTTGTTGTGTACCACTCTCGTTGTCGTAATTAAGTCGTCGCCGGAACAGAGGAAGATGAAACAACATGAATGAAAAAGCAAATCCAATGGTTCAAAATGAGCGAATGATCATCGAGGGGTAGTTAGCAAATTCCGAAAGTCAAACCATTTGTATTGACAATGAAGGTCTGATCAAGTAAGCATTCCAGTCACCACATGAACACGATTTGATCAGGGATCCCGGATTTGAAAACTTGTCCGTGCACATACAGCTCCTCTTTTGGCCGGTTTCGACTTAATTAGTAAGCTACGCCTGGACAGTCGGGTTTTTCGTTTCTTTTTAGGGAACTAGAAAATGACACGCTGACATGTGCACAGAAATCAATCCAAGTCCAATTACATCGCTTACCGTGACGTTCCTATTCAATTTTTTTTTTGAGAAAAGGCAATTAAATATGACACTACATATAACCACAGCTGTTAGCATGTCCAAATCATATCCCACTAGCTCGATCAATACGCAGAGACGCATGCTAAGCCATTAGCTGCAGGCAGCTAGCATGTGTCCATGCTACTTTCTGAGAAGCCGACATCAAGGCGGCCTGAGTGATCCACCGGCAAGGCGGCAAATGGCATGTACCAACACCAATTTATGGTTCCTACCTGAACAAAGCCATGTTGTAATTTTCGTTTGGTCCTGCACTGCATATTCGCACATGCATGCACGGCAGCTGGTATTGCATCATGTTTGGAACATGCTTAATTAACCGAGTTATTGGCAACTCGAATCGGCCTTTTCTTGTGCTGGGGCCTGGGAGGACTAAAGGAAGAACACAAACAAGGTCTGTCTCAAAGGGTTCTTTTTTAGTATAAATGACCCATTTTAGAATCGGAAAATTAATCAAAAGTAACTTCAGTGCAAAACATTAATCAAAATTCAAATCTGATATTTTTTTCTCGTTTTCAGTCTCCACAACGCTAAACATATGGCCAGGCTAGCGTTACCTTTGATTTTTTTTTTCTTCCAACAATTTCAAGAGGGGACGGCATTTTAGAATTTGGAGTGGGCTTGATGGGACTGGCACCAAAGGGAAAGGTGCTAACCTAGTGCTCAGGAACTTGCTGCTCCCTCTGATCCATATTAGTTGTCTCAAATTTGCATAAATATTGATGTATCTATGTTTAAAAATCGTTTAGATACATATAATATTTCGACGAGTAATATGGGTCGGAGGAAGTAAGGTTTTTTGTTGTAAGGCCAAACTATATGGTAGTGACCTAGCTATACATAAAGATTAAATTTCATAAAACCATATCTTTTGTGTCAACCTTTTCACAGGAGCACACTTATGACTAAATCTCAAGGAACCACAACTTTTGGTACCTTCTTAGAAAATCATAATTTGGCCGACCAAGCAATTTGACATGATTTCTGACAGATATGGCCCACTGTCAAGTGCCACATGTGACGTGTCAGCCCTAACTTGTTTCATTTGTCCCGTAAACTTTCGACCCGTCACGCTAAATTCAAAGCCTACGTGGCAAATGAAACAGGTCAAGGTTGACATGTGGCAACTGACAGTGGGCCACATTTATTAGAAATTGTGTCGATAGGCTTAATTTGACAGAGTAGGGTTTTTTGAGAAGATCTGTCTCAAAAATTGTGATTCCTTGAGACAAATAATCATAATTGTTGTTCTCTGATAAGCTCGCTGCAAAAAAATGTGGTTTTCAGATTAATTTGTTTAGAGTTTTGTAATATGATCATTTCTATCTGAATTTTTAGAAAAAGAGTAGAGTCTGTTTCTATAGATTCTTACTCCGTCCAATACCTCGCCACGTTTGCCCGAACAGAGGCGAGACGCATAAGCGATGGTCCACTTCACAATTCTCGGATTTACATGTGTGGGAAATCCATGAACCCTTTCCTTTTCGATTTAAAAAAAATCAGTGATCTGATTTGCAAGTATTTTGGAGACGCTAAAATTGGCGCCAGATATTAGGGACACACTTTCGTTTTTCGTTGTTACTGACCTCTGTATTGCAGTAAATCGTGTCGTCTCATCATTGTATTGTCCTGAAGATTATTCTTTCCGCTTCAAGAGTCAAGGCGCACAATTTCGTTGTTCCTGACCTCTATATTGCAGTAATCGTGGCGTCTCTTCACTGAATTGTCCTGAAGATTATTCTTTCCGCTTCAAGATTCAAGGTGATCTACTAATGTTCAGGAAATTAACCGCCTACGAATTAGCACATGTTTCTGAACGATTCAATCTTTTGGTCGAACACTGGAACTGCTATCTGATGAGTTAAGTTTGGTCCTGCACTTCCTTTTCGGTGCTGATTCGTTGGTGTCAAACCGTTGAATGCAGTTTTACTTATTATGCAGTTTTGTTTTTCCCGCTCTTAAAACGACTAGTTGAAACACTTGGTGGAGTAATTGTCCACATCTCGATCCACACACCACACTATTGTAAGTCTGGAACCACATAACAGAGTCTGAGGAAACAATCCATTTCATCTCCGATTAATCCCAACCTCATACAGCTTCCAGTACTCCAGTACCTTTGGTAGATGCCAAAGCCAAACAAGTGGCTTTGCCACTCCTCTGTCCCTACCTAGCTCAGCTTGTTGGCCCGGCCGGAGCTCCGGCGAAAGAAATGGCCTTGCTGCAGCCCGCTTCTACTGCTCCCTTCCCCACCGGCCATCGCCGGACAACCGGAATTCTCGTTCGCCGGCCATCATTCTACTCCCACTCTCACTCGTCGCGCCGTTCCCGACTGCACGCGCACAAGCCCGGCTCCACGGGCCGTCGGGGCACGGAGACACCCTCCGGCTCGGAGTCGGAGAACGTCGTCCTCAAGGCCGCGTGGTACGGCTCCGAGGTCCTCGGCATCGCCGCGTCCTTCTTCCGCCCGCCGCGGCCTGCAGAGGAGGACGCCGGAGATGATGTTGCTGACAGCGGCGCGTCGGAGCGCGGGACGTCCATGGGCCCCGCGCAGGTCGCCCAGGCCATCAAGGATGACTTCGCGCGGTCATACTTCGTTACAGGTCCGCAATCCAGCAACGCCGGGACGTGATTCGAACAGTTTCATTGATCATCCAGGCCTAAGAGTTCACACGTTTGTGTTTGGTTCTCTGTTGGTTATTGCAGGGAATCTGACACTCCGGGCGTACGAGGAGGACTGCGAGTTCGCCGACCCGGCGGGTTCGTTCAGAGGCCTGGGGCGCTTCAAGAGGAACTGCACGAATTTCGGGTCCCTGCTGGAGAAGTCCGACATGAAGCTCACTAAATGGGAGGATCTCCAGGTGCGATTACTACATTTCGCGTGCTCATCGATTGAGCAGCAGCCAGCAAAACTGCACCTCGTCGTGTTAATTCCTTTGCCGCTGCTTGGTTTCAGGACAAATCGGTCGGGCACTGGCGTTTCAGCTGCGTCATGTCGTTCCCGTGGAGGCCCGTTCTCTCCGGTAAGTCCATGTCCCCTTTTTATTGTATGTGCAGATCCACAACCATTCCGGAATGCCTTTTAATTTCGCCGATCTGATCCCTGCCTGTAATTTCAGCAACGGGGTACACGGAGTACTTCTTCGATGCTGAATCAGGGAAGGTGTGCAGGTACTCACTCCGTCACTCGGTCGTTCCATTCCATGAGCTTGTGTGTAGGAGATCCCGGTATGTTTGTGCGTGTGGTGATTGACAGATTATCATCCAGGCACGTCGAGCACTGGAACGTCCCCAAGATGGCACTACTGCGGCAGATTTTCAGGCCGAGCAGATGGGTGTGGGAGAAACGCTAAAACGGTGGCGAAGATCGGCCCAAGCTAAGTAGAGTTGTACAGTATGGATCATTTTCCTGCTACATGCTCTGGCTAGGGAGGATTGTAGCCTTTGGAGGGGCGTGGCAAGTTTGTAGCTCGCTTGGCATCGTTTAATTGTTAGAGTGCCCTAAGATAAGAAAAGGCATCACCAGCAATCCGTGTACAGTAGTTCAAATAGCAATCCGTGAACCCAGTAACGGATATTTGAACCGAGCATATGCACGATGATCTGGGCTTTCGAAATCACATCGACGGCAAGTATTTTATCCAGGCTTTTTTTAGGGAAGTATTTTATCCTTGTTCCTTCATGTCCGTTTTGGAAACTTTTTATTTCTCAGAAACTCCTGGAAAACACCGATTGAATTGATCTCTCTCTCCTTCATACCCGTTCTGGAAGCTTTTTATTTCTCTCCTTATAAACGGGCCCGGCCCATATGTGATAGTCTGGGCCTTTTAGGGTTTCTTCTCCGCACGCCTTTATTAAGAGAGATCAGCCGAGGGCAGGAGGGAATAGAACTGGCGGCGCCCCCGCCCGCCTACTGCAACAGCGGCCGTCTCTCATCGACTTCCAGTTACTCTACTAGATTCGTTCTGGACGATTTCTCTTCCGTTTTGGTCTCATCGACTTCCAGTTACACTACTCGATTCGTTCTGGAGGATTTCTAATTTGTTTTGGTCGATCTACTCACTGGATTTGCTTGTTTTCTGATTCACGATGGCTGTATAGATCAAATGATGAGAGAATACTGCAACAATATGATCCATGATCTGATTCTTAGTATTTAAGTCTCTGATGATCTCTTTGCCATTGCAACTGTTTCTTTACATTTCGTCTCTTTTGAGTCTTGATTTTGCGGGATGTGATGAAGAAAAGGTTGGTCCGTGTTTCTGATTTCCAGTGACTGAAAACCATCTTTATTTCCTTCTGATCCTTCGCACAAGGACTTGTATTGCCGTCTGCTAAACTTTTTTTTTCTTCGCTGTACTGGTATTTTGCCTTCGTGATTTTTGTGTCATTGCGGTGATGATATATGAATTTTCGCATGTCAGACTTCGGAGATGCTTCTGGCATCCATGAGAAGATATATCATATTACTGAGCAATGAATCCTATCCTCTTGTGCTGTTCGTTAATCAGGAATCTAGAAGTGAAGCATCTGCTCATCTCCTATACGATTGTTAGCTAACCAATGTTGACAGATCGAACAACTCTCGTCTAAGTCGTCTTGATATTTTGCAACAATGCACAACCGGTTTCACCAACCTGAAATCTCGTTTCATATCAGTGTTACAAAGTATTCGTCGGCAATGCTGTCTTGAAATTTTAACTGGCACGCTGGACAGAAAAAATGACCAGTCATGTGCAAAATCACGGTACAGTTGTAAGTTGGAGCCGCGGTCCGGATCTCTGCAAAAACTGCTGGAAGGACGATGTAATTGAAATTCTAAAAAAGAAAACTAACAGCTTGTTTTTTGGATCATTCATGTCTTTGGATGAGAGTTTCAAATTGTTTTTTAGCAATGTGAACTCTAAGTTGGATTAAACAGAAGGTTGGATTGTCCCTGTTGCTTCTGTAGATCTATGTTAGGCTTTGGTGGGAGTGGTGGGCCGGGCCTCGTAAGCTCTACAGGCCTGCTCAACTGTCTCTGGCTGTGGTGTAAGCAATCTTTCTGATGCCAGGTAAAAATCAGTCGTCGCGATCGAACTCAAATCATAAAGTAGCCGTCGATGAAGACAGACTGACAGAATACCTAAAACATCGTCTTCACTGGAACAACATACCAAGGTGGTCGGCCGTGTCACCTTGCTCGTTCTTGCCATACCCAGTGTCTGAGAAGGCTTTGGTGCCAGCAGGCTCCTCATGTCAGTTGCAAAGCTTAAACTTCGCTGGCCTAATGGCAAATTGGCAATAGGAGTTAAGAAGAGCACTGCTGTATTTGGACGTGTATGACGTCCAAAAGTTGCTATGCTGTCACACTAGTTGGCCATGATTCGGAATTGACGATTTGGACGTGTTAATTAACACTGCAGATGCTTCATTGCTAGCACCACTAATTTTGATTTTCGCCGATAACAAGAGAACGCACGCTCTTCGGTAACGAGCTACCTTCAACTGTTCATGAACAGTTCTGCCTGTTAGATCAGCATGTGCACTACTGTTGAGGAACTGGTAGCCATGAAGGCAGGACCCACTTACCAACCGATCAAGCAAAGCAAAATCACTATGTTCTGTTGGGGACTAATTAAAAATGAGTTCTGGACGATTAGTCCTCTGTGGCGACCATTGTACGATCGAGTAAAGGTTAAACGTTTCTTTTGACTCCCCCAAGATACCAAAACAACTGCTGCATATAAACGTTTCTTTTGAAGGAAATTGTTTAGCAGATGTTTACCATGAGATTAACGGCATTGAACAAGACCTGGTTTGTCTTGTGAACATAGTAGAATCACTTTCGAACTGTCCGAGACAGAAGCGAGAAAAGGATGAACTGTTGTGTACTGTCCTAATTTGTAACTATATATGCATGCCGAAAGATAGTGAAATATAATGACCTCCACAGGTTTTCTGCATCAGCTCAAATGGTTTCGTACTTTCGTACATATAGCAATGGCTCATGATGTGTGTTGTGGTGTGCTCCATACTCACACATCAACCTCTATAAGTAGCTGCCATCCGCACACCAGCGAGATCACAACACAAACTCGGTCAGCACGACGCCGCACCCCATAGGTAGAGGGACAAAAGATTAGAAGATGAGTAGAGCAGGGAGCAGTGGAGGTGGCCGGAGCTCTCTAGGCTACCTCTTTGAGCCAGATGAGAAAACCACCCCTATTCACACCGAGAAGGCCCAAGAAAACAGCGGTACCCAGGACGGCAAGATCGCCGTTGATGAAGCAGATCAAGAACCATCTCCTCCGAAGAGAGAAGACTCGAGACGGATAGGATCTCACAGGCCAGAAGACTCGAACCCGATAGTATCTCACATGCCTGCTTCCAACATCTACCACACTAACCAGTCAGGCAACAACTCCGGGCTCCTCATCACCGTAAGTCGTGGAGTTCATTTTATAATTTATGTATACATGCATATATAGCTGCTCATGCATATAGTATATGACCAGAGAGATATGCATGCATGCGAACTGAGCCTATCTCACGGATTGGTTCTTTTTGGTGGAACTCAAGTCTCAGAATTGGCATGAGTGCTCGCATTATGTGTTTTCTAAAAAAAAAAAGAGATATGCATGCATGTAGTTTTCGGACGCATGGCATGCATACAGTATATGACATGAGAGCTGTTCAATTAACCAAAACATGTGTTTCTTCAATTCGCTCTCGTGTTCTAGGATCGGCCGTCGACGAGGGTCCGGTGTGCACCCGGGGGGCCGTCGTCGCTGGGATTTCTCTTCGGAGAAGAACGTAACTGATGACAGACTTTCATCAAGACATCACCAGTACGGAGAGAGCTGACGTAATTTATGTACGGTGGCGCGAGTTGGCATATGCCTGCTTTGCTGGCTCGGTGTATGGATGCTTATCTATCTTTATTTGGTCGTACGTGTCAGTGCTACATGCGCATATATATATATACAGACATTTGAGGCGATGTTTGTTGTAAGTTGTTGTATCCGGAGCTTAAGTTATATGGGGATTAATTTGATTGGACGTTCAAATATGCTATTGCGTGTAAATTCGTGTGCTTGATTTCATTTATACCATGTGGTTGGATTTTACGACGGAATTTTGGATTATTTGTTACCCTGTGGGTAGCGTAAACATTCATATTCCTCATGGGTAGTTTGTGCATTGATCTTTAATTTGTGTATTTGGTGTCCCTGAATTTACAATACTGTTCTCTCTTCGATGAACAAATCCATGTATACTCACAAATAAACTGCAAAGTTTTGTATTTTGTTTTGTCATGTAAAAATAGGATGTGCTCCCTTGATGAAGATGGAAACATACCAAGGCCTCTTTGATTCAAAGAAACTTCACACGAAATCTGGAGGATTATATTTCTAAGAAATTTTCCTATATAACTCGTTTGATGCTCGGGATTTGAAACCATATGTGTTTTTTTTTTCTTCTTATACGGCTCGTTTGGTTTTCAAGATTTGAAACTATCTATTTTTTTCTATGGATTTCTATATAGCTCCTTCTATTTATGTGACAACTATGTCTAACACCTAATCCTAAGTAAGTTAATTGTGGTGCAATAAAACAACTTCAATTGCATATAGATTGTGTTTTGCATTCATGTACGATTTGACATGGCATGCCATTAAATTCCTACATTTTTCGTACTCTTATGTTTTTTAAATCCTGCCAATCAAAATGGCCCTCACCCAAAGGATGACTCAAGGCACCTACTTTCGGGGTGGCAGCATCATTCTTGTTCTTAAGAAATGGGCGATGATATTACAGTATAGAGCATTGATTTCGGTAGACAGAGAATTGGAATATCGCTGGTTTGGAACGATATGTGCTTATGGATCCTACAGCCTACAGGAGTGGTAAACCATAAGAATTTGCTTCAAGGATTGTGTTTGACACCATGGGAATAACAAAAGAATCGTAGCAAGAATTTTGAGTGGATGAAATTTTTCCTCAAAAATAGGGTGCAAATGAATCCTTAGTAAATTTTCCTAGGTTCATTAAAAAAAATGCCGCCATAAATCTACAAATCCTTCAGAAAATACTACGTACTGCGATGGATAAAAAATGCTAATGTAGTGGCATTTATCAAAATATGAGAGTGGCATTTTTCTAATATGCAAGAATTGGAGCTGCTTATATATTAATCCATTTTTCTAAGATTTCATTCGGATGAATCTAACGGCCAACATAGAAATATTTCCAAAGGATTCAAATTCTCTAAAAGTCCTTTTTTGAGAAAGAGCCTTCAGAAATAAAAGGGGTGCTGTCTCTTAATTTTAGGAGAAGCAGGCTCTTGGGTGAGAAAAGACCCGAGAAAGAAATGTTAACAGCCCACCGCACTCATACGGATGCTTGGGCTAATGGGCTACTACATTCCTAGCGCCACATCACCACCACCAGCATCCCGTTTCTTTCGATCGTCGAGCGTATCTCACGATGGGGATATATTTTGCGGTCAATTTCCCAAACTCCTGATGTGCTACCGAATAATTGACACATAAGCCCGTGCGTGTCGGAGAAAGAGTTACGTGGAAGGATGTCCGTCGAAGGATGATCGCTTCGTTTTGAACCGACCGAAGCTCAATCTTCACAGCGTTTTTTTTCTCTCACGTTTTTCTCCAGTGCACTTCCTGAGTGACCCCATATTCCGTGGCGCCGAGACCTCCCGGGGATTGGACCAAAGTCCAAACTATCTGATCCAACGGCGGGAGCACGGAGCTGCTGCGGGTTTTGTCGGGAGAAGAGACGGGCGGGCAGGGCGAGAGCGTGTCCAAGCCCTCGGCCACACAATGGCGATCCAGTGGCAGCACAACTGCACAAGCCTGGTTCAAAACAAGAGGCCGGTGAAGTCTCGGCCGTTCGATCCTAATCGCCCGGCCCGCAGACACTCTCCGAGTGTCCGAGTGTAAATGAAACCTTTTTTTCCGACACTACGAAAAGTCACACTTCGATTTCCCCACTTCTTCTCTTCACCCTTGATTTTTCCTGATTTTTCTTTTGGAAGGGATCCCCCTGATTTGTACACGCGTTGCAAAGCAAGCCTCTCGGCGGCTTCTGCATCCTCTTGCTTGTCTGCCGGTCTTCCCCTTTCGCGCTTCCCCGCTCCGTCCCTGTCCATTTATAGCCTCCTCGAAAGTGCACTCCAAAGGGAGTAGTCCTGCTCAGAACGTCAGAGGCCATGGCCGCCGGTCTCTCCCGCGCCACCATGGCCAGCTTCGCCGTCAAGAACCCGCTCCTCGCGGCCGCGGCCGCGCGTTGCCGGGCGCTGCCTTCCTTCGCCGCCGCCCGGCGCCTGCCGTTCTCCCCGTTGACGCGGACGCCGCCCCGCCGGCGCGGGCTCGAGACCGTGACGTGCTTCGTCCCACAGGAGACGCAGGCGTCGGGCGCGGCTGCTTCTTCTCCGGCTCCGGCGCCGGCGCCGGTGCCTTCGCTGGAGGAAGAGGCCGCGTCCGCGGCGTCGCGGCGCGTCGCGGAGAGGAAGGCGCGGAAGCATTCCGAGCGGCGGACGTACCTGGTGGCCGCCGTCCTGTCCAGCCTCGGCGTCACCTCCATGGCCATCGCCTCCGTGTACTACCGCTTCGCCTGGCAAATGGAGGTACGCGACCCATCTTTCCTTCGTTACCATTCGCGAGCGGCAGAGACGTAGCAGCAGCAATCAGAATACACCGATTACTGAAGCCTGACTTGCCATTTGCCAAATCTTGTGCGTTGGTCGTGCAGGGCGGCGAGGTGCCGATGACCGAGATGTTGGGCACGTTCGCGCTCTCCGTCGGCGCAGCGGTAAGTATGAAAGAAATAAAGAGGTCGCTCGTGGAACTCTCCTGTCTTAATTGGTCTGTTCCATGGCTGATTCCGGGCAATTTGCAGGTCGGGATGGAGTTCTGGGCGCAGTGGGCGCACCGGGCGCTGTGGCACGCCTCCCTGTGGCACATGCACGAGTCGCACCACCGGCCCCGCGACGGGCCGTTCGAGCTCAACGACGTGTTCGCCATCATCAACGCCGTGCCGGCCATCTGCCTCCTCGCCTACGGCTTCTTCCACCGCGGCCTCATCCCCGGTCTCTGTTTCGGCGCGGTAAGAGTCCTATGGCCCCTCTGTCAGAGCTCTTGCTATGGCCCACCTGTCAGAGCCGGCCGGTCAGGATCTTGACCCCGCCACGTGTCCGTTCCCTACAGGGCCTTGGGATTACGCTGTTCGGCATGGCCTACATGTTCGTCCACGACGGCCTGGTCCACCGCCGCTTCCCCGTCGGCCCCATCGCGAATGTACCCTACTTCCGGCGAGTGGCTGCGGCTCACAAGGTACTACTACCCTGCCACTTATTACTATCACAACTCCTATAGACGGGAGCAAAGCAGTCAGTCAGTACGTACCAACTTGCCAAACTTGGCGATTCCCTGAAATTTCTTGCTGATTACGTGTGTGTGGTTTTGGGTGCCCGCCCTCCGTGGCCGATGTCGAGAGCAGATACACCACATGGACAAGTTCGAGGGCGTACCGTATGGGCTTTTCCTGGGACCCAAGGTGAGTGCCGTGGTGCATTGCATATTTGCGTGGCGCCTATCGTTTTGTCCTCTCTCTGCCCGTGCCTACTTGCCCTGTACTGTGCCGTGACCACTGACCGGTACAGGACAAGCGATTTACCTTGTAACACCTCTGCGTCTCATTCCCAACGCCGCCGCGTGTGGCTGTGGTTCCGTTGTGAGTGCAGGAGCTGGAGGATGTTGGTGGCCTGGACGAGCTGGACAAGGAGCTCGCCAGAATCAACCGGAATCGGAGCATTTGATGGATTCTCGAAATGGCAGCACGCAGCTAAGCTAGCACACGGTGATTTATTTCTATTTTTTTTGGGAAGGGATGTCTGTCCGATGATCTAGGTGGGATTCGAGGATTACAAGAATTTTTTGTTCTTGGCGGGTCTTTGTTGATTCTATGGCGGTACTGGAGGAGGGTAAAATCGGAACCTGAAGCAGAGTGATGATGATCTAGTGACGATCGAGTAGCGCTTCCTCCCTCATTTTATTGCACAGGACGTCGTCGTTGTTAATCGTTTGTACGAAGATGCACAGATCCTGCGTGAGGAAGTTTCCGAGCCGTGATTAAATCTTCACCAGTCCATAATTTTCTTTTTATACGGAGATCTAGTTCCCTGCCTTGTTCCGATCGCTAGAAACTACGCTGCTGTGTATAACCTGTAGAGAAAGACTGTGAACCGTACTTCAACGGAACCATGAGAACTAAAGTTACCTGTTGGCAAGTTGTTGTGCTTGAAATTCAGAACTTCCCCTGCATGAATAGGAACGGAGCCAGAAATTCGGCACGAGGGGGGCGAGAAAAATAAAGCCGAAAGATGGGCTTCATTGAAGACATATAGTCTTGATATCATATCAAATAAAGTCAGGTCGAAGTAGTTAAAATAAAAATGCAAATTACATTTCTCCTAATTTGAAGTTGCCTCTATGACCAAGGCGACCGCCACAAAGATCAAAGACATCAATAATTTCGCCTTGCTGCTAGTTCTTTCTCAATGTAGACTATCATGCAATGGCGGAGAAAGTCGTCACCCAATTTAGTTCAAAGACACGTCTTAATCTGAACACAATCCAGCCGTTCCTATGGTCTATGAACAATAAAATAAATTTCTTAATCTGAGTACAAGTAGATTAACCCGCTGCCTGCTTGATTGCTTGATTAGGGAGCAAAATAAATTTCTTAATCTGAGCAGAAGTAGATTAACCTGTCTCCGTCACATGAATGACGAGTTACAAAATGGCCTTCCCGTGTAAAGTTGCTCCAAGTGCGGAAGTATTTTCGACAACGTACGAATTGTACCAGCGATACGATATTCATCAGAGAGACTCGCTGTCTTTTTTTCTTTTCTTTATGTAACAGTGGTACGATCTCCATCAGAGAGACTCGCAGTATATTCGTTGTTATTCCTAGTATCTCTCCTCCAACCCCTAAACCCTCATGATTATCCATAAACCCAGCGATGTGGATTTGCAAATGCTGAAAGTGAAAGTTGAACTTTACCGGGTAATTTATGAGCAACTTGAAAGTTCAGCTTCAGAGTACGGAACAAACAAAACTAATACGGAGTAGTTGACCAAACGGAGTGGCGGCTATGCTCAAGGAATAGACAAACATTCCTCGGAGATCTTTGTTTTACATTTAACTCAAGATGTGTATTTCTCAATCGACAGTCAGATCTTTTTGTTCCTTCATACTCGCAAAAATCTCAATGGTTAGATTGAACGGTCATTAGCGTTAGGCTTAAAAGTTAAAACACACACCACTCAGCTTGATTAGCACTTATACAAAATAGTGATGCAAGAATCTCCAAATTTGCTAGAGCAAACATTTTTTTGAATCGGAGTAAAAACTGAATGTGCTGTCTAGGAGTAACTAGCCAACCATGTAATTTCAGGATTTCCGTATTTCTTTTTTTTAAGAATAACCTGTAACTGTATTCAAACACGAGAATCATTACATGTACAATGCTTTGGAGTATAGGCTTTAGAAACTACAAGGTAACTCCTATAATTAAGAATTGCAATGAAATCTCTTAAAGACATTTTCTCCGTGATATCATACTTTGCAACATGAAATTTTGCTGAAGATTCAACAAAGAGACTGCAATCAGACTGTAGCAGCAACATCGTTACTGGTATCCGTGCACGGACTTGACTACTTTTGAAGGTTTCGAAAAGCCCCTTAAGTCGATCATAAAAAAAAGAAGAAGTCATGAGCGTTGAACGTACTTGGGCTGGGGATGATTCCCAAAACGTGCAGGTCGTCGAACCGAAAGATCTTCATTAGAAATTCCAAAATTATAAAAGATAAAACTAACAAAAGCACTAAGGCACACTAACAACACCTCAACAGATCCGTATAAATGGATCTGCGAGTACACAAACCCAAGATTCACAAGATCGGGTGCACTAAACCCACGGGGATTTAAAATCTCTGACTCCACAGCAACGTCCGTTGAGGCACCACCACAGTAGAGAAAAAACCAGAGAACCTTTATTCGCAACGCAACGCAACCTCCGCCATTGCGTTGCCGATCGAAACCAAACAATTGAAATAGGCAAACACTTATGTATACTCTTAGGAGGAACCGAGGTTCCCCCACCTCGCAACGCCAAGATGATGGCCGAAGGTGAGGGAAACGCTAAATTTTCAGCGGTGACGGCTAGGGCAGAGATCTCGTGGAAAATTTAACTCATTCGCAGGATTTCCGCATTTCCTCCTAGCTCCATCCATAGATGCCCTGGAATTCGATCATACAAGTTCGATCCAATTTTTTTCTTCCAAAACCAATCTAGTGGTAGATGCGTGTACACTTTATCGGTGCCCACCACATGCCGGTGGTGATAGAAGACGGTGAGAACATCTCAAAAAAGGAAGACGGTGAGAAAGCGGGAGAGACGCACGCACAGCACTACTCGATAAACCGACCGAACACTCTCCTCACGCTACGTTATAAAATCCCCGGGCCTGGCTCATGCGTGCGCCACTGCGTGCGTCAAATGCATGGGCATGAAGCGCGTGCACACCCTGGCAAGACGACACGTCGGCATTAAGCTGAGACTAAGCTTATACAAATGCACCGCACCTCCACGCGCGGGCTCTAAACTAGAGTTTTCCCCCTGGATTGGATTGCGAGAGCACAGCAGTATAATGCGTGTTTGTGTGCAGCTAGCGCCAACCTTCAGCTAAGCCGTTTCAAATATTTTTCACGTCGCTTTCGCCACGATTGCCCGGCCACACGAAATCTTGTGCTTCTCCGTCCAACGAAACAAACCATGTCTCAATTTTGACTAAATTTGAATGTATATCAAATTATGTCTAAATCAATTAAATTTAGACAAACTTGAGACACCTTCTGTTGGACGGAAGGAGTACTTCTTTTCTTTTAGAACTCACTTTTTTTCAGGGGAGAGTTTTGATCTTTGAATTGCATACGGTAACGCGGATACAGATGGACCCTGACTATATTAGAGGGCGAGTAAATTAAAAAACCCAACACATTAGGGGATAGGGTTTCACATAGTTACCACTTTTCATTTTAGTTGGAAAAAACCACCGGATTAGCGTAATCTCTCGCTCGCTTGCGTCTAAGCCCGTTTCTAACGAGGCGGGTCCAACGGTCAGGTCAACGTGGCGTCCACCGTGGCAAATATCTCTTCTTCCTTGCACTCTCTCTCTTTCCAATTTGAAAGCCAATGGGCTTTCACTGACATGGCCATCGGAGAGCGGAGCGGCGCGCGGAGCAGCACCTCCCGGGCAAGCAGACCCGCGTGGGCGCGCGTGCGAGCAGCGGCGCGTGGCGGAGGAGCGGAGTAGCGCGCGGGCGAGCATGCGGCGCGTCAGGGCGCAGCAGGGCGCGGGGGCGCGCGCGCGGAGCAGCAGGGGGTGGGATGCGGGGGTGCGCCGGCGAGCGGAGGGCGCGCGAGCGGAGCAGCAGCGCACGGAGCGTGCGGGCGAGCTGCGGCAGGCGGAAGCAGCAGCGACATGAGCGGCGTGGCACAGCAGGGAGGAGGCGGCTCAAGCTCGGCATCCTCGCTGGAGAAGGAGCGGGGACGGCTGAATGGGGAGCAAGGAAAGAGACCACGCTGGAGGCCGAGCTGGCGAGACACACTGGCCCGACAATGGGCCATATAGACACTAGCGAGCGAGAGGTTACGCTAATTCGGTGGTTTTTTAACTAAAACGAAACCAGTGCCTATGTGAAAAACTAGCCCATAATGTGGTGGTTTTCTGTAATTTACTCTTAGAGGTCATACAAAACTAAACAAAGTAGCCGTCATTTGTTTGAGTGGGCTGTCTAAGTTTCTGGCCCATGATAAGGTCCAGTGCTCACTGACAGGATAAGGCATGCCTTCTTTGGGTTGAGTCGCTACCATCTCCGGCCTTCGGTGATTTTGGCCCATATGCTCTACCGAGGAATAGGAAAGACTAATCTGGTATCCTGCTGGAAATTTCTCGATGCTTCGCCGGTTCTCTACTTAGGCGAACGTACAGCCGGCCTGCCGGGATTCCTCATTCTTCAAGGTCCCGCCATTCTTCTGCCGCTCAACACAAATCGATCCCGCGCAACGTAATCGAGGTATGATTTCTTCATCCTCTGCGATCTTTTGTACGGATTAGCAGTTTGTCTTCTTCCACTTTCGTGCGCCCCTAGTCCCGGAGATCCCGTATTGGCGAATCTCACATGCAAGTCTCGTACGGGGGAATCGTTACATTGGCTTTGCTTGTTCATCGGAGAGGCCGAGAGGCAACAATTAAATGTGGGCAAAGGTGGACATCTGGTCTCCTCGCGTGGAAATTAGAAACTTGGAATCCTAGGAAGGGCACCTCAAAAGCTGATCTTCGGAACATATGTGTGTGACAATTAATTTCACAAGTAACTACGTACGTAGTACTTTGATTCGTTATACATACCCCCAATTCGTTCGATTGATGCTATGACTCATGGCATGATTTGTGGAAACCCAGGTTGTGCAGCAGGGTCACAGATCACAGGAAAACCGATACATGCACCTTTCGTGTACTGTACAAATAAACAGCCATGAGCCTATGATATGGGAATAGAGTATTCCAAGAATTTGTATTTAAGGATGTGCACAGAACCTCTCACTTTGGAATTCGAACTCCATGTAGTAGCATGCAGAGCAACGCCAACAGAAATTCAGTAACCTTGACTGTCTTGTAATATGAGAAATTCAGCAACCTTTTCACTTTGGTGTGGCATTTTAGGCAAGGGTTTTTGTACTATAAATACTTAATACGACCTTTCGAGTGAGTTTCACTATCAGGATTTCTTTACAATTTGAACCTTTATATGGAAAAATTCGCCAGAGTTACACGGCAGCTCGACAATTCGACATCAAACATGTTGTTACACACAACGACACTAGTAGTGTGAACATTAGAACTAAAGGCCTGATTAGTGAAAAGCATGATGAATCACATTTGCACAACATCATGGTAAATCCTTTTACCATCCGAAGCAATTAGGGGCATGCGGAAGGATTACAGTGTAGTTATCCTTTATCCCTAGATTCTTGACAGGACAAAGATCCAAGGATCCAAAAGGCTCAAGAAGATTATGAGAGAATGGCAAACATTTTTACTCTGTGGAGCCATAAACTAGTTATGCATTACCTTTTGTCCTTTTCTGTATGGTTAGTATAGGTTGTTACTTCGGGTTGATTTAGTAACTAATTGTATGGTCCAGTTTAGAAAACCTGCCTTGCATGCTTGTTGGCTGCTTATGTTCTTCCAAATCTGTTCTTTGAGTCAACCAAACATATGCTTGTTGCCTGCTTATTCTTCTAAATCTTTTTTTTTGTCAAATATTACAGGCAGCCTACAAAATGAGGGGTAGCGTGAGATCTTTAGTGGAAACTGCAGCAAGACAAATCAAACCTGTCAATGGAAGTATGTCAAGCTTTTCTTTCAATTTGCTAGTAATAACAAAGCTGTCAAGATTTCCTTTCAATTAGCTAGTAATAACAAAAGCTCAGTGCCTTATTTTACGTCCCTTTGTTTTCTTTTTTTCTATGATGACTGTTAAACAGGGTTGATGACAGTTAGCACTCCCCAGAAGCATGAGAAGGAGGTTATCTCTAGTGAATCAGTCCCCGCCAAGGATGAAAACATGGAGCCCCTTGTTGCTTTCAGCAGACCACCTCCTATGCCACCGGTTATTGGCCCCTTGATCGCGCTTTCACTTTTTCAAACTTCATCTAGTGATGAAGACAACAAATGAGTCGGCAGGTACACATACACATCGCCTACATATGTTCTTCTCGATTTGGCGCCATAATGTTATAGACTTATAGTGACATTAACAATGTTGCTCAGGGAACCCACTTGCTCAGGTAGTAGCCCACCTTCCAGAGGTAGGCCTTGTACAGACTCGGAAACTGTAGTGATCCTGTTGCTGTAGTAAGTAGTAGCCTAGTAGGCAGTCTGTTGTCGAAAGCTTGAAGTTCTGTGAACATCGTTCTAGTCTTGTGTAAGTGTAACCATGTTATAAACTTTGGAGAGCAACTCTGAAGTTTGTCAGTGTGAAACGCCTTATTTTCTTCTGAAGTTGATTTTGATCTCCCATTTTTACCGGCTAGTTTACAATTCTTGTTTTCGGAAAACCTGAAGGGCAAGGAGCTCTGGCAATACACAAATCAGGATGACAGTTGATCCAGTTTATAAGGAAAATGGGATCGGAAAAAAACCTCATATAGCGGCACCATTTATAAGAAAACCTAACCAAAAACCGCACAAGTAATGAAGCCCCGTCGCCCATCCTGAGAGTTGATCCAGTTTATATGTTGCAGTAGACATTTCATACGAGTGCAGGACAGGAATAGTCCAGAGGCTATGGTGACGTACAAAGTTAAGACGTTGAAGCCACTTTCCCAGAGCAAGTCTGTTTAAATTACCCGGACGCGCAGCAGAGTTGTGTACATCACCAGGTGAAGCTTAAGGACTGGAAGTGCAGATTGCTCCTCAGTCCAGACGAGCAGATAGCCGCGATGTCTTCGACCATCCTTGGCGGACCGCTGGCCAGCACCCCAACATTATGGCCGTCAATCCCCAGCAACATCCCTGCACAGTTCAATTTGAGAATTTTAGGACAGCTAAGCAAGCATATTTAGACGAAAAAGCTTGTGGAATGAAAGCTTACTTTTGAGATCTGGACGATGCCCGAAGTGCACATTGGTGACCTGCTCTAGGGACCGCGTAGGCAAACTCTCCAGCTCTCTGTCCATGCCGCCTGTCCCCCGACCCCGAAGCAACGGTGCCGGCGACATCCCCGGCGTCGCCCCGTCCACGCTCTGTGCCGCCTTCGCCTCCTTGCCGCTGCTCCGCTTACTCCACAGGAACGCCGCGCCGGCCACGCCAGCGATGCTGACGCAGAGGAACAGCAGGCTCAGCATCGTTCTGGCCGCCCACGGGTACGCGTGCTCCTCGTCCCCGTTCACGGGGTACACGTAGAAGCGCTCCAGCACGGCGGTAAGCGCGAGGAAGACGGCGAACGACGCTGCCACTAGAACGGCATGCCAGAGCCAGCTGCTGTTCGGACCGAGCACCGAGGCCACGGGCGCGTCCCACAAACACGGCTTGAACCTCACCTCTTGACACGGCGGTTCATCGTCGGCGCGTTCTCTCGTTACGAAGGCCTCGATGCGCAAGTCGAGGCCGGAGATGCCGCCTGAGTCCGGGACGAGGAGCTCCAGCATGGCCAGTTCGGCCGACGTCTTGAAGACGCAGACGAGGAGAATGCTCGGCGTTTTTGCGGAAGCTTCATCAGGCGCCGTGCCGCTAATATGAATGTAAGCGAGCTCGCGGATGATGGAGATGAAGGGCGTGATGCCGATGCCGCCGCTGACCATCACCAGCGAGTCGTGCTCGTTCCCCAGGAAGCCCGTGGACGTAGCCGGGCTGTATGGCCCCTCGACGGAGACGTCGAGGCGTCCGTCGAACGACGGGGGAAGGGACGAGACCGTCTTGTACAGCTTCTGCGTCCAGTCGCCTCTCCTCCCGATGACGACGCTCAGCCTGTCGGGCTCGAACCTGCCGCTCGAGGTCACCGTGAACGGGTGCCATTGGAGCCGCGAGACGCATGGGACGTTGACGAAGAGCGTGCTCGTGGGCTCGAACCTCAAACCTGCAACGTGTATTACATCAGGTCAGCCGTCGATCAAGCTAGTGACAGTTGCGTGAGGTCGTGTTGCTTACTGGGGATTTTGGAGAAGTTGAGCTCGACGTCCTGGGACGGCAGGATGCGGGCGGAGACGAGACGGACGCGGTTGCGCGATTGCAGGCACCGGAGGCATCGGTCGACCATGAAGAGGAAGACGCCGGGCAGGACGTAGCAAAACGTGGTGACGCCGACGTGGAGCGCGAAGAAGACGACGAAGGGGATGTAGAGGTGGTGCGCGTAGTAGAAGAGCTCGAACATCCGGCGCCGGATGCGCGGCAGCGCCGTCGCCCACATCGCCAGCCCGCTCAGCAACGCCAGCTCCCCCGGGACGATCGAAACTCTCGTTCTTGCCCATGTCAACATCTGCATAACAAGCACAGTTTGTAAGTACTCTGAGAATCTTACAGACTTCTTATTATAACTAACTAAAGTACTATCTCGCGCAGAATTGGTTGTTACGGAGTGGAGTTGATCAGTCGATGCCCAGACAAGGATGTAGCAGAGCCCGTGAGCAGTGAAGAGGACCATAACGATGTGCCCCAGCCAGACATGGTACTTGATGCTGGATTCCGACGAGAGGTCGACGAGCGGCAAGAGCGGCGAGCCGCGTGCCACTGGGAAGAACAGAAGCACGCAGCATAAGCTCCCGACTGTGCCAAGCCGCATCCCGGCTTTCTGCATCTCCGCCTGCCACCTGAGAACATTTTGCACATACGTAATAGCGTACGTCAGTTTGCAGGGAGTTCTCGTGTTTCTATCGGTTTTCCAGGATTGCGTCGGCTGTAAATTGCTTACAGTTTCTCGCCTGGCTTGACGCGGATTTTGGAGAATTCGAGGCTGATGAAGGCGTAGTAGCACCAGACCAGGAGCGCCAGGAACATGAGCAAGAAGGCGAGTTCTATGCCTGTCACGATACCCAGTGGCCCTCCCACTAGCACGGGTCTCCTCCAGGCTGCCATTCCCGTGCTGAATACTCGTCTGCACAAATGGAACACGAAGACACGGAGTTTTTGCATCAGTTCTGTGGCTATATCGAAAAATCTGTCGAGATCGATCGCTACTTGTTTTTGGCCGAAATTGTCGCTACTTGCTTTTTTTAGCCAGAACTTTTCCGTACCTCTTACGGCTTTGGGCGTCAGGGTCACCCCCCTTCAGCAAATGCAGGTAAACACACGCAACAACATAGAGGATCACTACTGGAAGCACGAAGATCATGATCCTAGGCCCTGCAAAAACCGTGATGATGAAGAAGAAAAACCTCGTCAAGATCGGCAAACGGCGCGAGTTATACAATACCAAGCCGTGAGAGGCGGATCGCTAACCTTGTTTTCCAAACTTGGCGCCGTCGGTGAGCATCGCAAGCTTAGGCGCCCATGACGAACTGTAAGTTCTTGTTGAGAGCATGACCCACATCAGGATCCACCCGACGAACAGGACAGCGGCCAGAAGAAGCATGGTGTTCCTGGCCGCCGCCGTCGCCGCCGGCGCCGAGGGCGCGCGATTCTTGCCTCGATCTGGTGTATCTTCCATCACGAGTTCACGATCGATCTTCTGCTCCCAAGTCCTAACCCCCGTATTTGGCGATCATATACTCTTCGTTGTCAAATAGGTCGAGTAGAGTAGTAGACACACCTCGCCGCAGGACATATGAATACGTACGTGTGGGGTCCTCATATAGAAGGGCTGGCTGGAGACAGTGGCACATAATCTCGCCGAAAGATGGTGGCACAAAATCTTGTTTCCTCGCTTGTATCTATAGCTCTTTTGTACCGAGCCCGTAGGTGCCGAAACCTAAAAAAAAACAATAGCAATGAAGTTTCATTAATAGTAATTCATATCAATAAAAAAAAGATATAACACATCAATGAAATTTAATGACAATATCAATATCGATATTATTTCATTAATATTTCATAAATGACTTTAATGTAACGGTATTTGCCTAGAAGAAAAATAAAGATTTGAAAAAAATAAAAAGGGTGGATGTCGTGAATGCTTTATCATATACTCCCTCCGTTTCTTAAATTAGGTCTTGTACGGTTTACTTTGACCGAACCTTTTGACCAAGATTACTCTATCAATGTGTGACTTACGTGATACAAATCATAACTAGAAACAAGTACTTTTGAATATGAATTCAACGATATTTATTTATTTCACCAAAAATATACATTAATAGACTAATTCTTGATCAAATCTCAGTCAAAGGAGACAATACGTCCTAATTAAAGGAAAGGATGGCTTATGTATGTATCCTATCTATATCTCTATATGTACATCCAACATCTATGGATATCTACATCTATATCTATCTATCTATCTACTGCTAATTTAGAGTTGGTGGCCGTTCATCCATACCACCTCCTACCGCATCAAGGAAAAAAATAATGCTAATTATCTCTTTCCTTACGAAAATCAAAGTGATTTTCTCTTGCCTTAAAAGAAAAATAACTATTATTTCTTCCTTGAAAGGAAAATTTTCAAGAAAGAAACAACCAGAAAAATCAATGTGTTATCCCTTGCCTCAAAATAAGAAAAAAGAAGGTATTATCTCACTATTGATTATCTCTTGCCTCAAACAAAAATAGTAACGACCATTTTCTCTTGCCTCAAAGGAAGAAAAAAATCAATGTGATTATCACTTGCCACAAAATATATATCTAATTATCTCTTTCCTAGAAATTAAACATCAACAAGAGACTGGCTAGACCCTATACTTATGCTGATTGAGGACGACGACTATCCATACTCTACACAACCTCGTCAATAATGCTGTCTCGGTAGTTCTTTTACTCAACTCCTGTTACGCAGTACAATCAAAAACCAAGTTATTTGTTCTATTTCATAGATATTCAACATTATATCGGAGACATACTCGTTGCACAATCGCACTTTGACCAGTGCATTTCTGAAGTGAATAACACTTTAAATTGATAGGTACCTTTGCCACGTAGCAACGCAAAAACACCTTAGTAATTTCCCTTCACATGGAGGTTGGTGGAGGTTCATCCCTCTGCACCCAAACATAGTAATTTCCCTTCACATGGAGTCATGGACCACTGGAGCAAATAAATCCCACACACAAGGCAACAAATAAACCAACAATTTCCGACTCAGTCTCTCGGAGGTGCTCATAGGCGTGTGTGCGTTTGTACTATGTTTCTCAAAAAATAAACCAACAATTCCGAAATAAATAAAACAATCTTATCACATGTCTAAGGCAACGGAACAAGCTAAAATCTAGGATTTTCAAGAGTCTTTCGCTTGATTTCCAAGAAATGTAGTACGGTGTCTCGCGAAATTGTGCAGGAAAGATAAAAACACATCTTAATTTAGTTTTCTTCGCTCACGTAAATATGTATTGCTATATTATCTTGAAGAACACCGAATAAATTATAGGTGTGTGTGTCATTTGTATGTGATATTATGTGAGTATAAAAATTAAAAACTTACTCAGTACAGTAGGTTGGTAGACCATTTGTAAGAGCTTATATGTTGTGTTTGACGTGATATTAGAGTTATGCACCAAACGAAGTTCAGATAATGATCATTAATTCATCATTAGAAAGGATAACTAATCAACCCCAATACACGTATAAAAGTCAAACTAACCATTCCCACTTCACTTAGAAATACAAAAAAAATATCATTGTTAGAAAAAGTTGTGTTTGTCATTCTAAATCCTGATCCACCATTAAAACTTTAAAACATGAACCTGCCGGTTGGTCGACGTTTTGCATTGGGTTAATTTATCTTTGGAGGTAAAATTGGTTATTTATTTGAAATTAAAACTTATATTACCTTCCATACATTTGTCTTTATGTGAGATGGCCGAACATATGAAAATCTTGATCGATTGTCAACTAAAAATAGACTCTTAATTGGAGATGTGTTTTCCACTTTATTCCAGAAGGAGGACTGAGCAGTGATTCCCCAATCCCCAATCACTACTGTACTCGATAGAATTATTGTCAATATTATTGTCTCATCAAAAGTGCCATAATTCTGTTCAAGTTGCGTCGTGTCACGCCCGCTCCGTTTCTTTCTCCTTTGGTCAACCATGATGGGTTTTGCCTACACGAGCGAGTGACGTACGTGCAACCCCGTGCGAGTGGGAGACGGGTTGAGATGCACCGAGCGCGTACGCGTCCGTAACGGAATCCCGCCGTGCTTATCGGCTAATGAATGAGCAGAGACGGTGGCGGCCTGGTGGCGCCACTGTACGGCGAGCGGAAAAGACACCAGACGGCATCGCGCACCGAGCGGCGGGCGAACGAACCCCGGGGCTTGCTGCTGCCTGCGCGCTCCGCCCGTCTCACGGCTCCTGGCCTTTTTTTTTTTGAGGGCAGTCTCACGGCTCCTAGCTGGCCGGCACAATGGAATGAGCACACGCGGCAGGCCGCCAGGTGCCTTGTCGGGCCTTGCTTGCAGTTGAGCGGCCGGGTACGAGAGCAGTCCGCGAGCTCGAGCCCAGTAATGTTAAAGTGAAGACTGCTTGGCCTCACGGTGCAATTTGATCTTCCAAGGAAAATCGAGAATCCCCTATAAAGAAAAAAAATTCGAGAATCCTCTCAAAAAAAAAAAGCAAAATAGAGAAGGCCAGATAATTCCATTAACGCTAAAAAAGAAAAGAAAGACAATTCCATTAGGAAAAAAGAGAGCAACACGAAAATGGAACAGGAACCGCACGACTAGGGAGTGGAACAAGGAGGACGAGGAGGCCCCACCTGCAGCCTCAAGACGGCTCGGCCGTTTCCTGCCCCGCAAGAAAGAAGAGCGGCCCCCGAGCAAAGCAAAAGCAAACCCCGTCGCCTTCAAGAGCTTGCACACACAGAGACCCACGCCGCGGGGCTCTCACGGCCAGGTCTGGAAGCGCGGCTGGCGCGGCGGTGCCGGATCTCGGACTCCTCCGCCTCGGCCTCTCTGAATCGGTAAGCCCAAGCACCACTCTTCCCCTTCTAACCAGTGGCGCCTCCTAGAAGGCTGTTCGTTAAAGCTTCCATGTCGATGTGGCTTGTTGCTGCTTCTCGATGTCGCGATGGCTAGTTCTAGAGCCTTCTCCAGCCGCCGTTGTAACTGCTGCTCTCCCGCTAGTTCGATTCGATGCTGTCGCCTGATTAAGGGTTTGTCGTGCAAGTGTAGCATCCGGGTCTAGTAGTAGTTGGTGCCGTTGGTTTACAGTTCACTCGATTCTAGTTGGAGACGAGAAAATACCCGGCCGATTAACTTGATTTTGACTGTGCCGATGAATTATTGTTGCTCTGATTGGGAAATTCGGTGCTTGTGCCAATGCAGATAGAGAAACAGTTGCTAGCCGCACTCCTAATATTTCATGTTTATGTGAGATTTGCATTTCGTTTGATTTGTTTGGGCTAGTTGGCACCACGGAACTGAAGTTTTTGTGATTGCGAATTTTTAGATTTCTGCATTTAGAGAGTTATTTTCTGGTTCTACAAGCTTAATTTAGTTTCAGGTTAGTATGTGTATTTTGTGAGTAATAACCAGCATTTTCATACAACATTGTAGCTCTGCTGTTTAAGCTCTCTTATACATATGTTGTAAATGGCAAGTGAGAGATGAGATTATGGTTTGTCCTTGGTATTTTAGTCATGAATAATAGAGTTTTAGTTAATATCTATGTTGCTTTATTTATATTTCAAATCTGCATATTAACTAATTTCACATTTCAGGGCAGCAGTTTCCTTTTGCATCTTGGTGAACGCTTTCTGTGACTGAGGTAGTGCACAATGTCTGGGTTTGCAGCAATTTTGCGTCGGTCATGCCTAACAGCTGCTAGTGAGAATCTGATGGAAACATGTGTTGGGCCGTGCATGTATTCTGGTAATTCTTTGAGGTGGTTGAGCAGCTGTGCTAAGCAATCGACAAAGCCAGGCACTTCCATTCTTGGCCAGATCAAGGCAGTGGATAGTTTTGCTCCAGTCAATGGCATGTCAAGGGCCAGGATGATGCCCCTTTCTGCTCATATGGGAACTAATTGGTTGATTACTTCAAAGCCCAGGTTTAATGTATTGCCAGCACCGTTAGGTGTTTTAAGCATCCGCCGTGCATACTCCTCAGACACTGGGCATCCAGAAGTTTCGCAAAATATCCCAATTGTTCCTTCTACAGAAACCTCTGATGTTGGCACTGCAGGTGATAGTGGGACTACTTGGATTGATATCTTGGATAATGCTCGCACGTCTACTATTGATGCCACGACTGATGCAGGCAAGAAAGTTAAGGAGATGACGGATGCAATTACACCCCATGTACAACAGTTCTTTGCGGCAAATCCTGATCTAGAAAAGGTAGCTGTTCCACTTGGTGGGACATTATTTGGTACAGTGATGGCATGGTTTGTCATGCCTATCATCTTAAGGAGGCTTCATAAGTATGGCTCTCAAAATCCTATAACAGCACTTTTGGGCAACTCAACCAAGACGGATGCTTCATATCAAACTAGCATTTGGAGTGCAGTTGAGGATCCTGCAAAATATCTTATCACATTTATGGCGTTTTCAGAGATGTAAGGTTCTATTTAACTTTCCCTGCAGAACTTTAGGTGTTGTTCTTTAATCTGCACAGAAGTCTTTCATCTTAGATCAAATATATTGCCAAATGCGCATCTTATGGAAAACTTTCAGCGATTGATTATGATGGCATGGCATCTATCTTGTCCTTCTTTTTCGAAAGAAGGTGCCGAAAGAAACATCTCTAGATTGACTACATCTCTTTAATATTTTCCAAGAGAAATTTTCCATCAAAATCTAGGATGCCTTTTAAACTTGTTTCCCGATGATGATACAGCGGTACAAGATTCATTTATATTCAGAAACTGTATGAATACTTATGCGTAGGTTTTAGCCTGATCAACAGTTGACGTATTGTGTTCTTGCAATGCTCATTATTCTGATGTTTTCTGTTCCTCAGGGCTGCAGCTGTAGCACCAAGCATATCGCCTTATTTTCCACAAGCATTGAGGGGTGCATTTGTCCTCTCTATTGTCTGGTTCCTTCATAGGTGGAAAGCAAACTTCATCACTACAGCTATGACCAGCCAAACTGCCTTAGTTACTGATAAAGCTCGGTTATCAGCATTTAACAAGGTGTCGTCATTGGGACTGATTGCACTTGGAGTGATGGGTCTTGCTGAGGCTTGTGGTGTAGCTGTTCAGTCTATATTAACTGTTGGTGGTGTGGGAGGTAATGTTCGAGACCTTCTGAGGAATCATATATGATATGACCATATGAAACTCAGGAAAAATCGTATGCACTTAAAAAAAAGTAAAGACTTAATAACTGAATGCAGCTTGTAAAAGTAAGCACCGGATAATTGTAACTTTCTTCCTGTGCTTCTCAGACCGCAATAGCTCAGTATCTTCCTTTTCCTTTCCCAGAAACTCTATTACTTGTTTTTCTGTCGCCAAAGCCACATTTGTTTCTCTGGCCTGATATGATGTAGAAATTAGTTGCACAAAAGAGGCAGTCCTTTATATGGATAATTTGATATAAGGAATGGATCCTTGTTGGACCTTTCCAGTAGCCTTTTTTTCCGAAAAGGAGCGAATACCCCCGGCTAATGTAATTGGATCTTGTATAACTAATGTGTATTCTGGCTATGCATGCTAAAATGCAGAAATCTAGTGAGAAATATTACTGTCTTCAGCAATCTGCACACACGTACTAACTATGTCCAATATTCCAGCTCAGTATGAGGACTCCTTATATTTCATGACTGCAGTTGTTAATACTTCGAACAAACTGAAACTCTTATGTTGGTATAAACTGCAGGTGTTGCTACCGCTTTTGCTGCTAGAGATGTCCTTGGTAATGTGCTGAATGGGTTCTCTTTACAATTTTCTAGGCCATTCTCAGTGGGAGAATACATAAAGGTGCCTTCTCTTATCTGCTACAACCTTTTCTGGGCACATATTTTCTAGAACCATGAGTTTACCATACTTAGTAGTGTGAAATTTTATCGACTTGGGAGTGGAGAGTGCATGTGTAAACTTTTCATCGAGTATGTATAATAGATGTTGGTGGTAAACTGGTAATGAAAAATGTCCCTTCTCGATAGATGCACGTTAGTGCTAGTAAGTTGTCAGGTCACATTTAGCAATATGTGCTTGAAGCATGCCCTAGAAAAAAGAAAACTCAGTTTGAAGCATATAACAATAGTAATATGTTACAAATAACATCTCCAGCAAAGGAATACCAGGTAGGCAGGTACCAAGTCGTGGGTTGTTAAGAGGCTTTATGAAGCGAGGAAAAAGTTGTCATGTGACATGAAACTCTGCTCATATAGTTGTGAGCAACTGAGCACTATGTTCTTTTAATAAATACATTGCTTTGCTTAATTGTCAATATTCTCACGGTATTTGTGATTTCAGCACTTTATAATGCTAAATATGTGTCCCTAAGGAGTAAGTGTCTCATCTGTTTCCAGTAGTTAATGTGGGTAATCTGAGTGGGAAAGTGTAAATCAAGAAGTTTATGTTCACATATAATCATAGATA
This sequence comes from Brachypodium distachyon, assembly GCF_000005505.3. Taxonomy (NCBI): domain Eukaryota; kingdom Viridiplantae; phylum Streptophyta; class Magnoliopsida; order Poales; family Poaceae; genus Brachypodium; species Brachypodium distachyon. Next base: position 22,315,672 of record NC_016135.3, read on the forward strand.
TTCACAGTTTAGACTGGCCATGTATTTTATCTTTGCTTTGTTGTTGTTGATTTCTTGATCTCAAACCTATAGTTGCAGGCTTGCTAAGTAAAATATTTTCCTTTGTAGGCTGGATCAATAGAAGGCACGGTGGTTGAAATAGGACTCACTTCTACTTCATTGATCAACCCAGAAAAGCTTCCTGTCACAGTACCCAACTCTCTGTTCTCCAGTCAGGTATCCTCACAGCTTCTGTTCTGGATATTTTCTTAAATTAACACAAATTATATTCTATACTTATATGGTGACATCCGTAATGTGTCGCCATGCATACTTTCTGATTATCTTGCCATCTCTTCATTCTGTTGGTCATATCCTGATTTTGCTGGGTGGATTGCTGTTACCTGTTCTCTGGCGTCGTGTGGAATGATGTCATTCACAGTGTCTCAACGATAGGATGGACTTCCTCTCGTTGGTAACTTGTTCTTAAGGGTGCAAACGGGATCCCGCGAAAGTCCCGCTTCTAGTTCAATTCTCAAATCTCCTATTGAAATTCTGAACAAAATTTTGAATAGAAGATTTGAAAAATGAAGCGGGACTTTCGCGGGATCCTGTTTGCATCCCTACTTGTTCTGCAATGTTTTGACACATATATTTTGGTTAAGGCAAACTTAGCACATTGTCTGTCTTATACATATGATCATGGAACAATCCTATATGCAAGATTGCACTGCCCGGAATATGAAGAGCCCTTGATTCTTTACTCAATGCAAACAATCACACCATAAACAACATACTAAATGACTAGGAAATGTGACAGAGATAACGTGGGATCCTCTAACACATGTATCTCAGGTAATAGCAATTTTAGTGACTGGCTATACTTGAACAAATTCACATTACCAACACTGTAGATTTCATTTTTCACTGCTAAAGCTTGTGGGAGCTTAGGATTTCGCCAGACCCCACAGCTTGTGGGAGTTTTCAGCACCGCATACGCCGTTCTTTTGAACTTTGGGATTCTTCCAAAATGAACCTTTGTACTTTCAACCTCATTCCACTTGGAGCGAAGAAAAAACTTTTGTATTCAGGGTCTAACTCCTTCGGGACTTGGAATTATGCTCTTCCATGGGAACTTTGTACGTTTTGGTTGATTGTTAGTTAGTTAAATTATAACACAGGATTTTGTTTTGTATCTACTCCTTCGGAACTTGGACTGCTGCAGTGCTGAGGGAAGTTTTAAGTAGGGAAAAAATGGCTTGAAATGTTTTGGTTGATTGTTGTTAGTATATCCTAGAAATCTGACAATATGACAGTGCATGTCAAGAATAATGCTGTGAATTTTTTTCAGTGTTTTGTTTATTTCTTACTGTTTGGATAGGCTTATCAGTATCAAGGAGGGCTACCATCTCTCTTGGTATTGTTTGAACGATTTGCAGGTGATAGTAAACAAATCACGAGGTCAACTGCGACTTAGTGTGACCAAAATTCCTATAAGATTGGAGGATATTCAGAAGGTTCCTGCTATATCAGAGGAGATAAATGCTATGTTAAGGTCCAATCCAAAAGTTGTCTCTGAAACAGATGCTCCTTACTGCCACCTCTCGAAATTGGAAAGTTCATATGGAGAGCTCGTCATAGGGTGCATCCTCCAAAAAATGGTGTGTTCAATCTATCTATTTGAAATTATTACTCCCTCCGTCCAACAAAGGATGTCTCAACTTTGAACAAATTTGAATGCATCTATACACTCATGTCTAGATACATCTAAATTTTGACAAACTTGAGACATCTTTTGTTGGACGGAGGGAGTATATGTTTTCGATTTCGATAAGGCATTTGTAGCTCTATGCTACACAAAGCATTAGAAATTTATTAGGATGGTTAGGTGAAGATAAGTACTCACCAAATGCTCATAGTAAGCACCAGAATATTGGTCATGACTGTCATCCCTGCTTGTTGATTATACAATATACATGCATACTTGGGCACAGTTTCTCTTGGATACAGGTCCGTGATTGAAATCAGATGAAAATATGTGACATCAATGTTATGAACCCCTTTGGATTAATGCCTTGGCATAGATTGGTGATCAAAACTTACTGGATTACATCATATCAACTTGTTCTGTTGAATCCGACTCGCAAGCTGTTAGTGCTATTGAGCTGTGCTGCAACATGACCGGAATGTAGTGTAACATATTGTGTCTCGGTAGATCTCCATAATTCATGTTCTACTGCTCGTCTGTCCAACTTTAGCATTTTGATGTTGTACAGTTATACCGCAAGGACCTATTTACGAGCCTGTAGCCTGTGGTAGTGTATTCGCCTATATGATCCATGTTAGTTCATAGTTGCTTATTGTCACCAATTGATCACAAGGGCGAGAACAATGCTTTCAGTCTTTTGTAACCTGTTCTACTAGTGTAATTTTGGAGTACTTGTCATCGTTTGTGCTTTCGCTTTTGTTTCTGACATGAATCTCTTGCACACTTTCAGAGAAAGGATGAGTTGCTATATACAGAACAAGATATTCTTTTGAAAGCTGCTAAGATCATTAAGTCACATGGTGTTGAATTGGGAAGCACCACACAATGCTGTTGATTCTGATGTTTCTCAAAACTTAAGTAGGGTAAGTGTTTCAATGTTTTGCTGCTTTCCCTTGGATTATTGCTTTTCGCATAGTAGCTGTTGATACTTAATGCTATTTTAAGTTGTTCCTTCCTTTCCATTCACACAATTTATATTTTGCATTTACCAGTTGTAGCTTAAATGTGACTGGACTGGACTTTGCGATTCCAGTTCTCTCAAAATCAGAAAGGTGCCCATTTTGCATGCAGACAGTTCCAAATTGTGTTTTCGCATGTGCGTGCATGCATGTTTTTTTCTTTTGGCTTAATGCAATCTATGTAACACACTAGAGGTTATGGAATAACTTGCATGTCAAGGCGCAATTTGTCATGCCAACATGTTGCCTTCCCTACATTTTGACAATGCAAAAAGGTACTCCCTCCGGCCGGAATTACTTGTCGAAATATTACATATATCTAAACGTTTTTTACACATAGATACATCCGTATTGGGGCAAATTTGAGACAAATAATACCGGTCGGAGGGAGTATAAAATTTTGCAGACAATATTAGTGATCCGTTTGCTAGAAATTACCCAGGCCACATGTTGGCAATGCCAAAATTTGGTAAAGATATAATGGTTGCCAATTTTTTTCCGAAGCAAATGAATTGGGTCCCAATCTTGTGGGCAAGCCAAAAATTGGTTGCAGACCAAGCGAGGATCTATACTCTAAGCCAACAAGAAGAACAATAATTGCATTTCAAGTACACAGTTGATCTCTATATTGGAGTTTGGCTACAGTTTCGGGATAAGTTGCATTTGTAAACTCTTGACGAGAGTTTTGCATCATTGGCAGGTGAATCTCGTTAGTCTGCAGAAGTACATACGCGGTGGGTAGGAAATTTTGCTTGGTGTGCGAAGGCAAGGACCCTAGTCTTGCTGTCTTGCATGTCTTCAGACCTCGACTCCATATACCAACGTTTTCTTTAGAACCAAGGTCATGTTCCACTTCTGTTGCTAAACTTTGCATGATACATCATCCAGTGCCGGAGAATACCACTGTCCACTGTTGAACACTTTTCTACGAATGCCGATATTGGTAAGCGGTGCTTTGTGAAGTGTTTAGTACTTTGCTATTGTATATTTGACTCTCCTGACGTATTCCGTACCCGCGTTTTGCACTGAAGTTTGCGGTTTACCAACTTCCCGCTGCTACTCCAGGCACCTCTATCTTCCTATTTCGCCGTGGAACTCTAAAATACTGCGCTTGAAGAGGCGTGGTATCAGTTTTGTCCTGAATCGGTAATCGGTGTCAGGGACCACATAGGACACACGTCGTGCTAGCTTGTGTACTGTTAAATTCGATAGTATATGCAGCATATGCTTGTCAGCTTGTGGATTTGTTTTTCTATCCGGAGCACATCAGTAAATCAGGAAGAGGCTATAGATTCATGCAAGAGGATGGAGCCCATGAAGTAATTGTTGTAGTATTAGTAAAATGTGATCTCTCCCATGATCTTTTCCAACAAGTATTGGATTACCACTTGTGTTTGATACAAGAGTCCAAGTAATTTCGCCATCCATATTATCAAAAAACTTGCATGGCATACCCTTAGTGAAATGCCCTCACGAGCTACAAAGGCATTAATCCGTCTACCATAAATTTTCTTGCATTTGTGTACAGAGCGGCGCACATCGACATTTTAGACTTCTGTAAGGAATTATTGACACTACAGAGAGCGTGAAATATTGTACTCTCAAGGTAGCTATTTTTTTTAAAGAATATATATTTTTAATCATTTTAGAAAATAATACGCGTTTTTGAAAAAATTCAAAAATAATACGGTCTCGGTTTCGACTAGGCCTAATCGGCTTGGGTCAGACCGATTAGTCCCGCTGCCCAGCCCAGGAGCCGACAGGATGCTCGTGGGCTTGGGAGAGACCGACAGGCCAGTCGGCCTAGCCGTGGACGATATCTGCATGTTGGTGTTCCTGGAGTCGGTGGGCCACCACGACTTCATCCACCGCTCGGCCGCCATGCTGGGCCCCGTCCTGGGCCGCTTCGTCCACGAGGCCATGTCCTGCCTCGACGCCCTCGCCGACCGCGTCCTCCCTGGCGCTGAGGAGCCAGGACATGATCCAGCTGGTGCTGGAGGGGAACGAGACGGCCAAGTACATCATCAACAAGAGGCACCTCTGGATCAGGGTCTACGTGCAAGGCACTCCTCCTCCCTGCATGACTGATCCCATGCATAGATCAAGCTGCATGCGTATGCATGGAACTGGAGCTTGACCAAAATCATCCATCGCACAATTACTACTACTACCGGTTTGCTGCTGCTAAGCTGCTGCCAGTTACTCCCTCCATTTCACAAAAAATGACGTCTACGTTTTTCGAGGTGGAATTTAGGTGGAATTTTGACCAACGATTAGACCAATTGTATGTAGATTATATGTTACAAATTTTATATCGTTGGAAAGGTTTTTGAAATACGAATCCAATGATATAATTTTTGTAACACATAAGATTCAAATCATTAGTCTAATTGTTGGTTAAAATAAAATCTTAAAATGCGTGCGTGCCATTCTTTGTGAAATGGAGAAAGTACTAGGCTACTAGCTGTATACAAAGCCGACTGTTTAAAAAAAAAGGAAAAACGCAACCAGACAGTCTTGCCGTAGCCGACCAGAGCCTCCCGGCGGCCGACAGGGCCTAACGGTTTGGCCCATATCGAGTCCGTATTATTTTTGAAATTTTTAAAAAGTGTTATTATTTTTAAAAATATTAAAAGTTCGTATTTTTTTTAAAAAATAGCCTCAAGGTAGGCAACGCCTTTTGCGTTGGCATGTGGGAACCTCTTTTCTTGCCCATGTGCATGCTGGCAAATGATGTTCCTAGGAACGACGGTGTGCCACCTGTTGAACCCGCCTCAAGGGGCATTGATAGCTCTGTCGTTGATGGTTCGGAGGAATCAATGAACACTCTCTACATCACCTTAAACTAACAATTATGTCCAGGAACATGGGGCCGGTAGATTTGGTCGTCCCTATTGACAGAAAGCAAGCGCAGTCGTACGCAAGCTGTCGCTGGGTATGCTTTCGCTATTGCTCCGGTACTTGCGGCAGGCGGAGGTGAGCCACGTCGGGTATACCAGAAAAGAAGTAAAAACTGACGCGCGGATCCGATTTCACACACAAGCACATCTCACTTGCCCCCACACCAGAACGTGCGCCATGTCCCTCCCGAAGTCTCATCCCCCGTGTTGGCTGAATACCATCACATGGAAGTATGGAACTAGTTCCAGGCAAAGCTTTCCCGGAGTCCAAATCCCAGACCCACATACCACAACATCAAAGAACAGGGAGCCTGCTGCCTGCCTGTCCTGCGCTTCAGCCCCGTCGCCGTCAGCTCCGAACACGAGACCGGAGTAGACGCGGCGCATTGGGGCAGGCGAGCAGCAATGATGTGACCGAAAATCAAGTCCGGCCAAAACTTCGAGTTCTTCTTCTACCTATGTGACTCGTGAGGCGCAAAACAGCACGGCCGGAGATGACCAACGAGGCTCGTTTGTTATCTTCCAAGAAGAATAATACAAGTGGAGGGAAAAAAAATTGAATAGTCCTATTTTCCTCTGCCTAGACTACTTGGCTGAACTCGCCTTCCCTGCATACACCCACGTCGATGGTCATCGTCTTCTTACCCTCCTTGGGCGACGTCAGCACCCTACAGCAATTTCTTCTGGGTGACTGCAAATCCATGTGAACCATGCATCAGTAGTAAACTTGCAAAGCACCAAAAACAATACTAATTTAAAACACGTCAGCAAATCGTCAATTAGCATAGTCAACCAGACCTAGCACTGCAATCATCTGGTCAAAAACAATTCTAGTCATCGCATACAACGTTTTTTTGGTTTAGTGCTCTGTAAATAGCAATCCGTGATGTGTCACTATATATGTGCATATACTGAAAATGGTGCGATTTTCCCCTTGTACTCTCTAAATAGCAATTCATGATGTGTCATCAATATATATACTGAAAAGGAAATGATTTGGTATAGAGGATTAATTACCCGGTCCCAAATCCCTGGGTCGGGCTTCTTTAGCACGACAATGTGATCGAGATGCGCGTCCGGGTCGGTGATATTCCAACGGCACGCGGGCCGCGTCTCGTTCGCGGGGCGCCACCGCTCGTAGCGCGTCACCGTGGTCTCCCCGCCGCCCGCGCCCGCCGCGCTCCGTGCCGCCGACGACATGTAGTACACGGCGGGCTTGTGGCACGGGGTGCGCGCCAGGGGCCTCGTGTTGAACGCGTAGGCCGTGTAGTCGGCGCGCCGGTACCAGTTGAGGAACGTCCGCGCCGGCATCTCCATCTCCCGCGGCGAGGTGACGCCCCTGGACACCAGCACGGCGAACCCCCACGCCACCGACACCGTCCAGCGGTTGGCGCCGTCGTAGCAGATGGACTGCTGCATTATCCCCGACTGGTCCAGCCTCACGGGCCCGTTGAAGAGCCTCCGCACGGCCGCCGGGCGCGACGCCGCCCTGGGGAACAGCGGCTGCACGACGTCGAGGTGGTGCAGCGTCACGATGGGCGCGACCGGGTGCGCGGCGAGGAGGCCCAGGAGGTCGCCGTAGACGTCGTACTGGTGGAAGCCCGGGTGCTTGGTGAGCGGCACGCCGAGCTCCGCCATGCACGCCTGGATCCGGTCGTCGCTGCCGTAGAGCGCCGGGTAGCGGCGGATGCAGCCGTCCTGGATCCGCGCGAGCGCCTCGGCCAGCGGCCTGCTGATGGCGAACCCGCCGCCGCCGTACGCCATCCCGTAGGAGAAGTAGATGTTCTGCAGGTGGCTCTCGGAGAGGGAGCCGATGTAGTAGGGCTGGCGGTGGTCGAACTTGTTGAGCACGGTGAGGAGGTTCTCGGGGAAGAAGACGGTGTCGTCGTCGCCCATGACGAACCACCGGACCCCGGGCAGGCCGAGGCGGAACGTCTCGGAGACGATGCGGGAGATGCGGATGGCGGAGCGGTGGCCCCGGCGGTGCGTGTAGGGGAAGGCGGAGGTGTCCGAGGAGATCTTGATGGCCGGGAGCCCCGTCCGCGCCGTGGACATGTTGGACTCTCGCACCTCGCGGTCCAGCCACACGTAGCCCCGCATGGCGCCGCGGGGCCGCCACCACACCTTGATGTACTCCTTGCGCTTGTCCCAGAACCGCGACGACGCCGCGATGCCGAACACCACGTGCTGCAGCGTCGTGGGCGCCATGGACGCCGCGGCCGCGGCGGCGGGGGCGGCCTTGTCATTCTCCGACGCGGTGCGGTTGGTGAAGGTACGGCGGGAGATGGCGAGGGAATCGGGCGTGCAGGAGGAGGAAGACGAGGACGCGGAAGAGGAAGCGGCGGAGGCGAGGAGGAGGTGGAGCGTGTAGAAGAAGTAGAGGGCGGTGATGGGGAGGAGGAGCAGGAGGAGGAAGCGGAGGAAGGAGCCGGTGGCGGTCTCCTTACCGCCGCCGCCGCCGCCCTTCATTCCTGGCGCCGTGGCTGCTGCTGCTCGCCGCCGCCCGCCGCCGTATTCGACGACTTCCTTACAAATCGGTCGGCGGCAAATAGTCCTCCTCCTACTCTACTGCCTCCTCAGCCGGCGGGTGGACTGACAGGTATCGATCGAGTCTGGAAAGGAGTTGGGGGCTTGGAGATTTACCCGGGCGGGGGTGCGTGGTCAGCCGCGGGAGAGTGCCAGGTCGCCCATTCCCCCCGCGTGTTGCTCTGGGTTCTGGTTCTTGCGCTAAATCTAGTATCTCACTCCCTTCTCTTCTCTTCTTCCAAGTTAAGTGAGTGGGATTTTCTCGCCGCCCCCTCTGCTGCTGGGTGCGGTGGGGTGGGTAGTTGGGCGGCTGACGGTGGGGAGGGGGCCTGGTTCTATATCTAGGTCCGCCTTTTCTCTTGCGGTTTTGCCCCTTTTTGAGTTGAGTTTTGCTGCACGTCCTACAGCTACTGAAGTGCTGGTGGCTGCACACAGAAAGGCGTGGGAATCACAGCGCCACGCGGGATTTTAATTATGGATTGGCTGCATTATGTAAATCTGAGAAGTGGAGATTTGGTATTCATGGAGGTGCATTGATGCGCCTACTATTGTTGCACGGTAAGCAGAGTAGTCCGCTGAATATAAATGTCGGGAGCGGCCAAACAAACGGTGGGGTCCTGTGCCGCCTACCAGGCTTGAAGCATCGGCAGAAAAGGTTTGTCCCGATCGAGGTTTCGATCCAAGATCCATAACGTTACGTTGGCCACTTTGTTGGACGATGGCAAGGAGTGTAGGACTCCGTCTCCCCAGCGGTTACGTGCTACTACTCGTAGCAGAGCTTAGCCATATCGTCCTCTCATGATCTTATCTAGCTGACCAGCAGCTCCCAACATTGCTTTTGTTTTTGCAAGCTGCGTCTTCATGTCGTGATCTATTGGGACGACCTCAAAGCTGGGGCTCCTGCTCAATACGAGTGGCATACAGTATCGTGTCATCACGTATACATGATTGGTCTGTGGTTTATTTGTTTTGGACTGTCTGAAACTCACGCGCTGCTGTCTGTATATGGGTCTCATGCATGTGTGTTTGGTTGTTCTCGGGTTAGTGGCGAACAATGGCAAGTGTAGCAATATATAACTCCATCCAGAGAAATTCCGAACCAGTGCGCTTACTATAATACAGAAAAAAAGATGATACATTCTGCTTCTACCTAAGACTATACAGATGCTGATAGCTACGGTGCCATGGGAAATGAAAAAGAAAAGACCACGAAAGGGACGGGGCAACTCCATTATCGCTCATCCTACTACGGAGCACTCATCACGCGCCTGCCACTGATAAGTGATAAATGTTAGTGTACTCACTTGGCGACGCATTCCCCATATCTCCGACGTACCCCAATTAATGAGTGACGTATACGAGATTGTTAGTACGAGCTTATGCCAAACAGATGCCAGTTTCTTCAGAACTTCGAAACGCTGCAAGTGAGAATTTCTCCTTCACACGGTGTCATTCTCCACCCTTAAGTCAGAAGTAGCTCATCTCGGAGGAAAGATGCATACAGCTCTATGTTTAGTAAGCAGAACGTGTAGCTAACAAGCAGCCGGATATGGTGCACGCTCATGCAGAAAAACGTACGTATCCAGGAGGAAGGAGGCGGTGGATCTCAAAGAAGATCCGGGTAATAAGTGCTTGCGCGGCGTCTTGCGGAAGAACAAATAAAACGGCAGTGAATCGGTTGGCTTTCCACCATCCCAGGCGGCGTCGCCTTCGGCTCGGCTGCGCCCGAACCTTTCCGAGCCCGTTTCCTTTGCCGTTTTGCATCCATTCCTTGGTCAAATCGCATCACGCATGGCCGGGCATGTTGGTGCAGAGCGCAACAATTCTGCTAGCCCATTTTCCAGCCATGCCCAGGCTCACATAAGAAACTTGCTTAAATCGGTGTAAGCGTGCTGCGCTGGTCCCTTTCCATGTCCACCCCCACGGTCCACTCTTTTTGGAGGAAAGAAACTAAGTGCGCATGCTCTCTGTCGTTTAGGAGTGTCAACAGACTTTTGTCAAAAAAAAAAAACTCTCTTGAAGTGACACACGACCTAAAAAACATGTTGCCTCTTGTGATGATTGTGAGTGGTCAAACTCTGTAGTCCTCTTATTTATGCTTCAAAAGGAATGGACCATCTAATCACGAAAATATTCAAAGATAGATGAACCATTCCGAGTTACTATATAGTGGGATCACTACTATAATCAGCCAGATGTAAGTCTGGCTAGCTTTACTGCAAGTTGACATAGCTTCCCCGCGGGCGAATTGTCTATCATTGCTTCATGTGATCGGGAGACAGGAAGGGTCTGTTTGGCTCTTTCGCTCGTGATTCCGCAAGGATTTCTAGCAAGCACAAGCGACAGAGCCTGCAATGGCATGCTACGTGTTTGGTTGTTCAGCTTTGCTACTAGCTAAACGGTTGTTACCGTGAAGGCAGCAGTTACCATCACTTTTCTCTCCTTCTTGCCGACGGAAGAGAGCCAAACGGGCCATCCTGATTAGGCAAGGATTTTCTTAATCGAGATTAGTTATAGACTTGCTAAATACTTCAAGCCAACACCATCAACAAGGACATTGTGCACGTAGATCGACTTGGGGGGTGGTGGTGGTGGTGGGGGGGGTGTTCACCAGGAATAAACTGTACTTCCTGTTCAATCTGCCATGCCGCCATCCACCTTCTCTGCAGGTCGGCGCCTTCGCTCATCGCTAGCCGTTTCTTGGCACAAATGGCGTCATCAGCCTACTCATGTCGTGGGAGAAAATGTCATAAGGGAGTAACATTGCGGAAAGTCGCGTAATGATCTGGAACACTCATCCACAGATACACGCAAAGAAGAGGACCGTCACGGCTGCCGATGCAGCTGCCCTGGTCCTGTGCCCGTCGCCATTTGCCGCGGCTCTAAGAAGGGCCACCGCCCCAACTTGTCGGCACCCCTTGTCGGGGATGATCCCGGGCAGTGTCATTGACGACACATTTTAGCCGAGATGACGAAGGAAAAACCGGCACAAGCATGTAAGCCGAACTGATACTAAGCCGGCATACCAAGTGTATGCCGGAAAATGTATCTTGTCTCATGTGATTGCAAAATAAGCATGAGTATTCTGATCTCGGCTAGCGCCGAGATGTCTCAACGGTCTTATCCTCATCGCATGGCGCAGAGTAAAGCAGCGCTATCTTTATCACGGAAAACCAGTCGCTGCTTACATTGTAGTGCCAGGCGACTGCACAAAGAAGAACCGAAAGAGAATTGATGACGGAAGCTGGCAGGACGCTGCAGTACTTGTTGCCAAACGCCAGGAAAAGTAAAGTTGTCTTGTCTCCTGCGGTGCCACCCGGAGGAAACCAAGGCGCGTGCCCGACGGGGACTTAGAGCACTACCCTTTCCTGCAAAGGGATCGGCACACTTAAACATTTAGGGTTTTCCCCTTCTTCTTCTTCTTCCTCAAGAAAACTGCTCAAGGAGCACCATTATAGATCTCGGTATCTCGGCTTATACAACAAAGCAGGAGTAGGAGTCTTACCTCGACAAGAGGGCTCCGAACCTGGGTAAATCTGTGTGTGCTCGTGTGTTTGTGCGTGTTTTTCATCACGTCCTCCCTCCTCCGGATCCTCCTTCGTCCATCGGCCCCAACATAAGCCATCATACGGCATCTGCCGTGACACCACCACGACAGTTGGCGCCCACCGTGGGGCCAGCAGCGGCGCTGGCTGGAGTTTCATCCGGACGGGAACCTTCCTCGTCACCGGAGAGCGCGTGGTCTCCGGTTTGGTCCAGAGATTCGGCTCTCTGGGCTTCATCGACAACAACGCGAGCTGCTTCAACAACGCGCCGCTTCCCTGCGCAGGTCGCTTCATCAACTTCGGCATGCATGAGGTTTATGTCGCCACAGACAATCCTTGCAGGTACCCCGAGCAGGTGGTGGTGGCTGAAGATCCCCTTGGAGAAGCCGGCATGTCGACTGTCCCGCTGACCGTGTGGAGGTCATGGTGACGGCTCACGGCGTCGATGCTGGCAAGGGCACCGTAGAGAGTGGCGCGGTCCCAAGCAAATCCGGCAAAATGGCGAAGTTCCCCTTGGAGAAGCCGGATAATGTCGCTGCTCAAACCGGCACGTCGGCTTTGACGCCAAAGCCGATTCAGCTCCAGGTCGCCATCGAACGGCTGACCATGCCGGTGGCGTCAAACGCTAACCCGGCCCAGCTGGAGTTGGAGTTGGAGTTGGAGCGCCAAACATTGCTGAAGGAAGCTGTCGATGTGGCTCACGCTCGGCAAGAACTTGATATTTCGCTCTGTGAGTATAACAAAGCCATGGTCTCAATTCTACCGCATTGACTAATCCTAGCCGAGTTGGGGAAGTGCGTAACCGTGGCAGGAACTTGAACGCTGAGATAGCTAGAGATGGCAGGGGATGCCTGCAGTGTCGGCAAGTTTTGCCTCGGCACTGAAGCCGAAATACAACACCCCTGTCAAGAATCTCAGGGCCGCCGAGGGTGCGGCTGAAGAGTTGCTGAATCTCATGGGAGAGGCACTTCGGCTGCAGCAGTTGCGGGTGAAGGAGTTGCTCCGCACAGCTAACAAGCAGAATGAGGCATACATGAGATTGCATGGCAAGCCCGGTGCATCTCAAGTCATTCACTCGGCAGCAGGCGCTGATGGCCGGGCTGACAAGCAAGCGTCCTCGCCTGGTGGCAAACGGGACAAGAGTGTCAACTCAGGCCGAGATAAGCGCTTAGAGCATTATGACCCGGCTCTGGCCGAGAAGCAAATGGTCAGGAGAGTTGATGACAGCCAGAGTGGTCTGCGTGTCGGCAACAGTCGCCGAGATCAGCAAGAGCGTCGCTTGGTTGGTCATGTACACCAACCTCGGGGTCCGGCACCCAATACTGTTGCAGGTCAGCAGGGTGTCGGGCGCAACCCCCTGTAGCGAGGTGAAAATCGCCGGCAAGACCGTTACGATGACGGGTACTCGGCCATGGGTGATGAAGGTTATCTCAGGCGAGAACGTGATAATCTCGGCCCGCTCGGAGCCTGAGTTGGGAACCGGCAAGTGTCGCCATTGGATGCCCGGCATCGGCTCGACAAAATATATCTGTCGGAGCTTTTGGAAGAACAAGGCCCTCCGGGACCGTATTGTTTCGCGCACCGGATCATGAGGGAGACACCAGCCCAGGGTTTTCAGCTGCCCAGGGGTACGAGAACATATGATGGTAGTACTAAGCCAGAAGATTGGCTGGAAGACTATGTCACTGCGGTGCATGTGGCAGGCGGTAGCCGCAAATGGGCGGTACGTTATGTACCCAGATGCTGGTAGGGCCGGCAAGGATATGGCTGAACAATTTGCCGGAAGGTAGCATCAATTGCTGGATAGACTTTGAAGAAGTTTTTGTCAGCAATTTCACTATCACTTACAAGAGGCCAAATCGCTTGTCCATGTGTAAGCAAAGGGACAACGAAACTGACCGGGATTACCTGACAAGATCGAACAACCTCCACAATTCCTGTGAAGGGATAGTGGAGTCGCAGGGCATCGCATGGTTTGCCCAAGGATGCCGACATGGCACCATGTTGTGGCAGAAGCTTCAAAGCGAAATGCCGGCAACTCTGTCTGAAATGATCAAGATCGCCGACCTGTATGCGCTCGATGATCCGACTCAGCCATCGCTAATGCCGGCAGAACCGCAAAGGGAGCAGCCAACATACAATCCTGCCGGGGCATTCCGGAGGAACGATCATCAAGACCATCGCAACAAGAGAAGGGACGACAGGCCGGATTACCGGTATGGGTCAGCCCATGTCGCCGCTATTCAGAATCAACTTGATGCCAGCTCTAGCCAGCGTCAAAAGACTGGAAATCAGCAGTGGGTCAAGAAGGGAGAGCAAAAGAAGCCCTGGCAAGATAAGCAGAAGTATACGTTCGAGGTGATGCTGGATCAGCCTTGTTGTTTTCACACGACTAATCCCAGCAAACCGGCAAATCACACAACCCGGCAGTGCAGCTGGATGCAGCGGGCCGAGAAGGGTGAGGCGAGTCGGTTGCCCCCTCCTCCACCGCTCACAGGCGCTAACGCACAGATCCAAGGACCTCCTTCGGCAAACAATGCTGTCAACCAGGTGGAAGACCAAGGTATCCCGGAATATGCCGGAAGAAATGAGTACAAGGAACACCACCAGAGCTACATGATCTTTATCACGGAACCGACTGATAAGCAGAGTCAACGCAGGCGGGAGATGGAAGTCAATACTGTTATGCCGGCGGTACCTAAGTTTATGTACTGCTTGGAACAGGAGTTCAACTAGAGCCGAGCAGATCATCCCAAGGTCATGCCAAATCTCCTGGTGGACATGCTCTGGTGGTTGACCCGACACTCATCGGGCCCGACATTAACGTCAAGTTCACTCGGGTTCTCATTGATAACGGGAGCAGCATAAACATCATGTATCGGGACACGATGCTCAAGCTCGGCATTACTGATAACATGCTTGAGCCTAGCCGTATTACCTTTCATGGTATTGTGCCGGGAGTGTCTTGCGCCTCGGTAGGCAAGATCCGAGTTGACGTCTTATTCGGCACCAAGGAGAACTGTCGGACCGAGAACCCGGTGTTCGAAGTAGTGGACCTTAGTAGTCCGTACCATGCACTACTTGGCAGACCGGCATTGGCCAAATTCATGGCGACTACCCACATTGGTTATCTGAAGATGAAGATGCCAGGGCCAAATTGTAACATAACCATTACTGGCAACTACAAGCGCTCGATAGAGTGCGCGGCGGCAGGGTCTGCTTTGGCCGAGTAACTAGTCATCGTTGGTGAGAAGAAGAAGTTACAAGAAACTGTTGCGTTGGCCCAGGCGGCACAGATTGGCCTGCCGGCAATGACCAATCCACATGGAAGTGTGGTTTTTCAGGCAGCCAAGGAGACAAAGAAGATACAGGTCGACAGTGAGTTCCTGGACCGCACCGTCATCATCGGTGCCGGCCTGGGTGCGAAATAGGAAGGCGAGCTCACCAGCTTCCTCCGTGAGCATCGGGATATCTTCGCATGGTCAAATAAGGACCTGTCGAGTGTGCCGAGGGAGTTGGCTGAGCACTCATTACATGTCAGACCAGACGCAAGACCGGTGAAGCAGCCCTTCGACGCTTCGCCGACGATAGAAGGAAAATCATATCGGAAGAGATATCCCGGCTTCTAGCTGCTGGCTTTATCATGGAAGTATTACATCCCGACTGGCTGGCAAACCCGGTCATGGTCGAGAAGAAGAAAGCCGACCCAACTGCTGCTAAGGTGTTGCGCATGTGCATCGACTACACCAGCCTGAACAAGGCATGTCCCAAAGATCCTTTTCCATTACCTCGGATCGATCAAGTGATCGACTCCACTGCAGGGTGTGAGCTGCTGTCGTTTGTAGACGTGTACTCTGGTTTTCACCAGATACCGCTGAATCCTAATGATCAAATAAAGACATCATTTATCACCCCGTTCGGGGCTTATTGCTATCGTACTATGCCGTTTGGTTTGAGAAATGCAGGGGCTACTTATCAAAGATGCATGTAGAAATGCTTGCACGATCAACTCGACAAAAATGTGCAGGTATATGTCGACGATGTCGTCATAAAAACAATAAATCATGAGCAATAAAGACACAAGTGGCCGGATCGCAAAATGGGCTATTGAGTTAGCACCCTACACGCAGCAGTACGACAGACGGGATGCCGTAAAATCTCAGGCTCTGGCTGATTTCCTGGTAGACTGGGCCGAGATGGAATATGAGCCACCGCCACCTGAAACTAGCTACTGGAAAATGCATTTTGACGGCTCCAAAATGAAAAGT
Source organism: Brachypodium distachyon (assembly GCF_000005505.3). Taxonomy (NCBI): domain Eukaryota; kingdom Viridiplantae; phylum Streptophyta; class Magnoliopsida; order Poales; family Poaceae; genus Brachypodium; species Brachypodium distachyon. The sequence continues at coordinate 22,331,617 of NC_016135.3, forward strand.
GGGCTTGCTGCCGGCATAGTCTTAACTTCGCCTAAGCGCGATCAACTTAAATATGTGCTGCAAATTCATTTTGCGGCATCCAACAATGTCGCCGAGTATGAGGCACTTCTGCACGGACTAAAGATGGCAAAAGATATTGGAGTTTGTCGGATTCAATGCTTTGGCGACTCGGACTTGGTAGTCCAGCAAGTTTCCGGCAATTGGGATGCATTGGATGCCAATATGGCGCTATACCGCTTTCATGTTCAAAAGATCAGTGGTCACTTCAAAGGGTGCGAATTCCATCATATACCACGTTCGGAGAATGAGGCAGCCGACACGCTGTCGAAGCTCGGCTTAACGCGACAAGCTAACCCGTCTGGTGTGGCATTGGAGCATTTACGCAAACCATCCATCAAGCCCTCACCAGAATCGGAGTTAGTTTTTATCCCAGCAAGCTCAGAAGCTGACGCCACCCCAATGGACATTGACAGTGGCAGCGGTTCTGGTAACCCGGGGACTGAGCGTCCTAACTCGACGGAAGCAATGGCGGTTGAGCCAATGGAGATAGACGAACCAGACGAGCCGGTTTTTGCCACTCGCCCCATGCCGGCTTGGGCACAACAGATAATGTCTTACCTCAAGGATGGGAGTCTCATGGAAGAGGAAGTGTCGGCAAGGCAAATTCAGAGAAGGGCAAAGGCATACACTATCATCAATGGCGAACTATACAAGAGAAGTGTTACTAACGTCTTGCAGCGATGCGTCGAGCCGGCAGAAGGGCAAGAGATACTGTGAGATATACGGTCACCATGCATCTTCAAGAACATTGGTGGGCAAGGCATTCTGGCACGGTTTCTACTGGTCGAGTGCGCTACAAGAAGCAGAAGACATGGTCCGAAAATGCAACGATTGCCAGAGATATGCCAGCAAGATTCACATGCCGGCATCTGAGCTCAAGACTATTCCAATCACTTGGCCTTTTGTTGTTTGGTGTTTGGATATGGTGGGACCTTTTAAGCGGGCGCGAGGAGGCATGACGCATATCTTGGTCATGGTTGACAAGTTCACCAAATGGATTGATATAAAAGCCGATAGGAAAGTGTGACGGCAAGACGGCGGTATCATTTCTGAAAGACATCATATTGAGGTACGGTTACCCGCACAGCGCCATCACGGATAACGGCACAAACTTCGCGGAAGGACCTTTTGCACGATTTGGCGCGGAAAAGAAAATCCGGCTAGACATCGTCTCCGTGGCACATCCTCAGTCCAACGGACAAGTTGAGAGGGCAAACGGCATGGTTCTAACCGGCATAAAACCTCGATTGATTGAGCCACTGGAACGCACTCCAGGATGTTGGTTAGATGAACTCCCAGCTGTGCTATGGAGTCTCAGGACAACTCCAAATCGCTCTACAGGCTACACGCCATTTTTCCTCGTATACGGGGCGGAAGCTGTTGTGAGAGCCCGGGACCGTAATTATACAATTTAGCCCCAAATTTCTAACCTTTGCATAATTAAAGCCTCAGGTTCTTAACCTATGATAAACACCTCAATACATACACGGATTAATGCGCTCATCGCAGGATTTTGCAACATGATTATCATTATCAAAACTCTACAAAAGAGAGTAATTACAAAGCTCATACAAGGAGCAGGATAACAATTATTACAAAGAGAGGACACATGTCCCAACATTACATCATTACATCAGCGGAAGTCGAATTAGGCCCGAGTATGGACAAGAATACAGCATGGCCTGAAGAGGCTGGAAGCTGGAAGGAAACCCGCCATGAGTCTCAGAACCCTGATCTGGATCTCCTGGCTAAACATCGAATCCAACGTCGTGCTCCACGAAGAAGCTAGCGACTCACCTGCTCTGCTGGAACCTCTGAAGAAAACAACGTTGCAAAGCAACTGAGTACAAAGTACTCGCAAGACTTACGGGGAGACCTAAGCTAGTATGCAACATGTCTCAAAGGAGGGTAAATATGGTGGGGTTATGCAACAGCAAAAATATCTGGAGAGACACTCTAATAACAACGTCTAAGTAGAGGATGAGAAGCGTCTACTATGTGAGGTGATTAACCTATTTAGTAAACACCACACAACACAATCCTCATATCACCCCCTCAACACCCTGTGAGAAAGCAATCCAAAGGACACTCACACTTAAGCAGTTTTAAGCATATCCATGATTAAGGCTAATTACTACTCAAGTTGTTGAGATTAAGTTGGTTAAGTTCTTTATGATCAAGTAATGACCAACCAAGTCGTCCATCACCGCGGAGACGGCTTTCGTAAGATTTATCCCTGCAGGGTGTGCCAATTTACCCGTACACGTTCATCCAACCCTTATTGCCACTCGAGTAGGAACACACAAAGACGTGTGTCGACAAGATTGGGCGACACGACGTTTCCAAGCCCCACAACTATCCAGGGGACCACCCAATTGAGTCTAATCCGAAACGAGAGCCCGCTGAAGCGTCGTACGGACTAAAGAGTTGCGAGAACAGCTGGTAGTGGTTCAGTGTCCGCAGAATGACCACTCCAAACTAGTGCCGCAAACCTTATGCATGCAAAGTACCAACAAATCTCCAAACACAACACCAGTGTATATGCGATATGCCAAATGGAACGCCCGAACTATGTGGCCCCTGGAAGAGCTATGAAACGAGTAGTAAGCCAAAGGGGAACCCATATATTCTCCCACGAGCGGTTAGCGCGAAGTTTCTTGGATCGGCAAAAACGAGAACTCGGTCCGCAAATGGAACAAATCACCAATGCGTTAGAGCACGGCCTCCCATCGTTGCCTTGTTACAGTTTAATATCATATCACAGTTTAAAAATTGCAATTTAAACATAAAGTAGCATGTGGATGTAGCAATTGTGGAACCCCAGATATAAGGAAACTATAGTCGCAACCTAAGCATGACATCTAATGACTAAGAGGTAGGGCAACAACAAACATGTGACATGGTAATAGGACAAGTAACAAGACATGGGGCAATAAGTAGAGCTGACTAACAAGCTATGTAACCTAGAGGCATCGTGACAATACTGAGATCGTAACTTTATGCAAGAATGAGAGAGAGGCAACAGGTAGAGTCAACATGTTCAAGGAATGGCTGTTTGCCTGGAGTACTCAATTGCCCAGAATTGAGCAAGAATCCTGGAAGAAGAACACAAGTGTAGTCGTCGTCGTCGTAGGAACCGAAGACTAGCGAGGAAAAAGCAAATACACCACATAAAAGGAAAGTATAAGCATATAAGATACACATGGTAATTAATATGCGCAATCAAAGAATGATGCCTGACATATAGAGATGATGCATGTCATATTAAGAAATCCGAAAGTAAATCCGATATACGATTACCAAGTTAAATGGAGTCTGAATACTCTACACATAGCATCTATACAACTCCATATGCAGTAAATAGAGTTTAATTGATTAGTTACACACAATAATATTATAGTTGTATTAGGATGCATGACAATGACGTGAATAGGTGCAATGCATGCTTTGAAACAAGAACAACACAAAGATCCGACAAGGTCGGGGTTGCACACACTAATGGAAACAGGGTACCTGCAACTATCGATACTATCGGTACAATCACGGGCATCTCATACATCACATGAATATCATATATTCGCCACCTACAGGTCTACGGCACGGAACTCCAAGGTTCTACTTTTGTTGCGTGCCACGACGTAGTCGATGTAGTCGATGTCGTCGAGGTAGTCATACACGTAGGTGATGTAGTCGTCACGACGAAGGAGTCGTCCACGGGACCGGCTCGGAGGTTCGAGGCGATGTTGGTCTCCACGGTGCCGACGATGTGTGGCAGCAACATGTGCGGCAGCGAGGCGTCTCGACGCGGAGCAGTGGTAACAGCAAGCGGCTGACAGGCAGGGCCCACACATCAGGCATCAATTCCACGGAAAAGAAAATAAAACAAAGGGAAAAGACACGGCCTGGGCTTGCTGGGCTTGGACCTGGCTTGGGCTTGCGGCTGTAGTTGGGCCAAAGGGGGGGCTGGGCCTGGGCTTCGGTGGAGATGGGCCAGCCAGGGCTTGGGCTGGACCAACAGCAAGCAGAGCAGCAGGAGGTGGCGGAGGCGCTGCCGGTGGAGCAGAGAGCGGGGCGGCGCGGCTAGGTGGTGGCGGGCGTTGCTTCTGCAGAGGGGAAGGCGAGTGGAGCTGTGGAGGAGGCCGGCCGGCGAGGAAGCTTGGCGACAGAACAGATCCGGCGGCGGGCGGAGCTGGGACGAGCGCGGCCGGGAGCAAGGGAAGGCGGAGCGGGCCGGCGAGGTGGAGGCGGCGTGGGCAGGCGGAGCTCGGGCGGCGCGGTGCACTGGAGGCGCGCGGCAGCAAGGAGAAGGGGAGGCAGAGCGGGCTCGCGTGCGCGGAGGAGGGCGGAGATGGGCGCTAGGCGGGCGCGGCCTACGGGAGCAGGGGAAGAGGCGTGGCCGACGTGCGCGGAGGAGGGTAGCGCTCAGGGAAGGGGAGGCGACGCTGCCGGCAGTGGCGTCGGGCGGCGGAGAGGCGCGGCCGGAGGAGCTTGGCGGCGCGGGGAGCGAGGGCGGCGCCGGAGAGGGAGAGCGGCGCGGCACAGAGGAGGGCGCGCGGGCGACGCGGCCGGAGCAGAGGAGGAAGGGAGGCCATGGGAGGAGCTCACGCGGGTGAGGAAGAAGAAAGGGGATCGGGGAAAAGGAAGGAGACGGCGGCGGCTTGGAGGAAGAAAAATGAGAAGAAAGAAAAAGAAAAAGAAGGGGAAAAGAGGATTTAAAAGGTTAGGGTTAGGGTTTGTCTTAATGGGCTTTTGGGCCAACAAAAGTCTCAAACAAAATACAGTTTTTGCAAGTTTAGGTTTTCGCAATAAATAAGACAAGAGACGAGTGGTCTAATTAAACCCGAAATTAATTTATCAAACTCAAATTAGATTTTCTATAAAAATAATTTTAGCCTTTCGCGAACACACGAAAAGGCCAGCACATGGAACGACAGCTTTTATTCAAACGAAAGTAGTTTCATGCGACATGATGCTAATGACACTGCAAAATGTTGATGATGACATGAGCATGACACGATGATGAAGATAATTAAATTACAAAATAGTCCAAAAGGGCTTAAAAGGAAAAAGGATTGCTCTCGGGCTGTTACAGCTGTCTTACCAGCCGACATTGAACATGACTCTCCGCGAGTGACCATGTATATGGAAACCAAAGTAAAAGAGGCCCGAGAAAATGATGTCGACCTGCTCGAAGAAGCACGGGAACTAGTTTTATCTCGGTCGTCCATCTATCAACAACACCTAAAGCGTTATCACAGCCGGAGGGTAAACCCGTGAGTATTCCGAGGAGACCTCGTGTACAGCCGGCATGCATAAACTGTCACCCCCATGGGAAGGAGCCTTCATTGTGAGCAAAGCGGTACACAACGATTCCTACTATCTTATAGATGCGCAGGATCCCAAAGCAAACAGGATGAACAGGTCAGGCGAGGAGACCAAGAGGCCATGGAATGTAACTTTGCTTCGTCCGTTCTATACTTGAAAGATGAGTACTTGTATCGTTTTTTTCCTTATGTTGAATGTTTTGAGACAATGAAATTATCCGCCGGGTTCTTAAAAGGGACTCGGGGACTTCCATGCTATTTAAGTGTTGTATTGCAATTATCTATTTGTATGTCGGCATGGCTTAGTTGTGTAATCTTATGTCGGTTTAGTACTGTGTCGGTATTGAAAATCACTACGACTTAGCTGTGGTCCGCAACCCGGCTTCATGGTAAGCTAGAGTATGGGTACGAGATCGCTGGACACATGAAAAACGATTGCGGAAATAAACAAAGAAGCGAGCCGAGATGCACGTTGTTCTACCTAACCCGGCATTTCCTTCATGTCTCAGGTATTGCCAAGCGAATTTGTCGAGTTTAATTCTTTGAAAGGGTTGTTCTATGACTTCGCGGTTCATACATCGAACACCGACAAGGCAGACGAAGAGCCGGAGTCATAAAATTTCACCAACAGAAAAGATAAACTCGGGGACTCGGTTGGGAACTCAATAATTAAAATACTTAAGCAAATTAAAAGTATGGTACTTCACATCCAAAAGTGTTTCAACCCGGTTACATCTGCACCCAGCATCCCGGGGATCTGATAATTTTAAAGTATTTTTCCGACATGCCTAAGAAGAAACAGAAGGATTGTTGGCGCCGGAACTCGGAGCGTCCTTTGCAATGGAAGCCGACTCGACGACAATCTCTTCGTCGACTTCTTCCTCGTCTTCCTGGGCCATTTCTGCATCTGCCTCTGATACTGGACCCTCTACAAATTTATGCACATCAACATATTGAATAAAGGAGTAGGCCCACTCCTGCCACTTCGCGATAAGCTCCGGATCCGAGAGGAAGGGGGAGCCAACACGCATGGATTGCAGCACATCAAGGTTGATGCCGTCGTACCAAGACAGTACGAACGACAAAGCCGACTCCCGCCACTCATTCAGCCGGTCCTCCACCTCCAGAAGGCGTTTTGCCAGTTCCGAGATGCTGGTCGGAGCTTCTTCTCCCGACCACAGAGCTCGGAAGGCCCGGATGCCGGCATTGAGCATGTTTACCCCGAAAGACTTTAGAGGCTTAACCCGACTCGCAACGCTGACCAAGTAATCCTCCAAGTCATATTCCGAGGGTACTGCCCTGGCTGGATCCCTCCCCTTACGAGCCTTGATCACAGCAGCTTGAGCAGTCTCGATAGATTGTGGAAAAAATTCTGACAAAGACAAAAAGGACGTCATGAGTCTCAGAATTCTATTGTTGTTTTCGGCCAAATGATCAAAGGGAAAAGATTTGGACAAGGCCAACTTACTAGTCAGCATCGCGTCAATTCTGATGAGATCACGCCTTCACACGCTGAGCAGGCGGGCGTTCTCGGCCTTCTCTTCGGCAGCGGTGGCGCGGGTCTCGACCTCGGCGACTAGATCCTTGCATTTCTGCACCTCGCCTTCCAGGCGGATCTTCTCGTCAGTTTGGGTAGCGAGAGCCGAGGTAAGTTGACCTACCTCGGTCTTGTGCGCCTTCGCCTACGCTTCGAGCTGCGCCTTCAGCCAGGACACTTCAACCCGGTGCTGCTCTTCTAGCCAAGTCTTCTCATCAGTTTAGCAAACGTGTGTTACAGAAGCTTGAGTTTAAAATGGATGAAACCCGGGAGAAGGACAAGATTATACCTTGCACTTCAGCGACGCGCTTCAAGAGCTCCGACACTTGAGCATCGTCCCTGGCTGTGAACGAGAGCACATATCAGTTTTCGTAGTACATTAATACTCGGACGTAGTTTCTATGTCGGTGGAAATGTACTTACCCTGGCTCTGGCGCTCGGCTAACAAAGCCTTGTGCTCTGCCGCCAGCTTCTTGTGTTTCGCCAGCAGGACCTTGAAGGTGGCAGTGCGCTTGTTCATGCAGGTCTGCAAGACAGTAATCAACAGTTAATTCTATTGCAGTGGGAGGTCAACAGTTTTTAAGCTTCAGGCCGACTATTCTAAACCCGGCCTGAATTCCGGGGAATAAGTGTTTGAAGTTTTTTAGGTTCAGGCCGACTATTCTAAACCCGGCCTGGATCTCGGGGAATAAGTGTTTGAAATTTTTAAGCTTCAGGCCGACTATTCTAAACCCGGCCTGAATCTCGGAGAATTGTGTTTGAAGTTTTTAAGTGTTGCAGAGTGTTTGAAGTTTTCTAAGATAAGCTTCAGACCGACTAATTCTTACTCGTCCTAAACCTCGGGGACTAGGAGTATAGATACTAGAAATAAAGTAAAAAACTTCAAGGGAATTTTTCGTAACTCAGCAGCTTGGCTGGACTCAAACAAGGCAACCCTTGCCTGAAACATCCGGGCCGACACGAGATCTGCCGCGCTGTCTGGAGGGTGCCGGAGGTCACCTCGTAACTATCGGCGCTGTTCCAGTCCATCACGAACGGCCCGAGCGACCCCCAGCTATGCCCGCTGGTCGTCCTGAGGGGAACTCCCTGGTTACCCTGGGCAGACTGTGAGCTGGAGAAATCGGAGGCGCTTGTCCCGCCGGGATAGCGGAGCTCCTAGTTCTCCTAGCCTGTGCGGCCGCTAGTTGGGTAGCTTGCGGCTGTGGCGGCGGTGATGGCGGTATTGATGTCGTCTGCGGTCCTTGGGGTTATTGGGGCTCTGTAGCCGGCTGCTGAGGAGTCTCCGTTACCAACGGCTCTGTTTGCGTCTCGGTTGCCGCCGATGAAGGAGCAGCCCCGGCTGCCGAAGTCCCGGCTGCGGACGTCCCGGCTTGTGCAACCCTCGAAGCGTCGATGCTCGGGCCGACATGCCGGACGGGGAATGTCGGATCCGTAGCAATCTCGGTCTCTCCCGTGGCCTGAGCTGCAGGCTCGGCACAAGGAGATGGAGCTGCCGGGATCTCAGACGCAATGCACGTCTGAAACTGAGTCGCCGTCAAATCCTCCCTGCAGGAATGAGAGTTGGTTATTTTCATGATAGTTAAGGAGAAAACCGACATCAAGGATTGAGATGCTGTAAGCTTTACCCAACGGTCATGGGCTTCGGCTTTGGTCCAAGAGAGGCGGTTTTCTTCCGCTTTACGGTCCTCGGAAGATCCTTCTCGGCGACGCGTTTTTCACGGGCCGGCGCCGCGGCTGCAGCGGGACCCGACGCCTCAGCAACGGTGGGATCGTCCGAGTAGGCTGTTCCCGGATTAATGCAGGTGTAAGCATTTTAATGATAAGTGTTCTAATAACTATGAGAGGATGACGGAAGTCATTACCTTCGATGCGACGGGGGCCGGCATGAGCGATCGGCATGTGATCCTCCGAGTCCGGATCTTCATGGTCGATGGTCACGTGTTGGCTCCCAAAGCGCTTGTCCGGGGATTTCCCGTCTTCGTTGCGCTGAAGGGTAAACCTCTGCACAAAGGAATCAAGTTGCGCCATGATAAGTCTTTGTCAAATGAAAGCCGGCATAACCATATGTCGGATGAGAACAGAAGATACATATAAACAAAAACTCATCGGGGGCGTACGGTGCTTCCGGCTGTACGCCGGCATACCCCATTCCCAGTGCTCGGGCAAACTCGTCTTCGCGATCGCCTTAACTCGGCGTTAGACTTCAACTTTGTCAAGCCGGACGGTCGGCACCCGGTTCGGGTTGAACTGGCCGTCATAGAAACACATCTTGTGTGTCCGGCGTTGGAGCGGGCCCAACCGCCGGTACACAAAGGTTGCCAGCAGGTCGTCGGCCGTCATCCCGTCTGCCTTGAGTTCAAGAATGCCGGCATGGATCTCGTTGATCTCGGGAAGGGTGTCCTTCGTGTCATACTTCCAGTTCTTCTTCTCCTTCGAAGGGCCGACTACGAATCTCGGCAGATTAATCTTGTCGATGTCGGAGGAGTTCTTGACAGAGAAGAAGGTCTTGAGCCATTTCTTGCAGGACTCAAGACCTTGGATCCAAGGGAAGGCTGAACCTCGGCAGGGTATCACGGTGGTGGCGCCGCACTGGGTCATGGGCTTAGCGGCGCCGGGATTGTCTTTGTCGGGAAGGACTTGGGGCCGGAACATAAAGTATTTGGCCCACAAGTCGATGGAAGGCCAGAGGCCGAGATAGGCTTCAAAGCAGGTGACAAACGCCGAGAGAGTGAGGATGGCGTTTGCCGGAAGGTGGTGCGGCAGAAGGCCAAACAAATCTAAGAATTTCCTAGTAAAATCACTAGTCGGCAGAGCGAACCCTCGTTTGAGCAAGGAAGATGACATGCTCACCAGATTCGGCGGTCCGCACGATCTCGTCGCCGGGGATCCGGCACTCCACATCTTCTAGAATCCGCCGGGAACGGCGGAGCCACTCGATGTCCGCCGGGGAGACGTCGGAGCCTTCCCAGCCAGCTTGCTCCGAGCCCTCTCCTCCTCGGTGTGCTGAGCAGCAGGGTCGATGGCGGCGGCGTCGCGGGATGAAGAGGCCATTGCTCGAAGAATAGATCTAGGGTTAGGTTTTCTGGTGAGAAGACGGTGGCGCAAGGCTCGAGCGAGCAAGAAAGCGGCGGCGGAGAACTGAGTTACCGCGCGCGAGGATACGGCGGCGAGCTCGGTTGCTGGGAGCTAGGAAGCACGGTGGCAGAAGAGCTCGGAGCTAGCGGCAATGGCAGAGCGCGCGATAGAAGAGAAGGGCAGAGGAGAGCGAGAATGTTGGGGGAATGCGAAGGGTTTTCACCCTCGCCCCCTCCCTCTATTTATACCCACAGCGCATTAATGGGGCACGGATCTTCCGCGCCCACGATCCCTGTGGCCAACGGAAGGGCCGCGCACGATCATGGGAGCAATCAACCCCATTAACACGCACGCGCTCGGTTACCGCGCGGCGTGGCGCAGTAAATCCCGTCGAATCCGTGAGGATAAGGATCCGCGTGGGAACCGATATTCCCCTCTTAATGGCCTGCCGGATTTACTGTCCGATGGGACGACATGCTCGCCTCAAAAGGCGCGCCGGCAGTACTTCGGGTCTTATCTTCCCATTATTTAAGCAGAGCGTAGAGTACAAGCGACAGTTGGCACTAATGTTGGCAGAAACGAGTTTTCTACTGTCGGCCATGAAGGAGAAAAGAATCTCGGCTCAAAGCTGAATAAGCACGCCGACTCGGTATGTCGGAATAACCTGATCTCGGCTAAGAAAACTCAGGGTCGTCTCGGCATCCTTTTCGACTAGGCCCTGGTGGGCTTCGGTGGTTTGCGTGTGGGAAGCTATCGTGGCCCGACATTCTTCCCTGCCGGACCGCAACAGCTTCAAGGACTAGTGTCGGGGGGATGACCCCGGGTAGGGTCATGACGACACATTTTAGCCGACATGACGAAGGCAAAGCCGGCACAGGCATGTACGCCGGCATCCTTAAGCCGAACTGATACTAAGCCGCCATACCAAGTGTATGCCGGCAAATCTATCTTGTCTTATGTGATTGCAGGATAAGGACGTGTACTCTGATCTCGGCCAGCGCCAAGATGTATCAGCGGTCTTATCCTCATCGCATGGCGCAAAATAAAGCAGCGCTATCTTTATCACGGGAAAGCTGTCGCTGCTTACGTTGTAGCGCCAGGCGACTGCGCAAAGAAACACCAAAAGAGAATCGATGACGGAAGCTGGCTGGAGGCTGCAGTACTTGTTGCCAGACGTCGGGAAAAGTAAAGTTGTCTTGTCCCCTGCGGTGCACACGGAGGGAACTACGGCACGTGCCCGGCGGGGCCCTTAGAGGATAACGTTAGCTTTTGGTCCACATGTCAGTGTGACATGGGCGGTCCATAAATAGAGCACTACTCTTTCCTGGAGAGGGATCGGCACACTTAGACATGTAGGGTTTTCCCCTTCTTCTTCTTTTTCCTTTTCCTCAAGAAAACTGCTCAAGGAGCACCATTGTAAATCTCGGTATCTCGGCTTATACAACAAAGCAGGAGTAGGAGTCTTATCTCGACAAGAGGGCTCCGAACCTGAGTAAATCTGTGTGTGCTCGTGTGTTTATGCGTGTTTTTCATCACGTCCTCTCTCCTTCGGATCCTCGTTCGTCCATCGGTCCCAACATAAACCATCTATGACATCTGACGTGACACCACCACGACACCCCTTAAACAAGTCACCGCACGGCACCACCTTTCGAGCACTTGAGGAGAGCACGATACAACAAAGAGCAAGAGGTTGGAGTTGGACCGATATGCTGCGGGAACAAGTTCACCACCTAGGTTCTTACTTCCCGAGAGAGTGCCTCCTCGGAGCATCAAACCAAACAAAGACCTCGATCGTGGCAATTAAGGTACACACACTCTCCTTCAGGTGTCACTCCCAACGAATAGCAGCAGGATGATCTAGATCAACAGCCAAAGAGCCAAATCTTGGACCATGGCGGCTTCGGTTAGTCGGGACAAAATAAGGGAAAGAGGCAACACTAGATCAAAGCTGGCTTGCATTTGGTGCTACACCGAAGAGATGCTTAGTGGATAGAGAGAGGGGACATGGCCCGCATGCTGGACCGATGCGAGGATACTGCGGAGGAAAAGAAAAGGAAGAAAAATGAGATATTTGATCTGGAACACCCATTTTGGTAGGATTAAAGGTCCAATGGGTGTCATGCAAAATTCTTGAGCCCCTGTTCTACTAAAAAAACATAGTCAGCGCACTAGCCAAGTCAGCAAACGCGAGGTAGACTAAAGCAATAAAACATGATTTGCACCAAACATGTTCTCACATGCCAACTTGCGAAGTTGAAAAGTTGAGTTCACAATTTACAAGGTTATGAACTAAAGTTCTCACCTACGAAGCTAAGAGACCTTATGTGCCTTTTTCTTCTATTGAAGACGTTTTGCCTCTCTTTTTTTTTTGTTCCTTCAAAGATATCTGTTCTAACTTTGTGTTGTCATATACACGGGCATTTTAACTTTTTTAGAGCAAACATGGGCTTTCAATATTCCAATATTGTGAAAGCTTAGTAGTTGGACAAAAAATTATGAGAATTGGCCCAACTAACTAGCAGAATAATCCTTGGTCCCCCAAAAAACCAGCAGAACAAACGAACCAAAAGGAGAAGAAAGTGAATTAGCCCAAGTGCTGCGTTATGGACCACCTCCTTTTTTTTAAAAAAAACTTATGGGCCAGCTGTTGGTGTTAAGGCCTACTTTACACTTGTACGGTTTTCCGACGATTACAGAAACGGTACAGCCCGACAACTGCAGGCGGCCCAAATAACAGGTGGGCGACCTCTAAAAAAACAAGTGGGCTACCTCACAAAAAAAAAGTGGGCTTCGCACTGCCACCCAAAAATGTGGCGACAATTCAGAAATGCAAATGCTACTCGTATGAACTGTCCGTATAAAGTTCTTCGGTTCATCGTTTCGATGCCATAGTCAAGGCCAAACGAACCGGTTGGCTTCATAATCACATTTTCGTTCCATGATAAAGCTCTGTCCTCTGACATAATGAGATCTTGAACTTGAAGGCTTGCAAAATTTAATTCCTCTGTCCTGTCCTATCTGTCCATCTTATCTGATGTAATCTTGTCTTTGCAGTTGCTTACGATGGAATTCTTAGGTCGCAGAAGGTAGCCTCCCACAGTATCTCTTTTTTTTAGGGGAATGGAAAATTATCTTTTAATTTCTGATTCTCCTCTTCCTTTTTCGTGGGCAGGTCAAGACGCCTACTCTGCGGAGCGCGGGACCGACAAGATCTTTCGTCAGGCCATCGTCGTCGGGATACTACTACGCCGATGTATCAGGATGCAATTTGGGAGATGGTGACAGATCTCCATGACACTATTCCGATTTCACAGGCCTATGGAATGTCCCAATGTGCCTAACCAGTAGTGTTCATTTTGTCAAACGATTGTCTACTACAGTATGTCTTTCGCACAAGAAACGAAATAACGGTGAATAAGTTGCAGCCACGGGAATGACCGTCTTTGAGCAGAGAAGTTCCAAAACTCTCCAAGATGGTACAGTAACTATCAGAGCACACATGGCCGTAGTAGTCTAGTCTGCGATCGATCGAACCAGTGTTCCGGAGATTTTCCACGAGCAAAATTCCGTACCCTGTTCAGTGCAGTGCAGGGCGCAACCACCGCACCCTCTTCAGCTCGACCCTGCGGAGTACTATTACTATACTTTGCTTCTTTCTTGACCCGGTGCACCGCGGACGTTGATGCCCGACACCCACGAGCCCGTCAAGGTGTCGACGCGAGATTAGGACAGGCCGGGAGCGAACAGGACAGCACGTTCGTGGCGCTGCAGAGATTTGGCGTATCGGCCCGGGCTCGAAAGCTGATACCGACGGTGGCGTACGTCGAGATCGGGTAGCAGCAGTCGGGTTAAGTATAAGTTTATTCATTCTTATCCCCTGTAGGCTGTAGCTCCGGCCCGCTGATTACTGTGCATTGCTTTCTTTCGCTTTGAGCTACTAGTAGCGGAGGAGAGGTCGTCGGGGAAGTGGAGGGCGACAACGATGGATCGCTCGCGCTAGCCTGGGGGAAGCCTGCGGCTATTTCCTGACCAACCATGATTGCTTTCAGGAAGAATTCGATCCTTTCGTGTCCCGAGCAAAAGCTTCCGTTCCTCGGAATTACGTGGGGGGTCTTTTGTCGTATCTGCTTTCGGTTGCAAACCAAGTTCGAACGGAGCAAAAATCTAGCACTGCTCCGGGCGGCATTATGCTGCTCTTACGGAAATTATTATTTGAAGCAAGTGACACTGGATCTCTGGGACTCAGACGTGCATCCAAGTGCTGGAACCAAAAAAAAGGGGCATGTGGGCACCCAGACGGACCCATGTCCAGGCATGATGATGATGCCATTTGCCCATTTGGCTTAGAACAAACAAAACCGTACGGCATCAATCAGCTGCGTTAAATTTCTGTAGACGCAGCAGGGACGAGGTGTGGCCGCTGGCCTACGGCACGTCAAGAGCGAGTTGGCCCAGCACGGCAGCGTCCCGTGTACGATCATCGGCAGTTGGACCAAGGAGGAATTGATGCGCCATGATTCCCACGAATTAGTGTAGCTTTTCAGTTCGATTTTGGTTCCATTCAGTGCATATCAATTCGTTGTCACTTGAGCAAAGCTACTGCCTCCAAGCAAAACTAGCCCAGTGCCCTACGCGAGCCTCCCTTTGTTGCATTGTGTTGTGTCAGGGCAACTCGATCGGCATACCCATTTTGTGTCCGTTTGGACCAAACGGATTGCTCAATTCACTTTTGCGTCTGCCACTGCTCAAGCGAAGCCACTCATTTAGTCCGCTTTATTACTCATGGACATGCGGGTCAGGGAAAAAAAGGATGGTAGGTGCGGACAAGCCCAGTGCAAAAACGACCATCCGACACAATCCAAACGCGACGCAAATTTGGGTCAGAGAGTGGCCGTGTCCGGTCCAAAAAACGGATTTTGCCCAGACGGACAAAATGTGTCACCCCGCTGTAGATGGCCCTTCCCTCCAAGCAAAAGCTCACTCAGATCTGTTACTGTAGCACCATGAATGCAGAGTTCGGACACATCAACACTCGCTATGTACACACAGAGAAGACCTGAAACTGCGACACCAAGCAAAAGCAAAGCAAAAGCAGTAGGAGTACTCCTGCTCCTACAGTACTCGTTAAAGCTCCCAATAAGGCAATTATGTAGCCCCTGATTGATTAAATCACTTCAGTGTGATCCCTCTTGTCCTACAAACTCTGTTGCTAATCCCAACCCTCCCCTCTTTCGGTGCCGCCTGAAATGAATGATGAATGAGTGTGCGCGGCGCGTATCGGTTGCCCGGCCGCCGTGCGTGCGTTACAGGTAGAGTCTATCTGCACTACACCTGTCGAAAGCTCTGCTTTTTGAGCGAGACTGAATAATTAAATTTTAATGTGTTAATCCACTTTGCTTTATGCAGATTGCGTTACGCATTGGAGGTGCTCTTTACCTGGACGTCTGGTTGCTGTACTGGACTGGAGCACGTAGGTTTAAGGCAGCTTGCTTCTACGTCTGAAACTTCCCTTTCCCCTTGTCGCAGACTTGAAATTCCAGCTGTTTTAACTTCTGCGTTGAAATTTTCTCGTCTCGCCCTCGTGCACGTCCGTTCCCCCCGTCAGGCAGGTTGATGCGTGCGTCAGGGGAGAATGAGCTTTTCCACGCCACTTATCGTTCCTCTTTTACGTCTACCTGTTTTGTCTCTTTCCGAGTGAAAGAGTAGACAAGATTAGTCCTGCCAGAGGAATGTGATGAATCCTTTCTTCCTTGGACGGACAACGAATGGCGCCTCACGTGTGTGTGGGATGAAAATTCGCGGGATTTTTGTGCCTCTCGATTGTCCGTCTGATGCTCGAATAATTCTGGTCGAGAAAATTACCAAAATTAACATTCAAAAACATCCTTTCGATCTTGTCCTATGGTTGGGTCGCAGTTTAAGCAGCTGTTGTAATAAAAGGCTGCGGCTGTAATGTAGTACTGTTTCCTACCACTTGACAGAATTCACATGGTTTCAGAACAAGACCCAAATTACGACCTGGCGGCTATGTAAAATGTTCCTAAAAAAAATTATATGCCCGGAACTGGCTTAATAAAGGTAGAGAAAGTGAAGTCCCCGGTACGTCGTGTGTTAGCCAATAGCTTGACCTTAATCATGTCCCGACGAAAAGCTATGCAACTGGATGACCTGAGCAAGAGCAGCATGTGGAAGAGAGAAAAGGGGGCCGAAACGAAACTGCAGGAACTCATTTTGCATCAGGAACGCCTGCCTAGCTCAACAAATTCAATTCGCAGAAAGATTCACAGCTCCACAAACTTGGAAGGTGGAATCTACCTATACATAACAAGAATCTAAATCTCCTAGCCTTTTCTGGGGCGGTTACTTTACTCATTTTAACCTATGTACACACTTGGAGAGATGGAGCCAAGCAAACAACTCCCATCCCTTGGGCGGCGGCGGCCTCCCCCTTCCCCCCCGAATGCGACGACCAATTCAGCCATGTAAAAATTGCGCATTCGGGAGGGAGATAGTCGCCGGCCATGGCGAATTGCTGGAAAACAATTCAGTCACTGGTAGCCGCCGAGGCCGGTGAGGAACAACTCGTGCGGGCGCAGCAGCGTCGGGGCGGCAAGGGGCGCGTGCGCCGAGGCCGCGCCGAGGTAGAAGAAGTCGAAGTCGGAGGCGTCGGGCACGCCGGCTGCGGCGTGGCAGAGCGCGCCGGCCATCTCGTCGGGGATGAGCGGCGCGCGGCAGAGCGGGCATGTCCTCTGGTCGTGCTCCATCCAGCGGTCCAGGCAGGCCCGGTGGAAGGCGTGGCGGCAGTTGGTGAGCCTGCGCACCTCGTCCCCGCCGCCGATGCCGCTCAGGCACACCGCGCAGTCCCCGCCGCCGCACTGCGCCGGGGCGAGCTCGTCGTAGCGCACCACGGGGAGCACCTCCTCGATGACCAGCGCCGACACGGGCCGGAACAGCAACTCGGCCCGCAGATGCGCCGACTGCTGGGCCGGCGCCGCCACGGCCTGCTGGTGCTGCTCGTGGTCGTGGTGGTGATGCGGCGGCGGGAGGACGTTGTGGTCGTCCCCGAGATCCAGCAGGTCGCCGAGGCCGACGGCGTCGAAGGCCCAGAGGAGGAACCGGCGGATGCAGCCGAGCAGGAGGAGCAGGTGGAGCAGCTGCTTCGGGAGCAGCAGCTCCGAGTACCCCACCGGGAACCCCATGCTATACTGCTGCTGCTGTGTTGCGTATCCCTTTGCCAAAACGTTGGTCCAGATTGGTGGTGTGTGTGTCCTCCCGGGGTCCTCAACCGGAGCTGGGCTGGGGGATGGTGTGGTGAATGAATGGAACGGCGATGCGCGGAACGGCAGGCGATGGCTGTATATAAAGCGCGGGGGAAGGGGCCGGGGTGTCAGCGCTCGGGTCGGATTGGGACAGCGCGCTGGGCTGCGGTGCCGTGTGGTGTGTGTCGCGCGTGCGGGCGACCCTGACCCGATGACCGACGCCCCGCCTCCGCTGGTCTCGCTCGGTTCTTTCATATGGACCCCGCGCCGGGGTCCGGGTGTCAGTGTGTCACCGCGGCCACCCCTTGTCCGCTGCCTCGCTTCCGGATTCCCAACCCAACGGGTCCAGTCTCAACAGTCGGTGCATTGCAAGTTGCCGAGCGGCAACGCCACGGGAACGCCTGTCTTGCGTGTACGGGTGCGTGCACCCTCCTCTGAATCCTCTCTTTCCCCACGACCCCACCACCAACTGGGAGAGGATAAATACTGCAAACCGTAGCGAATCTTGTACATTATCTTCTATCCAAAATTTAATTATCACGGCTTAACGAATTTCGTATGTATACGCATGTATCTAGATGTGTTTCTGTGTATTTTTTTCACGTATTTTGGAAAAAGATTACACCAATTAATTTTGGGTGGCATATCGTGAATTAGTATCACAGCATTTATGGTGGATATCAAATGTTACCTTATCTTACAAAGCCGTGCAATCCATATTCAAACAAATGGTAGTACGGTTTTACGTCTTTGCGTGGTGCTGTAGTCTCTACCAAAAGATCCTGTTGTGCCCGAGGGAAAAGAAGGAGCAGCCGGAGGTTCTCTACTTCGCACGCTTTCTTTCGGATCGAGGACGAGCTAGCTAGACAACTTGCAAGCTGTGAGTGACTTGGGTTGCCTTTTCCCGGTAAAAAGAAATTTGGATAGTTGCACGAAGGTTCTTGGATTCTTTCGCTTTCATAATCCGAAAGTGATGGGAAACCCAGGTTGTTGGGTCGGGACGCAAGTGCTTTGTCCTGTCGCGGGCAAATCACGACTCGCGAGCCACGCCGCTGCTTTCCGGGCATACCGTTTCCAGGTTTACTACAGTATTGTTCTGCTTGATATTTTTCCCGCAGTATTGCTCGATTTCAACGCAAGAAGACACAACACTGTTCAAGGGCACCATCCAAATCACCTATTTTTACCTACTCAACTCATGGTACAGGCTCTTCTTTTCTGGGAGCAACTCTCTTCAGCTTGATATTTTCAAGGGCTAACGGACTACTGCATTTTAAAAGAAAAATCTACTCACTAAAAACAAGGCACAACAGAACTTATGATTGGATCAGCCTTTGAAACTACCGTACTCGTTTTTAAAAGCAAAGCTCTGAACATGGATTGTGGATGGAGCCCATCAGAAAGTGTCCTTGCGGTCCAACTGCATGCAGTGATGTGATGCAGACGCGCTAATCCTCCTTTCTCCGCCTGGGCAAGTGATTAAGCGAAGCTGGCTTATTTCTTTAATCACCCACTCCATGAAGAATTCCTTTCATCTTTCAGAAATACGTTTTCTTCGGTTCAAGATAGTATTGCTTCTTAATTCTTATCCTGGTCAATCGTTTGCCTGATGTAAAGGTTTCTGGGACGCGTTCTGTTCCATTTCCTAAAGGTCGGACTAACAGATATCATCCCTGTCCTAAAAAATTTGATGTCCTTCAGAGAACTAAACAACAGCGAGCGAGACGCTCAGACGCAGCGACCCCTTTCTTTCGAAAGGCAGGCCGGCTATCTTTATCGCCATCTAAAGAACGAAAGGGAATTTGATCGATCGTGTCCCTGATGTAACCAGTTGGATCTTCAAATTAAATATTGCATCGATCGGCAGCTCGTGTGTGCCTGTGCGCAATATCTTCAGGCCGATCAGGGGCGTTCTTAATTCGAATTGACAGCGTTTGTTGACACTGTTGATGTGTGAGTGACGCCTAATTAATTTTGTTCGGCGTAGTATCATATACTCTACCCATTTATCTAATGTTATACTCGATGCATCAAACGCCGAATGCAGTAGGCCCGTTGGCAGTAAAAAAACAAATCCTTACAAAAGCCGTTAATCCATGACAAGGTAGTACGTACTACTCCTTTTGCATGCGTCAGTCAGTAAACCCAATTTTGCCAAACTCCGGCAGTGCGTCTTGCAGAGGAAAAAACGGTTGGCATGAAAAGTTTAGAAAAGAGTAGGCGCACCATATTTTCTATGGTTCCATTTGCACGAACTGAAAATGACGTTCGTCGACCAGTCTCCATAGTCAAACAGTCAAGGCATTGACTTTCAAAGCTTGCAACAGGCGCGTAAAGGAGCGCCAGGCCAATTGGCGACAAAAATGTTTTCTTATTGAAAACTACAATTGGCAACAACTTTGTATAGTGAGTACAGTGCCTGTAAGGCGGCCGTTGAAATCAGCAAATAATAATAATCGACGCGGAAGCCAACAAAACTGCTGCTCTGCAGGATGACGCAATTTATATATGGTCCCTAAAATCGAATGGAAAATTCTCTAGAACTAAGATCTGCACAATCTCTTTAATTAGGTGAAGTAGTACAGTGTATCAGGTGAGGTATATCAGCACTCCAAGATGCGGCTTAATTGAGTGATGACCAACCATGTCGTGTTGTGGTGTCTGGTCTAACCGAAGAGATAACCCGGCATGAGAGATCAGAAAGTCTTGTGTGTCGAGATCATGTTCCCTCTTCACCACTTCGCAATTTCTGTGAAAGTGACATGGGGAATTCGTAGGGAAGTATAGTACCAGTACAGAAGGAGAGTTCAGCATACGCGATTCAATTCCAACGGTGTTTGGCCGAACGGAGGGAGCAGTAGCAAGATTGTGGAACGATTCCATTGCGCAACGTGCGTCTGTGCCCTGGCATCCTTCGTTACAGTTTGCGAGACGCGAGAATCATGATACCCCGACCAGACCAGGGCTGCCAAAATGTGCGAGCAAAACGACAGCGGGTCTGAATCTGGGGCGATGCCAGCCTATACCGTAAAAACTTTGCTCACATCACATGGTACATTGAACGGAACCTGCGGGCCTCGCGACCTTGTTGCAAAGGATTTGCTTTCAAGATGCCAATTATCGCAGGCCGCAGCGACCGGTCACTGCATCACTGGGCACCTGCAGGACAGCAGCACTCACTCGTTGCACTTACTCGGACAGTAGTTCAGTACTACCCAGTAGCATCTCGCAACGTGTGTACGTACTCTTACCGGGAATGATTGATGCAACTGCTCTCCTTCTGGTTAAACTTCATACGGTATCAAGATCTTTCATCTTTGACCTTAAATTCGCGCCCTTTTCGTTGCCCCGCTGCTCCGGGATTTGCACCACGGACCTACAGTCAACTACAACCAGTCTACCATGTAAAGCATCTATTACCTCTGTCCAAGAATAAGAGTCCTATTAGGTTTTCTTTGACCAAATTTTTGACCACAAAATACTCTATTAATATATTATTATATGACATAGATTCATATCCATCATATTTCTACTGAAGGATATTTGCTTATGATTATGATTTTGATCACATTAGTAACATATTCATGAAATAATTTGTGGTCAAAGACTTGGTCAATCAAATTCTAGTATGCCCCCTATTGTTGGACGGAAGAAGTACTCCAGTAGAAAACAGGTAGCACTACTCTTCATCCAGATGAGCACTCCCGATCGTGTTAGCAGTGAATCGTAGCTGAACGAGCCCCGAAGCTAAGTTGTATATATTTATTTATTTTGATCAAAGGGGAACTCCCCCAGCTTTGTTAATAAAGCCATAGATAGGTTCTACAAATATTCAGGTCTGTTGCGAAACGCAACAAAAGGTGATAGAAAAAGGGACACCATCTTTACGCAGACGGCAAACTGCAAATTTAGAACCCCTAAGAAGTTTACAGGGAGCCACACATCCCAGGCTTCCTGTAACAAAACACACTCAATCAACGACACCAGACATCAGCAGAGGGAGGGATTATCCATTATGCCTCCAGCTTCAATCCTTCTTCCCACTGTCGTCCATCCTTTTGCCCGATTGAATATCTCGCCTGCAACTCAGCAACCTAGCACCTTGAAGCAGCATTCTTCGTTCCCTTGCTTTCTGCAAATCACCCCAAAAGTCAATCCAGTGACAAATGTGAAACACCACCCCAACGGGGTCATAGGGAAGTATATGATCAAAACACGCTCTGTTTCTGGTCTTCCAGAGGGTCCAGAAAATTGCAGCCCATAAAACTTTGGCAATTGTTAGATCAATCCCTTGAAATTGTGTAATCCAAGGACCTATATCCACTAAAGATGTAGGTATGTTCACAAAATCAAAAGCAATTTGAAACATACCCCAAACAAATCTCGCAAGAGAGCACCCAAAGAACAGAGGATCAATGGATTCATCCCCTGCACAAAAACATACGGGAGTGATCTCCCAGCCATCCTCTTTTCTTCAGATTGTCTTTAGTAAGTATTCTTTTCCAAAGCAGCAACCACAGAAAGATTTTAATCTTAGCGGGCAGCTTCATCTTCCACAGAACTTTATAAATTTTCTGTGGTTTTTCAGTCTGCATGGAATTGTATAATGATTTCACAGTAAATCCTTTAATACCATAAGTTGTATATATATTTGGGATTTTTCCTGTATCACACAACAGACAAAATATGTGTTCGAGTGGCAAACGAAATGAGATTGTCATGATCTGCTTTCTTGTACTACATTACACCATCAAATCAACCACCGCAATTAGTATATACATGTACCTTGATTTAATAAAATGATTCGAAGATCCAGAGGCCACCTATGAATCTATGATTCCACGAGATAACCTTCAAGATATGCAGTGCTAACAGACAATCCCAAGAATTGTTATTTAATGAAGGCAGGATCAGCTAACTGAATTTAACATTTAGGTTGTAAAATAGCTGGTGAAGCATCATGCTGCCGTTGCGTCCATTGGCAAGTTATCCTGTCATGTTCTGAGAGTGAGAAAAACGACAGGTTTTTCAGGTCAGGCTAGGAGGGTGGGTTTGGGTTCAGAACGCAGAGTGTTGGGCTCCGTATACGAAACAAGCTAACCATCGAGGGGAATAGGGGATCGTCCCTAAGCATCAAGCTGACTGCTCATTTGAAAGTGTTCCTCTTCCTGCAGTAGTTCTCGAAAAGGAAGGATAGAGAGGTGCTGATATTTGTGTGAAAAAAAGTTGTGTACATCGTAGTGCAATCAAATACTTGTGATAAGCTGAATCGTGCAAGCATTTTGGGTTCTATTCTAGTACGGCTTGATGCTAACGAATATTTCGTGCTTTGTGGTTATTTTTCACAGCTGGTTACGAATAAGCTCACGAGTTCATGAGGCAGACAACTGAGCCAGCAAAAGTTATCAAGATGAAGTTTGTGACTCTGACATCCTTGTTGTTTTCTTCTTCGTTATTGATAACAGCTTCACTGTCCACAGTGTTTTGGCAGGACATCTCAACTAAGCATGCCACCCAACCGACGCGCATTCCGGCGACTGTTTAATAATGGCCGCTCGTGCGTGCGTGCTTTCCGGCCTTCTCGCCCATGCACGATGTGACCTGACGTTGATAGATGATGTTATCTGGAACTGATTAACCTTCTGACCTAGGATGGCATGTACTTGGCTCATCTGTCCTAGCATCTCCACCTGCCGCTCAAAAGATGCACAGAAAAAAAAACAAGTACCTTACCGATAATCAAGATTTCAAGTAAACTCTCCGGCCGGTGGATTAGATAGAAGCATCACAAGTGTCCGGCCCGGCTGTACTTGATCCCGATTGTTTTCTGACCCGGGAGGCAGCACCAACAACTCAGACCCTTGGAAGAACATGGCATGTTCTGATGGCTCGTGCTGCCGGAGATGGAGGTACGGCGTCCAGCATATTCAAGGACGCCACGCCGACCGATGGATCCGGGGTCGAGATACGCGCACATGCACGGACGATCGCAGATGCCGCTTGCCACGAGGCCGCCGCCGACGGCATACACGCACGTACCCGGCCGATCGAGGCAGCTGTTCTGTTGGCACCCACTGACCCTCCCCGAAAGAACAAATCAGAGTCAAGGCCCAAACAAATCTGGATCGAGTCCACCAGAGCCCAGCCACGCGCGCACGCATCGCATCCACACGGTCGGGCGTGTGCCGGCCAGGGCCGAGACGGGCATGCAGCGAGGGGTGAGCTTGCTCGCTGGTGACGCGAGCGCTCAGCGGGGACAGCAACCGCGGCCGGCCAAGGCCAAGCCAACCGTAGCCCTCCGGTGGTCCATTGGCTCCCGGCCCGGTTGCCGTTTTGATCTGCTGCTCTCCCTAGCCAAGTTCATGAACGCCCAGAAGGGGAACTCTCTAGCTCCCTGGGCCCGGATCATGTGTAAATTCCTTGAACCTGGACTGCCTGTAAGATGGTCAGTTATCATTTTAAACCTGGAACGAGTAAGATCGTCAGTTATCCTTTTCTTTTTCGAGAATTTGATGGTCAGCCCACAAGGCCCAAAATTAACGCCAATCTCAGCCCTGCCGGAGTTCCACGGTTACATCAATTGTGAGGCCCAAATAGGTTGTACCACCTTCCTCCCTCGTCAGACTCTAAAAAGAAATCTTAGAATCATCAAGTTGCAGACTAATCTTCTGATGCTTCGGTAATTTCGTTTCCGACGTGAATCCTGAGGCCTGAACTTTCAGTTTGGTTCTTTGTTTACCTTGGTGCCAAGGGATTGGGGCGCATGGGATTGAAGCAGGGAATGACTGAATCAAAACAAAACAAAAAGTCAGACATCCTTCAATTTAACCGAACCGCCCAGACTCCGCATCCGGGGAATCCAAAGGGAGTAAAAATGTTGCCGTCACATACAACTCTTCCTGAAGGTTTTCGAGGGAAGATACGTACTGTCAGCGTGCGTTGGAGTATAAATTTTGGGAGCTTAAGCATTTTATGAACTCGCGCGCACAATTTTCTTATCTTAATTAGCATGACATATAAATCACAATTCTGAACACAAAGGTTTACTTTAAACAATGGAGCAAATCATGTCTTTACATAATCTACCATGGTCCATGGATCGATTCATGGCAGTAGCCAGAACTAGTGACCTGCTCAAACATCGCTACTCCGTTCTTAAATATAAAACGTTCCAACTTTGTTCTAAATCAAATTTCTTATAATTTGATCAAGTTTGTACAAAAATATATGAACATCTACGAATTTAAATTAGGTTATTGAAATCCACATGGTAAAACTATATTTTCATCGTATAATTATTTGATATTTTAGATACTGATACATTTTTCTAGAAAGGACTGGTTGGGACTTTTATTTTTGAGAACGAAGGCTATTCTAAAGCATTCCCCTTCCTGCTTAAGAACGGTAGGAGGTTCCAACTAAGGCATGTCAGTGGTAAATTAGAGTTATAGACTTGATTAGAGAGCAGCAAATTATCAAGGCACACGAAGGAACGAAGGAATAAAGTGACAATGTGTTAGGGATCCTGGACAATAGCAGATGCGTGGGCCACTGTCCATGGGCTTGGCCCAGCTCACTGCCATGGGGCTGTTGACACAAAGGCGCCATACTTCGTTTTCTTTTCCTTCAATAGAAAGGGCATCCAATATTTTGAGACTCCACAATTTGCGTGACAATTTCTGCTGCTGCTGCTTATTCTTGCTTGGTGGTATACTTCTTTGTCTATTAGCATTTGTTACAATTTGAGTTGTGGGTCTGATCAGTCCAAACCCAATTCTAATAAATTCTGACAAATCTCAAAAGCCCATTCATGAAGTGGGATGCGGAGAGTGGGAATGAAAATAGTCCCACCTTACTAGTTTATAATGAGTGAAACCAACATATAAGAGATGTTACTTCTCATCTATTGAGCAAGTGAGCAAGAGAAATCCCCACACGCGCTCCTCCTCCTCCGCTCGCCCCGTCCCGACGCGCGCACCGCGTTTCGTGGATCGAGTTCGAGCCGTGCCGGTGCGGGGCCGGGCTTCTTATATTTTTGTCACGCGCGCGAGGTATTTTTGGAATATCTTACAGACGCGTGCAGATTTTGTGGAGTCGGTTCAGGTTTCCTAAACCGAACCGACCTATACTTGCGTGACTATATATACAGCCGCCACGTTCCTTCGATCGGTACGCAACACAACCGCGCTAGGGTTTCGCCTGTCTCTCGCTTTTGCGCCGTCCTCGTAGTCTACTCCATCCCGAGCGCTGGCGTGCACCAGCGATCGGGAGAGCAGGTCTCCGGAACCTTTCGCCTTTGCGATCCTGTACGGGAGAGGGCGAATAAGGTTTTTGGGAAGTGCTCCGCGCGACTGCTCGCTTCCGTCACCACGGGTCGTCTACCGTCCAAGTTGGGCGGTGCTACGTGCTGCCGTCTTCGTCGACAGGAACATCGTCAAGTCCACTCGATCGTCATCACGGCTTCTTCATCTTCATCGAAACAGTACGTAATCCGTGATCCGATCTATTGTTTAGTTATGATCTGTGAGATTATATTATTGTTGATTATGCTATTGAATACCTCTCGTATATTCGAGATGCATATGCTAGTTGCTACTATAGTCATGATCTATATTATGGAATTAATCATTAATTTGTTATTCTCGAAATTGCTTAATTTTCCAACAATCCAAAAGCCTTATTGTAGGCAATTTCCTGATTTAACTATGGGTTTAGCCGATGCATTGAAGCCGGTCCAGGATGTACTTCAAGAGATGGCAATTAAAGGCCATGCTCTGGTTTCAGACTCTGAAAGTATTCTGGATGACAGACGACAAACTAGAGGGTGATTTATCTGAGTAAGCTCAGAAAAATTTCCAGGATGCCAATGTTGCCTTTAGCGGATGCATTCTGAGTGGTCTTTCTGACCGTCTTTGTGATGTGTATATGCACATAGAAGACGGAAATGAGCGGTGGGATGCACGGGATGCTAAATTCGGTGCAACCGATGCAGGCAGTGAATTGTATGCCATGAAGTCGCTGAACGACTACAAGATGGTGGATAACCGTTCTGTAGTTGAACAGGCGCATGAGATACAGATCATTGTGAGAGAGCTCAAGCTTCTCAAGTGTGATTTACCTGACAAGTACGTGGCTGGGTGCATTATTGCAAAGTTACCTCCCGCATGGAGGAACTTCGCCACGTCTCTAAAACACAAGAGACAAGAGATATCAGTTGAACAACTGATAGCGTCCCTTGTTGTTGAAGAGAAAGCTCGGGCTAAGGACACCGCTGAGAAGGCTGCTGATTTTCCGTCTAACGCCAATATGGTACAGAGAAACTTTCGCGGCAACGGAGAGAACAAAGGAAAGAAGTTCGCTGTTGTTAACAACAACAAGCCTGCGCAGACTACTACCTTCAAGAAGAAGAAAGTAAACAAAGGCGAGATGAATTGTTTCACCTGTGAAGAGCTTGGCCACTTTTCCAGAGACTGTCCTGATCGTGCAGATCGGAGAGGGAAAAAAGGGTAGAAGACTATCAACGTCGTGACCGCTAGCAACACTGACACGTACGGTATTTTACCTACTGTCCTTTCAGTATTTCAATCTCCATGTTGGTGGATTGATACGGGTGCTAATGTTCATGTATGTTCTGACATCTCTTTGTTTACTTCTTACCAGCATGGAAGGGATTCAACCGTCTTGATGGGGAACGGGTCGCATGCAGCTGTTCGTGGTGTTGGTACGGTCGATCTAAAGTTTACTTCGGGGAAAATCGTGCGGCTAAGGAACGTGATGCATGTGCCCTCCATGAACAAGAATCTCGTTAGCGGTTCCCTTTTATGCAGATATGGTTTTAAGATAGTTTTAGAGTCTAATAAAGTAATTGTGTCCAAACATGGACAATATATTGCTAAAGGCTATGAGTGCGGAGACTTGTTCCGTTTTTCCCTTTCTGATTTTAGTGATATGTCAGTGAACCATATTTGTGGCAGTGTTAATGATAATGCAAGTGTTTGGCACTCTCGTTTATGTCACATTAATTTTTGGTTAATGTCTCGGCTATCCACTATGAGCTTAATTCCTACATTCACCATTGCCAAAGGTTCTAAGTGACATAGTTGTGTGCAATCAAAGCAACCTCGAAAGCCCCACACGGTGGCCGAGGAGAGAAATATGTCCCCTCTAGAACTCATACATTCTGATCTTTGTGAGATGAATGGTGTGTTGACAAAAGGTGAAAAGAGATATTTCATGACGTTAATTGATGATGCTACTGGATTCTGCTATGTTTATTTGTTGCGAACTAAAGATGAGGCCTGAGACTACTTTAAATCTATAAGGCTGAAGTTGAAAATCAATTGGAGAGAAAGATCAAACATTTTAGGTCGGATCGTGGTGGCGAGTATTTCTCCAATGTATTTGATGAGTTTTGTGCGCCATACTTCGTTTTCTTTTCCTTCAATAGAAAGGGCATCCAATATTTTGAGACTCCACAATTTGCGTGACAATTTTTGCTGTTGCTGCTGCTTATTCTTGCTTGGTGGTATACTCCTTTGTCTATTAGCATTTGTCGTGTTTTCTGATATGATTCTTGCGGAGGCAATAAGTCGTATTTTTTGCTGGCAGATACTATGCACGGCGTCTCATGTGGAGAGTGGAGACTGGAGACGTCAACGAAGGTGGTGCGACATTGGCTAGAGACGAGGAAGTATGGGGGCGTCCAGACTTCTATTATGTTCTCCAGTGGTGTCCGGCTGGCACGGCGTGATTACTTGGTCAAGTGTTGATGGTAGATACAGTTTCAACGACGAGTATCCATACTCTGGTGGAAATATCTTTTGTGTCGTGCATTTGTTAAAGTTAGTGGGTCACTTTGGACGATGATAATCTTAAGATAGACCTTTGTCGTCGTCATCAGCGCACGTGAAGCGATTTCTTGGAGTTGATTCGTTTGGTTCGGTCTTTTAGCGCAAAGATAGTCATAGTCTGTTGGTTTTGTTGTCCCGAGGCATACAATTTTAAGGGGTTTTTAAGTTAGAGACAAGCCTAGTTTTGAAAACCGGACCGGTGATCGAACCGGCGAAGCTCTCGGTTCCGGTTTTTCCGATCGAACCGCCGGTTCACCGGTTGAACCAGAATGGTTTTTTAGGTATAAAAACTATATTTTCAATGTTCACCGGTGATCCATCATTGTAAAACTATATTTTCATACTCCCTCCGTCCAACAAAAGATGTCTCAAGTTTGTCAAAATTTGAATGTATCTAGACATGACTTAATGTATAGATGCATTCAAATTTAGTCAAAATTGAGACATCCTTTGTTGGACGGAGAGAGTAATATAATTATTTGATATTTTAGATATTGATACATTTTTCTAGCAAGGACTAGGTTGGGACTTTTATATTTGAGAACGAAGGCTATTCTTAAGCATTCCCCTTCGCATGTGTTTGGTTGGGCGGCCACGCTGGGCGGGGAAGGGCCAACCAATTTTTCTGGGCGGGTCGAACCGGATTCGTGTTTGGTTGTGTGAGTGGGGCGAATCTGATTTCATGTTTGGTTGTGTGAGTGGCGGGAATCCGATTTCATGTTTGGTTGTGTGAGTTTGACCGAGTGAGTCGAACCACTTTTCGTGTTTGCTTGATTGAGTGAATCACTTAACAGAAAACCCAAGTTCTTCATATTGAACTGCATATGAACAAAGTAATGGATACAATATCACATTTTTTATATAATCTAAAAACTTAAAATTTTCACAGTAAGAATTAAGCAGCACTTATTCCAGAAATTCAATTACCAACCAATTATAGAAATTGATTGTCCATCTACGAAATTGGATCAATTGAACACTGATGACCATCATGTTTATAGCATTTGAGAGCATACTTTGGAGTTTATTTGGCATAAAAATCAAGCTTTATTGATCAGATTTCTCAGTCAGAGAGTACAAGTGCTTGCAAATACATTGTATGAACTACTTTACAGTCTGGGGCTCACATTTGCAGGATGGGTGCGATAAGGCACCATATTTCTTCTCCAAGGCTTACTTGTGCTTCATCGCCAAGTTCTATAGTTGCTCTTGGACCTGCTGGCGACAATTACAGAGAAGAGAGGGAGCAAAACAAAAGAAAGTCATCATGGGGGATCAACTTGAGAAGAAAATACAGAAGTTTGAGGACAAAAGTGCAAAAAATCTTACCTTCCCCAAAAACACATAGGGCTATGACACCAAAAGAGAGGAGGACGGGGGAGAGGAGAAAGGCATCACGGGGGGGGGGGGGGGGAGAGAAAGGGCCGGAGACGGAAGAACACGTCGAGGCGAGAGGAGAAGGGAGGATGAAGAGGCAACACCGCAGATCTGCAACCTCGCCCCCGATCTTTGCTGAAGCTCTACGGCGCGACAACAACTCTGCCCCATTCTTCAACCTCTGCTTCCACTTCAACAAGCTTATTCTGTCGATTAGCTGCAGTAATCCGTCCCTTCCTTTGTTCATGTGCTTGGTGATGAAGTCTACATCTCTACCCAATTCTTGCTTGTTGCTGTAATCTCACTCTATTTGCGGTTCAGAGTAGTAGAATTAATTAGTCTATCTATTGTTAGTGTTTTTATTTGCAAAAATCCGAGATCCACCCAATCCTTTGTAGTTAGTTAATCTTGTTGTCGAGTATTCAGTTTGTTTTGCATTAGAAATCAGTGGATCCTTTGCTTTGTGCTGTGATCTTTTTCCCTGAGAAAAAACCAAAAAAAATTCAGTTACTGTTCACTAGATTTCAGAGTTTAACTAGTGCTTTTAATCTGTCCCATTCTACTTACTTTTCTCCTATCCAATACTTAGATGTTTGCTTGGGATCTGTGTTGAATCTTGCTTTTAGTTTTTCTGTTCTCATAAACAAAATCACCAAAAAAATATTTTCTCTTTGTCATCTTAAGTTTCAGAATCTCTGACCCTTTCTCGCCAAACTTGTTTGTGTGAATCGGTACTCTGTTTCAGTTTAGAGGCATTTGAATTTGTGCACCAAAAATCATTCTCTTTTGATCTTGCTGTAAGAAACTGCTAAGAACTTATAATTTGGTCCCAGTGAAAGAACGACAACCCTATACTTTCAGTGATCAAACACACAACCAACAGGAGGAAGAAGGAGAGGACCGGAAGAACATGAAGAGGAGGGAGAAGACGGAGGGGGTGTGACGCCCCGTTACCTCTGACAACGTCAGCGTAAAGAAAGAATCGCCACGTACAGAGTTGCGCCAAGATCAACTTGAGGAAAACAGTAGCATGTACAATAGAAACCTTCACCGTTCGCAGACGGTGTCTTATTACAAGGACACTCAAAGTGTCTCCAAGTCTCACTACGGCAAGAGGTGCCTCTAATCTAGACATTATTAGGCCATCTAATGAGGACATCCCAACTAATGATACAACCACAGCCCCTACAGCACATACACCTCAAGTACCGGAGATACACGGACCAATTACTAGAGCTCGTGCACGACAACTAAATTATCAGGTACTTTCGTTCCTCGGTACTTCATTTAATATTAATGAGAATATGCTGCTGCCTAAGATGGGTTCTTTTATGTGTTTTAGGAATGAAGGACCTAGCTTGCACCTCAAGGATCAGCGTTGGACAGCAAACCATGGAGGTGGCAGCAAGGTGGCGGGAGCTAGCTCAAGTGATGATTTCAGAACATTGAAACCGCCATAACGAGAGATGAGAAGAAGGCCGCATCCTCTTCATCAATGGGATTTCGGCCAAGTGGAGGATTCTCCCTCCAATGGGTATCTATGGGCCAAAAATGAGGGTTATAACCTTGCTTTATTGGGCCTAAGGCCATATAATAGGGTCCAGCCAATTTTTAGATGTTTTCGTTGTGTTTTAAGAGGATTCCTAGGCCGTTTCGGAGTCCCTCAAGGGCCTGTCCGAAAACCACCTAGTTCCCCTCCTATTTATACCCCATGAGCCCCCCATGGAGCCTTGGATTTTGATTAGATAAAGTTTAGCCTTTGCTACTTTCGTGTAATCGCGTGTGTCGGTTAGACCACCTGTTTTACCGTCATCAAGACTCCAACTATATTGAGTATTCAGATTCGTGAACCTTCATATCTCCTATTCGCAATTTCAGATTGCTTTTCATCTTGTTCTTGCTTGTTCTTCGATTGCTTGCAGGAACAAAGACCTTCGTGGTCAGGTTAATCGTGCCCCCGCGGGATCAATAACCTTCTGGAGTTGGTGTATCGATCGCTAAGGCGCTGCCTCCTAAGTTGTAGTCGGATCGTCAACGTCACCTCCTACCAAATCGATAATTAGGTATCTCATCGAAAGATCGGGACACCCTCGAGGCTATCACCATCTTGAACTACCCTCCTGGTGGTCTACGCAACATCATCTTCGTCAACGGCATCCTCATACTCATACTCCACTTCAGCATATTCATAGTAAGGACCGGACTCATCATAAGTACGGGCCTCTACCTCGTCGGGGCTCAACATGATCATTGGTTCTGAAAACAACATATGAAGCAAGGCTGAGTACGTATGAAAATACGTACTCTGCAAGTCGCCGGAAATCATTATGCATGAGCTAACCTTGACGACCATCAAGCCGTCAGACCAAAAATAATTATATTCAAAAATAAGTTATTTCTTTTAGTGTTTTGTTGAAAACCACATTTTATTTGAAAAATCTACTGGCGGCAGATCGACGTGGGATCTTAGATCCTGTGTTAGAGGAAAACCCACACGACGTACTTCCAAACCCGGAAGCTAGGAGTGATATCACATCTAACTCTGATCAGAGGTGTACTGCATCACTTGGTCAATCCTCGTCGGCGCACTAATCATATGCACCCGACTAGACCAAGGAACCAGAACCAGCCCGTACACTACCTCTGCTTCGCCACCTTGCCTTACGTAGGCCCGCGGGTCGAGACCCCTGACCGGTAGGTCCCGCCCTAGGGTGTCTGCACCTACCTGGATACAGTCACCTTCTCACCCGGGCAGAGGCAGCTACTTGGCGTGGTTCGGCTCAGCCTGTCCCATTCCAGGTCTATGGTCAGTACGGTCTGCGCCGCTTTTGAAGTAAGCGCCAGTTGGTTTGTCCTTATATGGTTTCCCTATGTAGAAGAGCTCTGACTTTCCGCCAACCCTATCCGGATTGCTCCGAACCCTGAGCTCCCTACCCACCGAATTACACTTAAGCCGTAACCCTGTCCGGGTCGGCCCACCTAGTACTGACTATACTAGTGGATCCACCGGATCCACTTACATATTTATTTATAAATCTTATTTTTGGGTGGCATGCAAGAATTTCGAAATAAGCCGAGTTTCATAAATCATTTTCGAAGACATGTTCAAGGGATGCGACTTGCCTGGTACCGCTCCGGTCAACTCAGAAATACCGTCCGGGTATCCTACTTGTCCGGAGTCAACTCCTAATATTTAATTCATACACATGTTTAACAAAAGTTTCTAACCAACAAAGTAATAAGGGAAAATAAAAATAAAAAGCATACGTGCAACAACTTACACTAGTTTTCCTATTCTATATCTAAGCCAAACAGATGAGAGGAATAAACATGTGTGTGTATGTGTGTGTGTGAGAAGAAACCAGCACCAAGTAGTACTAATCGACCCAGCGTGTCATCGATTTGTGAAGGCAAAAGAAAAAAAAGAAAAAATAAAAAATAAAGCATTGCGCAGACAAACTTCACCGACCACATCTATTCTCCTCCTCCTCCTCCTTTTTTTCTCTCGTTCCCTGCCTCTCTTTCCCCGTTCTCTCCCGAGCGAGCGCAGTACGCCGCCACCAGCTCGATCTCCCTGCTCCGGCCATGTCTGGCGACTACGAGGCCAGCTCTGGGTTCCTCTCTCCTTCCTCTACTAGATCCCCAACTTAATTTCTACCAATCAACATCTACTCGTCCCAAATTTGTAAACCTAGTTCTTGGGCTGCCATGGCCGACGCCGTCTACCTCGGCTCCGGCGAGGTCCACCATGTCGTCTCCCTGCTACCACGGTGCTCCTCCACCTACTGGTCGTCTACACGCTGAGTTACAATACCAACAAGGAGGTGCGATGGCGTCAAGGCGCCGTCACCGGCGACGGCGAAGCTGGGGCTACACTTCCTCCTCCCCAGCTCGCCGGCGTTGGGACCGGCGGTACGGCGTGCGCGGCCTACTGCTAAATTCTCCTAACAGACAAGTTAAGTCCCTCTCTCTCCTTGACAGCAAGTTCTACTCTTCGTGGTTGCTTGTAGTATTAGGTGGTCAATTAAGAAAAATTAATATATGAGTGTTGCTTGATTTACTTGAGCTGACTATGTTCTGTTCGTTTTTGAAAAAGATAATACTTGTTAACATGCAGAGGATTTGATTTAGTAACTCAACACCATGTGCATGAGAACAAAAAGATGCTGATAAACTAGGGTGAAATATATCCTAACAATGTACTGCCATGTATCTAAGTGCTAAATTCTAGTGAACAAGCAGATGCACACAAGAGCAAACAAAATAGTGATTAATCTAGCAAAGTGATTATGTGATCTAGTTCTAAACAGTAGCAGGGTGAGGGTATTATTTTCTCTTAAGCATTGTGTTTTACTCCTAATCACTTAATGTACTACTCAGACATGCATTTTAATCCACAGTAATGTGCCAGCAATTTCATTCAAGAGCATGCAAAGGCAAATTAAAGTGACATTATATTTTACCTTTAATACACAGCAGCAGCACACAACAGGAAGAAGCAGCAGCACACAACAGCAAGCAGCAGCAATGGAGCCAGGTAAAGGAAAGTGTTCTGTGGAAAGGTGGTGAAAAGGTCACAGTAGAAAAAAAAAAGTACTTGCTATTTGTAGAGCGTATTGTACTGTGTACCATGATGACAGGTGTTGGAGAAAATGGATGCATGGCGCACACGTGTGTGCTGGAATGTGCCAAATGGCAAGCACAAAGTGACAAATGGCATCCATACACTTGGGCCCACAAAAGGATTTCTTGGCTGCTAAGAAATTGAAGAAGGGCTGAAATGTAAAATCGAAAATGACTTCTTTGAAATTTTTGAAATACTTGTTTGTAATAAAGATTTTGTATTATTTTTCTGATATATGGTGTTAGAAATATGTAATTTGAGTTTTAGAAACCTGGGGTTTCATAGGGGGTCAGCCAAGAAGGAAGAAGAGGGAAGGGGCAGAGGGGAGCGGGTCGCCGGGTCGCAGCAAGAACACCGTTAGCAGCAGCGGACCCGCTGCCACCACGGCCTCCACCAGCCGCCCTTCTCCGGCAGCGAGGGACAGTCGAGGACGGCAGCACCGTCGGGGTTGGCGGCGGGGGGCTCCTCGCCGGCCGCGGCGGGGGCTTGCAGGCGACGACGGCGGGGAAAGCGGCACCGGCGAGGTCGGAGCAGGCGATCGTGTGAGGGAGAGACGAGCGAGAAGTTCGCGAGAGAGTTCGCTCCGCCCGTGAGCTGCGTGAGTCGACCGATTTTGTCGGCTCACGCAATACAGGCGTGGAGATCAGTTGGATCTTTGATTGGGTAATTTTTTTTTATTGACCTCCTCCTTGGTCTGGAAGAGGTCAAATTGGAGTTGCAATTCAACTTTCTTTTGTTAAGTTACTTTACTCTGGTTCGACATAGGATAGATGGAATGACGCTCTGTAGGATTTGAACCTACGACATCAGGTTTTGGAGACCCGCGTTCTACCGAACTGAACTAAGAGCGTTGTCATTCATTCAAAAAGAAAACTCTACTCCTAACGTATCTCACGTACGTATAGTCCGCACAAATTCAAGTTATACCCACTTTACCTTTAATCAATAAATCGGTCGGCTCACGCAGACCGCTGTTTTGGGCTGATTTTCGGTCAAGTTGAACCAGGCCCACGAACCAAACACGTAGAAAAATCCCTCTGGGCCATTCGAACCCACACCGGTTGGCCCCAACCCCTGAACCAAACGCACCTAAGAACGGTAGGAGGTTCCAACTAAGGCATGTCAGTCCCCTAAAAAAAACTAAGGCATGTCAGTGGTAAATTAGAGTTATAGCCTTGATTAGAGAGCAGCAAATTATGACGGTACACGAATGGACGGAGGGATAAAGTGACAGTGTGTTAGGGCTCCTGGAAGATAGGCAGATGCGTGAGCCATTATCCATGGGCTTGGCCCAGCTCACTGCCATGGGGGCTGTTCACACAAAGGCTCCTTATTCTTTTTCTTTTTCTTCAATAGAAAGGGCACCTCAATATTTTGAGACTCCACAATCTGCATGACAATTTCTGCTGCTGGGGCTGCTTCTTCTTGTTGGGTGGTATACTCCTCTGGCTGTTGGCATTTGTCGTTTTTTCTGATGTGATTCTTGCGGAGGCAATAAGTCGTGTTTATTGCCGGCAGATGGTACGCAAGGCGTCTCATGTGAAGAGTGGAGACTGGAGACGTCAATGAAGGTGGTGCGACAATGGCTAGAGACGAGGAAGTATGGGGCGTCCAGACTTCTAATACATTCTCCAGCGGTGTTCGGCTAGCGATGCGTCATTACTTAGTCAAGTGTTGATGGTAGAGACAGCTTCAATGACGAGTATGCATACTCTGGTTGAAATATCTTTTGCGTCGTGTCTTTGTTGAAGGTAGTGGGCCACTTTGGAGGATGAAAATCTTAAGATAGACCTTTGTCGTCGTCATCAGCGCACGTGAAGCTATTTCTTGGAGTTGATTCATTTGTTTGGGTCTTTTACTAAAAAGATAGTCATAGTCTGTTGAATTTGTTGTCCTGAGACATACAATTTTAGATTTTTTTAAATTAGAGATAAGTTGATAAAAGAAGGATAAAATGAGATCTACTTCCTCCGTTCGCTACAAATTGGTGCGGATTTAATGCAACTTGTACTAAATCCGCACCAATTAATATGAAACGGACGGAGTACATGCTAATCCAAAGAATCTGATTGGTTAACTTGTATTTAAGACTTTTGCTTACAAATTGGTCAACTTAAATATAATCACAACTTTTTTTATACAAGGTCGACTTTATCAGTTGTTGACAAAGTCTAGCTCGACGATTGACTTTTCGAAAGGAAAAAAGAAGAACTCGACACAGCCCACCTGAGATACACTAATGAGAATATCAGTGGGCCCGCTGCCAGAGGAGGGGGAACAACTAACTATTCGGACCTGCACGGTGACGTCGCGGCCTCGCGGGCCACTGGGAAAGAGAATCACTGCCCCGCTCGACGCGCGCCGTGCGTGCAATGCGCGTCGCAGCGTCAGGCTCCGCCCATCCCCACCGCGGACAGGATTAATGGCTGCCGTCCTGTCTGCTGCCGACTCGAAGCAGCGAGATGCAGCAGCGGCGCGCGCGCGCCTTTTGGCTGCTGCTGTCAACGTCATTTCAGAAACAATCTCTGAAATTTGCTTCGTCTCTTTCTCTTACATGTTTTATTTTCCTTCTGCAATTTGCCATAAACAATCTCTAAGCCCTTGGTCATTTCAGAAATTTCATGGCCTGAAGGTTGAATAGGAGGTTCACGAAATTCAGTACTACCATCAAAGGATTCAGCATCACTTCTGAAAGGGTGATTTGGTTCTAAGAATCTCCTATGCCCCAAGTAACAAGTCTTGCGTCCATGTTTTAACCTTCTAGAGCATGTATTTCTCAAACAGTGGGAGCAAACAGCTAGACTTTCTCCACTCAAGATACCACGACCAAGCCAATCACTTATTGTCCACAAGAGCGCAGCATACACACGGAATTTTTCCCCAATATATGCATCAAGAGTCAAGACACCATGTTCCCACAACTCTTTAAGTTCATCTTTAACTAGCTGCAGATAGACATCAATATCTTTGCCTGGAGCTTTCTTACCCGGAACAATAACGGAGAGAATGAAATTTGATTCTTTCATGCACATCCAAGGTGGGAGGTTGTAGGGAATTAAAATGATCGGCCAGATGGTGTAATTAAGATTCATGTTATTAAATGGACTGAAGCCATCAGTAGCTAATCCAAATCTAAGATTTCTAGGTTCATCACTAAACCACTTGTGCTTTGCTTCGAAATGTTTCCAAGCAGGAGAGTCAGCCGGGTGCCTCATCGAGCCATCCTTTGTGCGGCCTTCATTGTGCCAATCAATAAATGGGGATATTTCGGAAGAAATGAACATCCTCATAACTCCCTTATCTAGTGGGAAATGACGAATCACCTTTTGGGCCACATTGTGAACACGTTTTCCATCAACTCCACTCTTCACACTCTTCCATCTACATGTATTGCACGCTGGACATGAGGTGGCATCGGCATGTTGGCCTTTAAAAACAATGCAATCATTTTTGCATGAATCGTGTTTATTATAACCTAGGCCAACAGCACGGATGTATTTTTTGGCCTCGTGGAAATTCTTAGGGAGAGCTGGGCCCTTTGGTAGCGCATCCCTAAATAGTTCCAAAACATCTTCAAAGCAACCATTTGACATTCTCCAAGTATTCTTTATGCTGAGCAGTTTAACTAGAAACTGCATCCTGGAGAAAGTTTTGCAGCCTGGATACAACTCTTGGCTTCCTTCAGTTACAGAGTTTATATACGATTCAATATCACCATCAGACTCATCCTCGCTTACTTCTTCTGAATCTGAGCCTAAATTACT
This sequence comes from Brachypodium distachyon, assembly GCF_000005505.3. Lineage (NCBI taxonomy): Eukaryota > Viridiplantae > Streptophyta > Magnoliopsida > Poales > Poaceae > Brachypodium > Brachypodium distachyon. Next base: position 22,369,490 of record NC_016135.3, read on the forward strand.
ACTATCATACATGCTGAAACCATCCATCAACAGCTGATCCATCTCATCAGTCTCAACATATACTTCCTGATTTGAACTAGACTCAACAATAGGTTCAGAAATTCCTGGAGTTTCCCCATGGAAAAACCATGTGGTGTACCCGTCCATGAAACCATCACAAACCAGATGTTCAAGAACTTGTTGCTTACCTAACCGAAATCTGTTTGCACAATTTTTGCATGGGCAAAGTAACTTGTGATGTCTTCCAGACTTGGCAACAGCATATTCTATGAATTTACTAACACCATCCCTATATTCATCAGTAGACCTAGGTAATCTCATCCAAGCCTTGTCCATATTAATTTCCAGACTAGGTTGCAAAAAAAACTCAAATATATAAACAAACCATGCCTGCATAACAAATAATAACACGAACAGGCTGTGAACATTATTTGAACAAATCTAGAAGGCTAGAAGTTGAGCAACAAGCACAAATGGTATCTAAGCAATAATACAAACAGGTTGTGAACATTATTTGAACAAAACAATAAACCAATAGCATGGGTAAGCAAAACCACAAACAGGTTGTGAGCAAACACCAATTCTCCCAAATCACTGCAGGTAAGCAATACCACAAATAGGAGGGGGATTCACCTGCTGACGCGTGCGGATCGTCGAGGAGGAGATAGGATGGCGGTGCTACGGAGTGGTGGAGGAAGGTACTTCGCGGATCCATGTGGAGAAAACCGTGCGCCTCCACGAGCCTAGCTCGGCGACGCGGTAGCCGTGAGTGCAGCAGAGACCTGAGATGGCACACGGTGAGAAGTTGGCGCGGAACAATGCGCACGGCGAGGAATGAGGAGGTACGCACCGAATCGCTGGCGAGTAGAAGGCACGCGGCGAGGAGGCGACGCACGGCGAGCTGGCAGCAAGCAGGCGGCGCGCGGAACGGTGTGCTCGGCAAGGAACGAATCGTCGGCAATGAGGAGGAGGCGCTGGACGGCGCGCTCGGCGAGGAGGCCGTGGTACATGGTGAGGAGGCAAAGCGCAGCAAGGAAGGCGGTCTCGGCGAGGATCGATAGAGGCGTCGTTTTTTTTATTTGAATCGGTGGAGAAGAAGGATGTATGGATTGCCTAAGTGCTGTAACGATCTGAGAGCTAGGTGGAGGGAGGTCTATTAGAACTTTAATCTCTTTAAGGGGCTTCTAGAAAAAGAGGGCACTTAATTGCAAACTGCCGTTTTTAGATAGCTGAGGTAGATTTGCAAATTGCCCTGATATCGTAATTTTCGGGGCATTCTGAATTTTTGCCGTGAATGGAAGGGCTTTTCCAGGCACTCTTAACTAAAAGCCTTTGATTATCTAATATTTCGGGCACAAATCAAAAGTTAGAATACCGCCAGCACCAAAGTGCCTACTATACACGTACGTGGTATAGTGTCTGGCGCCTCGCCTCGGCACCGCGCGTCCCGCGTGGTATAGTGTCTGCGTGCCGTGCCCGTGGCTGGCCAGCAGCAGCAGCAGCAGAGCAGACACCTCCTCTCACTCTCGTCGTGCCACTCCTGTGCTCAATCGGCTGCTCCACGGCGAGAGTGCGAGACATACGGGACGGGAATGGGGCGAGCGATCTGTTTAATGCTGCTGCTGCTTCTTCTTCTTCCTTTTCTTGCAAGCTCTTCTTGGCTACGTGGTTGATTGATGCACACGTCTTGCAAGCTGCTCTTCTTCGTCTTCTTTTTCTGGACCTTGAGCCGTTGTTTGACGACCTGTTCGTATTGCCTGGGGGATACGACCTTGACATGTCGAGCTCGTTCCTGAACGGGTATGTGAAAACACAGAGCCAGTCTTACGTGTCCACTCGCCGATGCACGCACGAGCAGATCTTTTTGTGTGAAGGGGGTACAGAGATTCCTTCGAATAGTTGGGGGTTGTTTTTAAGCGAGGTTTATTGATTCTTTATCGTCCTTGGAATAGTTGAGGGAAGCGTCAGAGCACAAGGAAGCCAGTTTCGTCCCACTAGGCTATTGCGTAGTCGTGTCGTCGTGTGACCAGGGGGGAGCGAAATGGCCCGGTTGGTGTACGTTATCTCTGATCTAGAGGATCAGAAGCACCCCCCATTGTCTGGTGACTAGTGAGGTTGGCCTTGCCTGGACGTACTCCAACCGATTCCGGACTGAGCTCGATATTCAATTTCACACCACCGCGATCGTACGAGATTTGTCAAGAAATCTGGGAGATCGTCACGCATTGCCACATAGTATCAGTTGAGATATGATCGTTGTACACAGTGCTGACTGGCTGAACGCAGCAACGAGCTCGTGTATCTCTGTCACAACCAGCAAGCGTGGATTGACTTAACCGTGTGTTTGATTTTATTGGGATCTCCGTGCGCCTGCTGCGTGGTTTAGATTCCATGTCCTTCCGTGCTATGAAATGAAATGAATGAATATCGTTGCATGTCCGTGAACATTCGTAGGTAGCTACAGCCTACTGGGAGGTGGATAAAAAGAAAAGGCTCGCGAGCTTCGTCTCTGCGCAAGAAAAATACTGCTACCAAATCTAAGCAAATTTTTTGGACCGAACCATGTGCCAGTTCTAAGATTCGTGTAAGTAGATATCAACCTGTATATACGGAAAAGAATGGGTGTAAAAAGAGGGAGAGCAGGAGCTTTAGACAGTTCTGGATCCCCATCCAAGTGTACGAGGGTCGTGATTAATTACGGCATCATTAGAATGTGCTGGAATGATTGACCACAGGTGGCGTTGCAGTACGCCTTGCAATTTCAAACTGCCGGGCCCCAATAATCATGAAAGAACTTTGCAGCTACTGCCATTTAAAAAGAACTTCCGTGCATCGGTGAAGTTGCTCTGGCTTCCGTGGTACGCGAAATCCTGCGAAAATCCAACCGAACGTACATCCTAGCCGCTAGAAATTTACTGCACTCTTGTCCCTGAAACAGAGAGTTTAAGGGTACAGACGCCTTAAATTTGTACAGGTAAAAATGGCCATGCATGACCGGACGGGAGAAGTAGATCTAGCAGAAGAACCCACTCATGCCGTCCGATGAAGCGTATGCTGCTCGTCCGATCTAATAATAACAAACAGTATTTCTTTTTGCGGGTAAGCACGACAGTATTATTGCTAGCGTCGTCAGTTCCGGATGAACGCTGGTCAGTCACCTAGACCGTGGTAATAGACAATTGCTCTCACGAAGAACCCATGCCTAATAGCCAAAAACTACTGGGCAAACAGCATCCAGCAATGGGAAACACTCTGTAGCGTAGCGCCGGAAATGACAAATGTCCACCACGATTCGCAAGTTCGGTATCCGTATTCCCGCGGACGCAAGCCGATTCAGGCACGCGTATTCCACGTACTCCACTTTGGGCGTAAGCTTGAAGCACACAGGCACACAGCACAGCAGAGACAATTCCTCGTTCCACCGCCCAGGTCCCGACCCCTTTCGTCCCCACGAACGCAACCCAAAGCCTCCGTCAACTTGGCAACATGTGTATCGAAGCCAAATCGAAGAGACTACTTTATTGCTAGCGCGCAGGACACTAGCATTTCATTTCGTGCCCATCTCTTCTCATCTACTCCACTCCTCCAGTAGTCATCCTCTCCGACTTGTTAATTCCAAAAGCAATCGATGTTTAGCACGAACAATTGCGTGGGATGTGCCAAGAGGCAAAAGCAATCAATATTCTATCCCAAATTAGTACAAATTTACAACTACAACCATGGTTGGAAAATGCCTTCTCGCATGGCTAGCTTATCTACATTGCACACGTAGCTGGAACGGCAGAAATAAAACCTGATCAGCCGACGTGACAAACAAACATTAATCGACAAGAAATGGGTAGGCCCGGATGCACGTTCGTGCCCACTACCGAAGGCAGTAGTACTACGCGCAAGTGTATAACCACAATCACGGTGGATCAGCCAAATGCTATCTACACCTTCTTCAGGAAACAGGCCACAGAACATAACAATAAAGTCGCGATATAATTTGCTCTTTCCATAGTAGTATTAGCTACGAGAATTATGAGTCGCTACAACTAAGTTCTACCAGATCAAGAACAAACTCATCACACCTTGCCAATCGAAAAACGAAAAGAAAGGATAAAAATAAGAGATGGTCTCGAATTAATTAACCAATTGTCTGGTGGCGGCAATGATGGTGCGACCTCACCAGACCAGACTACCGCCAGGCGGAGGCGACGGTGATCACGCGCCCCATCCATCCGAGCCTGAGCACACCATTCTCCGGCTTGACGGCGAACCCCGGCTGCGAATTGCCGACGCGGGCCTTGACCTGGTCAGCAATGCCCGCGGCGAGCGCCACGGGCCGGAACCCGGCCATGCCGAACCGCGCGCGCCATTTGCCGAACACTTCGCACCGCTCCAGCCGGTCGGCGCCCTCGCGACCCACGGCGTTCGCCGCCTTGTTCGCCACCGCTTCCTCCGCGCGCGCCCTGTCCGCGCTATCCCGGCCGGCCGTCGCGTCCAGGGACTCGAGGATGGCGCCGTAGTGCGCGCACGCGTCCGTGAAGCGCGTGGCCAGCGGGGCGGTGTTCGAGTTCAGCTCCTGCTCCACGAGCGTCACGACCCGCGGGCCGAGGCCCCGCACCCGGCGGAGGAGCTCGTCGCGGGGGTTCGCCGGGGAGACGCTCTCGTCGGGCACGCGCGAGAGCGCGAAGGCGAGGTTGACAGCCAGTGCCTCCCCGGGCTCGCACCCCAGCTTTGATGAATCGATCTCCGCTGCTCTGCAGTTGACGATTTTGAACCGGTACTCTATGCCGGCCCGCTCCGCGAGCTTCTTGAGCCGCGCCCCGACGGCGTCGAGCGTTGCAGTTAGAGACTCTGTGAACGGTGAGGTCGGATCGGTCACGGCGGTCACCTTGAGGGACGTCCCCGGCACGCGGCGGTCAGCGAGGCACTGGATGAGGGCCACGTGCTGCGGGACGCTGATGTCGAAGTCGACGAGGTGTACGGCGCGGCGGTCGGCGACGGCCTCGACGATGGCGATGTTGGCGGCGTGGAGGGCGAAGCGGAAGCAGGGCGAGATGTCGTGGAGGAGCTGGGATCCGGTGCGGTGCTCGCTGCCGCAGAGGTCGGCGATGTGCTTGGACGTGGCGGAGGCCGTGGGCGCAATGCGAGAGGACAGGGCGGCCACCATCATGGCCAGCAGCCGGTGTTCCGCGTCACCGCGCGGGTTAACGGCGCCTTTGAGAGTCGCCAGATGGGCGGCGGCTGTTTCGAGATTACCGTCGGCCATGGCGACCGCTGCTTCGGAGAGCAATTGACGTGACGTGGTGGCCGAGGTTGGAGGCGAGCAGGAAGCTGACGAAGAAGCCGTAGAAGTGGACGAGTTCGACGGCGACCGCGTCATCCCCTTGTTGATGTTGTTGTTGTTCGGGGCTGCCACCCCAGGAAACGGAGAAGGCGCGGCGGTGATGGGGTTGAGCTGCTGTATCATCATCGTCTCCTCCCACTCGGAGCTGGTAACCGCGGAGCCCGTCCCGCTCATCGCCGGCTCCGCCTCGTCGTCGTCGTCGAACAGCAGCTGCTTCTCCAGCTCCTGCAGGATGGACAACTCGCTCCCCGTCGCCGATGGGGCCGGCGCCCTCGTCACGCCAAGGGCGTGCTCCGAAGACGGCACAAAGGGCACCTGCCGATGCAGCTGCGGTTGAATCAGCGGTATCGCCGCCCTGGACGCCGTCGTGAGGGATGACAACGTCGATGACGGCGACGCGAGGTTGCCGCCCAAGCTCGAACCGGAGAGAACCAGGGGCTGAGACGAGCCCCTGCCAAGCACCTTGGCGATGTCCGCCGAGGAAAGCGGCGAGATGGCCGACGCCACGGCCGTGCGCTGCCTGACGGCGCGCATGTAGAGCTCCTGCTGCATCGCCACCTGCCGCTGGTGCTGCCACCTCTCAATCTCGCCGAGGCTCCTCTTGAGAACGCCACCGACGGCGGCCGTGTCCGGCCGCCGCCGCTGCTGCTGCTGCTGCTGCAGCGGCGTCTGCATCGCCGATCCGACCCCGTAGAGGTACCCCTGTCGCGGATCGCGCCACGGCCCGCCTGGCTGCTCCATGACGCTGGAGCAGGAAGGAGAAACCGGCAGGAGAAGAGAGACGACACGAGACGGAGCAGGGAAGGGGAATACTCCTAGCTCGGGAAAATGCTAACGCTATGGCTACAGCTACAGGTCCAGCTATAAACGGGTGCCATTCATTCCATTGAATTGCTTCTCCTAATAAAACGCCCTTCTCTACTCTCTCTCCGCTGTCAAAACTGAGCTTATAAAAGCGAGGAACCCACCCCCACCGGCCGTCCCGCATCCGACACCGATACGGCGGCACTCCCGCTGACACCGCGGGCCACGTCCGCTATCGTAGCGTATGTCGTGGGGTTAAGCATACTGTTTGCGTTTGTTTACCTGTGGGGCCCTCCGCTTCGCTTTGGGCTAGGAAAATAAATGCGCGGGGAACCGGTGGTGAATGGTGTGAAGGAATGGAAACGGGGTACGAGCCCGCGTGACGCAATCCCGCGCGCCCTCGGTGACGAAGAACTCGGGAGTCCTGCCTTGCCGTCACACGCGCTGCACCACCGACCGACGGCTGCCGGTGGTCGACAGCGCCGGTCTCAGCTTCTTCTTCTTTTTTTTCTGCAAAAGACCCGCAATTCCATGGCGTTTTACGGCCGCGTGACTTGTGATCGACACTACAAAGCTCACACAGTTTCTATGCTTTCGGGCGGGAGCGGACTCACTCCACGAAGGCGAGATCCGTCCCTACGCTACGCAGCACGCAGGCCACGCGGCGGGTCCCCGGCAGTGGGGCCGGGCTGCGATTTCTAGAAGTCGCAATCTCTTCCGCAACCGGCTAAAGGAAAAGGAACGGATTTGTGCGGTCACAATATTTTATCAACTGATCGGGTATCCTTTCGCGAAAGTCGCTTTCGGAGCTTAGGTAGAGAGTCCCAGGGGCGACGTTGCCAGTCACCGAGCCACACGAGCTAATTAATCCTGGCTATCGCCGGCGGTGCCAAATTACGTGCCGGTTTAAAGTCAGGACGTGGACGACCGTGAGGAGGTGCCTATGTGCTGCTGCGTCAAGTGATCAAATCGTGAGCGATTTCGTAACCTTTTACCTTTTGATGCGGTGTGTGCGGGATGTTGCTTGTTTTGGGCGCGTTTGGAGTTAGTTTGGAAACCGATCAAAATATCCGCCCAACAACCCCGTACCCACTTCTTCGTGTCTATACCTTGGTTGTCTTTTTTTTGGTATAGGAGTAGGAGTACTTCTGTGTGTTCATACTCGTACTCCTCCGGGTACTTCATACGATCCAGTATTTAACCTTTCCAGCTACATACCTGGGACACACTTTGCAAAGTCAACATCGAGGCTCCACGTCGTGCATGCTTAAGGGCATATAAGCAAATGATCACACAAGACATGTTTGATTTATCTATGTATATACTACTCCGTATTAGAAGCAAATAGCCTAGCAACTTCAGAAGGAAATTATCATTGCAGTTCTCATCTTTGGAAAAATATATGTTTGATTTATCTATGTATATACTATTAGAAGCAAAATAGTCTAGCAACTTCAGAAGGAAATTAGCCGGTGTCGACTATCATTCAGTTCTCATCTTCCGTTTTTCTTTTCTTTTTTGCATATTTGTAATGGCATTTTCGAAAGATGAAAGTTCCGTCATTCCGAACATGTAGAAATCACAGTGGACTATATTAACCATTTTTTCTATGATGCATGGGCCTATTTGTCGCCAATGGATACTATACGGAGCCATCCTGATTCCGGTATTGTGTCCGGACTATCTAGGCGGCCACCTGCATGACACATGTCATGTGAATTAGTGAATCAAAAGCAGAAAGATGGGAATCGAGGTTGGGGTGTGGGAGGGTGATCGATGCTGGTCGGATGGCTTGTTTTGTTAGCAAGCTGACTTTTGGTTCAGAATTATTGGAAAGATAAACGAGGCTCTGTTGAGACTGTTGTGGTTTGGTCCATCCGGAAAATGTGAATATTTTCAACTTATCACTGTACCTATTTTCACACCGAGTATGTTCAAAAGTTCGACTTCATTTCATGATCGTACACAGACGCAATTCATGCTCATCCAGGTGGCTAAGGAAAGGATATAGCCTCTCTGATTCAAAGAAAAATTTGTTATGCAACTCTTTTGATTTGGAAGTTTTGAAACCATTTATTGTTTTCTACTCCCTCCGACATGTATCTAGACGTTTTTTAGGCATAAATACATTCATATTTTGACAAATTTAAGTCACTTAATATGTGACGGAGGAGTATTTATTACTCTGCATGTAATTGTAAAGAATTTTTTTATGAGGTCCAAGGTAATAGAAAATTTTCTTTGTTTTCATGGCAACTATGGCTTAACAACCAAGTTCATGTATGTTTCAACGGTCCAATTAAATAATTTCATCCTTATTTACTTATGTTTTGAATTTTCACAGGATTCAACATGTGATGACTTCAATTCCTTTTTTCTTCTATTTTGTATGTTTGAAACCATTCGAATGGAAGAGGTCCTAACATTAAAATTCCGAGCAATTATAGACCAGTGGCTGACACGTGCGAAGCAACAAATCAGAATGTTGGCCGCCAACTTATTTGACAAGCACCACTAGCATGGAGGCCAGGAAAGAAGCACTTTCACTGACAAATGGGGCCAGAAAGTTAGGGCCCATGATTCATCTTTTCGTCTGCTTGTGGACCCCGGTGATGGGCGGTCAACATGTGTGCGTCTGCTCCGGAGCATCAGCTGCGAGGCAGTGCCAGTGAGTCGCGCCCCACCTGGTTCACGTTCCAAAGTCATGGTCCAGGGCTGCAATGCTGCGTGTCCAAAATGCTACGTTTAAGGTTCCTGTAGCCATTTCCTGGCATCAATCACCATACGAATTACTCCTTGAACAAGAAAAGATTCAGCAGATCAAAACCACTCTAGGTTTGGCAGAAGAAATTCGAACACAGTCGAGCAAGAAATGGCAGATAAAAACCATAGTATAAAGTATCTTTAAATATCCATCTGCTTATGAAAATTTCAACACGCTGGACAAAAGCTTTGTAAATTATAAGCCGGCAATAATAAACAACGCAACAAAATCGAGGCAATCTCTCGTCTGCAACAGAAAATTCTTCCTTCCGAGGACAAGGTGAGCACACAATAGAATAAGCAACTTGCAAGAAAAATGTTTAGTACTGTATAAGCTCACCCTCCAGTAAAATACGATGCCAAATTCACTTTTACTTATTTGGCATCGGTGCTCTCCGTTGCCCAATCGGTGCCAAGAAAAAATCGTGGCAACCTGAACAACTAGTTGCTCCGATGCCCGAACTCTGTCCAAAATAAAATACTAATTTTGCACGACCGACAACTCCGTCTTCCTCCTTGCACCAGTACTGCTTCAGCTCTGCCCAACACCTCGCCCCGCATCGAGCTGACTCCCGCCATCTCGGAGCAGCCACATCGGACTGCCGCGTCTCGGCCGCCTAGAGACCTCGCCGACGCCGCGCATCGCTTCCGCACAGAACTTGAGGGAGGCCGCGCACATCGCCATCGGACGCCGCGCCTCGGCTTCGCCCAGCACCTCGCCCCCTATCGATCTGCCTCGGAGCTGCTGCTGTTGCTGCTGCGAACGCCTCATCGCCGTCGCATAGACTTAGCCTGTTGCCTCCACATCGAGCTCCCTCGCTGATGACTCGCAGCCGCTACATCGAACTGCATCGGAGCCGCCGCATCGAGCTGCCTGCCTGCCTCATCGCCGTGTGCTCGGTCCGAGTCCACCTGATGTTGAATCGGGAAGAAATGGAAAGAAACGAGAGAAAATGTATGAGATTTGTTGGATCTTTCTCCGAGAAGAAAGGGGATTCATTTCTCCCCGCGGGTGACCGGGAAGAACTCGCGGGAAGGAAGTAGCTGGAAGTTGCCGGTCGATCTATTTTATTGTGTGGGTCCAATTATTTTCAGGAGCCAAATACTAACGTTGTGCGATCGGTGCCCGATACGTTGTGAAGGGCCTAAAGCGGTCATGTAGAAAAAGCTGAGTACGTTTTCCATTTCAGCTTTCGTGAGTCCACGTAGTTTGGTGCATTTGCTTGGAGCAAGTTATTATAGCTGTAGGAGTACTCCACTGTAGTAGGTATCCAAGGAAGTGACGGTGGATAGCTTCTGACGGACGCCTTCCTGTGGCCGTTTGACTCTGACAGCTGCTTCGATTGGCAAATATACCTAGCACTATGCTTGAATTAAATATTTAATTTAACTTGAAGACAAATTGGACTACTCCGTAAAAACAACCATCTTTTTCCATTACAAAAACGCAAAAGGTACAACAATCTGGATGTGTAATTGTCTATCTATATTGAGCTAGCATGTGGGGCTTCTAGTGATTAAACCTCCGGAATGGAAAAACATTATGACTAGTACAATGATGTTATTTCATACTCCATGCAAATAGTAGCTTGGAAAGGCCAAGGTGCCTTTTTGGTGACCGGTAGGTCACTGGCGGAAAGTTGCTACACTACCACAGTAACACTGCTACCGGCATTGTCGGGTTCCTTTGATTTATTTATTTTTTACCCATCCGTTTCACTCCTGTGTCCTATATCGCCTCATGGAGAGGTGAATACGCATATGCACACCATACGGTTACGGCGGTCTCATTTAACGGCGGGCGGGCCACAGAATCTTTTGCTTGGATTTCTTTCTATGCCCGGCGTACAGTTCCTGTCAGTGTCTCTGCTTCTTCCACTACAACTAGGACCTGAACGTACCAGTTTACCACCACGCCCATGTACTGTACTTCATGTCACTGTTCATGCACGCCTCTTCCTGCACGTATGCGCCGTTGGGTGCCTGCATATGCGGTGTACGTACGTGTACGGAGCCGTGAAAAAAACTGCAAGGCGTATGTATGTAGGTATGTATGTATATACGCGATCACCCGCCACCAGCATCTCTGTCTCTCCTGGACGTGCACTCCTGTAGTACTACTACTTTTGGGTCTACAGTAGCTAAGCTACAGGTATTTCAAATTTCCGGCTCTGTTCGTGGTTTTGAGCGGTGCATTGTCTCTAGTAGTACTACTCGAAGCCAGTTCCGGAATTAATAATAAATGTGCGTCGATGCGTCGTCCATTCGGTTGAGCCGGCCGGATTCCGGTGTGGGATCCAGGCTCCAGTGGTAAAACGCGGATGGAAATGACAGGGACACTTTAAAACTTACAGCCTGGCGCGACCGGGTGCAATCAGGGCGGGTCTGTCTCGCTGCGGACCCATTCCGAGTCCCAACAACACTGGAGATTCGAGAACCGTGTGACCGTGTCACACACACAGTCCATGCTCGACGCCCCGACGCCGTTTCACGCGCCCGGCCGTCTGCATCTTTCATCCTTCTCGTTATTTACCGGCTGAGTCTGTTCCTTTCTTCTTTTTATTAGTACAACACATCATCACGCCACCGTTGAGTGGTCAGAAAGCTTCGTTCGTATCCGTGTTGAAACTGTTGATCATATCGAAGTCTTGCTACTACACTGCTAAATGCGAAAATGCCTGAAAACACGTGTTGGACTTACTACCTGATGTAAACCATTTTGGAACCGTCCGATTGCGTCGTCTCGTCACCCCCCTGGTTGATTCGACGGGCTGATTGCTAACCGCAGGTTCGGTTCAAGTGGCTGCTAGCTCCCCTCGGCAGTGGAAGCATCACATCGCGGGGAAAGTGGGAAACTCTACTGTTGAAGAGCAAATGAGCCGTGTGCGGCAGGCGGGCCCCGTGTGCAGGCAGCACTTGATCCAACTTGGGCGGGGAGCGCAGCCAGGGGTCAAGGCAAGGCAGCCATCGACTCCAGTGGCCTTCTGGGCCGACTCTGGCGTCGGTGAGCTGGGATACACGCAAACATTAGGGTCGTGTAAGCTTCGAGTAGTCACCGTCAGTGTACGGTTTCGAGCATTCAAATTTCAAGGAGCGAAAGAACGAGAGATAACCACAAGCTTATTAGATTAGGGGCCGGCTATAAACTTATGCCTGGCTAGCTACTTCCTATAGACTAATCACTCGTCCCATATTAAGTGACTTTTTACTACATATATCTAGACGTTTTTTGTATAGATACATTTTATATTTAAGCAAATTTGAGTCCGTCTGACCGTGAGAAATATTCTTTCCGACTAAACGGCCAAACCGTTTCCACAGCCATAGTAATGGTTCAGCAGAAAATTTTGTGGTGGGCATTGCTTCCTTTGTTGACACGCACGCTCTCCGGCTTAATTGGAACCGGCGCTCTGGAAGAAAAGAGAGGAAGGCAGGCGGAAGAGGCGAGGTTCGGGGGGCTGCATGCACTCATTTCTGCCGCGAGAAGTCCGAATTGGTCAGGCAAAGGGGTCAGGATTCTTCCGCGAGGGCTTAAATATTCCAGTCGCCGACGGCGTCAACCAACCATTTGTTCGAGAGGGTCGAATAATCGTTCTTAGACGGCCGATGCTTTGGAAAGAGTCGCGCGTGCAACTTCTGCGCTTTAGCTTACTCTCACGAGTGATTCTCTCCCTCTCCCTCTCCGATTTCACCTCCCTATTTCCCCGTCCGATAGTATACTCCAGTATACTGCTGCCACTAGTTAGTGCAGCTTCAGTACTGTTCCTTTTACATCTGCAAGATGGCCCAGGGAAAATAGTAAAGCAGGACTAACGGTAGTTGGGGGGCACTAATCATGTCGTGCAACGTACTACTAGAGTAATGTTTAGGAGTTGTTTGGCAAGAGCAACTGTCGCACGGATGGCATGGATCACAGAAATCAGGCTAAAACTTGAGCAGAGGTCGTAAGAAGGGTAGCTAGTGGAGACTTTTTCTACCTCGCATCTCAAATGAATCCAATAAAGAGCTTCCTCGCATGGACCACGCATGCAACTCTGGTTGCTTACATGGGTAAAGTACTCCTTTGCTGTCTTATCTTTCACTCTGCAAGTTGAAGAACACCGAGGAGGTGTCATTTGATTTAAGACAGGATTGGGCTTGTATTGGCATGCCAAGTTCCTTGAAAAGGGAAAAAATAATGTTGATGTGAGCCGACAAAGGTTTGGCTTCGCTTGAATTTCCGAGACAAGCGCAAGATTTACCTTACACAAAAGTACCGGAAGATTAACCCACTGTCTCACAGAATCGGGAAAATTAGCCACCAAGCCTCCCCACACTTGCTCCAGTAAGCAACCTAAAGATAATTTGTTGACTTCAGTAGGTCGTTAAGCCCAAAGTAAGCAATACCGGCAGCTAATAACGCTGTGTATATTCCATGAATTTCGCACATCTAAGTAGCATTTTTTTTGGAAGGGTCTAAGTAGCAAATGGACTATGCCTTTCCCACTATTAGGTCCTTTTCAGAAGGAAAAACGATCGTTACATATAGATCTGCTGTATCGTGCTAATGGTTCGGTAGCTTCGTTTCCCACGCCATATCTCAAACCGTATCAGCGCGGTTGTATGCGCTCGGTAGCTGTAGTAGAAGGAAAATGTTTTACGCTTGCAAAAGAGAAGAATAGCTTTGTGGACATAGGTCGACATGGCCTCGATCTTCCCTGCTTTAGAAATGTACTGCTCCGACACGGTTTCCTGCATGTGGCTGTGGGCTGTGCTCACGAACCTGGTCCAAGCACACCGGGTGTGTTGATCCAGACCGTCAACACGACGATCCAGCGGCTAAGGATTGCCCGCGTGTTATCGCGTGCGTCCACAGCTTACTCCTGCACAAGCTCCATCAATCCACCCGGAAGCACGGCACCGAATTCGACCTGCAATAGCATATTGGAGAGTCTGAATTCAGTGCATCGACAGGGTAAGGTACGTGTTTTGCACTATGGTTTATCTCTCTCGCTTGTTTCTGTCCTGACGAAGTTCTTCTGCTTGTCACTATCCTCGTGAACTGTCCTCGACGCTTGCTTATCGACGCAACTCAGCAGGCTGGACACAGCAGCGAGACAGAATTGAAAAGATTTCCGGGCTTTATGGGTCGTTGCGGGTACATAAAAAGCTCGCTTTTCTCATTTCGAAGAGGACCCAGATGCAGACTTAACCCCAAGCTTTGGTGACTTGTAACCACAAGGGCACTGTAACTCACGCCTAACTGGCACACTCATATAGTGTGAGACAGTGAGAGGACTCTTCTTTTTACAAAATGGAAGGAGAAAAAAGGTCTCAGCATTAGCAAAGCTAACGCTTTCTTCCGTTCAAGCAACCCCCAATATATTGATAAGCCATAAGGCCCAGAACAATTGGTAACAAGGATGGACTCAAAGTGCATTTTAGCAACAAGCACATTCCAATGCTGGTAATCTGGCCCATCATATCACGATCACAGAATTTGGTTCCATCGAAAGGCATACTAGGACATAGCTGCCAGTATATTGCAGATGGTACATATAGGTACTACACTCGCGAAGGATAGCGCTTGGCCTGCTCACGAACACGATTCTTGTACTCCGGCATATTCTGCAGATGCAGTCCATACACAAACAAACATGGTGTCAAGCGCAAGAAAGCATAACAGGATCTAAACTAAGGAATTGTACCTTCATGTTATGGAATTTGAAGTTAAAAGAAGAAAACCTTTTTATACAGCTCATAGCATCTTTGCTGTGCAGCCGAGTTGGGGTTTGCATCATCGAGTAACTCCTGGATGCCTACCAGAACTTGCTTCACAGTAATTGAAGGCTTCCAACCCTAGAAAAGAGTGGGGTTGGGGTGGAGGTGGAGGTGGGGGGAGGCATCATGAAAGCTCAGTGGGGCTATATTTGTATGGTGTAAAAGAACTGAAAAGAAAGTAACCACTCAGTCAAGACTTACAGAACTCAGGATCGATAGGCATACTAGCCCAGAATCGTAAACATTGACGTGGAAGAATCCTGATGGAAACTTGCAGACGGGAGGGACAGTTGGGTAATCATCGTTGAATTCCAGAGTTAGGGGGAAATATCCACCCTCCCAGTCAGTCTGCAGAAAAACAAATGTAGTACAGTATATAATGTTATTTTATCGCGAGATCAAGCGACGACACATCACACAGATTTGATGTAAAGGAATAGCCTAGTACTATACCATGGACACAGAAAGAACTGAAAACGTATCACAAAAAGTAGTCGCAGCTATCAGATAAGAATACGACAGTATCACAAATGGCAGACAGAAATTTGACAGTAAGGAGTTTTCTGCACCAAGTGTCCATTTGGAAACCAGCATTTCACAGGAAACAGTTCAATTAAGCTCCCACAGGAACTGGACAAGTTCCCACATTCCAAATGGAAATGGGGCTCAACTCTTCTTTCTTGTAGATAGAAGACGCAATGTATGGTTTCATGCACTCATATTCGACGGACTTTGAAGGACTATGGTTTAAGACAGGTAAACAACCAGCACCAACTAAGATTGTTGTTTGAGTGGAATAAAATAGATATGCAAGTTTAGCTGCAACTACTGGACTGTGTTTTGTGATGCAGTACATCTGGACATCACGAACAAATACAGCAGAACACTCAAGTAATTGTCACTTACACACTTTTCTAATCAGTCTTCAGTATGCCCATTGCCCATTTATCTCATTTGATCTCACGTTCCAAGGCAAAAGATAAGTTCAAATAGTATAGCCTTTCAGATTAAGACACTTATTTTATCTGTTCATAGTTCTGTCTTGCAAGGGATCCTAATTACAACCGGATAAGGTCAATTGAAATGCTAAATCCTGCTCATGCTCAAAGTTCAACATAAATACTATGCCAGCTAAATAGAACTCATATTGTCCAATCATTCACTGGCTGGGTTTGACCCCGTGTTTACTTAGTGCCCAAATGTGTTTATTTGACTTACAAATGTATGTTCATGTACATTTTATCATGGACAGTTAAAATGTTCTCTATATTTACTGCACAAATATCCCTATACGTTGATCAATAGACTAAAATCATAGTAAAGAAACTTAATGGATTGACCCCGTGTTTACTTAGTGCCCAAATGTGTTTATTTGACTTACAAATGTATGTTCATGTACATTTTATCATGGACAGTTAAAATGTTCTCTATATTTACTGCACAAATATCCCTATACGTTGATCAATAGACTAAAATCATAGTAAAGAAACTTAATGGACGCCTTGTATATACTGTTCAAATATAGCGTGATACTATCATATGCGGGCAAAGAGTAATCTGAATTTTAAGTTCCTTATGTCAACAAAGAGAGGAAAATCTTACTGGCCACTATAGCACACCGTTTCTCCTGCAGTGCAACATAACTACATAAGCTTAAATTAGTTCTTTTCATCCACATAATCTAATATCTAATTAAAGTAGCAGAAATTCTATGGTCTAGATTTTACAAAAGTTATCGTAGGGCTCAGATTTATCGCAACATAACAGGAAAATATTAAAAAAACATCTTGGTATTAAAACCCAATACGATCTGGCTCAATTAGATCTGGTCCGCTACTTTTTCTTCCTTAAATTCGACTCTCGAGACCTCGCCTCTTTTTGCTCCTTGCAGACCCGAAGGCTTTTCGAGGTTCTGGCTCCCATGGTCTCACACGGCAATCTTGATTGCTGTCATTAGTGCCACCAGCCCGCCGGCGGAGATTCCCACGTGAATCTGGACGGTGAAGCCGGCATGGCACAAATCAATCACCTAATCGTACAAATAGAAATACAGGAACACAGGGGGCTTGGGTAATGATCGAGGTCTTAGCCATGAGATCGGCTTCGGCGGTGCCGCAGTGCGGGCATCGGCCGGCCAGCTCAGGTTCTTAATTACATACATAGAGTCATAGATCATTCAATTTCTCAATTGCTACTTTGTTGATGTATCGCAACAGCGGCTTGGGATTCCTTGAAGGCGGAACAACATGACCTATGCGGGGATAAGATTGGGGGAGAAAGATTAGATAAGGGAAGGGAAGATGTACGTAGATGTGGG
This sequence comes from Brachypodium distachyon, assembly GCF_000005505.3. Taxonomy (NCBI): domain Eukaryota; kingdom Viridiplantae; phylum Streptophyta; class Magnoliopsida; order Poales; family Poaceae; genus Brachypodium; species Brachypodium distachyon. The sequence continues at coordinate 22,386,469 of NC_016135.3, forward strand.
CCACCAGCAAACTAATCCCAGCCATCGATGAGCCATCTAGACGAACTATTATTTTCTTAAAATAGGAAACTCGCTAAATACGGGCAATATGCAAAGTGCCTATCAAGCCATACCTGGACGTACCGCCATATCAGATGGCGATACGCGGCCTTTACGTTGTATATGTGCAACCTTTTATAAATCAAATTAAACAAATCTTCATATGAATGATTGAATACTTTAAATCACAAAAAATATATTAGAAAAGTCATACATCCCATGAACCTAATAGATACAAATTGAGCTTTATAAAAAATAATGTTGACAACAGTATCCATATGGATATAATAACTAAAAGATAAAAAAGACCTATACTCTACACAATTGATCGATGCCTCAAAGAAAACTTCTTGAAATATCTAAAATAAAACGCGGCAACACAAATTTAAATGAAACTGGTGGGTGACGGATCACGGATGACATGCGAAAGCTGTCAACCGTCAATCGACAGCGAAGGGAAGTCGAGAGGTGGTGAGAATCGCGGCGGCAGAGCCGGCAGCTGCAAAGAAAGATGAGGATGCGTGCCATCATATCTGGACGATCATATCGGACGCAGATGCACGGCCTACTCTCTTGCTAAACCATATAATGACTACCTAACTTACAATTTAATGTTGTATGAATTTCAACCAATCTAGCTTTCAGAAAATTAAGTGTTTCAGAATATCTATATCAATGCAAAACTATATTTTTGAGGTATAAAAACAAATAAAAAAACAAAAATCAATGAAGAGTTTCACATATAATACATTTAAATTGCATACAAGTGATAAAAAAATCGTTTCATTGTACAAGTCTAGCCGTGCAATCTAGTTTGAATCATACAACAATTTTGCATCAAGCAATGCACAACCTTTGCACCTCCTGAGACCCCCCACCCCCACCCCCCAATGCCTACCACATATTCTTGGACAAATTTCCTCAAGTTTTTGCCCAAATTCAAACCAGAACCATAATCACAATCAGATAAACTGGGTAGTAAGCACACATGTGTCAAGATCGCGAAGCACAGTAGCAGCATAGAAAGGCGAACTAAAAAAAGATAACTGTATTTTCTTACGCCTTGCTTGCCGGGGATGACGCAACGCCAGACCATGAGGTTGACGGACCCATCCGGCAGGGTATCCGGCTTGGCCACGAAGCCCTGCAAGCACCAAGAAGAAGCACCAACTGTCCCCATTAGCACTTGGCAAACCAGAGAAGGAAACAAAATAAAATTGGCCAGGACGCCGAAAGGAGGCAAAGAAAAATAGCTAGGTCGTGGTGCGGGCGCGCACATGGGGGTGGTTCTTGCGCCACGATTTGCGCTCCTCTGCGAGGCGGGCGCGGGCGATGCCTCCAGACGCCATCCAAACTAGGACAGGCGAGCGGTCCTCCGTTCCAGGGTCTCGGTTGCCGCCGCCTCGTTTTCTTCCGAGGACTCCCGTGCGAATGTGGGATGAATCGCTCGGTATAGCGGCGAGGTGTATCCGTGTATTTAGTAGTTTTCCTCTTGCCTCTTCGGTTCCAGGGAGGCTCGGCGATGATTGCGAGTCTATGGGCGACTTGCCCTAGTGCCGCCGAACTGCCGAAGGGACACAGGCCCTGAGTTAAGAAGTGGCTGGATTAAAAGAAGACTTGGCCTGTTCGCTTTTTTTTTTCAGAATAGTTGCGATGTACATGTGCAGCCCAATCCATTTTGTTTGTTGGATCGATAGCGCGGGAGTAATAAAATCACTCGGGCCCAGTTAGAGCCTGTAAAAAAAAACTGTTTTCTCAAAAAAAAAAAAGGGATTCACCTGTTTTCTAAAAAAAAAAATGTGATTGGCCTCCCGTTCAGATTAAAAGTAGAGTACGGAGTACTACTCCCCCGTCCAATAAAAAATATCTCAAGTTTGTCAAAATTTAAATGTATCTAGACATGACTCAGTGACATTCTTTGTTGGACGGAAAAAGTATATTTTTACTTCTTAGACATATTGTCGGCTAACATTTTTGTCTAATTGATACAATTGGAGACTTACCCCTTACTTTTCTTTGAGGCAATATTGCTGTAAGCACACCGCGGTAATGGCCTAGCTAGAGTCATGTATATTAAGCGGCAAATGTCACTGACTATGCCATATTTAAGTCCATAGTTCAAGTTTAAACTCATGTATGTGTCATGCTCTAGTGGCAATGCCATAGTCCATTTTTTATTTTTTATCTATTGTACTATCATCACTGTTTAGGGTGGTTGATTCGAATGTAAAGGATGCATTTCGTCATGTTAGCTATGGCGGGTTTCGTGCCAACGGTTGCCTGGTGTGGTCTCTTTCGCCACTCCGCATGATGACTTTGGTATTGGTATCAACTTCGATTGTGTTGCACAAGTCAAACCTAGCTTTGCGCGTCGCAGGATGCGAGGACAAGGACGATTAACTTTTTTCTTGCGATCGAAGGGCAATTAACCTTTCACTGTAAAGAAATAGATTTGCTATTTGTCAGCTCTGGCCTTAACGCCATACATTTTTTTAGTGTAATTACGTCGAGATATACGTCGAGATATGCGTAACTAATCATAAAGTTACAAGTAATTGCCATCATCGTCAACCTAGATCAGTCAACTTGGATCAAGTCATTACTAATATTTCTTTTTACAAAGATTGACGTATTTACATGGTTTTGTTAAATGACTTTGACCAAAAATAGTTTTATTTGTGTGTAATTTATATGACAGAAAATGAGAATTAGCGAGAAGAACTTTTGAAGACGAATCTGCTGATATAAATTTTACATCTTAAAAACACATAATACTGAAATAATTATTGGTCATAGTCTTGCCTTAACGAAACCAAATACATCAAGTTTGTGAAAAAACAAAGGAAGCACTGCTTCACTGTTAATCTTAATTACCTCCATTATTTCGAGACGGCAGTATTTATAACAGATACAAAGAATATCAATAGAAAAAATAATCGAATTTAACTAATCCTTTGTTCCAATCTGGACTTGTGCGTCGTCACAACGTGGCACGGTACTCGCCCTCCAGCTCGTCCGGCGTGGTGCGCGACCCAGACGCCGACGGCGCGCGGACGAGGCCGACCATGGACACGCGCAGCGCCTCCTCCTCGTAGGCCCGCCGCTCCATCTCCGCCATCTCCGACTTGCGCCGCCGCACGCTGAGCATCGCCACGAGCACGAGCCCCAGCAGCACCGTGCCGCCCGCGCCCAGCGCCGCGCCGAACAGCGCCAGCTTCCACTTGCTCGCTTCCCCGACGGCCTCCTGATCCGCCGCCCCGTCGCCGTCGCCGACCCCGCCCAGGACGAGCGCCACGTGGCCCTGGTCCAGCACGTGGCAGACGTTGCTCCCGCCCTGCACGCGCACGCCCGTCACGGCGACGCTCCCGTTCCGCGCCACGGCCATGCACAGCGGCACGACCCCTGGCTGGAGCGCCGGCACCGCCATGGAGAAGTTGACCAGGATGGCCGTTTCAGCCGTGGCGAGCACCTCGAGGGACGCCGCGGACGCGGCGTCTATGCCGTAGAACATGAGCCCGAGCACGGGCGAGGCGATGCGGTACCCGCCGCTGCTCGCCGCGTAGTCCTCGTAGACGGCCGAGAGGTTCCGCAGGTTGACGCGCACGGCGAGGACGTGGTGCGCGTCCGGGGCGCGGTCACCGCGGCGCGTGACGACGAGGACTCCCGGGGGCACGGAGAACTCGCCGAACCCGCGGAAGCCGTGCCTCGCGAGGCTGCCTGCCCGGAGCCTCGACACGCCGGCCTCGATGGGAGCGAGGCTCCCCGGGAGCGAGAGCGGGTACGTGGCGCCCGTCCTGATCCTGTGCGAATTCCGCTTGTCGTTGTACCACTCCTCTGCGGCCTCCATGACCACGTCGTCGATCAGGGCGGCGTCCTGCAGCTGCAGCGCGTCGCATAGCAACAATGGCGGCGCGAGCGTGACGACGACGGCCGTGGCGAGCATCAGCAGGACGAGAGCTTCGCGGCTCGGGCCAGTTGTCATGCTGGCTGGGAATACCAGGAGCAGAGTAAGACAGTTGGGACGACACGGGGACATTTTTGTTGGGGAAGCAAAACCGAGCATGATGGCGAAGGGCAAAGCGAAGCGATCACTGTGTAAATGGCATCGCATGACTGCATTGGCAACGGTCGCATTGTATTCTTTGGTTCTTGATCTTATGGCTTGTGAGTGAAGCATTGGCCGCTGGCTGGAGCAACATGGCTAGGGCTGATACAAGTTGATGGGGAGGATGATGTAGGTAGATCGGTGCGACTTATTATTACGGGCAAATGTACGTAGTGGAGTGGTTTGCCCCTTTGCCGTTTGCTGCTGGGATAGGATCGCCGAACAGTGTGTTAGCTAGGCGCCTTGTAGGGTTGGTGATTAGCCCCGGTGGTGAGGGGGCAGTAAAGCTCGCAACTTGCGAGACATGGATTGGTGACGAAGGTTCTTCGCCTGCCAAAAGGAGAATAATCATGGTGGTCTAGTTCTAGCAGCTGAGTTGCTTCTCTGCCGTTTGTCAAAACTCAAAAGATACCTTTTCTAGGAAACTACTGCACAGGCTCTTCTCCGTGCAAAAGCGTGATCGACTGATCATCTTTTGCGCTAGGAAAGATAGAGCCCTTCCACGCTCCACAGGATGAAACATATGTTCTTCGTTCAGAAGATTGTGCTCAGGCAGATTGGTCATTCTGAAGCATTGTTTATGGTTTTATTCTAGATCGATCACGCCCCTGGAATGGATTAAATTGATTGTCTGATGCAGAGTATGTATACAATTTTATACTTAAACAGGACCTGCTTGCATACCATCGTGCGATGCAATTAAGCATGTCTTGCAGTACGTACTGTAGGACTGTCTACGTACAAGGTAACTGAAAATTCTTCAGAACCGTTGGCCCAAGAGCTTCATTCTACCGCACCGATTCAGCGGCAACAATTCCACTTCTCGCAAAATACGCTCCTCACTTATCAACGCTGTCGGTCCTGATCTGGAAAATCTTCCGCACACACTACTGTTTCTGCAGGTTTTGCTGTCAGTTTCAGACTTTTTTTTTGAAATGGGTCAGTTTCAGACTTGGAGGAATGGCTCAATCGCCTCTGTAGGCAAGAAGCTCTTCGCGCTTCTCCTCAATTTGCTATGGTTGAAATGATTGCGCGGGCATCGGCGTGCTCAGAGCAACATTAGGCTTGCGTACTCTCTTGTCCATGGTGTGTCTCCTCGATCCATATGGCGACATAATTGGAGGCCCAAGCGCGCATTATTACAGAGCATCACAGCCATCAAGCGCTAACACCCTGTAAAAAAAATCAAGAGCTAACACATGGTTAAAAAGGTTGTTTCCGTCCCTCAAACCAAAAAAAGAGATTGTCTTCGTGAATGGACGCCTGGATCGGGTGAATCCGCGGATGGAGCATTGATCTTAAATCAGACTGGGCAACTTGTCCTGCAGTTTTTCATTTTTCGTTATGAACTCAGCAATTGCTGATTTTCCCTGCAAGCTTTTAACTTACTTCCGCACTTTACTTGGCTCCTCCGTTGTTTTCCCTGGTTGTGAACTTGTTTGATTCTAGAACGACATGGGGTAGATGTTTACAAGAACAAAAACATGGTAAGCAGCCCTAGAGAACTAGTACATGCTAGGTAGTCCTTCCTAGGTAAGAGAAGGTTTCCTTCCTTTTCTCTCATTCAGCGTAAGCAGATATGGAAATCCAACACCATTAATTTGCAAAATATTTCTTTTCTTATATCTTAGTAACAAAGACTATCTGTAGTCTAACAGACAAACAAAAATTGTGACTTTTCTCTCATCCAACTCAACAAGACAATAACAAATTAGTTTAAAATAAAAGAGAAGGTTTCCTTCCTTTTCTATCATTCAACAGAGCAGATACAGAATAAAAAACATTAATTTGCAAAATATATCTTTGCTCATATATTACGTTCCATAATTAATTCTTGTCGAAATATTATGGAACGGAGGGAGCAGCAAACAAAAGATTTTCTTGCTTTTCTGTCATCCAACTCAGGGAGGAAATAACAAATTAGTTTTTCTTATCACATAAGTGCACAATTTATTCGTTTGCTCACTATTCTACTGTTTTTAGAGGATTAATAATTTCTACGGTGACGAGACACTGTTACAGTGCCACCTACTACTTGTTTTTTTTAGTGAAGCCACCTTTTTTTAAGGGAAATTGAGCGAAGCCACCTACTTCTACTACTACGCCTCGGCCTCGGCGACAGATCCGGCCCAGCCGGTGCTACCAAGGCCCAGAATGGATGCTCGTGGTGGAAGCCCACAGCGCTGGAACAGGACACCTGATGCTCGTAATTGCATCAGGTTTTTGACCTCCTCCTGATTCCTGAACCCGAACGGAATCCTTCCTCCGAAATTCGTCTTCCCGTGTACGAGTCCTAAAACGAGAGCACTGGATTGTAACAGATACGTGCTGCGACGAGCAGAAAACGACCTGCAACCTAGCGATAGAATGCAAGTCTATAAGATAAAAGTCGTGTACGATCTTCTTTCTTTTTGCACGACTGGGTCAGGTACAGTCGTACAGACATTAAAGCACGATGCCTGAACCTGAAAGATATCCGAATGCAGCTACGGCTTTAAATCATTCGAAACGACCATAATTCTTTTTCGAACTTGAGCAGCTAGCACGTTCAAAAGGAACACAAAACGGGTAGCCGGACTTGATTTAATCAAGTACTCGTTTCATTGCATAATTCTTGTCGAAATTTTACATGTATCTAAACATTTTTTAGTAATAGACACGTTCATTTTTTAGCAAATAATTGTGGAACGGAGGCCTCCGTATGTGTGGTAAATTGCGATAATGTTGGTCCATGGACCCAACTATATGTAGTACCACATCCGTTTCATAATTCTTGACACAATGTTGTCTAGATGCATTTTAGTGCGCAGGTTCACTTATTTTAGAAAGAATTTGCGTCAAAAATTACGGAACGGAAGGAGTATTTTAAATTACCACCTTACATCGTATAATGACAGTTAGGTATACATCAATCCCATGCAGTTGAAGCTGAACAATGCTTGATCAGTACCGAAATCCAGAACACTGTATATCGGGCTTGACGGGTGCAGGGAAACACATTGGCAGCCCATCTCAATCGGGCAGTCGCCCAATCTTTATTGCGATCGATCATTTCTTTCTGTTCCGTAAACACGGTACAACAAACCGTGTGGCTATCCGATTTCTCAACGCTAATTTCTCGTGCGCCCGTTGATCATCACGGATTCACAGGTACTGACTGCTGGGGGGCCTTGATCACAGCGAGCTCGCGGTTGGGCTGCACCCATCCGTCACCAGCACCTGACAAGTGGCGGCTGCTAGCTGAAATGACAAAGCTGTCCCCGGCCCGCAAACCACGCTTGTTTACCGTGGCAGCCCGAGAGAGAGAGGGCTAGCCGAATCGCACCCTGGCAAGCAGACCCCAGCTGCGCCGACGCTGACGGGGCAGCAGGCTGGAGCGGCACAGCGGGCACGTGGCCTCGCCAACGTCGATCCACTGGTCGATGCAGCCCGTGTGGAAGGCGTGGGCGCAGTTGCCCAGCCGCCTCACCTCGTCCGTCATCTCCAGCCGCTCCAGGCACACCCTGCACGTCGTGGTCGCCGCCTGATCATCGTCGTCGTGGTCGCCGTGGCGACTCATCGTCTTCGTGGGCCGCCGATCATCGGCCGCCTCTGCAGCGAGGTGCGCGAGGAACTCGACCGACGGGAGCAGCTGCTTCACGGTCTCGGGAGGCAGGCTGTCCCGCGCGGGGGCGCGGCGGCGTTGGCCGTTGATGAGCGGCGGGTCGTCGTCGGGGGTGTAGGGGAACTCGTAGAGGCCGAGGAGGCAGAGCACGAGCACGAAGGCCAGCGCCGTGGCGTGGATGAACCTGAACACGGCCACGATGGGCCGGGGCACCGCGTTGCAGTAGCACACCAGCGGGAAGGTCATCGCAGCGCCCTGCGACACGGGAGGAAAACACCGCAGGAGCGCGAGCAAACGATGAAGGGCGTGCTTTGGTGCGTGCGTTTCGGATTCAGGAGGAGAGTGGGTACGCGGTCGAGCGCGGGGCAACAGAGCTCCGGAAAAGACCGAAGGGAAAACGTGGCTCGTTTTATCGTGTTTCGCGAGCGCGCGCGCGTGTACCGTCCAAGGAAAAGGACCGGCTCCGGGAAAAGGTTTGCCGTTGCGGCGTGCCTGTCGCGCGTTCTAGAATTTTTCGTGCGTTCGCGGCCGGGGCCGGCCGGACGACTTCCATGTCACGTTCGTGCAATCATGCATGGTGATGTGTAAAAGGAAAGTGGTGCATCGCGTGGCTAGAACGCCTGCCTTGTTTGATTGTTTCCCTGTGGGACTTGGAGACCGCCGCGCTCCTGTACTGTCTTCACGAGTTCGGCGTGATCCGGATTTTGACATGTCGTGCGCGCAATGTCACTCAAGTTTGGCGGCCTCTGCCGGCAACATTTGACAAGTTAATGTCGTGGATGTGACAACGCAAAGCCGTTTACAAAAAATAAAATAAAAAACAGAAGATATATATTCGTCTATGTCACAATACAATATAGGCTTTGCTCGTTGCCGGCATAATGAACACACACACGCAAAAAAAACAGTACTGCAGAGTTCACTAGACAGACAAAATGTGTAGATGAGGATTGAGTAGTTCATACCTTTTGTACAGGAAAACGAAGTGGTTCAAGATAAGCTGTCCAATCACGATTCGATTCATACAGACATGAATCCACAGTTAGGGAAGAAGTCGACACGATGGCTACATCGAGCCAGCCCAATAAATTCAGCACATAGGTGCAAAGAAAATCGATTCCAGGAAAAAAAAAATGCAGTCCCTACTCGCGCATTGTCATATTCTCCTCTTTGTTGTACCTCGTTATTAAATTGTACAGATTTTTTTTTCTGGATTTGCCATTAATTCTCAAATAGGACTGTCGAAGTGCAGGTGGCCGAAAATTATGGAAGTGTAACTGCACAAAAAGAACATGTGGTTGCACCAAATGCAAAATTAGAAATGCAATCACAATGAATACGAACTAAAAAAAGTGCAATTTGAATAAACATTGACACTTCGGAACAAAAAGATTTAAATGCATCCAAAGTCAAGTATTGCGAGGGAGCCAGGGTAATCCTAAGACCATGAAAATGTAAGCTTAAATCCTAAAAGTACACTAAACAAGGGTAATCTTAATACTATCAATATGATATCGACACTCGTATTAACGTTTAGATTGCAAGCTAGTGGTTTGGTTTTCTTTGTAGCGACTTTTAGTTAGTACATATTTGGCTCGGTAGTTGCTTGTATATGATGTAGTCAGGGTGTCTCGTGTATCCATAAATAGATAATAAAATTGAGAGGCCGTAAAGATCCCCATTCAGTCATCGACAGGTGCTCTGCGGATGTCAATCTTTGCACACACAGATGTACCTCCTTATCGACAAAAAGTATTATGAACGACTGGGCCATTATGCTATCTCATTTAGCGCAAAGGCTTTAATTTTGCTGTAAATCTTGTACATTCTCCCTCGTTCCTACTGTAAAGTTCTTTGTTTCTTTTAATAAAAGTTGTGCAGGCTGACTTTCACCCGCCGTAGTTCGGGTAAAAAAAATATCGGTCACCCAATGCAGTATGTTGCATTCCGTGGTGTTCAAATAAATATTGACTTACCACTAAGTGGAACACAACCTACGTGGGTCGTAAGCCTTTTCGCTATTTCAATGATACTCCCTCCGTTTCATAATTCTTGTTGAAATATTACATGTATCTAGTCGCTTTTTAGAGTAGATACATCCATTTTTGAGTAAATTTGAGACAAGAATTAAAATTTAGATGTTAAGTATAAGAGCTAATGAGTTAAATAATTCTTATGTCATGGCTTAACGCGTGGTGTCCTGATGCAGAACCCGTATTGTGTTTGTACAGGCTTTGAATTACTTTAATGTTTCACCACTAGTCCATCAAAAATATCACTTAGTTAAACTTGACTGTTAATATAAAATATAATGGTGTAGAATAGTTTGGATGACGCGGACATGGTTGCTTGCCTGGGGACCCTGGTATTGATTACAGATATACGAGTATAGTTGAATTTATTAAGAGTACATCATTTTTAGTACGGAATTTCTATTGGGCGAACGTTCACTCTTTAGTTTCTCGGAGTGAATGATCTGCTCACCATTCTACTGTAGGGTCATGCCTGAGATCGCGCCACGTGTCTTGTGGGGTGATAACTTTAGTTCTGTGGCGTTGCAACTTTAGCTCTGTCAGGTAGCAAATTTTGGTCTGTGAAGGTGACAAATTTAGTTCTGTGCGGGTCGCAACTATACCTTGTTGCGCCAGAAGGTTAGGGAGCAAATGTTTAATTACGTGTGGGTGGCAACTTAAGATATGTGGGGATGTCAACTTTACCCGTCACGCCGGAAGACCAAGTAGCGAACGTTCGCTCCTTATTCCATACCTTTTAAGCATGGTTTCACTATTATATGAATCGAATTCTTGGATAACTCTCCCATTCATCAAGACATAGAGCAAACAAAAGACGAGGAACTTATCATTTGGCAGAAAAGTTGGCGTGCAACGCCTGCAAGGAAAAACATTCGAGGGCGTGAAGTCAGCGTGACAAGACGTACCAAAACGACCATTCTACTGTTTTTTTTCCGAGGAAAAACCAATCTATGAGTACGCAGTAGAAAGTTTTACAACAAAAATACTACTTCCTCTGTTTGTAAATGCTTGTCAACAAGTATTTAGGAACGGAAGAAGTAATTATGCGAAGTGGCCGTGTAACGTATATTGCTTCTTCTCCATGTACTCCATTGAGGCGATTGGGATTGTTTCTTCGATCCTCAACCTCTAAAAGCAATCAAAAGTTCAAGACGCGTGTGGCACTGCTTCTGGCCACCCACCCCACGCCGGTGGCAGCGTCGGCGTGCGGCATAGCGGGCAGGTCCCTGCGCCGTCGCCCTCCCCGCTCGCGAACCAAGAATCGATGCACGCGGCGTGGAAAGCGTGCGAGCAGCTGCACAGCTCCGTGACCCGCTGCTGCTGGCACCCTCCGGCTTCCTGCAGCGGCGCCAAGCAAATCGCGCAGACGGCCTCTCTCCCCTCGTCGTCGTCGGCTCCCTTGTATTCTTCTGACGCTTCTGCCGCCAGCCCAATCCGCCGTCGCCTGTACTGCGGCACGGCCGTCGACGAGTACCGCTTCGAGCTAGGCTCCCGAAACGCCGCCTCCATGAGGCGCTCCATGGCACCTGTACAGTCGACGAGCTCAGCCCAGGGCTGCCCGGGCAGCGTCTCGTCGGGGCACGAGAGGACGCCGAGGCGGTCCAGGACGACGGCCGCGAGGAAGCGGACGCAGTCGAGGAGGTGGAGGAGGAGCCGGAGCTTTCGTCGCAGCGCAACAAGGTCGTAGCCGTGATCACTGCAGGGATGGGCCATGATGGTAGTAAACGCTTGATCGAGTACTACTCTCTCTCGTTGATATGGTTGGCTGCGCAAGCTAAGCTTCGTTATAGACGTCTTTATAAATCGCCATTGAGCAATTGGGAAAGTACGTTTGGTACTGTGGTGCATCAGGAAGGTTGCGAGTTGGGTGGCTGTCAATTTGACAGTTGGGCACCCGTTTTGCGTGACCACGTTTCCAGCCAAGTGTTCTCTGCTCCACCTAAAAAATGTGTTCTATGCACACCACGCGTCCTTAATTTGCCCCACCCAAAACAAAATGGCACCTCTCATCTGCTTTCTACAACACTTGATCTAAGTCAAACTTTTACGATTTAATCTATACGAAAAAAAATCAACATCTATAATATCAAAACAATACCGGTATGTCAGCCATAAAATATATATATTTCCATGATGTGTTTATCTAGTATTATGAATATTGGTGTTTCATCAATAACATGAATAGATTTTATGAAATTTGACTTAGGGCAAAAATCATGACCTTTTGGCCAAGGTAGCTTGATCAACGGAGGTTGGACCTGAAATACTCGGTGTCATTTCTGCAGCGGGAAAGGAAATTAGCTCCTGGAAGAACGAAATGGATCGTGTAAAGTTTTTGGTTGCCTCACGCCACGTACAAACGAAAGGTTAACCATCGGCACGGTCCAGAGTGCATACTCATCATACGTCTCAAGGTATTTGTGATTATATTATCCAACTATGAATGACGACACTTAATAGTACTGCTTACGGCTAATATAATTTGAAATCTCAAATCCGAATTCAATACTGAGAAATCTCAGATCCCAATTCAATATTGTATAGTCATCGGCTCAAGGAGGGAATATTTAGTTTGATAAACACAAAAGGACAGATGTGGCACTGGTTAATCAATGGCCGTGGACCGGTTCACTGTACAAATTGAATTAGCTAGTATTCAGAGCTACATTTGTTTTTTTTCTATGGTTGTGTATCAAACATAAATTTTAAATTTTAAGACATGATCATGTCCATGTCTATTCTTAAGGGAAAACTGTAGACTATATATGGGTTGTATAGGTAGGAACCCAAGTTCATGTTCATGAAGATTTAAAACAAGAACGTGAGATTGTGCAACCATTCCCCAGACAACTGACAAGTGAGCACTTCATCGAATAAATTACCACGGACTTTTTTTGTGGAGTTTCCAGACTTGAAGTACAGGCAATTTACTACCCCCCTCCGTTCCTAAAAAATCACTGCTACAAAGTATTTAGCGTTTTTTATGCAACATCCGACACCGACAGAACTTAAAAAATCACTGCTGGCAGCCAATATATTTTCTTTTTATTGAAGAAAGAGAGGAACTATGCCGTTCGTATATATATACTAAACTAGCTGAAATTCTCGTGTGTTGCAACGTAACAACAAAATAACATGATACATTCAAAAACATGCATCAAAACCTCTCTTTGCTCTTCTTTAACAATCACCAAATATCTCTTTAAAAAAGCTTTCTTCCGAAGATTGTGTCTCTATACTCTAGTTTTTCAAAATAAAACAATGCACTTCTTTCTGAAAATTATATAACATCACCCGGTCAAAGAAGTTTTGAGACGGAATCACTTAATTTTTTAGTTTTCTCTCTATCTCACTTCACCCGTTAAAACAAAAAGTTAGAAGGGGCAACAAATTTATGTTTTAGTAGCTGGATGTTCGTTTATGAGTATAGACATTTGATTATTTTGTTGAGTATGCCTATTCTGATTTTGTTGGTTTTCTGAAAGAGCTTATCAATATTAGATTAAATCAAGCCTAATGAATAAACTAGCAGTGCATGTGTAAATGTTTTCCAATTATTTGCTCGAGTTGTTCGGCGGATCTAGCTTGTGGGCAGTTCAGATGACTTGACATCGTTGGCCTCTCGGTTATCTGTCTGCTCATAGTCCTGTCTCTGTGTGGCGGCTGGAGTCCGTCTTATATGACCGGCAAGTATTAAATGTGGCAACTCGCCCGCGGATATCCGACCCAAATAAGTAGGATAAGGGTCGACATTTACGCCCATGGGCATACCCGATGGCTCGCCCGATTAGTCATGGGTAGGGTATGGGTATAGGTTTATACCCTTGGATACCCGATGGCTCGCCCAATTAATATTTTAATTAAATAAATATTATTTTTATTATATAATATGTGGACTCTTTGATTTTTTTTTAGCAAAATGTGGATTCTTTGATGCAATAAGGATTAACGGATGAACCCTGCTGTAAAAACATAAATAAAGACCAACTGCAAAATTGGCCCAGTAGCCCATGACTTGATGACCCATCAACCTGGCCTGTTTGGTCATGTCTCTCTCGCTCAGTCTCTCGCTCAGTCACGCTCACAGAAGAAAGGCATCGAGGCGCTTTCTCCCATCTCCCATTCTACACTCGGGCATCATCTTTCGTTCTCTCTACTATGCTCTAGACGCCGCCACCATTCTCTCTCTCACAGTCTATCTCATCAGCTTTTTCTAACAATTCGCCATCTCCTCGTGTAATTTAGCCATAGGAGGAGACGGTTGTGGCTGGGAAACAAAAGAGGGGACCAGCCGTGGCCGCGTCTGGGAGACAGAGGGGACGGCCGTGGCTTCGATTCCTTGCCCGATAAGTGCCCGATCAGGTCTCATCTTCCGACTCCCGTAGTGTTTCAGTGGAGCGATCTTTTTCTAGTCAGATTCGGAGTTGTTGCCCGACTGTCGTAACGATCCCGCTGGTGATGGATTCCTTGCGGAGTTCCAGTCCAATTCGGTGCAGGTAATGGGCTAGCCAGGTTAGTAGGCGTAATATACATGCAATTTTGGGGGACCCATAATTTTTTTGGAAAGTTTAGCAGACGACGGTGAAAGGAACGGTCCGTATTTTTTAGATAGGTATAGAAAAACAAATTCTCACAGAGAAAAAGCAAAGGATAGAGTAATTGGGCTGAAAAAATGTAATCATCTTAGTCAACCATCCAAAGTTAAAGGCTAGTTCGTGCAGCTTGGACAGCCCAGCAGGATAGAGTAAATTTTTATTTTTTATTTGAGAATAAAAGGATACAGTAATTGCTCCGCCGATTCTACGACCCTCAGAGCCCAGCCCGTTCTGCAGTGAGTAGCTTTTAGGGAAAGTACAGCCCATTCAAACGAACTAGTATTACCGGCCAGCAGGCCGGGCTTCGTAAGCCGGGAACAATACGAACCTGCTCCGCAGCATCGGCCTCAAGTGGCGTTGTGGATGGGCCTGGCATGCTCAAACGGACGTCGGCGGTGTTCAAGTCTCCGTGGCCGAAGTCGTGCGGTACGTGCATGCTGGGCCTGACGCCGGAACAATGAAACATAGCGATAACGTGAGCTGAATGTGAGATGGCCGCGTTGCCAAGGCTGGAAATGCCCAAGCTACACGGCGACCTGTATTATAGCACAGCACGTAGTATGTTGTGGCTGGGGACCCGGTCTGTATATGCATCCGGAAAACATTGGCTCTCATACGTTCAGTGATAACGGACAGACCAACGTGTGCGACGGGAGTACGCGACGACCCGTCCACGCAGCAGACACCTGAAAATTCTGCGACGGCTACGTCGTCCAGGACCTCGCCGTCCGGCGTACGCACACCGCCAAGCCCCTCAGCTTCACGAGGTCTTGTCTTTGTCCTGTTTTATTCTGGGGACGTGTTTCAAGGGAGATCGGAGACGATGTGCAGTTTGAGTTGGACGGACTAACAATACTTATAGAGGAGCAGTACGGCACTTCACTTGTCTTAATTTCTCGATTTGGTCCGCGTCAACGGATCGATAGCCAGGTCAAGACGCCATATATATCATCATCTCCCTCGGGGAAAACAGAGAGTTCCAAGACGCCGTCCTGTTTCGTGCCTGCACGCGGACATATGCTATTTTAGGAGCCCCATTACCCCATTAGCTAGCTCACAGTAGCCCGAAGACGACGACGGAGTTTGGTGACTTTGATCTGGTCTCGCCTAGTACGTACAGATGTGGATGGCGACCTCCGGAATTACATTGCCCAAGTGGTGAAGCGAGAGGGGATGCACTTGCGTACGTACTCATCATCTCCAAGACGCCAATCGGATAGTCGTCACGGTGAAACATGCAGATTAATTAGCTCACTCTCGCTAGATTTTTTTGGTTTTGGCTTCCACAGTTGCTATATTCACCACTCATATCTTATTCCTCGGAGTAAATTCAGAAATCCACATTTTTTGGTACAGTTGCCTCACCGCACCAGTTTTCGATAATTTGCCCGCAGAATCACACTTTTTCGGTCAGTCTGTCTCAAATAGCTCGAAACACAGGTTTAAACCTGTTACATGGGATTCCTGACAGGTGGACCCCACTTTACAAGCAGCCCGGCTGAGGAGATGGCACCAAACGTGGAGAGAAGAGCATGATGGCGGCAGAGATCCGAGCGACGTGCGGTGAGAGGACCTCATCGCCGAGACCGCGGCGCAGCGACGAAGTCATCATAAAGCTCCGTGGAGGCGGAGGAGGTCGTAGGGCATTGTCGACGGCAAGGTAGTGGCGCCCGAGATTGCTCCGCGGCACGGAGGGCTCACGCGAGGGCGTCATTGTGCTGCTCCCAAACACGGCAATAAGACGCGAGAGAAGGAATGGGTCTTGCAGGCGACGGGCGGCGGGGCATGCCAGAGAGGATGTGGCATGAGCGACAAATGGGAGCGGAGACAAGGAGAAGAGCATATCGAGACACGTGGCACCTTATAGGTGGGGCGCGCCTGTAAGAAATACCATCAAACAGCCTAATCAGTGAGTTTTAGGCTATTTGAGACATACTGACCGAAACAGTGTGTTTCTGTGGGCAAATTAACGAAAACTGGGGCTCGGGGAGACGTCTGGCCTAAAAAGCGTGATTCTCTGAAATTTACTCTATTCCTGCGCGCGGCGACTATAGATGTACTTTTTCGGGATTAACATTAACCTAATAAGAAATTAAATCGTTTGTATTCTGGGCATAACGCAGATAAGAATTTTGGGTGTGCTCATATAACTCCATCACTTCATGGACCATACGCGGACGCGCTTAGGCACACGGCTACAAATATTCACGCTAGTAAAGCTAGCTTAGATTACACTGATTAAGTTGTGATGTACTTCAGCGACAACGATGTTACAGCGACTCGATCTTACGTGCCGCGCACGATTACAAAGTACAACTCTGAGTAGATGAATTAATAATTAGCATAGCTATATTACAATAAAATTTGAGTAAAATACACCACAAGTCCATGAACTCGATAAAAATGAACACTTTAGTCCACGAACTCGGAAAACGCACACCTAAACCCCTAAACTGTGACTAGTGTGTCACTTTAGTCCAAAAACGGTTCGGCAAAGCTTAAACACGCCATGCGGCCGCCACGTCGGCTTGGCTAGGACCGCGGGCTGCTACTCGATTTTCTCAAAAAAAAATTGTGCAAAATCAACATGCCTGAGCCGCCCACAAGGGGCAAGACGGCCGCGACGGGGATCGTGGGGCCCTAGGAACCACGCCGTTGCAGCCGCCGCTTTGCGTAAGGTTGCTATCAAGTCCACAACACTCAATTTGACGAGAGGACGCCGGTGAAGGAGTCGCTGAAGCCGACGTGGCGGCCACGTGGCGTGTTTAAGCCTTGCCGATTCCTTTTTTGGACTAACGTGACGTAGTAGTCCCAGTTTAGGAGTTTAAATGTGTGTTTTCCGAATTAACGGAGTTAACTGTTCATTTTTGTCGAATTCACGAACTAGTGGCAGTGGTGGTGTATTTTACTCATAAAATTTTATAGTAGCAGTCGAGTCGACATGCATGCAAAAACCACTATAGATATATACTGTTAAAGAACTGAAGCTCAGAACGTAGTTGGCATATTATGTGATCAAGCTCATCTTGTACACGTTCACTCTGCCATTGGTTATCGTTGATGTGGTGATCGAATGGGAGATCCATGACACAAGCCAGTGCAAAGAAAGCTCATATGGCACTAGTTAATTAATTACTCTGAGCTGCTGACGTGCCACGAGTCCTGTCACGTCTAGAAAGTGCACATCACTTCTATGCCGCGTTCACTCGGTTTTTACAGGACACCGGGCATGGCTTGAATGAATTAGAAAAGGAAAAAAGGAATGCCTTGATTGGGTGGGCCGGCTTATTTGGACATGGGCCGAGAGCCCAGGATAGATGAATATAGGCTGCGGTCGTTGCGCGCGTCAACGCCTCTTCAGACGCGCGATCCCCTTCTCCGCTTAATTACCAGCGAGACTGAGACTCGGCCGGGGATCCACATGGCGAACCAGCTTCTTTCCACTGTTTCGTGCCACGACACCCTCCCGGAGGGCTATGCCCGGCCCGAGTCCGACCGGCCTCGCCTCGCCGAGGTGGCCACCGACAGCAACATCCCCCTCATCGACCTCGCCTCGCCGGACAAGCTCCGCGTCATCGCCGAGATCGACCGGGCTTGCCGCACCTACGGTTTCTTCCAGGTCCCCCTTCCTCCGCACCCTATCGATCCATGCTAGCTTCAAAGTTTAAGATTAAGTTCAAACATGGCGGCTAGGTAACTTTACTTTCCACGGCTACACAGTTTGATTCTACCCGCATTCATGCATGCCGGCCGCCGCCTTCTGTGCTGCCAGTCTGATCAGTCGACGCAGATGTTCTCGATCGACAACCATAACAAATTATTATATGCTGTGCCAATTTCTTATAGGTCATAAATCATGGAATATCAGAGGAGTTACTGGAGAAGGTGATGGCCGTCGGGCTAGAGTTCTTCCGGCTCCCGCCGGAAGAGAAAGCGAAGCTCTACTCGGACGAGCCTTCCAAGAAAATAAGGCTTTCCACAAGCTTCAACGTCCGCAAGGAGACGGTCCACAACTGGCGGGACTATCTGCGCCTTCATTGCCACCCGTTGGAGGAGTTCGTGCCCGACTGGCCTTCCAATCCTGAAGCGTTCAAGTAAGCACTAGCTAGCTCTCCTATTCATATATTCAGATATATATACCTACTCGCACATGAATGACGGTTTCACCAGTAAACTTTCGGAAAGCCTAGCTAGCCACGTATAGATTGCTCATATATGAGCAACCAAGTGTCCGAGTCTACATGAAAAACATATTTTGGACCATATTTTGCTTAATCATCTGTCTGGGCCGGGCTAGATGGAGGAAGCAATTTTTTTTATTGAAAGCTTATATAGTCCTTTGCTATATATAACACGAGTATCGATCTCACTACAAGAGAATTTACCCTGAAGTTGTAGGTGTGTTCTAACGCTGCTAGCTAGCTGCCGATGGAGCTTCCATTATTTTTCTAGCTCTCCTCGAGTTCTTCGGTATACATGGTAGAGCTTGAACATACTATTGAAAGGAACAATTTACTCCATCCGTTTCATAAAGATTGGCACGGATTTGAACTATAACTAGCTAGTCCAAATCCGTGCCAATCTTTATGGAACGGAGAGAGTAGTAGCTAATTGTGCTACAAAAAATCTTAATGAGCACTAGCCAACTTACTATATTGATTAGTTGAATAGCAGCAAGTGATGATAACTTTAGTACATATAGGGCTGCAAATAAATCAAAAATATTTCCACCTGTTCCACGAAAAATGGAAACAGGGAGGAAAAATGAAAAGGGGAAACAATTTTTTGCAAAAAGGAAACGTAATTTTATTTGCGGATATGGAATTGGGACAACGTTTTCTGGCGTAACACCGGTGAAAACGGATTTTTTTTTTGCATTAACTATGCTGGAATTTTTATTTATACTGTTTAGCATAGTCTAGTTCTTCGGTTCAACCCGAGTTTATCCATTCGCATCAACTTCACAGCAAACCTAAATACCCAAGTTGAACCAGCATGCATGGTGCAAGACACCGGGTAAAAATATGTTTTCTTTGATATATCTTACAGCTAGTGTGTGACAACCGCAAATATATATGAAAAATATATGTGACATGTATCTGGACACCCGTTGTAGGGCCACCCTGGCCATGCATGATCCTACATATTCTATATTGATAATATTGATATTTATAGGACACACATATTGAGTCCCCACACTCAATATGTCCCCTGTACTACTCTATATATTCCTCGAGAATATTTTGTTCCTCTCTAGCTTTTTCTTAAGAAAACAGTAGCTAGTACAACAAGAATTTAAAATGTGAAAGATTATCACATTTTATTACTGTCGCATATTATCTCCTCATTGAAAATAAATAAGAACATACCGTCCTTAATTGCGGGGGGGAATATACATAGGAAATGCTGCTTTTTTTAGATCACAATAGGAACCGATGATTGATTGGTACTGCCACACAAGACAAGTCTAAACCTAGCTAGGCTGAACTGATCGGAACCGCAGTTCTGGTAGTTCAAGTTTCTGGTACCTGTTGTCCTGTTATGTGGCGCTAAATATGCCTAGCTAGCAAACCTACTCCTTGGCAACTAACGGAATCGGTCCAACCAGAAATTCTTGGTGGTGCGGCGCCCTTGCAAATATTAGTACCTTGGTGTACGTTCCTTGACCAGTGGTGTACGTTCCTTGACCAGAAAACGACAAGACTTGTCGTCTAACGACCCGAGTGGAGACCTGCTTTAAACAAGTCAAGCTCCATGCATATATCGCGCACTCCGCATTTCGCGGCTGGTCAAAATTCATCACATATCGATGTATCTCAGCGTAGTATGTTACATGCATCTTCAAAAAATCAGAACCTTTGAGCAGAGATGACTAGGTGAGGCGCACGGAGGCATTCCGGTATAGATATAATTGGTGATTTGGTGTGCACATTCGACCACTGACCACTGTGCATGTCATGTTAGAGACCATAACAGCATACCCCGCAAAAGAAAAAAATGTTACGATAACAGGAGCACTCCAATATCGGACGTAGCAGATACAGAGTCCTTCACCAAGCTAATTTGACTTCCGCGATATTTCTGATCGTTTCGTTTACCAGTTATCTCCATTGACCAGAGGTACTAGATGCATGCATATACGTGCTTGGTCTGAGAAATCCTTTTTTTCTGGCCTTAATTTGCGGCGACGTGTGGAAAAAAATTACATAAGTGGTTCCGATCCCAGTAGACTGCTCCACTTTTTGTCCGTAAGCAGTATCCCATTTCCAATGCCGTTCTAGTCACACTGGCGTGCACGAAAGGATGGAGTTTTTTTAGATCAAGGTGGCCTCGCCCCTGTTCCATTCATCAATGATGGAGTTCCTAACTTTCTACGGTACTATTCAGTCACTCACACGCAAAGAGCCAATCAAACCAGCCGACAACTCAGTTACAGACATGCATGATCAGTTTGTTTAACCTTGAAGTCAAACCCGCGACTTTTTAACCGCGCGCGCGCCGCTCGCTGACAACATGCATGACGCCACACTTTTCTTCCCAGGGAGATCATCAGCACCTACTGCCGCGAAGTCCGGCTCCTGGGGCTCCGGCTCATGGGCGCGATCTCCCTCAGCCTGGGCCTCGATGAAAACTACGTGGAGAATGTGCTCGGCGAACAGGAGCAGCACATGGCCGTCAACTACTACCCACGGTGCCCGGAACCCGATCTCACCTACGGCCTGCCCAAGCACACCGACCCCAACGCACTCACCGTGCTCCTGCAGGACCCCAACGTCTCGGGCCTCCAGGTCCTCAAAGACGGCCAATGGATCGCCGTCGACCCCCGGCCCAACGCCCTCGTCATCAACCTCGGCGACCAGCTGCAGGTAAATTACTGGTCAAATTAATTCAATTCCCAAGTCATCGATCAGCGACTACTAGCAAACGCAGTTGACAAATAATGCCAAACGATCTGTGCAAGTTTTTTACAGGCGCTGAGCAACGGCGCGTACAAGAGCGTGTGGCACCGGGCCGTGGTGAACGCGGCGCAGGAGCGCATGTCGGTGGCATCTTTCCTGTGCCCGTGCAACAGCGCCGTGATCGGCCCCGCGGCGAAGCTCGTCGGCGACGGGGACGAGCCCGTGTACCGGAGCTACACCTACGACGAGTACTACAACAAGTTCTGGAGCAGGAACCTCGACCAGGAGCACTGCCTGGAGCTCTTCAGAGGCCAGAAGTAATTCGTACGTGCCGTGCGCACGGACTTGCTTCGAGTAGCCCGCACGGGGTGCTTGCTTTGGTTAAGATTTATGGCGGAGCATTAGCTATTGCGCATCTCTCCTAAGTTGTTTAAAAATTTGAACGGGTTTTACGCGTTTCTCGATCTTTGTCTTTTCTTGTATCCAAGCAATAATCTATATGCTCGGATGCATATAATAAGTGTGACCTTAGACTATATGCCGGGGAAGATTGGTCTATCTATAAGAAATATAAGCGTGGTCTTACGTGTTATCACATCATGATATTCCTCAATCGACGATGATAGCAGTCCAATCACGATCTTCTTATCTCTTTGTACTTGCACATATATTGGTGTTCAATTTTAACGAGTCTTCTTGTTACCTAGAAATAGTTTTAGAAATAGCAAAAATCGTTAATGTGCATCGATTGATGCAGAGACCGTGGATTTTCCTCCTTTAAAAAAACCATATATTTTTTCAGTAGTGTTAAAATTTACAACTCTTTTATCTCAAAATTGCCCAATTTTGAACTCATAGGTTGAAATTTCTTACTTGAATAGATAAAAAATTGGCTCATGTAAACTTCCAATTACAAAAATAATTGCAAATCCTTGGACTTTCAACACGAGAAATAAAGCTTCAAATTCACTCCCTTTGCAAAAACAATCACTATGCATGGAGGCAGCTATTCTCCGAGGGTTTAAACTTTCGATTCAGTGTGTCTCGAAACTTTTGTAACCTCAACCTCTAGGGCCTTAATACTGTCGACCCTATTGCGGAATTCTTCAATATTTGGAACTGTCTGCCGCGCGTGATCCTAAATGTAACCAGGAGAACACATGTGAAGATCAATTAGTAGCTTGAAAGGGGAGAAATGTCGCGTACAAAGACAAACGGGAAGCAATTCATGGGAAAGCTCCATAGTGAGTGTTGGGTGCTTGCATACGTGACACTTGATAAGTTGGACACTAATTAAACACCATTCTCATAACGAGCAATGCACATTTTATTGCATCATTAAGGAGGATACAAATCCAGCAACTAAGGTGATAGATTTGGGGGCCCATGGTGGAGAAGCCCGAAAAGTAGACACAAAAATCGAAGCATTAGTAACAATTTGGCGAGAAAACATGAGCATAGAAGGTCACTAGGGTGATGGAACTGTGAAAATTGACATATCGCTAATTTATTTCATGATCGTCTAGTAAATCTTTAGACACAACTAGACAGCTGTAATAGACACCCACAAGTTATCGCGGCCGTCAAAGACCTGTCCAATCTTTAGTGGATGCTGCGTATGATGGGCAGGGAGGAAATTGGTTCGTCAAGGGATCTTTCGCCTCAATCGCAGCCATCCAAACTTTATCTGATGGCCCAGGAGGTGTCTATGGCCCTTCTTTTTCTCTGGTTTATCCGCTAGCTTCTTTTGCTCTGTTTTTTTTAGAACCTTCTTTTTCTCTGGGTTTTTGTGGAGCGAATTCTTTTTCTCTGGTGAGCGACAACACTTATAGCCCACGAGGTGTCTATGGCCCAGCCAGGGCCGGCCAGTCCATTAGTCCATCGGTCGGAACCTGTCGAGGCAGCTAGCCGACTCGAGGCCCATGTTCCAGAACTCCTCGTAGTACTCCTGGTACGTGAAGGGCCGGTACGCCAGAGGATGGCTGCCATCCACCAGCGCTTCCGCCGGCGCGACCACCGCGTCCGGCGACGGGCAGTAGAACGTCGGCACCGAGATCCTCTCGCTCTCGCTGTTCACAATCACGCGGTGGAGCACGCTCTTGTATCGGTCGTTGCTCAGCGCCTGCACGTACGAAATCATACACCACGTCCAAAACGTCAGTAAACCTGAGAAGAGTGAGTAATTAACGGCTGGCACGAAAGTAAAGTAAGTACCTGTAGTTGGTCACCGATGTTGATGACGAGCGCGTTGGGCACGGGGTTGACGGCGACCCAGCGGCCGCCGCGCTGGACCTGGAGGCCGGAGACGCCGTCCTGGAGGAGCAGCGTGACGGCATTGGGGTCCTTGTGGCCCGGCAGCCCGTAGGTGAGCTCCGGCTGCGGGCACGGCGGGTAGTAGTTCACCGCCATGTGCTGCGCGTGCCCGCCCATGGCCGTCACCATGTGGCGTCTCTCCAGCCCCAGGCTCTCCGAGATCGCCTCCAGCAGCCTCAGCGCCAGCGCTCTCGCTTCCGTCGAGTAGGCGCCCACCACTTCCCTGCCAGCCCAAAGACCCAGTCAACACAATTTGTCAGTTTTTGCTAGCCCCCCTGAACAGCAGCTCAATTAATTGTCCCAAGTCCACACGATTTTGCTAAAAAGCTGTAACGCATATTGCATCAACCTCTGACAGAGCTCAACCACGCACATGTTAGTTTCGCTTGGATTTTTCTGACAGGTTAACGATCCTGATTGAGAGATTCGGTACGAACAGTATTAAAGGACAGAGACAGTTACCTCCGTCCAAAGGGACGGATTAGTTTTCATTTGACCAATGCTTTAACCACAAATTATTCTATTACTACATAATTATATGACATAGATTCATATCCATTATATTCCTACTAAAATATATTTGCTTATGATTTTAATAACATTAGTCACGTGAAGTAATTTATGATCAAAGGGTTGATCAACCGAATTCTAATATGCCCCGTATTGTTGGACAGAGGGAGTAGTACGAAGCAGTGGTTACCGGTGACCGGCCAGCTGCTTGGAAATTTATTCTGACACGATACGAATGTGATGGGTGCTGACCTGAAGGCGGGCGGGTTGGAGGGCCACTGGTCGATGAAGCTCTGGAGAGGGTAGCAATGCAGGCGGAGGAAATCTCGCCAGTTGCTCACCTTCTCCGTGCGCACGTTGAAGCTCGTGGACAGCCGGATCGCCTTCTTCGGGTCATCGGAGTAGCACTTGAGCCGCTCCGACTCCGGCAGGTGGAAGAACTCCTTTGCCACGCGCAGCATCCCCTCGACAACCGCCTCCGGGATGCCATGATTCGTCACCTGCAAATTAACAACCAGTGTCAGGTAAGTTGTTCAAGCTAGCTCATCTCAGTTACTACTCCGTACATCTGAAGAACAAACTAATGTGATGGCACCTACCATGAAAAACCCGTCGGTCTCGCACGCCGAGCCGATGGCTTCGACGACCCTTCGACGTTCCGGCCCGTCGAGGTGCTTCAGGTCGATGAGCGGAATGCCGGCGCCGGACTCGTGGTCGACATCGGCGAGGTCTGGCCGGTCTCCCACCGGTCTAATGTGGCTCGACGGGACTGTCCCTGATTCTGCCACCAGATCACTCAGGAGAGGTTTGGCAATCGCCGTAGCCATGTTATGACCTCTATAGGAATTGCCTACCGGACTTGGCTGGCCTGGCCGACGGGTCTGGTATTGCCACCCGATGGCTGCCGTGGTTAAAAAACGTGATCTGAGTTCACGTTGAAGTTGGTCTTGTCCTTTTATAGGCAGGTCTCTGGCGCGCACAACAAAGTACTCACTTTTTAGCACCTAATGTTGATGGAGACAGGAAATATGAGTAGTAGTATGAATTAGCTTTAGTTATGGTACTAGCCTGGACGACCATATTCTTTATACTAGTACTAGGCTTTGAGGTCGGCATAATCAAATGTATTACGGCGAATCGTCCTTTTCGTATTTTTGTTTTGAACAAATCATTGTCTCCAGCTCCGCACATGCGTGTCATGTGAAGGAATCTAAAGTTGCTTTGTGAGCATGCTGCAATTAGCGATGCTCCTGCTCTTGGACGCGCTCCTGGGTGGGGTCTCAGAATCCCCCAAAACCAAACAACTCACAAAGTTGCAACTCACAAAGTTGCGAGAATTCTTCTGAAAAAGATCGATCGCCACGCCGCACCTATATATTAATGTAATTTTGAATCCTTAACCAAAATAAAAGAGTTTTTACATACAAATAATTAACAGATAACTCAAAATGGAGTGAATTTGTTCAATTCTCATCATCAACACTCATTTTTTTTATATAATTTTATTTGTCAAATGTGAGTTTAAAATTTGTGGCATAGCAAATAGATATTGCATCTATGCGATGATTTTTTTTTCTTGTCGAAAATTGTGCGGAGTTTATGGAGGAGTGTTTTTCATCTGCTTGCCAACACTTCCATCCGAGATGTGCCCCGCTTATAAAACATTATATTATGTCCTTTTATCTGGGAAACGTCACATTCCTATGAATTTATTAGGATCTACATCCAAGTCTGCATGCTGTCTTAAGATTATCCAAAATCACACGATAGTTATAGTTGCAATGCCATTTCCAAGTACAACTGACAAAGGTTACAAAAATAATTAGGAAGGGTTCTAATATGGTTGTCCATGTTACTAAAACATCGACAAGTATTTAGAAACGGAGGTAGCAGTACTTATTGTACTCCATATTAAACTCTAGGGATGCAAGTAGGAATCCACATATGCCTGCCATCTAGGCCGATATCTAAATTTTCTGTCAAATTTTAGGCCAGTTTTTAAAACTAGTAGGTCCTAATTGTGCGGAACAAAGTGGAATCCGGCATGCATCCTAGTGAACTCAACAATAGCCACCTTATGGTCTACAGACAGAACATAAGAGAATCCCCGGAAGAAAAAACAGAACATAAGAGAAAACCCTCTTGCATATTTAATGAATTTCACAGCAGCTCTCTTTTTTCATAATGGAGGAAAATCTCCGGTCTCTGTATTGATCGATGCACACAAACATAATATTATAAAAATCTTCAACGACAAACATATCTCAAAGATTACATATCAAGAGAAAATAACAAGCTGGAATATAATTACACCCCTCCTAACTTATTACTGGCACGCCATCCAAACCAGATAAAGAATTCACGTGCGACCATATCTGATCGGTTGCACCCAAACTTCAAAAAATATTGTCTCCTTGGATGCAAGGACCAAATATAAATCAATTGAGCTGTCCATAAGTGAAATCCCGCTTGCATCCCTAATAAGCTCTACAACAGCTACCTAATGCTCTGAAAGCGGAACATAAGCTAACCCCCCTTGCGTCCCTAGTGAACTCCGCAACAGCTAGCTGCTCCATGTCCATTACCGATAAACAAACAACACGAGTTGAGCTCTCAAGCCACTCACACCAAATTCCAAAACGGCCTCCTTTGACAGCCAACCAACCGGCCACTTGTACCACAAATGCTGAACAGAAACTTCAGCATCATCCCCGCAACAGCCAACAGCTAAGATCAATGGTGTTAAATTTCCGAAAGGAAAGGCATGGGTCTGGTCACTAGCTCCCTTCGTGCGCCCATCACCGAGAAGGAGCTAGGATCTGCGGCCAGTGACGGGACGGGACGACGAGGCAACCGGCACTCGATCACGCATATGGATCCGCGGATCCGCCGCTTCTTCTCGAGCGTTCTTTTCAGCTACTAGTGAAAAAACAAATATCACGCATCCCACGCGGCAGCCGCAAAACCAAACGGTGTGACGACGGGGCCCCCGGTGGCCGCATGGGCATGGCGCACCACCGACATCTCCACCGTGTTGTGAATTGTGATCACATCTTCTTTGGAGGCGGAGCAGCCCGGCCCCGGCCTCTCTCCACTCGACAAAAAATACTACTCGCAAAGCTCGTGACGGAGCCGTGTCCAGTCAAGATCGAGAAAGCCGATCGATGCTAGCTAGCTGCACGATGGTGTTTATTTTAGTTATGGAGAGATGCGGGTCGATCGACGCCCATGATGCCGATACGGGTGTCGTCATGGGGGTGACGTCCGCCTCGTGACTTCATCGGCCGTCGTCAGCGTCTCCCGTGTGCTAATTGGCACCGCGTCACGCCGAGTATTCTGGAGGATCTGGAAGTGGATGGTACAGCGGTAGACAACACGAACTCCAACACCAATTCGGCGCAAAAAAGGCCGCCGCCTCGCGACGGCTGATGCCAAACTCGAATGGGTGGGGCGGTTAGTTTTTCCACGGCCGCCGGCTGCGAGGGTGGCATGGCAAAGATTGTTTGTTTTTGCTGAGAAATGGTGGCAGGCTTGGTCAGGTACGGGGTATGGGTGTGGATTTGTTTTCTTGTCCGTTTTTTCTTATGTAGAGCGTGCATTTGCCGCAAAAGGATTACTAGAGAACCCGATTGCAATGCCAACCAAGTTGGGCAGGTTGGTGCCACCGTTCCCTTGCAAAAGACCTACTACTAGCCCGCAGGGTTGATCGAGCCCATCCTAGAAAAGACGTCACTACCTCTTGTGGTATTATTATGGTGCACTTTGTACGGTCTAGCCGTCCAGTAAAGCCGAATCAAGCTTCTGCTCCTAAAAAGAACGGAAAAAGAATAGTTGTAAATCTGTCGATTTTCCCGTACGAAAACTACGATCTGATATACAATTGTACATAAGTGGAAAAGAACACGAATCCACTCACCAAAATAAAGCATTCTAGTTCTTTCCCACCTCCGCTAAGTTGGCAAAAAGGTTTTTGTTTCATCCGTTGCTCTTTGAGGTAAAAAAAAAGAATGGGAATATAAGTTTTTCTTTGACGACACTATTCTCCATTTGATTTAACGGAAAAAAAGTTTTTTTTTTTTGCATTCCTGTTAATTTCAAAGGAAAAAAGCACGTGATTTCTTCAATCTTCATGTACCTGTTAAGGAAAAAAAAGCAGAAAACAATGCAAATCAGATCCAAACGCAAATGTAGGTGATATGCAGCCGACTCTTGTCCTCTTAATTTCTTTCTAGCGGACGATGAAATGTATTTTACTGTAATACATAATACATATTCCATATTTCATTCGTTGCTGTGTGAATGCTTGGTGGAATCAACTGCCATGCCGGATTCACCATCATTGAAAGAAAGATGATGTGCGCGAACCTGGACGAAAAGATATCTAGTGGTGAGGAATAATGGCCTGCCGGATTTTTTTCTACTTTTATAGTTTAGTCCATGGAAAATAGTAGTATAAAATATAAATAAGTACAGGCATATACTACTTTTGCACGTGACGAACAGGCGCAATTTCTAATTTGTAGAGGTCGCTTGCAAGTCATGAGTAGTAGGAGAAAAATGGCTGGGAGTACAGAACAAGTTTTTTCCCCAGCAATTTAGGATAGTAAAACTGGACATCCTGAGAGGTCTCTCGCGCCATCAGCCTTCTCGGCCGTCCGATCACACGCCTGGGCGAAATCCGGCCGTCCACGCATGGGCTTCCGGTCCTATGGGCAGCTGCTCCCGAAGAAAGATCGAAGGCCTCTCGTTGATTGGGCCTCGTGGGCTGCGTCTCCAAGCCAAGCTGGGCCGACTCGCCCGAGCCTCTCTGCGTCTCTTTGTTTTCACCTGGCGACCGATCTTTCCAGGCTCTCGACGGCGCTGCCCATCCCGCCGGCCTCCCTCCCCGTAGTTGCCCCTCCTCTTGGCACAGCGCCTGCAGCCCAACGGGGATCCTAGGCCGACGCTGTTGTCCGGTGGCTCGGACGATCAATCGAGGCGCAGAACGGATCCGCCACCGCGCATCGATGGGGAATCCAAGGGGGCGACATAGTGGGGGAGTTAATTCGGACTTAATCATGCGATCAATCGCCCCTTCGTGGTGGAGGTAATGGGATCAGTTCACCGGCGGCCAGCCTCCTCTTTTTTTGATGAAGGCAATTACTGTCTCCTTCGGGAGCCTATAAATTTCGTTTTTCTCTGGTTCGTTCCGCAACAGTACGCAGTTCTTGCTTAGGTTAATTTTCTCCCTCAACCCCTACTAGCATTCTCCCCAATTTAACCCTTCTTGCCAATTGAATCTTATTTTCCTCTCAATATATGCAGGTATTAGTTGCTTTGGTCTCTCCGTATCCAGGGAAATTTCAAAACCGATTCTGGTATATTGATCCATTTTCATCTCACCATTTCCAATGGCTGCTGGTCAGGTTAGTTAATTTTCATCTGCTTATGTTTGTTCATGTATGTGATTTATTCATGAAATAGCACTTCTTTGGGTTATCTTGTTCATGTATGCAACGTTTGATATATAGAACAATAGAGTAAAAATGCGGAAACGTAATCGGGCTGTTCTAGAAAGAGGTGAATCCTCAACGTCACGTTCCGATTGTCTTGAAAATACAAAATACTCACATTATAAGCTATCAAAGATCAAGAAATTTAATACTGACTTCTTACCTAAGTACACGGCACAACATGCAAAAGAAAATCGTTATGATCACATTAAGTTCAAGAAACAGACAAAAATAGTTAAATCAGGGCCATTGTGTGATGCCAGTGGCCGACCACATTTGCCTCTAGACGAAAAGTATACGGACGCCCTTAAAGGTAATATCCTAAATTTGTATGACCCAATTGATGCTCACATGTTCCTCTTTTACATTACAAACTAAAGTAGATTAATTTTTTTTGACCCTCTTGCTTCATCAGCGACTTATTGTGGCCGGTCATGTCTAGGAGGGCCTTGTTTTAGATGCCAGCACTGTGGTGCATATTTTTGGTGGAACGAACGTGTGGAGAAACATCCCAGCTGGTTGAAACGGTATATTGTGTATAACCGGTGTTGTAGCGCAGGTCGAGTGCACTAACCTGAATTGTTAGCACCACCTCCAGATCTTGCACACCTTATGTGTTTTAATGGTGGCCGTGAAAGTTTTGAGTTCATGTCCCATATAAGACAATATAATTGTCTATTTAATTTCACTTCGTTTGGTGCCCACATAGACAAAATTAAAGCATTAACGATGGCAACGGTCCTTATGTATTTCGCGGTCAAGTACACCATAGGATTGGTACTCTCATTCCTCATGATGGTAAGCCAAAATTCGCCCAATTATACATACATGATACTGATCACGAAATTGAGAACAGAATAAAAGCACTGTGCAAAGAAGATGATAATTTTGATGGTGACTTGGATAGGACTATTGTTGACAAACTAATGCGCATGTTAGATGATGTAAACCCTCTTCTTAAACAATTCAGACAAGCTAGAGATAGAATTAGAGATTGTCCTAATCAACGTGTGGCAATTAGGATATTGTCAGCACAAAGTAAAGTGATGTCCAGTACAATTAGGGAAGTAAAAGAGGGTATTGTAAGGCCATAAGTGCAGGGTGCAAGCTAGATATAAAACGTAGTCCATGATCTTTGTCGTGCACAATAATATCTAGTTTGTAGGTCTCTGTTGTGAAATCACCAATGGTCTCTGTTGTGAAATCACCATTGGGGATTTCACAACAGAGACCTACAAACTAGATATTATTGTGCACGAGAAAGATCATGGACTACGTTTTATATCTAGCTTGCACCCTGCACTTATGGCCTTACAATACCCTCTTTTACTTCCCTACGGTGATACTGGATTTCATCTAGGAATTCAATACACGGATGCTCTTTTGCCACCAAAAGCCCGCAAAACACTAACAATGCTCGATTACTATGCACACTGCTGTCACTACAAGCCTGGTCAGTACAATCCATACTTATGTTGTGGGAGAGGTTCCAATCAAATAGAAGTAAACCCAATCAAATAGAAGTAAACCGTCTATGGTACCTTGTCTGTAAACAGGACGAATTTAGATCTGACAATTTCCAAACTATGAGTGACGCTGTTGGAAAAGGTTGTATCGATGGTGAAAAGATAGGTCAGAAAACTGTTCTGCCTGGAAGTTTTACAGGAGGTCAACGCTATTATGTCCAGCATTACCAAGATGGCATGGCCATTTGCCGGGTCCATGGTGGACCTGACATCTTTATCACCTTCACCTGCAACACGAAATGGACTGAAATTAGTGAGGCGCTCTGCTACGAACCAGGTCAGGTCCCATCCGATTGACCTGACATTGTTAATAGGGTATACAAAATGAAACAAGATCATTTCATTAAAAAGATTAAAAAGGCAAAGTATTTGGTCCCGTAGCAGCAGGTATGTTCCTTTGCACTTAATATTTTGGTCCATGTTTTCCAGAACCGTTTACTTATACTTTTTACGTATTCTTCTTGGCAGTGCTACACAACACTGAGTTCCAGAAGAGAGGACTACCACATGTGCACTGTCTTGCTTGGCTTAAAAACAAGAATAAAAAGGATACACTAGCCACTATAGACTCCCTGATTAGTGCTGAGATACCTGACGTGATTTCAGACCGATATGCACTTGTTTCTGAATTTATGATGTTGTGGTTCTATGAACAAAAAATGCTCATGTATGAAAAATGATGTATGTTCTAAGCATTACCCTAAATCGTTCCAAGATGAGACTTCAATTGATGCACAGGGTTTTGCAATTTACAGGCATCGCAATGATGGTCGTTATATTACTAAAAATGGTCACTGTCTTGATAATAAAAAATAAAAATGCCCTTGTATGAAAAATGATGTTTGTTCTAAGCATTACCCTAAATCGTTCCAAGATGAGACTTCAATTGATGCACAGGGTTTTGCAATTTACAGGCGTCGCAATGATGGTCGTTATATTACTAAAAATGTTCACCGTCTTGATAATAGATATGTTGTTCCGTATAATATATACCTTCTTAAAAAATATCAGGCTCATATCAGTACTGAATGGTGCAACAAAACAAGAGTCGTCAAGTATCTTTTCAAGTATTGTCACAAAGGGCAAAGTACTTTGATTGGTTGCAGCACTGATGTTGAAACTCAACATTATTCATCAGAACTGAGGTGTAAGCTCATTGTTCAGAGATCAGAGAACTCACAAAGTAATCAAAGCACCTGCTGATGGTACTAATATTGACAGATTTGTAATAGTCTGTTGATCATCATCTCTCCCTTATTCATGTTAGAGGTAATCCAGTGACATTATCTATGATGGTCTTATATTATGCCTACTCTCCTTGTGTTGATTGGCAATATTCTCCTGCCAGTATCAAAGAAAATGAATGTGTAGTAAAAAATGCATTCTTGATTATTTTATTGCAATGATGAACTGCTGATCCATATTTGGCAAGTAAGAGTGTAATAGTTAGTTTCTTACTGTAGTTCATTAGCACTTACCACATCTCAGTCCCTTCTATAAGGATCCAGAAAAACATTTCTTAGATGAGCTTAAATAAATGATTTTAGATGGAGGACAGAGTGGGATAACACCATTGTAATACACTTCTCATTTTTGCCTCAACAAGTTCTGAAATCCTTGTAAGTTGTATCCCACTTGATCCTACTAATATCTGAATGACTAGCAATATTCAGACAGTGTTTGTATCTTTGTTGGTAATAAATCACTATCTTGGTTGCCATGATTTTACTTTGGTCGGCCTGCCATAGTTGAGGCATCGAATCGACAACAGGAGGTAGAAGGTGGCACATCAACCAGGTAAACTCTCCTCGCCTTCATATTGTCTAAGC
This sequence comes from Brachypodium distachyon, assembly GCF_000005505.3. Taxonomy (NCBI): domain Eukaryota; kingdom Viridiplantae; phylum Streptophyta; class Magnoliopsida; order Poales; family Poaceae; genus Brachypodium; species Brachypodium distachyon. Next base: position 22,419,414 of record NC_016135.3, read on the forward strand.
TTCACTTAATCCCTAGAAAATATAATTCCATTCTCTACTCCCCTTCCTCTAGACGGTGCCACCCCTAAACAGTTCAGATTTGTTGCCGAAACACTGGGACTGCTATCTCTGACCAGTCCTACCTCATGCTTGCTATTCCCCGGCGCCACCCCTAAATAGTTCAGTATTCGGCTCCTCCATGTATGACTGCCTTTGATAAGTTTCAATTTGGTTAGCCATTCCAAGAGCTAAGGTGTTTCTTCAGATCCAGTTTTCTTGCTTTTCTGGGAAATATGGGCACTACATGGAGAAGAGTTCTTCAGATTTGAAGTCAACTACACATGCTCTTCATTCATTTCCTGTCTAATGAAATGACACTGAAGGCTCTTTTCAGCAACATGGAGGACTCTTTACAAATCTGAATTTATTTTGTTGGTTACTTGGTAACTGGTTAGGGTCTTCTCACACGAGTATTGAAAATTTTATTAATTGAGGTTTGAGAAACTGAATTGGGTAGCTTTCGCAGGTGAGCTTACATATGGACCATGTCAACACCTTGTCTGCTTCAGCCTTGGCCATGTAAGCAACTGCTACCAAGAACCTATCTGGAAGTTGGTAACTCATCTTTCTATACTTACCTGCTAAATTATTTTAGCACGTACTCCATATCAATCATTCTCCTGGTGTAGTGGTGATGGTCGCCCACAGAAATGGATGAGGAGATGGTGAAAGTGATCGAAGGGGAGGAGCAGCAGACCTATCGTTGCTGTCGTGCCTCAGGTGCAACCCTAGCGCGCCATTGGAATAGGGGCGTGCGCCATGGAGAGGAGAAGCTAAAATTCTGGGTGTGTGCAAACCGATAGAATGTCGTACCGTATTGATGCTTTTGTAAGCTTTTTACATCTAATTTATGTCGGTAGGGGGTTTCACTACCAAATAGATTTAAATTTTAACTTCCACGTAACTCATTGTGTCAATTCTTATTATACTATTGTATAAAAAATTCCGATGTTCAATTGCAAATCGGTTGAACCGACATTGAATCGATAGCTTGCTGGGAAAAAAGAGATGCAAGGAAGAAAGAAAAACGAACCTAGCTCTGACTTGGGCTTTGTGGGCTATAAATAATCAACTAACCTGCCTCCACTAAACTTACACAAACTTTGAAGCCCCAAATATTTTTTTCAATTATTGTCCAAACTTTGAGTCAGTTTGTGCAAATATGACTTTCATGTCTTGTGTCTTTGTAAATTGCCAAGAAAAAATTGAAAAATAGATGGGTGTGGCATCCCAAATATTTATGAATTTTCTACCATTATAATGTCAAAACTGATTGGTGCGGCAACGCGCGCCGTCCTGATCTAGTGGGAGTATAGAACAAGTGGACAGTGACGGCCAGGACACACAAAGGTCGTTTTTTTTTTTAGAAAAATCAGACTAGTGCGTAAAGATCGGCTGGGCTATTGCTGTCAGGAGCCTGCCCCAATAAGACCGGCTGGGCTATTACGATCGAATAGCTTGACTTGCAGCGATTACAAATATAAGGGCCTCGGCTCGATCCACTTGAACGATAAGGAGTGCACAAGCCTTACAGTGTTCCGAACACAAGGCCCATTTATATAATCCGCCAGTTCCCCCTAACACAAGCCTACTGCTTCTGTTGGCCCGAGCCAATCGAGGGGGTACTAGAAGTGTAGCACTCAACCCGGCCTGGCTATAAGGCCCATCAAGTCCGTTTCATCTTCTTCTTTTTTACTTGGACCGGTAGTTCTTGGACTCTACCGAGGAGGAATTTCAAATTCAGTCGTGCCCGGCAATCGACATCGAGCTACACCATTTTCACTTTCTCGTGTCAAAAAAAAAATCTTGGCCGGCCTTGTTCGGCAGCACGCACTGGGGTTGCTTTCTCTTGCAAGGTCTCCTTCAGGCTTGAGTAAACACCACCGAAAGCACGAGCAATGGCGGTGCACGGCCTGCTGCTCCTGCACCCATCTTACTCACATTGCCATCAGAGCACTCTGTGTATGATATTTTACTTACGCCGATAACTAATCATGCATGAAATTTTTTCTGGTACTATTTGGAAACTCACCTGTATGCCTCCATGAATTAAGAAAAAGGAAAGGAAAAAAAAAAAGGTGAGCCGCGCGGCTTGCCGCTCTGACGACGGCCGCGCTTTGGAAGCGGCATCCATCCAAAAAGCCTGCAACGCGCTTGCGGCGTCCTGGCCGGTAGTAGCGGCAGCAGTAGGCCGGGCCCTCTGCTGCTGCTGTCTGTGAACCGAGCCAACGCAGGCAGGCTCAAAAAGGGAGAGGAGGCCTGTTCCCTTCACGAAAGTAATAGCAGGCGTATACATGCATGCATGGGCCTTGCCTGTGTCTCCCCGCCCATCCCTCGTCTCTACCGCGCGGCAGCGCACCTGGGGCCTGGCCGCCGCTGCAGCGTAAAAACCACCGGTGGCATGCATGCGCGATGCATTCATGGCTGGCGCCGATCTAGCTACTGGCCGCTTCTTCGCCTTCCAAACAGGCCGGCCCACGCGAGCTACTGTGTATGTGCAAGTGCTTAACATCGCCCTGGCTGGGTTGCCTGCCTGCTAGTACATGCATGCACGCCCTGCGCGCGTTGGTGGGCAATTTTCGTCGCGTGAGCTGCAGCCCTGCAGCAAGAGTCAGCTAAAAAAAAAAATCGAACTAAGCCCAAAACGTTACTCCATTTTTCAACAGGTTTAGCCCGGGCAACCGGTCGCGCAATTAGCACAGATGCTGTGGCCGCTCTGAGCCCTCGATATATTTCTTTCGTCTTACTACAATAATTTTACCAAGGACCACACTGCCCTCTGCAGGGTGCCGGACCCACGTGTCAGGGCCAGGCTAGCCTTTTCGAGGTGAGCCCCTCTCCAGCTATGCCAAACTAATCGATGGATGTGCCTGGACTGGATCGATGGCATCTTTGAACAGTTGGCTGGCCACTCGCTCTTTCTGCTGAGCGGTCGTTTTCAGTAGTTTCGGAGGGGTCAAAAACAATTCAGAGATCTCGCTTCCAGTTAGTTATCCGCGCATGCATGCATTCGCATTGCGGCGAAAGCTCTGAACTTTCAATCTTTTGCTCGATCCACCACACACAAGGCGTGACGAGGAAGCGCCATCATATCATTGTGCATGATGCTTCTATCCATCCATCTATCTCCTCGTCTCGATCGGCCCGCCGCTAGCTACACATCTCAGCCTTGTGCATGCTATCCATGGCAGGCGGGCATGACCTTAAAACATTGTCCTTAATTATTTAATTAGCAAAAGGAAGTTAGTACATCGACCTGTGCACAGCTTGAATTCTTCATTTGTTTATAATCTCGCATATCTCCCTCCCCTCGCCGTGTGATATCGGCGTGCCGTAGCAGAATTAAACTATTCCTTCCGACCCAAAATAAGTGACCTGAATTTGTCGAGATTTATTTTGGGACGGAGAGAGTATTTAGATACACAAACCGTGCCGTCGATCGAGCTAGCTTTCGACCGGCAAAGCTAGTAGCTGCTGCTAATTTACTTGCTTGCAGCACATGACATGCTGCGGATTAGTACGCAAGTCCACGCCGACATATGATAAAGCCACACAAAAACACTGTTTAAACGAAGCTGAAAAAGGTAGGACGCACACTGTGTATATCCCCATTTTGGTCAGCTAGTTCAGTAAGGTAGTTATGGGTCATATACTTGCTTATATACGTTTGCAAATTTCATCCGAGAAGAAAATTGATCAATAATTATGTCAGTTATCATGTACATGTATGCCTATGAGAATATGTACATCTTCAAAGGAAAAAAAGAGAGCTGGTGACGAGTACTCACTCCGTTTCAAAACACAACTCATGTAAATTTTTCTCATTTGCTTCAAACGCACAAATTTATATGAATTATGTTTTGAAAGGGAGTGAGTAGCAACAGGAGCACGCAAATTAAAGCTGCGGCTAGCCTGCCCTTGGACTAGTTGTCTTGCGCATGGAGTAGCTAGCCAGTTACTGTACATACGCACTGACTTCTTTTAGCAGTTTTAGCCTCTGGGCGACGATCAGCTCATGCATGCCACGACGAGGGTTTTGGAGGACAGTGGCAGCTCTTTTTGTGTTTTTTCTTGGAGTATGTGGCCGCAAAAGGCTGGGGTAGTTGTCGCAGTAGTGTGATGTTGGTTCTTCGTAGGAGTAGCTAGCTCAGCTGCTTGTTTTGGACATCTAGGCGTACGGTGTACCATGGATTATGTCGTAGATAGGACAGGGGTAGAGTGCTATAGTAAATACGTACAAAAGCTCCGGCTTCACATGTCAATTCATTGCATGCTCTAATGTTATGTCAACTTTACTGGAATAATTAAGATACGTATACGTACATGTAGGTGGTCGGGACATATGGTTTAGACTTTAAAGGTTGCATGGGCGGCCGTCTTCAAAATATACAAGATCAAGATCTAGGAAGCTATTTCGTGGTGGCTAGACCCCTCGTGTATTATGCAGGAATGCACGGGATGTTTCAATGATACGCGGTGAGAGGTGCAAGCTGCAATTTCAAAGCCTATATAGTCCGTGTGCTTCCGAGGCAAAGAGATGATGCGCCGCCTTCCGCACGAGGATGAAGCTGCTATGCACGTACGGCGTGAAGCCGGGCCTGAGTGGAGTAGCCATCGGCGAGTTTTTTTTTTTTTTAAACCATCGGCGAGTTATTTAGTCATGAAAGGGTTGAAACAATGAAACTCTTGATAGCCTTTTCAAAGAGTTATATTCGGAAGAGATCAAAGCAACAATAGTATCCGTATATCAGTTTATGGCAAAAATGAAACGGTTGAACGGCATCCGGATCCCCTGGCGGTTTGTAGGCGAATTTTAGGGCGTTCCGATTTCTGTTTTTTTTTTCGTTTGACATTGTCGTTCTGCTGGAAGTAGGAACCGCGCTTCCAAAGAGACTCCGACTAGTCACACACTGTACTGATCTCAGCCCCATGCCCCATCTATCACCATCCAACTGGGCAAACGTACTACATCGGCAGCAACATATATGTCCAGGGCCTGGCCGCCGCCCAGTTGGCTACGTCCCCGTTAGGGTTTCATGGAACGTAAGTTCAATTCTTTCTTAGAATCAGCCCTATCAAAATTTTCTTCGTATTTGTTCTACCACGATCATCTAATTTTTTTTGTTCTACCACAGTAATGTGTGACCCCTTAAAAAATTTAGTCTCCCTAATTCCGTCAATGACTTCACCGCTGGTTGTAGTCATGTGCCAATCAGTTTGTACGTACGTAATACTACAAAGACATGGATACCTTAAAGAAACAAGAATATGAACTTCGCTGTGAGGGACGTACGTGGACACCAGCATTGTACGAACAAATCCACTGTACTGACGGCACAAGAGACAATTTAATCGCGGAGGCATGCATGCAGGACCTGGCGACAGGCATAGTTAAAGGGGATCAGAATCCAGTCAAAGATAGTATAAGACAGATAAAACTATATTTAAACCTGCATACGTACAGTAGCAGTAGCATTACAGTGTACGTAGTATTACTGTTATATATACGAGTGCACGTAATGGTTACAAATGCCAAACAAAACAAAACATGGCAGTGTGTGAATGGATCTCTGATCGAGGCTTTATATAGTTGTATAACTGCCACGGCTTTCTCCCTTAAAAATTAAAATGACAACAAAGTGCCAAAAGAGACGACACCAAGTGTACAACTTTCTAGGTACGGCCGTGCATGTTCATAGAACTCGTGCATGCATATATGAACGTACACATACAATTTTAGAAAAGGAAAACGAATCACAGTCAATATTCGACCTGATCAGATGCAAACCACAAGGTAATCCTATACTCCTCCCAGTCTCAAACTTTTGTTACTCAGTTTTAGTTCACTAGAAGTACACAATCCATTCATCTAACTACCCATAATTTCTGCACTTTTTAATGCTGAATTGACTAAGTCTTATAAAACCAGCCCAATATAGATATATGATCGTAGTGCAGATAGAATCGATTGACCTGGCCTGAGGGCACACTATATATTGAGAGAGCATCATTTGAGTGAAATAAAATATTATCTTGATTTTCTTCCGGCTTCTCTGTTGTTAAGAGGCAACTCTTTTATGCTTAACTAACAGATCAAGTCGAAGTAACTTGTTACAAAAAAGATAATGTTATAAGGAAAATAAACAGTACTACATATTCAAAGTCAGAAAGAAACAAACAAATATAGAGCCAAAGATGAAGAGAATGTATACCTGACTATTGCTGCGCTACAAGGTGCACTGCAGTACTGTATCGTCTAACAGGATGACTTTATCATCTAACCGGATCAGGCTTTCATTTGTTTTAGGTTTGAAGATTGCAATGAATAATTGTAGCATTACAGCTTTAACTTTTTGTTCACAGCACCAGTGTGTTTTTAGAAGCAAACATAATGATGCATATTGAAATCAATATTGTAAATGGAACTAAGCATATATTGTATAGACAAATACCATATAGATCTTTCCTAAAAAAACATATAGACCAAAACCATTGGCATGCAAGCCAAATATCTAACAGTGTATACTTCATTTCATTAGCTTTTGTTGGATCTACTAAAACAGACCCACTGGTACTCCCTCCGATCCATAAAAAGTGCCGCCCACTTAGCACAAAATTCGTACCAACTTAGTACAAAATGGGCGACACTTTTTATGGACCGGAGTGAGTATATTATTAATGGAGTGAAAGAATGTCCAAAGCTATATTGATGATTACTTAACTGATAGTATAGCTTATAGTATTATGTTCTGGGTGTATGGTTTAGTGTTAACCATATTTATTTTACCAAATGACACGAAAAGAGAATTACCAAATTTTATAAAGGACCAGCTAATATATACGATCACAAGAATGACATCTTGCACTACTTCATTTTTTTCCGACTTTACGTATGGAAACTGAACTTAAAGCATCTCTTCTATCTAACCTCACGACATATCATATAAAGTAATTCATACTATTTCTAAACAAATAGATACCAAGATAGTTTATCTAGACTGTGATACTTTGAGTTTACAACTCCAAATAAACTCGACAAAACTAATGTGATAAATATCTTGTAGGTAACAGAATTGTATTTGAAGATGAAAATATGCACACGTTTATGATGCATTCTTTACTACAATAGTTTGAGAATTTCAACTTTTCTATATGTGCGTATAAAATATCCAAAATGATGTGCATTTTTGATATGCCCCCATGTAATGAAGACCTGTCAAATTAATGCTTTTCTGAAAGGGAAAAAAAGGCGTGCCTTCTGCAAGGATGCTGTGTGAACAATGACCCGATGTGATAAAAGAATAATATGTTAGGCAGATCGATTGTAAAACAACCAAATAATAGCTAACTACATGATAATTTTCCTCGGTTCCCCTATCTGGATAATTACAGTTTTTTTAGATATGCACATAATGATTTGCAGAAGGTTGAAAATGGTTCAGTTAGTGCAATGAGTATACTTTACGAGGTTCAATAAAAAAGGCCAGTGCGGTACCAAGAGGAACCATGACACAACCAATATAGCAAATTCTTCCCTTCATGCTTTTGGGGGACTAAATTTATCCATGATTATGCAATCAATATACTTTTATGAGGTTCAGTAAAAAAGATTAGTGTAGTACCAAGAGGAGCCATGACACAATCAATATAGCAATACTATGAACATATATACAAGGAAATATGATGGATTACCTACAGATGAACACAAAGAAATGGAGGGTATGAGGTTCCAAGTGGGGTACAAGATAATGCATGTTGTAAGGGGAAGGCCATCAGAAGACATGCATTACTCTTGGAAGGCAGCCTAGTGATACACGTCAGAACTAAATGTGAACTATCTAATTAGAGCAATAATATTTGAGGAACCGCATAGACTGAATGCCGTACGTTGAGAAAAGAAATTCGAAGTGAATACCATGCAAACAGAGAGAAAAAACAAGCAGACACACACATGCATGTAGTGATCTATAGACACTCCTCTCCTCCTCCTTTCCTTTTTTTAAAAAAAAAATCCCCATTAACTCCCATTCCTTTTCCAGCTTACAATGGACCAAAAGTACTTTCGTTCGCAGGCACAGCATCTATATATCTATTCTGGCCATGCCAGTGCAAAAGGATCCCCCTCCTACACCTTGCTAGTTATGGATACCTATCGCGGGCCTTGCCCCCATTGCTCCCAGCAAGCAAGCATACACGCCGTACCTACACCCTGCAGTGAAAAGAGTAAAGGGTGGCAAGTAAAATATATTGAACCCCTCTCTTCCTCACTGCCTCCCACAGAAAGGACAAGAATAGGAGAGCAAAGCAAGACGTACTACTACTCCAAGAGATGTGCATATACGCGCATCTCACTGTTCCTACTATTACAGCAACAGTTGAGCTAGTACTGAGGTCCTCCCCCCATAAATTTTTAACAGACGTACAAAGAAGTTAAGGCCAGTGGCAAGTGCCCAGTGCAGCCCCTCTTTACAGACTGCCAAGAACATAAAGAACTCTTGGAGTGTATACCACTCATGGCCCAGACAAACAAAACTAGCTAGATGTATAATTTGGCCCACTATATATAGGGGTTAATTTCCAGTACCCCTTGGGTAGAACAGCAACAAAAATTCCTTATATTTGCTTGTGCCTAGTGCCTTTGATACTTGCCATTACCATCCATGGCTGATGCATATGGAGTATATACAGATCAAGAGCGACCAGCAGAGAAAGTGTAGGCAAAATCACGAACTAAAAGCAAGAATGCCAAGCACATAAATACAAGAGATGACATGGACATCGCTAATGTAAAAGAGCAAAGTATAGGAAGTTAAGAATCTCTCTGAAAGAACAGAAATTAAGGATCTGACCTGCAATGCCAGCAGCAGCAGCTAGCTTCCTCCGGGCCAGCAGCAGCAGCAAGCTAATCCGCTGTCAATGCCTTTGCCTCGCCATGCTTTCTTAGAGCTGTGTCAGCTTCAATCTACGGGAGAAGACCACTCCAATAATGCAAGAACCGGACGATGCATACTACATTGCACTTTCAGATCTTGGCAGTAATGCTGTGGGTGTGTGCAAATTTGCAGGGTGTGTTATCATATGTAGGGGCAAATGGAATTGGTCTACCAAACAGCTGATCAAGCACACTTACTAACAGAATAGAGTAGCATGAGGAAATCAAGAGAGATAGTACTACGATAGTGATGAAGATCGAAGAGGAGATGTTCTTATTTGAAACCAAACGAATATAATGCAAATTAATTCGCCTAATTTCTCTCTCTATATTAATTCTCAAACCATACACCAAGAATTTGAATGGCCAAAACAAAATGTTAAATGCTGGCTCCTCCTATCAATGTTATAATGGAAACGCAAAAGGTGGAAGGGTGACAAACAGAAGAAGGAATTGTTGAACTTTCCTTTGGTACGCGCTCCCGATCGAGCTCACAGAATATGTTCACAGATCGAGATCCAAAGAGGAATGGGCTTCTCTCTTGGAGGACGACGATGAGGACGGCGACGAGGCGGCAGACGACTCGGCCCCAGCTGCACCGTGCGGAGGCAATTCCAGCAATCTATGTGGTGTCGGCCTTTGCCATCCGGGCATCCGCAGCGACAATGCGTTGGCATCGTTGCTCGACTCGCCGCCACCGTGCGAGTGTGGATTGTCGAGGTTGACTCCGAACAGCCGCACGCGCTTGGCGGCCGTCGTCGGGCTGCCGGCGAGTGGCACCGAATCGAGGACCATGGGCAGGCCGACCGTCACCACGGGGCTTGGTTGCACCGGCACGGCAATGTGCAGTGGAGGCTGCTGTTGCGGCTGCGGAGGCGGAAGCATGGGCGCGTGCGGAGGCATCGCCCCGGCGGCAGAGCCGAAGAAGAGTACCTGCCTAGCCGGCGCGGGGGCGTTGATGTTGCGGAAGTCGTAGCCCTGGCGGAGGCGGTGGTGCTCGTAGAGGGTAGCCGGAGGCGCGGGCGGCATGTAGAAGCCGCCGGCCCCGGCGCCCCAGGGCCCGTAGGGCGAGGAGGTAGGCATGGGCATGGGCAGGCGCGCGAGGCCGCGGTGCGGGTCCCGGATGAGTTCGGCCCGGCGCTTCCAGTCGATGAAGAGGCGGTCGCGCGTGGCCTCGGCGGCGCCGCGGCAGAAGGAGACGGTGTCCCCGGCGTCGAGGCGCTTCTCCTTGACGAATCGGCTCCACCCTTTGGTCATGACGTAGCTCTGGCTGCTGTTCCAGTAGGAGTAGCGGAAGCGCCACAGCTTGCCCGTGCGGTCCTCGAAGCTGAGCAGCAGGCCCTTCTCGTTCGCCGCCGAGTCCAGCGGGAAGTACTTCTCCGCGTGCTGCTTCGGGATCACCAGCCGGTTCAGCTTCCCCACGTCGCTCGGGGTCACGACCTTGTCGAACATGTGCTCCTTCTCGATCACCTCCACGTCGCCCCCGCCGCCGCCGCCGCCGCCTCCCCCGCTCCCCGACGCACCCGCGCCGTCGCTGGAGCGAGCCGATGCCGACGCGGAAGCCGCGGCGGAAGGAGATGCGGATGTCGGGGAAGAGGACGAGGAAGCCGCCGCCGTCATCGTCGTCATGAAGGGGATCTCACGCGGGGAAGCCTCTTCCTCCTCCAACTCCTCCCCTTCCTCCTCCTCCTCCTCCTCTCCCTCTCTAGAGAACCTGCTGCTCGTCCCCGCAGGAGTGAACTCCATCTCTCCCCGCAGCGCCGCCCTCGGGAACCCTCTGCTCCGCCGATCTCTCCTCTTTCCAGTGTGCGCACCTTACTAGTGTACCTTTCGCGCCGCGCGTGTGGGGTAGAGGCGGCGGGGTGGAGGCGAGCGAGGCCAAGGGAGGGGGAGAGCAAGAGGCCGGGGAGGAGAGGATCTATCTCCAGCCGCAAGCCGCGTACGGGGGACGGGGGCTCTATGTATGTATATCGAGTTATCTGCGTGTGGGGGTGTGTTGTTATGTGTATCCGGAACGATTTTGACCAGCTAGGACGACAGACAGGAGAGGAGGCGACGAGACGGGAAGGAATTCATGGAGGCAGGCCAGCCTCTGCGGTTGCATTGACCCGCGCGCGTCGGATTGGATCTTTGCGAGCTGGGCCGATGGGGTTTTCGATCGGAGCGATGGATCATGGACGATGGGTGGGTAGGTGAAGGGGCGTGGTAATTAAGGAGAGCAGCTGGATTTATCTTTTTCTGTTTGGTTGGGTAAAAAGCTGCTGCTGCTGCTGCGTTGGCGTTCCCAGTTTCCCACAGGGAGGAGCGATGACAAGGGGACTCTACCCTAGAAGATTCCTGGAAGGCGACCAGACCAGGGGAACGGATTGGAGGAGTATTGCATTGTTCTTTCTGACGCGCCAGTGTATTGTATTGGTCGGTCCTAATTTTTTCGGTCTGTATTTTTGGTCTTAATGAAACCTAGCTAAGGATCTGCGCTCGGTAAGCTGTCGAGCTGTGCGTATTAACCAATGATGGTCACGTGGTTTCCTGATAAACAAATTTTTTTCCCAAATGATGGCGTCTCTTGAGCTTAGAGAAGAGACCGGTTAATTAGAAGCAGCATGTGCATGCAGCTCGCGGCCGGGCTGTCAAGGCAGCTGCATGCGTGAGTTGCGATGCAGCTAGCCGTGACCAGAAATGCAATTTGCCTGCAAGGTAGTGCTGGAACATTGGTGAAACAAAATGGGGCTCCGATGTGACATTTTCCACGAAGCATACACAATGTTTCCCGTGGTGATCCTAATGGCGGAAACAAAGCAATGACTAGGCACCAGTAAAGGAAACATTAGGTTTCTTCTGATGCACTGTCTGTTAGGTATTGTTTCTTAGAGCTCAGTAAAATTTGAGAGATAGTCTCCCCAATGCATGGTAGAAATTAAGAGTAAGTTGTAGCACTATTCTAAGTTCTAACATTTCATTGGTGCACTTCATGTTTTATCTAGTACTACCTCTGTCCCATAATTCTTATCTCAAATTCGCCCAAAAATAGATATATCTATTCCTAAAATGCGTCTAGATACATGTAATATTTCGAAAAGAATTATGAAGCGGAGGAATATCTTGTGCCACAAGTTGTATCTGAGATAAGGTACAACAATAACCCAAATTTGACAAATCGCACAAAAGAAAACTAATTAAGTGAAGTACAAAGTGGAAAATACGACATTAAATTGGCTGCAAAGTGGTAAAAAAAAATTACGGTAATTTGGGTGAATTTTGTGCTCTTATGTGGTACAATGTGATTTAATTTTCTTTCAAAAACGAGTGAAAATCCTAGGTTCATAGCCATCCATTAATGATGTGTATCGTGTCTCTAGAACAAGTTAAGACGTGCATAGGAAACACTATACAATTCATGCACTACATAACTCATTACCCACATGCCACCCAAAGTGGGTAAATAACCCTGAACCCTATAAGTTATCATCTCCAACTACTTGCATTTGGAATCCGCAAAACTCTGTTTGCTGAAGTCGCCAAGCATGGACCTAGTGGATAATTAGATGCATAGCCTGCAATTTTTCCGAGAACTTTCTGCTCAAAAACAACACCATGAGGGTCTTGCCATATTGACCAACACAATTGCCAACTAACATAAGCACCCTTAAAGATTTATAAAGTCCAGCAAACCAGTTGCCAAACATATTAATACGCTAGTAGGAGTAGAATGTTTGAAGCAACAAAGATAGTCTATCATACTAGACGGGCAAAAGGATATGTCTCTTTCTTGATACCAAAAGCACACATCTTGTACTATCTTCTTTAGTCTTATTATCTTCTGCAAGAATACCCCTATACAAAAGTACCCACGGATAGATGGCGAGGATACCATTGAAGTTACGTGACGAGCCTGTAAATCCTGGGAAAAAACTTTCGAGATTAAATTATGATTACTCTAAACTCTCCAAGTAATTAAGGAGAGGGTGGTTAAAGTCATACTACTTATGGTACCACAGTGCAACGTAGCTTCGTTACCATGAGAGGATAGGAGAACAAGGATCGACGACGGGTGTGGGACCCATGAATCTACCGATTAAGCTCATGTGAGCTCCTCTCCTTGTCATAATGTGGGGATCAAATATGACACCTCTGCCTTCCGTGGAGAGCGCTTCCTTAGAGCAAGAATAATAGTGGGCTGTAAGGTGGCTATAGAAATTTAAATATCATATTTGTGCTTAGTTGGATGAGTGAGAAGGAGAAGTGGGCTGTAAGAGTAAGAATAATAGTGGGCTATAAGCCGGCTACAAGAATTAAAATATTATTTTGATGCTTAGTTGGAGGAAAGAGAAGAAGAGAGACAAGAGAAATGGGCTGTTAACTAATAGCCAGCTGCAACACGTGCTCCTAGTTAGGCACCCTGTGAGACTGTAATGTGGGTCTGCTATTAATAAAGTAGTGTTTCTTATAGCCAACTTATTATACATGCTAGCTATTATACTACTTAAAGATGACATGACAATGCTTATAGCCAACAGCAGGCTATAACTATTAATCTTGCTCTAAGCTAACAGCCAGCTGCAGCACGGGCTCCTAGGCAATTTGTGAGAGCGAAATGTGGACCCAAATTTAATAAAATACAACATCTTATAGCTGACTATTATACATGCTACTAGCTATTAGATGGGTTGCAAAAGGCTTATAGCCAGCAACTGGCTGTTACTATTAACCTTTCTCTTAGACTCGGTTGGTAGGCAGCAGCCAATCAACGCCAACCACACACTGCTTCGGCGTACGTTATGCGACAATCTTGCCTAACCTTTTTCTTTTAAGTAGGGGCAGTTACGGTAAACAAAAAAAGCGGGGGCAGCTTAAGAAAGGCCGGATTGTTTTCTACACATAAGTGCACGAGCACTACTACAAAACGGTCTATATGCAACGGCACATCAGTATCGGGTCCGGCGCGACCGTTACTGATGAACAGAGCCAGGTCTGCCCGTCCCCGCCCAGCCATACATCAATGGCGGTCGTGCGAGGCGACCGCCACTGATGAACCATCATACCTCGCGAGATACATCAGTGGCGGTCGGTTAAGAGGCGACCGCCACTGATGAACCACGCATCAGTAACGGTCGCCCTAACGCACCGTTACTGATGTACCCACTATTATCAGTAACGGTCGCCCAATTCCCGACCGCCACTGACGATCGTCGCGATTAAAATACGAAGAGCAGAGCCGCAGCTGGTCGCGCTGCGCGTTGTAACGGACAAGCTGCGGCCCCTTCTTCTCCGGCGACGGTGAAGCGCTGCCCACCGGCGCCATGGCCGCCGGCGAGCCACCCAGGTAGCCCCTCCTCCCTCTCCCTTCCTCCCCCCCCCCCCCCCCCCCGCGCCGCAGCCGCCGTTTCCAAGGCCGGCAGGCGGCCCTGGCCGCCAAGCTCCATTTTTGGAGCTCCGGCGGCCGGCGAGCTCCGATTCTCGACCCCGAAGCTTCCCACTCCCTCCCGATCTATCTCGCCAATGCACGGAAGGACCTGAAACTCATGTCTATCAGAAAAGAGTTGTGGGACAAAGATCAAGTGTCGGCAGCCGACAAGAATGGTTTCGTGACGGTGACCACGCGGTGTCGTCTTGCATGTTATAACCTGTACAAAGACGAGTTGCATAGGATGTGCCAGTGCCTGCAGGGCATTAAAGTCCCATCGAACTACTCGTCGAGCATCAAGCATCTAGTTGACATGAAGAGTCACAAACTATCTGGCATGAAGTCTCACGACAACCATGTCATACTCACTCAGTTACTTCCAGTCGCAATCAGAGGTATCATGGAGCCGCACGTAAGGGAGACAATCATGAAGCTTTCTGACTTCTTTGACAGTATCTCACAGAAGTCAATCACCGTTAGAAGATGCCAGATACTGAAGGATAGTATGATACATATTTTGTGCGAGCTCGAGATGTTCTTCCCTCCATCATTCTTCGATATCATGGTCCATCTAATGATCCTCATTTGCGATGAGATCTTGTCCCTAGGGCCCTCGTTCCTGCATAACATGTATGGCCCTGAACGATACAACGGGGTTCTGAAACGCAACGTTCGTAACAAATCGCGTCCGGAAGGTAGCATCGTGGAAGGCTTTAGGGCAGAAGAGTGCATCGAGTTCTGCACGGATTGGTTGGCTGACCAGAAATCAATAGGTGTTCCCGAATCACGGCACAAGGGGAAGCTCGATGGCGAAGGTGGCCTTGGACATACATACCTTAATGTCTATGGAAGAGGAAGAAAAGCTGACTTTGAAAGAACACATTTGGTTGTGTTGCAAACTGTCGATTGCTGCCGGCATTATCAGGAAATGCACATGGAACAACTGCGAAATGAAAACCCTAAAAGAGGAGAAGTCTGGATCCACCGGGAGCACAATAAAACATTCGCATCGTGGCTGAAGAATTATTGGTACGGCAGGGAGACGACCAATGTATCAGAAGAGACGGTTGCATGTTTGTCACGGGAACCTGCTTACCACGTCTCTACTTGGCAATCATATGCGATCAACGGCTATAACTTCTACACTGCGTCTCAGGCCGTAAAAGCACGTATCAAAATAGTGGTGTAGTCATGACTTCTGAGATCGTGACCGACGACAACAGCAAAACCAAAGCGTTCTTCGGCGATATCGAGGAGATCTGGGAATTGGAGTACTCGATCACAAAGATCCCAATGTTCTGTGTAAGATGGACCAAAGGTGACAAAGAAGAAAGTCACAGGTTCACGACGACGGTGCTACCTCCTGAGATCTCTCGTGAACAAGTTGACGTGAGAAAAATCCCGGCAAGAGATGAACCATGGGTCTTTGCTAAACAATGCAAGCAGGTTTTCTACATAGACGACCCGGCAAATAAAGACCGCGTCGTAGTAAGAAGAGGGAAAAGAAGCATTGTTGTGAACGGAGTTACTTCACAAGAAGACTACGAAGGTTTCCATGATCCGACGACCGCCGCAGATGACGAAGAAGCGGAACGCACGATATTAACGAGGAAAAGGAGAGGGAAAAAAGAAGTGATGGGAGCGAGAGCGAGAAAATACCAAAAAAACCCTACCTCAGAAGCAGTTCTGCGAGGAGTCAAGTTATGACTTACCGAAGGAAGGAGAAGCACTAGTAGTCACATTAATGTACCCGTACTGAATCTTAATGCAAACTTTGTACTAAGTGAAATTATGTGTGATCGATGTACTTTTGTGTATGTATGTTAGTACATGGCTTTGTCACTCCCAAAAAAAACTAGACAAAATGCATGAATTTATTTATCAAACTTCAACATTGTATCCCGACCGTTACTGATCATTGAGGGAACACATCAATAACAGTCGCATCAAATTGGTACAGAGCTCAACAAGGATGGGAACACATCAATAACAGTCGCATGGTTACTCGCCTGTTACTAATGAGTATATGCACACATCAGTAACGGGCGAGTAACAAGGCGCCCGTTAATGATGTATTGTTGGGCATTTCTCATAGGCACTCATAAGTGGCGGTCGCGTTGTATCCCGACCGTTACTGATCATTGAGGGAACATCAGTAACGGTCGCCTCCCTTATCCGCCCGTTACTGATGATAGTTGGGTATATAAAGGAACACTTAGAAAATTTTAGGGTCATTCTCGCCTGCGCGTCCTCCCCTAACCCGAGAGACCAGCAGTGGGCGCTTCCCTAACCCTAGCGAAGCGCTGCCGGATTTTCGCGCCGCCGCCGCCGTCGACCCCGCGCTGCCCCGAGCCCGCCGTCGGCCTCCTCGTCCTCGTCTCCGCGCCGTCTTCCTCCTCCGCCCCGAGCCCGCGCCTCCCCGTCCTCGCCCGGAGCCTGCCGTCGTTGGCCTCGTCGTCCTCGCCCGAGCGCCGCCACCCCGTGCCGCCGTCTCCCTCTTCACCGAGCTCGCGCCGTCTCCCTCCTCCCCGAGCCACAGGTGCGTGCCTCTGCCTCCTTCTCCTCTGCCTCCCTCCCTCTCCTCTGATTTAGCTTGATTTAGGGTTAGGGTTAGGATTAGGATTTGTTCCTGTTAATTTAGGGTTAGGACTTGTTGCTGTTCTAAATTAGCATTGTAGTTTGTAGTAGTAGATAATTTATATCAAATTAGATGTACATTTCCCACCACACACCAGCGCATGTATACATTGTGAATTTGATATAGTATTGAGTTACATGGGCACACATATTGTAATAGCTAATTTGTAACATGGATACATTTTATATGCTACACATTTTACATGATGTTTTATGCATTCCAATATATAGCACACATGAGTATATGCATTTGATAATATATAGCACACATGAGTATATGCATTGTAGTTTTTTATACATGTAGTTTTTTAGATGCTATACATGTAGTTTTTTATATAGCGGTTTTATATGCTAGTTTGGAGAATTGAGTAATGAATTATGGGCCCGACCATCATGTCGGGTCATTGGAGAAGGGGCCGGCCATCGTGCCGAGGGGGTACATATGCGGGTGGGTTTTTATGCAGGTTTCGATCTCCTAGTAGAAAAAAATTGCTAGTTTTTTAGCATAGGTCATGCCGAAATTTTCGGCCAATATATATTTGATGGTTTTGATGGCATAGGTACGAAATGGGCAAGAGTAGCCAAAAACCAGTTCTTGATCGGGAGGAGGTAGATCGTGTCGATGAAGAGTCTTCATCAGGAGAGCAAATTGCCAGCTCTGGCTCAAATAGCTCTCGTTCAGAAGAGCGCGACAACGAGCGACGGGTGGAAGAGAGTAACCCGCAGCCTTCTGAAACTCCTGCTAAGAAGCCAAGGAAGAAGACGCCGAGGGGAGCCACAACTTGAAGGAGTTCTGTTACGTGGTCACCCGGCACTCTGAGAGAGGCCGCCCGGAGTCGCCTGAGAGGGCACAGAAGGCCTTCGCAACGACCTATGGAGCCGTTGCACGTAAGTATTGCAAGATCACCGATGAGTGGAGTGACATCTCCGAAGTCGTTAGAAACATGTGCATCCCGGACGTTGCAAGGAGGTTCCAAGTCACTGACGACTGGCGCGAGCGATTCCTAGCGGCCGTCAACATAACAGTGCGCAATGGACTTGCTAATTGGAAAACCACCGCTAGAAAGTGGATGGACAAACCCTACGAGATCATCAAGAAGAAATGGCCGTCGGTAACTGATGAGGCCGAATGGGAAAAATTCAAGGAGTCGTCTGACCCTGCTTTCATTGCGAAGAGTGAACGTATGAGGATGTTGCGCGCGAGGAAGCCCTTGAACCACAGGCTAGGGAGTGCAGGGAAAGAGGGGAAGAAGAAGGTCTGGCGCAAGCAGGACCGAATTCTCGAGGCGACAGGCAGGTTGCCTCCAGTGCATGACATACTGGAGGACCAACGTGCTAGAGAATATGCACGTCAGCACATGACACCCGAGGGTTCACGTGCATTTATTTGTTTTCGGCGTTAATTATGACACTCCTAATCCATATAGACTCACGTCCTGTCTTATATGATAACAGGAAAATGCCCACAAATGGGAGGAGAGCAAGAGGTCAGAAACCTTAGACAACTCCGTGCAGAGCAAAAGGTGGGAGTCGGCTGTGACCGCCGACTTGCAAAAGGAGGAGCACACGGGCCATGTTCTAGCGGAAGGCGAAGGGGCCTGCTGGGATGATTATTTCCCGCCTGCTCCGAAGCGAAGCAGGGTCCAGAAAAAGCTCCCCGCTTCTGCTGAAATAATAGAACAAGCTAAGACGGAGGCGCGAGAGCAGGCATCTATCGTGTCTCAAGAGGTGTCACGGGAATATGGAGTGCAAGCCGTCCATCATTTGGTGTCGGCATTGGGCAAAGACCACCCCGCCCTTGACGCCATACTCGGGGGAGGAGTGGAAGGTTTGAGGAACCTCCTTCCTCCTCTTCCTCCTCTTCTCCCGCGAAAGAGCACCCCGCTGAAGAGCAGCGTCGCCTCCGACACACGTATGGACGGCGAAGACACCTACACCCGAGGTTACAGCCCGGCTCCTAGCATGGACAACCCCCCCGCTAGCCAACCGGACCCAAGTGAGGGCATCCGGGATAACGATCCGGGTCCGAGCGACAACATCCTTGTAAGCATACTTTTCATACTCCTTTTCACTCCTTACCTTCATGAATAAAGATCTTACACACATATGCCTTCTTCTTGTTACGCGCAGGCACCGATGAAGTGTCGCATCCACGTTGACAAGCCTGGGAAGCCTGTAGACGCCATTGGCCGCCTGATGCCCAGACAATCACCGCCACTGGTACACGGCATTCTTATGAACGACGCACAAGTGAGGGTGATGGTGGACTCCGTCGTCAAGGAGCATCGGGATTATGCTATCCCGCTACCTCCGGAGGAAGGCGTGGATATCCTAGGCGGTTGTCCAAACTACCGCATTATGTGGCCTAGGAGCTTGGTATCTCTCTACAACCAGTGCCGGTCCTCTATGACTCCATCTCCCTCTGCCCACAAAGGTACTTCTCATTCGCCGCTCGGCCTTTCCCCTAGGATACTTTCTCCTGTCGATGCCGGCGGCGATGAAGAGCGGGCAATGTCGATGCCTGCACAGCTCAAAGATAGCTAGACCACACGGTCGGCACAGGCTGGAAGCGTCCCTCCTACCTTCTCTCTCTTGGGTGCCGCTGAGTCCATGGGTGGCCGCAAGATCGATGACAAGTACAAGGCAGAGGAGCAGAAGGCATGGGACAATAAGAGGAGGCATAAAAAGAGGGGGCGCGGCGGCAAGACCATCAAGGAGTCCTCCAATGTGACTCAAGATGAGATGCACTATGTGCCTGACATAACTGGAGTCTGGGAGGACAATAGGCCTGACATTGTCATGAAGAACCCCCGTCAAGGCCAGAGATTCGAGGACGGATCCTATTTCGTGGCTAGGGAGTTTGACCGGGTGCTTATTTACTATCCTGGAAGACCGATGGTCACCGAAGATTCCCTGCGTGCCGTGTCCAGAGAGATGCAAGAGCTTCATCAGTTCTACATGCAAGCATCAGCTGGTTCTCAACAGCATGCCCAACAGATCAATGTTCAAATCTCAAAAGACTATGGCTTCTTTGACCAAGAAACCGAGAACATTCAGGAACGTCCTATCACCTATGGTGTGGAGTTCAACGAACTGTTCCACCTCTTCAACCGCCAAAAGTTTGATATCAACCTCTTAAAGCTGTGGTCTGCCTACCAAATAAGAGAACTGCGGCGAATGGAGGTCAAAAAAGTAGCAATTCTAGACCCCGCGATGTTCAACTACGGTGACATCGGTTTTGAGCCAGAAAAGGATGCCTCTAGAACCCTTGCATCTATATACTTGGTGGCATGTCTCGAGAAATACGCGGACCACGACTTTATCCTCTTCTTCCTTAATTTAGAGTAAGTTCAATTTTATATATGGAACCGTCTGTTTTTTCTAATTCAGTCTTTCTTATACATCCTTAGATACTAAAGTTTGTTTCTTTTGAAAACAGAAACCATTGGGTCACACTACTCATTTGTTTGCCTTGATCCGTAGTGTATTACTTCGATTCACTACTTCCGAAGAAGGGTGTTCGAGGTAGGTTCTGAAAACCCATCAAATCACTCATTAACACTGCCTGGAAAGTGGTAACCAGAGGAAAACTAGCTGGTAAAGGCTATAAAGACGAGCCTCACCACAACCACAGGTTCCCTTGCCAGCAACATCCGCACGGCAGTGTGTTCTGTGGCTACTACTGCTGTCACATCCTTATAAAGAATGCCAGCATGTTCAAGCCTGAGTGGAAGGGGTCAGTCGCGGCGATGGAACAGTACTGACGGCTCCGAATGACAATGGGACACCGACCTAAATGGGTCATGTATAACATTCAAAGGGAGTTCGCCCATCTCATCAACAATGAGGTCATCAAGCCTAGTAGAGACTTCTACGAACGCGTGAAACAAGTGGTGTGTCTAGCGTTCACCCACAACATTAGGACCTAGCTTGAAATGAGATATATTTGTATTCTTTATATGCTCCTATGAAATTTTGACATTTTGTAATTATGCTTTTATGAAATTTTGACACTTTGTAATCAATGTCGTGAAGTGAGATACTTTTGTATTCTTTATATGCTTTAAATGATGCGGCTTTATATACATTTGTATGGTTTAAATGATGTGATGTGATGTGTTGTGCTGTGATGTGATGCGGCTTTATATGTATTTTTATGTGCTGTGCTGTATATACAATTCTATGTATTTTCTGTGGTTTTAATTATTTTTTTAAATACCGAAAATGTATCAGTGTCGGTCGCTCGACCGACACTAATGTGGCAACGTGACCGTTATTGATGATATATACATCAGTAACGGTTAATGCGACCGTTACTGATGATGGCACATCAGTAATGATCGTAGCAACCGTTACTGATGATACCCATCAGCAATAACACGAAGTTAGCAACGGCGGCCCCGACCGTTACTGATGTTGTTTTTCGACCGTTACAGATAAGACTTTCTGTAGTAGTGGAGGGAAAACTCACATGCCAGAAACGTGTCATGCACGTAAGGGTTAGGATCTTTAAACGCCAACTCAACGATGTGCAGTATATATATGCGGCTGCTGATTTTGTGTCGTCATCTGTCAACGGAAACAAAGCATCATGTCTTGCAAAATACTTACTCCGATGAGAGTCAAGCACGTCCGATGCAGAAGAAATGAAAGTTAAGCACGTAGATTTGGCTAGAAAAGTACTAGTTTTCTGGATCATGTATATACTGACTTCAACTCATCAGCTGTATCTTCAGGAAATAGCTAGCATGCAAGGAGTGCAGGTCCTAAAATATTCATACAAAATGCATGCACTAGCTTTAATTTATTTTGGACAAAAAAAGGTAAGTTAAAAGCCTACTGTACATTTTAATAAATAAAAGAGTTATTTAAGGCAAAACAAGGAAATGTACAATACAATTGGGAGGGGACTATCTAAAGGAGTCAATAGTCTCATTTTAGTTCTGATACCATGGAAATATTTATTTACTTGTAAGACTGGAATACGCAAAAAAGAAAATAGTATTACTTCCTCCGTCCAACAAAGAATGTCTCAACTTTGCTAAATTTGAATGCATTTATACACTAAGTCATGTCTAGATATATCTAAATTTTGACAAACTTGAGACATCTTTTGTTGGATGAAGGGAGTAGAACTAATTTGGCTTCCCCTTAAAATACTCCTAGAACCTCGAGAGTGCAGTGATACCGCAGTTTCAACAGAGCATAGTGATCATATACTTTTTCCGTCCAACAAAAAATGTCTCAACTTTGACTAAATTTGAATGCATTATGGATTAAGTCATGTCTGAATACATTTAATTTGGACAAACTTTAAACATTTTTTGTTGGACGGATGAAGTATCACATTAGTTGACGCGGATCCGTGTGTCGGAGTGTACTGGAGTTGCGCAGCTAAGTGGAGGGTCACAGGACGAGGCCGGCTAAGTGGCACGATCGAGCTGTACCACCCAACGACTATGCATAGCCAACCTAAGGATAGCACGATGTACGGGATAGATTAATAGTGGCTCGCCAACGGAGCCAACGACACACTGTACTTGTGTGTGCAATGTTTCAAATGTCGCAGGCACGATTTTCCAAATATTATATGGTTTTATGAGTGGAGGAAATGATTGGTACGTGTATTATGGGTGCATGGACCGAGTTTACACGAGACGGGACGGAAGGGTGTGTCTGCAGGTGAGGCTTCCTCGAGACAAAAAGGCCAGTAGGGTTCTAGACAACTTCGACCAAAGTGTGAGCCTCTGAGATGCCCTCTGTGACAGCCTGACAGGAGTGGAGCGAAAAAAGTTATACTATGTGCATCTCTCGGTGAAAAGTGAAAACCCTTCCAAGACGTTCGATCGGTGCACACTCGCACATCCCACGGTATAGACTCCAAATTCTTTTCGCCTGTTAGCTTAATTTATTCTGATCAGCGTCTGACGGCATTGGTACTGGCTAGCTGTTGGCTTGTTGTTGGTGCAGTGCAGGGTAAAAGATAGTCCGTATTAGCCCGCGTCCATTGGCTGGACAGTGCGTGGATCCGATCCCCTGCTCAGCGCAAAATTTCAGGTTAGTTTTCATTTTTCTCTTAACTTTTTTGTTGTTGCAAAAGGACAAAAATCTATTACAGAGGTTCGTTGGAAATACAAAGCACCTCAAACATAATAGAAGTTACGTAGAGGTCGCTAAACCACCGGACGAGACTATCACTGCCAGAACAAGCCGACACGCCGCTGTCACTGTTTCCTTACTGAAACAGGACTAACTTTGTCGATGACAACCAAAAAGTCACGGTGCATGTGTTCCTAAGGATCAGCGTCCTAGGGTCGCAATCTCCGTTGTTGAACCCTAGAATCGATCGGAAGACCTGACACCAGATCTCACCGGCGTGCACGCACAGCGAGGAACCCTAATCTCGCGACCTTGAGGGTACGATAGGAATTTACATCGGTGCTCTGCCGATCTCAACTTGGTGGACGAAATCGAGGGGAATCAGTGTCCAAAAGACCATCTCGACAACGAAGCGCCACCTCCGCGAGGACCACGCCATCTTCCACACGCCTCCGGATGGTACAAAGCACCACCGGAACGAGAGCTAGGTGGGGAGACATTATTCTATGCCGACGGCGCCGCATCGTCTCGCCGCCACCGATTCTTGACCATCGATGAATTATCAAAGCCGCTGCACGAGGAAACTACAGGTTCCATGGGTAGTCGGAGCCTTCTAACACACCCCACCGTGGAGCCAACGGGCAGGTGGGTTTTCTAGGGGAGGAGGCAACATCTATTTTTTGCGCATAATATGAGATTATGCACCACAAAATTATATACTCCCTCCGTTCAATAAAAGATGTCTCAAGTTTGTCAAAGTTTGGATGTATCTGGACATGACTTAGTGTATAAATGCATTCAAATTTAGTCAAAGTTGAGACATCCTTTGTTGGACAGAGAGAGTAATTAATTTGCATTTGAAAAAAAAAGATCAATACTATAATTTTTGGTATACTCCTGCGAGAGAGAGATTGAAACATACAACGATATGAAGTTACTATATATGCAGGTAGATACTCAAGAGCGATTTTTTGAGTCGGCTCTACAAGTCAAATAGTGCAACCACACGTTGAACTTAGTCCGGCCTTTAAAATGAAAGAAAATTTTATCCTAGCCGGCGAATCCAAGTTTTCACCAGCCGAAGAGCGCAACCACAAGTCCACAAGTCGAACTGATAGTCCGGCCTTTAAAAGAAAGAAAAAATTAGCCCAGCCGGCGAAGCGAATAATGCACAAGAAAAGAGTGGCCTTTATTTGACTTTTTTGGGAACACTGGGCAGTATAGTGGTGCGCGTGCCCCGGCTTGAATGGAGAGAAAAAGGTCGGGGAGAAAACAGCACCGAGAAAGAGAAAGATAAGACAGTGTCCGAAGCGCACACGTCTGGATGGAAGTTACTAGCAGAGCAGTAGCAGCAGCAGCAAAAGGTATAGATACATTGTCAGCCTGGGCATTCGGTCTAACCGAACCGAACGTTGTCGGTTTTTCGGTTTTTAGAAAGTTCGGTTCCTCAAAAATCGGGACCGATCGGTACCTAGAAATATTGAGGACCGAAATATTTTGGAACCGAAAATTCGGTTCAGTTCTCGGTTATACCGAACAGAACCGAATTAATGACTGACAGCACAAGAAAAACATAATTGTAAAGAAAAATCACCATATCTCTTCCGTCCTGAGGCTGGCGCCCTGAATCGAGAGAGAAGCGCTGGCTTAGACGGTAGCTGTATGGGCAGATCGATCACGATTTGGTAGGAGGCGTTTCCTTTATGGGCTTATGGCCTATTGGGCTTTGGCTAGTGGGCTGGACGGCTGGTACTGGGAAGAGGAAGAGGACGTATTTCTTTCCGGGAATCATGAATCGGGAGTCTCAGTTGAGGTGTCGATCGAGATAATCGGTTCTTCGGTTTTTTTATTGGTTAACCGAGGGTTGTGACAGAATTAACCGAACAAAGTTCGGTTCTTCAAATTTGCCGACCGAAATTTTAAACGGTTCTTCGGTTTTGGTCCAATCGGCTCCGGTTTTCGGTTTTTCGGTCATCGGCTTCGGTTCCTCGGTTGTTATGCCCACCCTGAGATACAAGTTCCTTATGGCAAACAAGCTAAGAGGAGTGAGACGTGTTTATGACCATTCGGGTCCTCATCTTTGGCATACCTACCTGACCGAAAATAATTCCAAATAATTAAGCTAAATGCATGGCAAAATGAAACAGTGAGAGTGAGTGGTGGGGAGCAGGGTCCCCTTGCGTACGTCACGTGAAGTGGTCGCTGAAATGTAGGCCCAGTCCTCTATGAGACCCACATGTTAGTGACCCTACGTCACCGTGACGTACGTCGGAGGATTCAATCCCAAGTGCTGGAATTTGTCAGGCAAGTTTCACGGTTTCGATTCCTTTCCACTAACAAAGAGTGAGCCAATAATAGTTAAAGGCGAGGAGTGATATATAAATCCCCGAGGGGCCAAAAGATGATGTATAGCTAGGTAGCTTAGCATGTCACCAAGACAACAATAGTGTGTTCGGATATATTCTTCGGCTCGACATATGCGCTTGGGAGCTGCTACCTTCTCGGGATCGATGTGATGCTTGGTATCATCGGTGGCATGACCGGATAAATCCTAGTCATATCGTCGGCATTGGTTTTTGTTGAGATGGTGGGTTCATGGCAACACGGGAAGGCGGGAAGATGTAGTGACCTCGGTGTTGGTGTACTTGACGATCAGAGACATGATCGAGTGTCACCGACATGGAGGAAGCGATAGGGTTTCGGCTGCAATAGTCCGGATTTTTAGTAGTGGCAAACCACCGGCGTGTTGCTAGGACACAACCGCTGTGGTGGTGTGAGCAAAATCCAGACCCTCTGACTTTAGGGTTCAAAAAGAGAGAAATGGACAAATGGAGAGACAAATTAGGATTCCTATTGGATAGACGGTAATTTAGTTCATCCCAATTTGTCCGGATACCCTGAATTAAGTGAACAAATTGAGATGACAAATGGGGGCTCTCCCTTTCATATGCCCATAAATAGGTGAGAATGTACGTACTATCTGAGATGCATCGGTACAAGCTAATACCCGTAAAATTGTTACAGGTAATTAAATTAGATTATCCTAACATGACTATCATAATTACTTTGATTATACCATGTCTTCTGATAGTTGTACAAATGGTAATACTATAAGAAAATAGAAGAAATAAATAAATGGTGGACCGAGATAAGCCAAAAGCGTTAACATCATGTTTTCTTTGATTTATGATTATTGTGATTTGTGACAAAGGACAAATGTCAATGTAAAATGCCTTAGATATATGACATGCACGGCTGCTTGATGTATAAATACACATGGTTTTACCATTACAGGGGAAGAGGCTGACAGTACAAGTTAAATCAAGACAAGCGGACACACACGCATGTACGAGTAATTGGCAGTCATCAAGGAGGAGTATATTGAGGAAAATCAAAGAGTATATGCTTATATAAAGACAAACTTGGCTGATCGCTGTAGTTCAAACTTGCTGCTGTGCAGTAGTGCTAGGGATTCATTAACTGCATCTCCCGGAGTGTAGATTCCAGACATTGATGCCAATGCTGTAGATTCCAGATCGCACTTCCAGGTCGGATCCCTTCAAGCCAAGAGATGTCTTGAACTTTGGCTGATTGATGTGATCTGGTCGAAAAGATCAGCGTGTTGTTCAGTTTCCGACAAAATTTAAGGGTCATGCGTGGTCAGTTCTTGAGCTTAATTGGCTCTTCACCATGTTACCCATCTGGCAAAAAAGGGGGCATTTTCATCGGCTTTGCCAGAGCTAAATGGCCAGCCTCAACAGTGTCAGGAATAACAACGAAGTGTTAATGTCAGGATATAAATGGTCAAGAGACTGAAGCGGGCATTATAAAACAACAGGTGGCGGGATGGAGAAATGGGCCGGTATACTGATGAAGTGTCGCCATGGTCGACATATGTACGTTTGTCATTTCGTCATTGTTTGACGATATTTTGTAACAAAATTCGGCACAAAATTAAATCAGCCAAGAGAAAAAAGGGTCAGCTGCATGTATGTAGCGACCAGTTGCACATGAAAGAAAAAAGATCAAGATGTGCTACATGCACGTAGTATATTATTAATCCTTTGTTCATTAGTTTGTTGTGGGTACAGGCAGGATCATCTAGGGGCTTCATCAATCGCATGCAGACATGTATGCTGCACGAGGTCAACCAGATACGTGCATCTCGATCGATCGGGTTAGCTGGCGCGCCCTCGGTGCAGCCGCGCGCCAAGTTTGTAGACGCACATACGCGTAGCCAGATAAGCACAAAGGTTAAAGGATAATGACGGTGGTGTGGAGTTTAAACGCCCAAGGCAAACAGGTCGATGGACATCAAGGGCATGCGGCCGCCCTGACCGCGGCCGGCCACGACGACACGTGCTCGTCCAAGGAGGACGTCGTATAGGAAGATGACGTTCTTCTTTCACCATGGTGCCATGGAGGTGCATGCAAGAGGCATGCCATTGTCTCCAGAGCTTAGCACCTGTCCAATACGGGGCGCCATCTTCATCAACAACCCGTCGACGTCCGCCTGAACGCCGACGTGCGTGATGGTGCGGATGTGGGCGACGTCTACATAGTGCCCACTCCACGCGGAGCGCTACCTCGATGAACAGGATGAGTTGGCACATATGTTGTCTTACCACGAGAGGCGTTCACTTGAACGCCGTCGTCATCAGCAACAGGTTGTTCGCGTCAGCGGGAGGCACCCGTTGTCCCGCAGGTCTCGTACAACTGTCAAACTTCGTTGCTAGCGGCATCCTTCTACTTGGTGTCCACTGAGTGCGTGCGCCAACTGTCTTGGCACTTCCTTCACTGACCCGGTGTCGTGCCGCCGCCGCGCATGGCGGCTTTCTACGTGGTGTTCGTTGAGACACCACCGTACATGGCGCTTGCCTTGGCGCAGTCTTCATAAACTTGGCACCAATATACTGATGCTCGTGGCGGCCTTCTACGAGGTGTCCATTGAGACACTGCCATACACGGCGCCCTGCTTGGCGCACTCTTCACCAACTTGGCACCAATATACCACCGCTCGTGGCGGCCTTCTACGTGGTGTCCGCTGAGACACCACCATCACGGCACCCGCCTTGGCGCGGTCTTCACCAACTTGGCATCAATATGCCGCCGCTCGTGGCGGCCTTCCATGTGGTGTCCGCTGAGACACTGCCACGCATGGCGCCCGCCTTGGCGCACTTTTCACAGGAATCATAGGTATGAACACAACCGCTCATGGCTGCCTTCTACGTGGTGTCCGCTGAGACACCGCCATACACGGCACCGGCCTTGGTGCGCTCTTCATCAACTTGTCATCAGCATGCCGCTGCTCGTGGCGGCCTTCCACGTGGTTGTCCGTCGAGACACCGCTAGACACGACACCCATATTGGCGCATCCTTCATCGACTCGGCATTGTGCTAGACGCCACCGCTCATGGCGGCCTTCCACGTGGTGTCGTTGAGATACCGCCACCAATGGCGCCCGACTTGATGCATCCTTCACAGGTTAGCATGGTGCCACTCCATATCATGGCGGCCTTCTAACTGGTGTCCGTCGAGACACCGCCATACAGAGCGCCTGTCTTGGTGCATTCTTCACCGACTTAGTGTCGTGCTAGACGCCGCCGCTCATGGCGGCCTTCTACGTGGTGTCGCTGAGACACAGCCTCCGATGACGCCCTCCCTAGCACATTCTTCACAGGTTGGCATCGATACACCACCGCTCGTGGCGACCTTCTACGGTGTCTGCTGAGACACCACCAAACAGGGCGCCTGTCTTGGCGCACTCTTCACCAACTCGCAGTACGTCGTCGCCCGTGGCGGCCTTCTACGTGATGTCCGTCAGGACACTGCCATACATGCGCCCGCTTGGGCGCTTCCTTCACCAACTCCCGACAAGGTCTCTTGCACCTCCGGCAACACCTACATCATCGTCTTCAACATCAAGTCTACTCCCTCATCCACATTGCCGATGGCATTCCGGCATCCAAACATCTTCTCCAACACCAATCAAGCACCGGCGACGCGAAGTCACTCCACCAACATGTCCGTGTACCGATGAAGTACATCACCAACATCACATGCTCTTGCTGGGTACCGATGAGGCAAAGGCAAGGCATTCTGTCCGGTCCGACGAGGCGGACATTTTACAGGCTAGGTACCGACGAGGCGAAGGCCACTTCATCAACTTATCTAGCTGACAAGGCGCGTGTCAGCTGGACAATTCATCATACATCAACAAGACGGCGGAGCACGCTGTTCGGCACCTGCACGGTCGAACGGTCGTGGCTTAGCATCGACGGAGCGGGATCATACCACCCCTCTCTTCCGCTTCATCACCACCATCTTCTACACCAAGCATAGGGAGAAGGCAAGACTTGAAGACGACACCATTGCAGCAGCTTAATCGGAGGTGGTCTGCAGGCTTGACCTGCGGACGTAATTAAGCGGGAGCTTTCCGAGGCCCCGTGAACCAAGAAACCGCAATCGCCTATGTCATGTTGGCCGTGCTAGTAGGCCACACGGAGCGCATTATTTATAAGGGAACTTGTAATTTGTTTCTCCATGGTGAGATTAATAAAATACATGTTTTCCTACTTTGTTTTATTTATTTGTGTACATTAGTACACTAGCACGCCCGCACCTTTTTCTTTCCCCTGGAGCGTTTGAGAAAATACACTATGCCTTAGAGTTTTGTTATTTTTCTCGCCAAACAGTCATGTTCATAATTAGCCGGGGCATTCTCCACGCACCAGAGATTTCTTTGGGCACGTTGACAATGGCAAAAATATTTTGCTGCCAGGACAATTGCGACCATGAAGTCATGAACAGACTGGGGGAACTAAAGGGTAAATGTTTTCTTTTATTACATTTCTTTGTTATAAAATATTGAAAGAAGAGAAAGAAAACAGATGGTGATACTATGACGATAATTGCCTAGCTAGAGATGGTATTAGTGTATTACTACACGTTCAGAGAAATACCCTGATATGAAAAATAAAAACGAGAAGGTACATTGCTTTGAACGCATATTTTTTTTTCAGGGAAGTTTATAAAAATTTCTGAACACATATTTAACTTTCATGTGATCTCTAGGAAAAGAAATGAATAAATTCTTCTCATATTCGTGCTGTGAATTGCTTATAGTGATGTGATCACCCAATTCGTGGGTGACATCATCATCATTGGACTAATAAAACTACGCCTTATCTAATGTGCATGATTAGTTTAGTCACTACTTGGAGCTTGGATTAGATATCTTAATGGCATGATTAAGGGCTCATTTGACCTCACCGGCAAGTTGGAGGCTTGGAAATCCGGAGCAGTTAGTTACCCCGCTCCCCGCACATAAACAACGGCATCCCAGAAACAAATGAATCGATGATGGCCGACAGAGAGCAGCCTGGGATCTCCCATGCAAGCCAGCGATCTGCTAATTTGTGTTCGGCACTTGTCAAAACAGCACTGGATGGCTATCGAAAGACAGGAGGTGACATGTTGGCCTACTTTCTTCAGCTTTTTTTACCCGCGTGGATTTTTTTCCGTAACTTTATCGGCACCGGAAGGTTCCTTAGTAAATAGACAAGAAATTAAAGGGTGGAACTAACTTCCTGCGATTCAATAGAATAAATATAGTTTTAAACTTCGAAAGAAATACTACGTGACGTATCAACTATCTCTGTCAGATCGTTGTACCTCCAGCTCAGAATGTCTTCTTCTGTGAAAAAAAAAAGATGTGGACTTTGAAGATCCCCGAAAGATCAGAATCTTTTTGTGGCTAGTGATCAAAAATAGAATCCTTGCCAAGGATAACCTGCTCAACACAAGGGTGGATTGGAAATTTCCACTGTCATTTCTGTCCTGCTGATGAATCTGTTGATCGCCGCTCTTCCCCTGCCCCTTGGCGCGCTTTGTTTGGGGAGTGGTGATGTGTGCTTTTGGCCCGTCAACAGCTCCTAAATCTGCAGCTGACCTGATGGGGAATTGGACTGCCTCCTTCCCTTCATCACAGCGGCGGCTGGTGTTATGTGGCAGTGCAGTTGTGATTTGGACGGCGTGGAAAGTCAGGAACAATGTGTGCTTTAAGCACAAATTCCCTGATGATCCCTCGTCTGTCATTTTCTTGATGTGCAACCATCTCACATCTTGGGCTCATCTGCTGAAAAAAGCAAACAGAGGAAGGCTCGAGAAGGCGGCGCTGATGCTTAAGGTGGTGATCTCTGAAGCTCTCGCGCGAGGATTTGGATGGGCGCCGACTACAAAATGACTAACCTGAAGATCAGTGGTCTATGTCTGTAGTTCTGTGTTGTTCTCCTCTTTTGGGACCCGTTGGCCCTGTTATGCAATGTGTTTGCCAGATTGCCTGCGCTGTAGGCGGTGCTAACTCGTTTCCTGTTTTTTCTTTCTTTTCTGCTTTGTACTGAACTTGGCGGTTTCTTTAATGTAAATCGGTGGAGAGAGCCCACTGATTCAAAAAATTTGGACAAATTTGAGACATTAAACATGGATCGGAAGGAGTACATCATGTACCGAGAAAAAAGGGAGTATGGTCTAATACCTTAGATCACCATACTTATAGAGTCATTTCGATAGTTATAAGATAGTTGTAGGTAACGACTGTCATTTAGGATATGTGACGACGATGTGGCATATAATAGATGAGGAGAAAGCAAGGTTGTTATTTAATTAACCAAGAGTTCCTCTACGTGTACGATAATTACCGTACCATACACACTGT
This sequence comes from Brachypodium distachyon, assembly GCF_000005505.3. Lineage (NCBI taxonomy): Eukaryota > Viridiplantae > Streptophyta > Magnoliopsida > Poales > Poaceae > Brachypodium > Brachypodium distachyon. The sequence goes on from NC_016135.3 coordinate 22,451,241, forward strand.
ATGGGTGCGATGGGCCTAGGTTTGTGCAGGGACATATACAATGGAAAAAAGATTGTAATTTTGTAGTACCGCTTTATCATACACACCTTACTTTCGTTTTACCAAGAACTCTGGCACAATCTCCAAGATGCAAAGAAAGAGAGCGACATTATATTTTCTCTTAGCTCTAGACAACTTAGACACATCTTGTTGAATGATGTGTTGCCGGTTGATGACTTAAACAATTTTACACAGAAGCTAACATCTATGCTATTGAAGATGCCCTGACAGGGGACCACCTGGCCATCTACAGCAAAAGGATATGGTGGTATGGCCCAGCCGCAGCCGGTTTATTTGGTGGTGTTTCTTCAAGACCGCTATCTCCTTGAAACGAAAACAAATAAATAAAGAGTAGCCCTGCCAAAAAGCACGAACAGAGCAAAGGCTGATGAACTGGTACAAGAGATTATTTACTTGACGTCAGTCGTTAGAGTGGGGAAAACAGAACTCGGGAAAGTGAACCACCTACGATCTACTCCGCCTATAGGGGCATAACCGAGGATATAGGGCTTCTTATTAAGCACAGAGTCACAGTACATGCACCCATGCACGCCAGGTTATTCTCTATTTGGTCGTTCCATGCCTTGCACATATAATAGGAGCTAGATCTCTTTAGACAGTAAGTACTCCTGTGCAAATAAAAAGTATGCTGTGCTAATAAGGTGCCATATAGAGATCGACGGATCAAGCGTCGAGATCAGGGCAGGAGAGTAGATTATGACTATTTGAAACGGTAATCCACCCCCAGGAAAGTAATACTAATCCGAAACTGACTCACGTACGACGTTTTTGTCGTCCGATAGTCCTACGATGCTGGGTTCGTTCGTGTCTCTGCGCTGAACCCTGTGCTCAAGACCCAGCCCATGTATGTTAATACCCAACCCATGTTTGCCACGTAGTGTCGTACGTGAGTCCGATGAAATTTCGTCGTATAGCACTTCTCATGCTAATCGATCCAATTCTCCGTGAGCGAGCAGAAAAGTGCAGAGTAGAGAGTAATAAATAAAATTGGGGTTATCTGTTCATAAATTGTTTGAATTTTTCTTAAATTCTCTGTCACATTTCTAAGCCTATGCATGGATCAAGGTCTAAACATCTCATCTGATTAACCAGAGAACAAATGTACCCAGGAAGAGTCAGCATGCATGCATGCAACAAGTAGTCAGCTAGCCAGTCAGTCAATCGAATCCAATGTCCGCGTGGCATGCTGGTACTACTACTCTGACAGGCGTTTCCCCCTAGATGGCGCTGCGAAACGCATTGCATGCATGTACGCGTGAAAGAGATCGAAGTGACTAAGCGCCCATGCGGTGTCGACTAAACAGTTGCCAGCAGGTCACAACCACCAGTACTAGCGGCCGGTATCAGAGTAAAGCAAAGCCGTCGTCGATCGGCTCATGGGCGCGCATGCGTGGCATGGCATGCACGCACTCTCAGAGATTCAGATCGATGAGACGGATCATGGATTGGATTGATGGAACCATCTGATCTGAGCGATGCCGGCCGGCTCATGCCACTCGATGGGGGCAAACCTGAAGGGTAGGCACGAGTAGCTAGCTTACACGCCTTTTCCAGCAGGGAAACATATGGCTTTAATTTATGACTTTAAACAACATACGAAGTACTGTATTTTGCAATGGTGCTTTGATCTGTCATTAGAGAGAGAGAGATGGTCCCTGATCAGTGAATTGGGTGTCGCGGCACAGCTCATTCAAGTCGGGCACAATTTGCGGTACACAGCAACCAATGCACTTGGCGGCAGTAGTTTCCTGCCGGCCGGAACCAAACCAACGTCCAACACCACAATGTTGTGTAGGAAGAAGAATTTCAAGGGCTTTACATGTCAAACTTTGTCTTATTTCCGAACAACAAAATTGCATCTGATGAGATCTGAGCTGATGTGAGGCGGCGGATCGGAACTATTTCTACAGTACAGTGTCACTTCAGAGATTCCAAATACAACAGAGTATTTTACCACAAATACTGTACACTAGGGGGCCACGTACGGGAAATAGGCCGCACAAGGATACAATCAACAATATATTAGTGTAGACGTACGTACATGGCCGGACCTCACATTCATTAATTTGCATCAACAGCAGCCAGATGGTAAGCATACAAATATACGGCCGGAACTGCACATGCCGCCTTCTAATTCCACACCTGACACATGCATCATGATGTTTTTAATCTTCACTCCGTATTTTGTTTTCTAGTCCTCTCTGCATGCATAGTGGCATACTGTTGGCAGGGTGGGCTGCCTGTACATGCATTCATGCACACACACAGAGGAAGAAGGAAGAGAGTGGCAGGGCAAGCATGCATGCTGTGGCATGGCGAAAGGACAGCTAAAACTGATGAAGGCCAAAGGAGAAGGCCGGTCGAGGCAGCCTTTTCGCTATCATATATGGAACTTGCAAGACAAAGGGCCGGCCGGGCCCTTCTTTCTCAGAGCATCAGAAGTAGGGTCTTTCCATTTCCATGTAGCCTAAAAGACTCCTGCAATCCCTTCTTTCCTGGACCAACCTTTCCTTTCCTCCCCTTCCCTTGCTCTCTTCCCCTATACGGCTATGCAAATCTTTGTGCTCAGATCATCACATGACACTGTTATTAGTTTATTACTATAGATCCATCCCTGTTGAATGATACATGCATGCGCTTATGAACAACAAGCTAAACCGGATGGAACTAGCATATATAGCATTACCGCAAAGTTGTGTGTTGCTTGCTAGAAATGGAACTCTAGCTAGACGTTGTGGGGATGTTTTTTACAAATATGTACTAATATTAAGGGTGTGGCTATTTCTCACTCTTATGATTTTTAAACAAAAGTACGTAAATTTCAGTTGATGTATCAGGGTTGTTGGGTTAAGATCTGAGGGTCATCCCCACTCTTCCATCTCCCACGTGGGATCGTTGGATTAAGATCCGATGGCCAAGTACGTCAACTGGTCTCTAATTAAAAAACAGACTACTTCTCAATAACAAAACTGTAATGTATGTTTGATAAGGTATAGTTGGACTTATATACAGTTGTAAGCTCATGGGTCTGTAGCACATGTTTGAATAATCCACATCGTTAATTGTTTTTTTTTTAGACAATCAAGTGGAGACCATCCCCACATGAATATATTTCTTTGAGAGCTATGATTACAATAGGGTGGATAGATAATCACGCCACAAACCAAATAAGCGGTCTATATGTTCTCTTTATTTTTATTAATGAGGAAAATTTATACCAGTTATAATACAAATGCGAGAAATATTGATGAGTAGTTTGAACCCACGAGGTATTTATATCCTATTTAATTTGCGAACTTAGATGTCACAAAAAAGAAGTGTCTTTTCGAGGATCTGATATTGTGGAATTGAGATTTCATGTCATACTTTGCAAACAAGGGATGAATAATCAATCTGGCTGATTAACTGATGATGGCCTAATTTTCCATGGAGTCCATCGGCGATAATTTGTCACTGAATACTGTAAAGCTGAAACAACGAGAGAGCAAAGTAACTAGCAACATGCCACATCTCTCGCTACGTAGTTATAATCACTATTAGTAGTGCTTAAGCACCGCTTGTAAGCCAACACTACACTATGTCTGCCTTCGGCCTGTGGGCTAAGGTAACCCTTGATCTTCCCAAAATAATTAATGCCATGAATGATCGACCCCTATCTATCGCTCTAATATTTAGTTTTGATAATTACTAAGCTCGAATACCTGAAAAGGTGAGAGCGCATTTCAATTTCTTCCATTCGTTTTCCTTTTTGTTGTAAGCCTTTCAATGTTCACGTTGCAAGGATTATAACTTATGCATCCTAAAGGTAGTTAGAAGCGGGCGGAAGTGGCCCTCGGGGACGGTCGACCGCTAGTTAACTAGCTAGTCTTTGCCCTTATCCCACTCGATCAGTTGATTCTTCCAAACAAAAAAAGAGAGAGCGAAAGGTCCATATGAGTAGTACGCACGCGCGGCACGGGAATATACATGGCATGCTGCACGTTGCACGACAAGACGGTATGTACACGCACGCCGGCCGGCCGGCCGGGCACACAGTCTCGATCGATTGGGCCGGGCGTGGGTGCATGCTACGACGACGCCGGCCCGTGCTATGGAGGAGGAGGAGGAGGACCACACGTACGCGTGCAACGACTCCATATATTATCTTGCTCCAAATCGAGCCTGCAGGCACGCACATGACGTGCATATATGGCCCCAACCCCCGTGGTTAGCAGCTAGCGGCTAAGGAGCTAGCTAGCATTTGCATATATACATATCTCTTCTCCCGATCGATCGTCTCTCTAGCTCGATTGATGAGCAGATACTAGGAGCCGTGCCGCGATCGAGACGCAGAGACCAGGTCAGGTCTGGTTGGTGTGTACGTACAAAGCTACTACATAGCTGGGGCGTGCTTCTACAACATGTCCTTGATGATGAGGGTTGGGACCTTATTGAGAGCCCATAATCTATCGCCGTGGTCCTCCTCCCGCATGCTGGCTGCAGCCTCTGCTCCTCTCTACACCCCCTTGCGGTTTCACTCTCCCTCCCCTGGATGTTCCGCTGTAGTACTATCTACGGTGCAAAATCTCTACCTTGGATAATAATCAGGGTACGTGTAATATAATTGGTGCAAAAACTGAGTACGTAGGGTTCAAACTAACGCAGGACGACATGTGGACATTTACTTCACTGCAGCTATAGCCTGCAGGTATGTGCTAAATGAGGTGGTTAATGCAGCATGCTACTTTTATGACGAAGATGCTCAAACAAAAACCTACGTACGTAGGTTGGATTAATGCTGATGGCAGGGACTATATAGTGCTATCAGCATAGATGGTCAATATATACGGGCAGAAAAAACTACAGGACCACTGGCCAATTAAGCTAGCTAGAGAGAGATCGATCGGCGGCAGCAAAATCTCTTCCATCCTTATTGTCTTGCCGTGTCGATCGATCCCCTCTCATCATGTAAATTAGGACATACGGAGTAGTAATTTACTACATCTTGCATCCCTGTTGGAGGTGAAGGACGTATATATATATAGTACCGTGCATACTCCTTAGTTGATTTGGCAGGTTGGACACCTTTTTGGCGATCATAAATTCATAACAGTAGCCTTTGTACGTATAGCATGCGCTGCAAGCATACTACTCCCTCGGATCATAAATTGTTGTCGAAATATTACATATATCTAGACGTTTTTTAAGAATAGATACATTCATATTTGGACAAATTTGAGTCAACAATTTAGGATCAGAAGGAGTAACAAGTAACAAGGAACAACAGTGACATATATATACGGCCCTGAGATTAACATGCAGCAGGGTGCAGCATGCATGCACATAAATAAACTCCTAAGTACCAACAAAACACACTCTCTCTCTCCTGAGAAGATAAATGGGTCGAGGAGGACACATTTTCCAGCAAGCAAGAACCCAGGCCTGCACTTGTGCCGCGGGATTCAATGCAGCAGATCTGATCTATTGATCCATTCGCATGAGAGGCAATGACAATGATATCTCTTCTCAAGTCGATGTCGATGTGTACGTACTCCTCTAGCCCGGCCTGTAGTACGTAGCTATAGCCCATCCCCACCACCACCATTGATCTCTTCCCCGGCCAGCCTCCCTTTTTCTCGAGATTAATTGTACTGCATGTGATCGAGATCCATGGAAACCCTCCAACCACATCCCAACAAGCTGCATTAAGGCTCCCTGCCCAGACAGTCCAGTGCAAAGCTCCATGGGAGAGAGAGAGAGAGATAGAGAGAGTCCAAATCCAATATGCATGCTGTGGCTTGGGTGAGAGAGTCCTGAGGAAGAGATGTATGTTGCTGGGTGATCCAGCTGGGTGTCCGGACCAAAGAAACAAAGCTGGTGGCCGGACTAGAACACAGGTGGTGCATGCATGCAGGGGAGGGTGGGAAGACCCAAATAATTCCTACCCATTTCGGGCAGAGAGATGGGCCAGGCGGGGGCCCACCGCCTCGATCGGGCCCGGCGGGGGCTGCCAGGGCAGCGAGGTCGGATGGAGGAGGGTCCCCTTCTACTCCTCTACTGCGCGCCCTGACGTAAACCGTTGAGCTCCGCCCCGTTGCGTCGCTTTCGCTTGCTTACCCCACGCCTAGGCCCATGTGCTTCCGAGAGCGAGAGAGCTCCTATCTGCCATTCCCTTGGGGTGAGAACTGATTTCGTTTTCCCCGTCCGTGACAATGACATGGGTGGGCGCACTGGGTCCGCGTGGGCCGGCCCGCTAGACTCTTGGACGTGGAAATGCTGTATATATCGACGGTGCATCTTTCTGCCTACTGCGGATGGGTACGGGAAGGGAAGACACGAACTGAGGTATATTCTGCATCAAAAATGGAGAATCGGAAGTGCGGAAGTAGATTAGGTCTCCTTGATCGTGCCCATTTGCGCGTGACATTAATTAAAATCTGTTGTTTAGGCCGGACAACAGTGTGCAGCAGTAATTTATAAAATTGTTGGTTGCTGTCAGTACTGGCCGGCGGACAGGTTCAATTATTGGCGTAATCAAACAGCATGCACTCTCAACTCCCAACACATCCACACCGTAAAAGAAATCATGTCCCTAAATCGATTTAACTGTCTGCTTGCCCTACACACATCATAAGGCTGCTCATAATGGAAATAACTTAGGTAGTAACATAAGATGCCAACTATGTATTTTGATGACATGGCATGGTATTAAATGAAGAAATAGAGGGAGACGGTAACTAGATATGTTACCATAACATCAGATAAATCAAAACAAGATGAATCTACAACCTAATAAATGACACAATGCATGACACTACGTATATGTTACTACCCACTATGAAGGTGATAACTCAGACTAGTAACATACACATGTTACTACTCTATGTTACTTCTCACTATGACCAGCCTAACCATGATAAGGAGTCAGTTGCGTGCGTAGGCCCTTTGTGATTAAAGCAAATATAAATTCTCACGGCTACTCATGCAGATGATGAGTTCCTAGCTGTGTTTTGATTACTACTCATGCAGATGAGTATACGTGGTTAGATGCGCCTTTTTCGCCATCAAGCTGCCTAGAGACAGAAAATAAATTATTTCTCCATCGGTTGGATCGGGATCAATGCATTCATGTTACTGCTCCACGCCTATTTTATGTGGCGGGCAGTGTTGTTGGGGTTTGTGAGACATTTTATTTAAGTAGGTTTACTTAAGCATTCCTCGTGGTGGAGGGTTTCCCGATTTCTTATTCAACCTTGGCAGCTGAGGCCTGAGGGAGGTTGTCAAGATAGACTATTCTGGTGGCACGCATACAGAACAAGTAGTCCACTTGGCATGAGCGGTTAGGCCGTTTGCACTTGTACAACTTGCGTTTGGTCAGCACCAGGCTACGTCGCAGGTGCGTGATTGTGATATTTTGTATATTCCTCTCCAAGTCATAACAACCCTATTTTGTTGAAGGTTTTTTATATTTAAATATCGATATGATTTTATTGACTCGATAAAATAAGGTACGACAAATCCATAGAGCGAAGCACAAACATCCTTAATGACTCATGAATAGTTAGTCCATTTTAAAGTTCTTGGAAGTCAACATCTTTAACTCTATCATTTGCATCTTAATATTACTACATATATTTCTCTAATGACGGAATCGTGGAACACAAAATGTGTACAAGTTGAACTAATATCATAGACTTTGCAGAGTGGCTTATGTTGCCCACCTAAAATGTGAGAAGAACTGTGGCCGAAGACATCCTCCACGCAAGAGAGGTTGCTAAATAACTGGTTCATCGCCGAACCGATGAAGAAAAACACATACAAAATTATGAGTTGTGAGAACCACAAGCTTCATGGAATAGACAGCTATGGACATACCTGGACAGAGATGTAGGACCTCAATTCCATGTTTCCATATGGCACCGCCAAACTTGGACCACTGCTGCAGAGAAAACTTGAACCTCGGAGAGAAGATATCGAAACTGAGAACCATATTGATCCATGTTTCGCTTGGCAGGAGAACCCACAGCAAAGGCGAAGATGGTGGACTTTTTGGTCTACCGGTGGCCAGGGTTTGTTCATGCAGGCAAAGATGCAAGTGGAATCCCACATGTTAATTTTTAAATTTTGAATCAAATTTCAAACCAAAACTTTAAACTAACAAGTCTCTAATATCCTAAAGAGGACATGAACCGAATACCGTTTGGATGCCCCACGCAGGACCGATGCCAATTTGTGGCCCTGTTCCCTTCTAGGTTTGTGGCTTATTTCTGATACACACAACGGGCCGACAAGGCTTATAACATGTCGGGCAAAAGGAGAGGGCCTTGTTTTGGAAGGCCAGGTCCATTCTCCTAGGCCGCACAGACCAATGAAGAAGCGTAGGGCCCGGTCCAGTGACGTGGTATTAATCACGGAGTAGTTCTCGCGTCTGCTCCCGTCTGGCCCAAAAGGCCACCAGCTAGCACCTTGCAGCCACATATCCACCGTACTCACCAAAGCGGCCCACGCCTGCGGCCTCTTCTTTAATAGGCAACACCTGTAGCCATGTACACGTGACATCCACAAAAGAACGTCCAACCTAAATCAAACACCATCGCATATTCTAAAAAAAAAACCTAAATCAAACCATCGCATGTTCTAAAAAAAAAACCCTAAATCAAACCATCGCAAAGTGCAGACGGGCACGCAGACCGCGTCCCATAACGCTCGTCGGTACCGGGCACTCCAACTACTCCAACTGCAACTAAACAAAACCACAGGCACGGGCCCTGAGTCCCGAATCCCTGATTTCCTCGTTTGATTGGTCAAAGCCGCCACCAACGACCGCTCCCGGTTTCGAAGCCCGCGACGCGAGACAAGATAACGCCATCGCGACAGAGCACGCAGGACACTGCCGCGAATCGCGAACACGAGTTCGCGGAACCGACGACACCCTTTCCGATCCATCCGCCGCCGCTGTTTTCTCCGACAGTATACCACAGCCGCAAATCCTGAGCCGCTTCCTTCTGTCCGTCAGACAGATTCTAGCGCATACCAGGAGCGCATCGCGGCACGGGCCGCCCACTCCGTCACATCCCAAACCAGCGTCCAGTGCCCACAGGACACGCCGCGATTCCAAACTCCGAAAGCCGGTCGGGTCCCCTTTTAAAAGCCCGTGCGCTGGACACCCCGCTCTCATCATCAGACGATAGCAAGTCCACATCCAAGTCCTGATTCTCCTCCTCCCAACTCGATCGAGCCAGCGAAAAATTCGATCCCCGATCCTTTTTACCCGCAGCTAGCGACGATGTTCCTCGTGGGGGTGGTGGCGGAGCTGCTGGAGGACTACACGGCGCTGGTGGCGCGGGTGCTGGAGCAGCTGCTCAACGACGCGCCCTTCCCCCGCCCGATGCGCACCCTCATGCTGCGGAGCCTCCCCTTCGCCGCGCCGCCGCCGCCTCCGCCCCCGCCGCCGCACGCGCTCCGCGTCACGGCCGCCCGAGGTTGATCGAGCCCCGTTGTCGTGCCCATGCTCCAATTGTGCTAGCTGATCTGATACGGAGTATGTCAATTCAGAGTATCAGACTCTGTTTCTCCTGTGTTTCGCTTCGTTTTGTTGATTCGTTTGGTGTACGGTTACTGTAAATATATTTTTTGTGAGATTAAGAGATTTTTTTCCCGCAAAAGAAAGAGATTAAGTAAAAAATTATTTCTCTGTCTGTGGATAATGCGTTGGTATTACTTTTTGGTGGATGGAACGTGACTTATTGACAAACTCATGCTTGGAAAGATCCAGAAATTTCATCCGTACAGTTTGGTGGCTGCTGACCTCTCGCGTTCAAATAGTTCGAAAGTTGAAGCGTTTTCCAAAATGTCAAAAGAAATACTGCATTCATGCACATTAATTGTCATTGATTTACTATAATTTTATACTAAATCAGCGACAACTAATATGAACCCGAGAGAGTAGTAAACTTTCATGAAAACTCAGTTTTTAAAACCGGTGGTTTCTACTAAAACCGGTAGTTTTTAAAAAAAGAATATTATTCTAGTAAAATGCATAAATGTGTGTTTTTGGAAAAGGCAATCACATTATCAATCCTTAAATATGAAAGAGCGCCACAATGTTTGCACAATAGAAAAACAAAGTGTTCACGAGAACCCAAGCAAGGGTTACACCATCGCCATCGAGTTTAGACTGTCTCCGGATTCATGCAAGGTTACAAGTGCTCACTCAGCAATCTCCTTGAGGATGAGGTGCATCACCTCAAACGCTTAAAACCCTATGTTTTGGAAGGATCATTTGTTTCTTTCCTTCCAAACTCATCATGCGGTGTGGATAAGGTGTCCATTGGCGGATTTTTTAGATTCTTCGGGAGCATGCCAATGAATTCTTCCGGAAAGGTGTTGGTATTGGCGGTTAGCAGTCATGGCCAAGTAGCTCATGCTACTCTATAAGCATATGGAAGGATACACATGTTTGATGAAGCTACAATCTCGGCGGACATGGTTGACCATCTCTGGCTGGATGTGTGTGTGCCATTGCAAATCTGCTTGTGCTGCCATCCATGAATGGCGTGGTTTTTCGTCATGAGGATCTTGTCTTGAGCGATGACAAAGCAAAGAATCAACATTTTGGCTCAATGTGTGGCTTCCAAATCTTGCCCAAATTGAAGGGGCAAAATGTACACCAAAATTTGGCTTGGTAAGCCAAAGCGGTTAAGTAGGACCCAACGGTTATCCATTGCCTAGAGATTTGGTCCTCGATTGTCATCAAGCACCATGCCCTGGATGAACCTCCAAAGGACGAAAAATTTGTGTACCTGATGGGTTGTGTCATATGCTTGAGGGAACGGCTCCACTTTTTGGTTGATGGACTCTTTTTGGACCATTATCATTCGCGTGGCAATGGGGAAATGACTTGGCATCCAATCCATGAGTGTCGGACCGCCATCCAGCTCCCACCAATCAAATCGGTAGTTACATCTTGTTTGATACCTCACAACGAAGTGTACTTTCGAAGAGATCCATGCCGGCGCCCAAGAAGGGGAGGCTAACGCCATGCAAAGGCCAATTAGGGTATGTCCAGGCAAACTGCGACCACTTGAGGCGGAGAGCACGACGAAAAAAGATTCAAGGGCAAGGGGCAATCGAGACAGGGAAGAGTGGATGATGTGTGTGTCAAGAGGGCAGGGTGCTCTTGCATTTCATTGAGAAGAATAGAGTGACTCCGTTTATTAAAAAAAACAAGACGAGAACCATACAATGCACGGCTTATTAAAGGGAAGCCACACGAAAACCTTGACTAGAAGCATTACAAAGCAAAGTCGACAAACAGGTTACAACCGCAAAAGCGAACTGCCGCCTGCTCAAACGACACCGGACATGGGACAACTCCTAACACCAAAAGAAGATAGGCAGAGCTGGACTTCTCCGGCGACCGAAGCAAAGAAGAGATCGTCCCGACAAGTACAACTCGCGCAATGGGGTGTTCCTTGCGAGTTTGGTTCTGATGTGTTTTTTTTCATGGTACAAACATACTTGAACATTTATATGCGTAGTCTTCAACTTTTTTTTGCTTATAAACTTTATTTTGAATTTCCAGTTTACACCATCAGTATATGCTCTCGGAAATAACTTTGTCTCTTCCATAGTAACCGTCTATATATATACATATGTGTGTGTGTGCGCGCGCGCGCGCTTTTCAGGAGCTGGAGCGATCGTTTCATTGGCAACACCAAGCTGCAAATTCTGGTGGCCACCGAGATCATTCTTCGGCTTGACGTGGCCATGGAGTCTCGGACGCTTTCCCCGGAGGAGAGGGGGCTGCGTAGGACTCTCAAGCGCAAGTTCCTCGGCCTTCCTCTTTGGAGCGGTCAATTGCCAGGCAACGTTCGCGGGCCCTTTGGTTGCGGGAGGGCGATGCTTGCACGAAGTTCTTTCACCTGCATGCGAGCCATCGGAGGAGGAAGAACTTTGTGTCCCACCTTTTGGTGGATGGGGTCTTGGTGGCGGGCCATGAGGAGAAGGCCTTGGCTGTGGACGACTGCCTTGATCAGCTTGAGGGAGATTTTTCGGAGGCCGAGATTTGGGCCGTGGTTAAGGACCAGGCGCTTGACAAAGCCCCTGGGCCAGATGGTTTTTCTGGGAGGTTAAGCACGATGTGGTGGAGGCCTTTGCCGCCTTGGCTCGTTTGGACGTGAGGGGGATGCAAGCCGTGAATGCGGCTTTCATTACCTTGCTGCCCAAGAAGCCGAATGCGCGGGAGGTGCGGGATTTTAGGCCGGTCAACCTGATCCACAGCGTGGCTAAGCTCTTCGCGAAGGTCTTGGCGACGAGGGTGGCACCGATCCTTCCCCGCTTGGTCGGCCTGCATCAGAGCGCCTTTGTTAAAGGGCGTTGCTTGCATGATAACTTCATGCTTGTTCAGGGCACGGCACGTAGCCTCCACCGTGCCAGGATTGATGCCGTCCTTCTTAAGCTGGATATCACTCAGGCCTTCGACACGGTGGATTGGGCCTTCCTTTTGGAGGTTCTGGAGCGGCGGGGTTTTGGCCCGAGGTTCCGGGCGTGGATTTGTGCGCTGCTTTCCACGGCTACCACGAGGGTCCTTCTCAATGGCATTCCAGGGGACTCTATCGAGCACCGCCGTGGCCTCCGGCAAGGAGACCCTCTGTCGCCAATGCTCTTCATTCTAGTGATGGACGTCCTTCACTTCATGTTGGAGAAGGCGACGGAGGTGGGGCTGCTGGCTCCTCTCGCGGCCCGAGGGTTCCGACACCGCACGTTCATCTTTGCCGACGATGTAGTCACGTTCCTTCGCCCTACTTGGAAGGACGTGGTGGGGTGCTCGTGGGTCATCGCTAATTTCGGGGCGGCCTCCGGGCTTTGCACGAACTTTGCCAAGAGCTTTGCACACCTTATCCGCTGCTTGGAGGAGCAACGCTTGTTGATTGAGGTCCTCCTTCAATGTGAGGTCCGGGCCTTCCACTGCGTATACCTTGGCCTCCCACTGGGGCTGCGGAAGCAGACGGCGAATCAGCTCCTGCCTTTGGTGGATAAGGTGGAGGGCCAGCTGGCCTCATGGAAGGCGCCTCTCCTTTCGAAGGGGGGCCGTCTCGTGCTCATTAAATCCTCCTTGACGGCAATGCCGGTCTACCCAATGATGTCCCTTGATCTGCCGGCCAAGATCATTAAGGGCGTGGACAAGATCTGCCGTGGGTTTCTGTGGAAGGGTCAGAAGGAGGCTAGAGGGGGGCATTGCCTTGTGGCGTGGCGGGCGGTCTGCTCTCCCAAGCCGCTCGGTGGCCTCGTTGTTCCCAACCTTCACATGCTGAATTGGGCCCTTAGGGTCCGCTGGAGGTGGCTGGAGCGGGCTGAGGACTCGCGTCCGTGGAGAGGGCTATCCTTGGAGAATTCCAATGAGGTCGATGTGATTTTCGAGGCAGCTACGTCCTCGCGTGTGGGAGATGGTAGGAGGACGCTTTTCTGGTCTGATCGGTGGCTGCGGGGTATTCGCATTCGTGATGCGTTTCCCAGGATTGTGAGCTTGGTCCGGCCCAAGTGGATCCGGGAGCGTACTGTCCGCGACGAGCTTCTAGGCGCTTGGCTTGAGGATGTGGGGCCAGACTTGGATGCTGCGGCTGGGGAGTTTCTCACGCTCTGGGAGTGGATCCAGGAGGTTCATTTGGAGGACGGGGTGGCCGACACGGTGGTTTGGAACTGGTCTAAGGATGGGAACTACTCGGCCAAAACCGCCTACGCAAACCTTTTTGCGGGGCGGGTGTGTGACCCGATGGCGTCCGTGGTCTGGCACACGAGGGCTCCGGCGCGGTGCCGGTTCTTTGCGTGGCTTGCCGCAAGGAACCGTTGCTGGACGGCGGACCGGCTTGTGAGACGGGGTCTTCCGCACCCGGCGAGGTGCCCTCTTTGTGATCGGGGGGAGGAGACCATCTCACATTTGCTGTTAGGTTGTGTCCTCTTGAGGCAAGTTTGGAGCCGCATCCTCACGCTTTGGGGCCATGGCGATTCGTGTCCGGATGCGAACTCCAACTTGCGTGGGTGGTGGACCTCGCTTCCCCTTCCACAGCGTGCTCGGCATGACGTCTTTTCGGCGATCCAATTGGTCTTTTAGACTATTTGGCGTCATCGAAACGATGTGGTCTTCAACGGCGCAACCCCTTCGGTGCACGTGGTCATTTCGACTATCGTGGATGAGTTGATGAGATGAATGCATGCCGGGCTGCTTAGGTGTAGTATCTTTGTGTCGCCCCATGGGGCGAGTAGGTGGCTTACTAGCACGTAGTCTCTTTTGTGTTTGGTGCCACTTGGTGGCGTTGTATGGCCTCTTCGGCGTTGTACTAGGTTTCTGAGTTTTTTTCTTTAATTGATGATGCACCTGCCGGGTTGCATTCTTAAAAAAAAAATACATATGCTTTTCTATCATGAAAAAACTTGTTCTTCTTTTGCTCCCGGTAGAGCAATCCAGGCATATGATAGAGCAATCCAGGCAATCTAATTCAACGAGCTCCCCTAAAAGGAAAACTAATTCCACGAGACAAGAACAGAGCACATTTATTCGATCTGGAACATGCTTCTGCTGTACAAAATGCTGCTAGCAACAACTTACGGAGCCATTCCTGCAACACACACACGAGCGCCGCCGTGGCAGAGTCATCGGCAAAAAACATTCGATTGAGCTCGCGGCCTTACAGCCGGATCATGGGGAAGAGCTTCTTCCACGACTTCCTACACCTGTACGCGGTGAACGCTCGCAGGTAGTGCTTAGGCGCGTCCCCGAACTTGTCGGCGTCGTCGCCGAGACCCGGCTGGTCCGCGCCCCAGAACTGCGCCGCTCGCCGCTTCCTCCGGACGGCGGCCAGCACGTCCTCCCGGTTGCATATCCCCCACACCGTCACCTTCTGCTGGTGGTAATCCACCTGAACAGAGTGTATTCCTGCAGCATAGCACGCCAATTAAGTTCACCTGTCTTCATGCCTTGCTCAAGTTCCCGTAAGCATTTACGGGATTGTATTCGTGTGTGTACCTTTCAGGTTGGACAGCGCCTTCTTGATCTTCTTCTCGCAGCCGTAGGAGTAGAGGGGCACCTTCATCTCCACGTACTGCGCCTCAATCTTGGCCCCTGCCAGCACGATTTGCAGGTCCCCCATCGGACTCTAGCTAGCTGCGGGAACTTGAACTCAGCTGAAGAATGGAGAGGGATATCAGTATAGAGGCTCAGATAAACAGCAAGAATGGCACGCACGGGGTTTATATAGACGAGCCGAAAGACGACGGTATCAATTGGATAATCCTTGCATATCCTGCCGCATGTGCGCAGGGGCCTAGTCATCGAAGGTTTTCCGATCAGGTGCAGAGATCGGTGAGTAGTGGAGGGATTACGTGGAGTCAGTGGCGGCATGTCGCCATGGACGGAGCTTTGGGCTGACGAAGTGACGAGGCGGGCTGTTTGCACTTTGCACCCATGTGAAGTGTCGTGGAAAGCGGGGAATTGGAGGGTGGGGTGGAGGCGACGGCGTTCTGTTGGGACTGGGGAGTACTTTGCTTTTGAGATTGCTGTGTCACCTGTTGCGCGTGTCACGCTTACATTGGCTCTTGGAGCTTGTTCGGTTCTATTTTTCATGTGGATCGTCTCTTTCTCATGGATCGTGCTTTGTTTCTTTCTCATGGATCGTTGGTTGGGAACATTTTCGGATCATGCTCGAACCTTTTTTTTTTCTGCTTTCAAGAATTTGCAACGGTATGTCCATACGCCATAGCACATTCGGCTCATTTCGAGTCCAAAATTTGTTCTTAGGACCCCGGCCTTTGAATTGATTTCCGCCTTAAGTCTGAAACAGTTTTTCTCCTACACCAACCACTCAAGTACTCCGTATTGTGTTAGCACTTAGCCGAGTAAGATTGCCTTAATTAAGCACATTGTGTTAGCACTATCTAGACTTCACATGCCTTGTCTGTCAACCTATTCCCCAATAATCGGACATACCCAGATACCCTGTGAAAAATCCAGGGAGAGGGATCCTGAACCCAGCCGAAGGAATTGGCACGCCGAATCACGAATCACTAGGCACCATCTTTTTGTCAGATTTCTTGTGCGGTTGTCTTTTTTTTTCTTTCGAAAAGAAGGATAAACCCTCGGCCTCTGCATCATCTGATGCACACAACCATTGTGCATTTGTCTCTACGTCAATTAATCATTTTCTAAGTATTCAAGTTTTTTTTCTAGAAAAAGTGAATACTACTCCTTACTTTACACAAAGTTTGGCGTATTTGGTTTCGATAAGCAAGACTTTGACCAAGAATTATTTTTTAATATGTATTTTATTAGCCTTATATGAATAGTTTTTTTTGGTTTCCTATCTTATAAATTACTTATTTTGTAAGACACGAAATATATCAATAGATCCGTCTTTAAAAGTTTTTCCAGATAGTTTTGGTGTCCTATGTTATATACTTCCTCCGTTCAAAAATAAATGACATGGATTTGGTCTATACAAATTCAAGTTACTAGAATTTATACAAATTCAAGTCGCTTGTTTTGGGACGGAGAGAGTATTGCAAATCAACAAAGCTATTATCAGTCAAAACATTGTCTTCACGAAACCAAATACGTCAGTCTTTACGAAAAAGGAGGAAGTACTGCGCATGAGTCTTTGTTTTCAGCCTAATTGTTTCAGGCCTTGTGGCAATTGGCAAAGTTTGCAACAGTAGCAGGAGTGTATCCCTAGACTTATGTATGTTGACTAGGCGACGTTCTGGCGTTCCTCTTGATACAAAAGATACCCAACATTGGTATTCCCTATCCCTATGTAACTATGTTGTACGTACGATGGCTCGTTGATGAGATGAGAGCAGCATGGAGGCATTTCGAACAAAACGAGTTCACGAAGAAGACGTGCGCAAAGATGTAAGCCCCAGTCTCGAGATTCGATAGAAACAATACGATGAGCCGTCAAGTCCTAGGAATTCGACCATCTATAAAGTCTCGAATGGGAAATATCTCATACCGTGCGATACCAATCGAACAGAAGAAAGAGGTAAACCGCGCCAGTCTTAACAGATACACTCCTATTATGGCCACGAAGGTGCTCGCCGCGGCGATGGCCATCACCGTCCTGGCCGCGGCCGCGGCGTGTGCCGCGGCGACGGGCGGGACAGGGCCGAGAAGCTACCTGACGTCCTGGGACGGGCCGGCGTGCACGACGAACAGCGGGCGCATGTCGAGCGTGGGGACTTGCGGGTGCAGCCCCGTCCGCTTCCACGGCGGCCACGAGTTCAACTACCGGGGCGAGACGGCGACGCTCTACAGCGAGCACGGCTGCGCCGGCACGCCGTACCAGGTGTTCGAGGACACCCAGGCGTGCGGCGACTTCGGCTGGCGCAGCATCCACATCGACTGCTGATCCTGACCACCGCGTTTCCCCAAGAACAATGAACGATCATGTAACGAGTAACGACCGTCTCATTGCACGGTGAGAAAGCTGTTTCCAGATTCAAAAGGAGAGAAACAAGGCAGCTGTTTCAATTCGCTCCACAGTCCAGCTGCACGACTACTGATAGCCAGGTTTTGTCCAGAATAAAAGTAAACGTTCTACGGGCGATCAGTCTTAGCAGAATAACAGCACGCTAAGCGTGCATCAAGCTTAGGTTCAACAAAATGTAGGCCATCACAGTTTTTTCTTCACCAGTGTCCGGGTGCCAAAAGCAACATCCTGAGTCTTGACACTAAGGTGCTACAAACTTCTCATAGACGGTAGTTGGGCCTGGATTTCTGCATATGCAACAAGAAAAGCATTACATAAGGCTTCTTGGCAAGAGCTTCTGTTGATTCTTTCTGATGAGATGTACTCCCTCCGTTCCATAATTCTTGTCTCAAATTTGCCCAAAATTGGATGTATCTATTCCTAAAAAGTGTTAGATACATGGAAGATTTCGACAAGAATTATGGAACGGAGGAAGTACATAAGATGGACCCAAAGAATCTAATAGGACCGTAGAACAGCGATTGAAGGCTTTTGCAATATACCTGAAACCTTGGCCTGCTTATATGCAGTGAGTCCATTTTCACTAAATTATCAGCAGCATCAAGCTCAATAACAGCATTGATTACTGCATTTGACAGATCTTTGTCATCACTGGCATCAAAATAGCAGCCACGGTCATATGCATCCTTTACTATCTTCTGCCAAACAGACCTGCTGTTGGACAAAGTTGTTCCATTTCCTACTATCCATAAACAGTGCCTGACAACAACAACAATAAAAATAAGTTAATCCTTCTACTGATGTTCCAAGGATCCATCTTTTCTATTGGTGTTACTCCTTCCATAAACTTCGTTGTTTTTAACTAACCAGTAATCCAACAATATAAAAGTTTTACAGCACAAGAGTGATGTTGTTGAATTCGGATTCGGAAATACTTTCTTATGATTGCAAATTATAAGTTATGAACAGTCTGTTATAAACTAATTCACTACTCCCTCCGTCCCAAATTAACTGACGTGGATTTGTATAAGAATCTGTACAAATCCACGTCTGTTAATTCGGAACGGAGGGAGTATGAAAGTTAAATATTTTTTAAACCACGACAAGGAAAACATCTTAGAGAAATCAACAGAAGTATATTTTTTCCTCATTTTCCCATGTACCCTGGAATCAAACAACCAAGAAACTTACTTAGCCCTTGTTAGAGCCACATTGGTCGCTGCATGTTTGTGAGAAACCCAACAGAACCAGCTCCGTTGCTCCTCACTGTTGATATGATAGTAATATCTTCCTCCGTGCCTTGGAAACCATCCACAGATTTCACTTTCACGGAGAAACCGTCATAGTCATAGGTATTGTAGGATTTCCTGACCTGTTCATCAATAGCTCTAACTTGAGCATTATAAGGGGAGATAACACCAACAGATAACTTGCTTCGTGTAGAGACTGATTCTGCAAACAGAAAAAGGAAAAAAATATATTATTATACAGTGAGCCAAGGTCAGGCTTCTAACTATTATGACTTACTGTACACCATAGAAAGCCACTAATTATTCAAGAAAGAGTACTACAACTAAAGTAGTAATTTAAATACAAGCATTTCGTCCAGCTTTATATACTATAGCAGTAATATTGAGGGAGTACCTTTGAACAGTTCTCTGCACTATCCGCAAAACTGCAGCAACTTCTATTGTGTTTTTAAGGCTCCGGCTATGCTTCTCGTTCATTTCATGTCCACCATTGACATTTATGAATGAATATGACCCAAATATTTTGCTTGCTAAATACCTCCTGCCATAACTCTTACTAGTGACATTGGGACCATCGGATATCTTGCCATCATAAAATGTAGAGACTGGAAACTTGCTTATACTTGGATGCATCCTGTATCGGACATTTAGAAGGTGCTTGTTATAACCCAACAAACTTAGCCTCTCAAAAATACTTCGTCCGAAGTTAGCATTGCCAGATATCTACACAATCATATGACATGTCAATACATCAGTTTCAAGAAACAAAAAATAAAGAAAGAATAATGAATGCAGAGAGCTTACTTTACTTTTCACCATTGCAGGAAGTTGGTATTCATCTCCAATAAAAACAGCCTGCCTTATGCCAGGCAGCTGCAAAGGAATTAAGGTTTCACACTCTTTGAGCTGTGCAGCCTCGTCAATAATCAGCAAGTCAAGAAGATTTGTTTTTTCAGGCTTCTTTAGCAACCGGTATGTATCCGAAGGAGGATTGTCCATGGGAACATTGTACAACCTGAAAGAGCTGGATACTGTACAGAGAATGCATTTCGTTCTTTGCAGCAGATAGAGTTGAATCGCTCGTGTGCTGTAACAAATTGGGAGCTTCAGCTCACTGCAAAGATATCTTAATTCTTGCACACACAATGATCTGGCCAACCTGAGCTTGGATTTGTTGCATGTGTTAGTCTGCACTCTGGCTAGCTCCTCAAGCCACAAATTAGGGTTACCATCCTCTTCTATCTTTCTCTCAAGTTCTTCTGACCATATATCACCATCCCAGTTTATCAAAGCATGAAGAATTTTGATCAATTCAAGCACCTGCAGCATACACTGAAAAATCTGTCCTGTGTCTGAATTTCTTGGATGATCATCATACAATATCTCAATGCAACTGCACAAATCCCCCGAGAGTTTGTTGTAATAACATCTCAAAAAATCTTTGAATGACAGTACTTGGAATTCTTCCTCCGTAGCTTCAGAACCAGACCATCCCCCCTTATGGTCTTCTTCTTCCCCAGTTTCAGACCTGTCACGTATTGGCTTGCGGAACACCGAGAGAGGTGCAAGAAGATTATCTTTGGATTTTCGATTGGAACGCAAAGGATAACGTGAAGGCACAGAACCGCCCTCCTGGTCCCGGAGGGGCATTTTCCTGTCTGTTGCATGAGGTTTTGATACCAAAACACAAGGCCTATCACTATCCTTCTTAGGGCTATTGGTTTCTCTGTTCTTCATTTCTTGAATTATACCCTCAATGTGAGACGTGTACCTGGCCACAGGATTCTCGAGAAGATCTATCAGTGAGCACAAGCGTTGCCTCCAGCCTGTAGTAGGCATGAAACATGGCAATAACCGCTCGGCGAGAGATTCAAGGACTACCCTGGAAAGATCATGGCAATCATCAAATTTCATCTTTTCCTTGTTTCCAAACAGGACAATGTCAATCAGGAAGCACGCGCTGCCATCTGAAGACTCCCGAACAAGCCTGACAATTCGAGATGCGACTTCCAATACAGCGGTATTCGTAGGTGCACACGTAAGTGTCTTTAACCCCTTCATGAGCATTGCCCACAAGATAGTGCTGATGGTTTTCGTTTTACCTGTTCCAGGGGGGCCCGGGGCCCCATATTAGTTTAAGCGAAGTTGAGTGGTTCTCCATTGCTGAGACACAGTCTGCTACTGCATTCAGCTGTGAATCATTTAGATTAAACTTGTCAAGGCCAAGGCCGTCAATTGGTTTGCGAGAGAAGGATCGGGATAATTGGGAGCATGATGGGTTGTCATCTTCCACTACCTTCATGGAGAAATTGGGCAAGTAAATCAACCAAGTCGAGCAATGTAATGCAACACATAATAATGCATCAAAAATAATAGGGGCTATGTCATTCCAGAGGCAACAAGATATGATTAGCATTACCAACATATTCAATGCGCTGATAGCATTACCAAAAGTCATGCAGACATAGAAGATATTTTGCAATGAGCCGCAATCAACTTGAGCAATGTAATGTGATACATAATAATGCATCAAAAAACAACAGGAGGCTATGTCATTCCAGAGGCAGCAAGATGCGATTAACATTACCAACATATTCAATGTGCTGAAAACATTATCAAAACTGATGCAGACATAGAGGAGATTTTGCTATGAGCAGCATGTTCACTCTCAGATTAACGATACAGCGAGATCACATGCCTTTCCATGTACCAACTACCAAGTACTAACTTCTAGTACATATATAGATGCTGATAGTACAAAGCATGGTAGGGCATAAAAAGGGACTGAGGGACTATTTTTGCATGTAAAAGAGTGACCTACCTTTGGCTTGTACTGCCACACCAGATCAACAATACCAGCACTGGACCTTTCAGTATAATTTGCTTTCATACGAAGGCACTTCCATATACGGTTGAATGTCGTCATATTTATGAGAAACACAGCAAATAATGATTCCATAGGTACATTTGTTTCCGGATCTGCTTCAAAAGGTATAGAAGATGAAAACCGAACAATACAACAATTGGGTGGGAAATCTCCATCTTCTATATCTCCACATTTTAGTACTGAACCAAAAACATATGATGTCTTGTTTTGTGTCAAATCAGACACGTCCTTTGGTTTTCGCAGGGACGTGACTATTATGTCCCCCTCTTTGGGATCATACGTCTCCCTCGACCTCTCATCCTTTGATGGCTTGGAAACCTCAAAACCGAATATTGATTTCTTATCATCAAGCTTCGCCATCTGTATTACTTCTATAAAGTTGGCCTGAGCATAACCATCCAATGACGAAAAGACATCAGCATGTATTTCTTCAATCAGAGGGCAGGTGAATGAGGCCAAGTAAGTATGTAATGACGCGAAGGTATCTGGTATCCTCTTGACCTGCGATGAATAATCTGTTCTGAATTAAAGTGAAGTTTAGCAAGCAGTCAATGGTCAGTGTGAGAAGAACATTGCAATACGCAGTTGACGACAAAGATACAAACCATTGGATCTATACTGGGCCATATATAACAACAGCGGAATCAAAAACACGATCTAGGTAAGAAATCAGTACTCAACACCAGACTGATACTAGAAAAGAAAACCAAGTATACTAAATGAACAAACATATTCCCCTCTAATTATGTTATACCTTAGTTATTGCACTTCCATGGGTGGTTTCTTCAGCCAGGTAAAGAGATTTTACCCCCAGAAAAAGAAGGAAAAGGACGCGATCCGGTTAAAAGCTGCTCATATTCAGAGTTCAGAGAGAAAAGAAATGGGCTTTCAGCTTGGCAAAACAGCGAGCACCTAACAAGCAAGCTCCAATCATTACCCATCTGAAAGAGGTAATTGTTCAAGGGCCATTCCTATAAATGTAAAGAATGCTATTTGCCATGCAACCCAACCTAATTGGTCATTAGCCACTCCTCCGACTTTAAGGTCCATTATTTACAACAGAATAACAAACAGAGATACAAGTGATTATTCATCGAAGGCCAGACGAATATACTTCGACGGCGAGTAACGGCAGTGGTCCGCGTGCGGGATCTCAGCCCTGCGAGGGTAGGGTAGCATTAGCACTGGCAGAGCGTCCGCCATTGGAGGAGCTCGATCCATCTCCTGCGGGCTGCCGGCCTGCCGGGGCACGACGCCGCAAGGTAGAGACACAGAACAAGAAGGCAGTGAGGAAGGGTATACTGAGCAGGCTAGAGAATCCATCGGCCATAAGCCCATAACGCTTAAGCATGGGCCGTCAAGGCCTCTGCCCTTGAGATTATGTTCCCAGGCGTATTGGGCTTTTGTAAAAAGGAAAAAAGAGACTCTGTTCTTTACTAAACACTCCGGAAAAAACCATGTGACATTACTGAAACAAATACGGACGACAGATCAAGAGTTGCTTACTTCAAAGAATCTTGATTAGGGTTTTTTGTTGTTGGTTTTCGTTTCAATTTCAGTCACTTGTACTTTGTTTATTGAATCAATAAAGTCAGATGTTTCTAAAAAAAAAACTAAAACAAATCGCCTCTAAAAAAAGAGCTCTTTTACGGTATCTAGAGCTGCAAAATTGTGACCCTCAGGGTACCTTTTGACCCTATTTAGTTCAACCAAATGAACTAAAATTTTAAAATGACATAACTTTTTGAAAAACTAGTTCATTTGTTTGAACTACGGAGGGTCAAATGGTACCCTGAGGGTCACCATGTTGCACCCCTAACGGTACCCCGAATTTAATACGGACCGTTTATTTGCCATGATCTAATGGTAAGTATTATTTGGTACTTCATCGTTGATCCTTTGGAGTACCAAGTCGAAAACTACCGGAGTATCATGAATCGGTGGCCAAAATCGTAATCACCTGAGACCTGAGATCTTGCTTGTTAAAAAAGGGACAAAAATTTGGGTTTGCTTCACCGGAGCCCGGCGGAGCGGAAATGGCCACCGCGCCACGATTAGGTCAACAACCCGGTGAGACCTGAGCGGATGAGGCCGCTGAGCCAAAATTGAGAAGCCGCGAGGGCGGATAGGATGAACAGATGGCAAGCACCTGCCTGCCCGGATGAATTTCTCTCTCTCCCTTATTTTCTCTTCGTCAAGAGGGCTGCTGATTGATCTGACTAATTAATCACGCGATGATTAATGAGGCTGCATGTACAATTCAAGTGATTCAACGCATCTTATCTATGCACAAATCGAACGGGTCCATGCAAGTGATTCATTTTTTTTTCCTAAAAATGGAAGCTTTTATTGATACAATCAAAGAGTATCACACCCCCGAGCTCTGCGCCGAAGCACACACAGCCACACGAGTACAGAACAAAACTCAATTATTACAACGAAAGAAAAATAAAAACTCTAAGAGGGCTCAATTGATTCATGCATCTTGTCTTCCAAAGTGCCATTGATTAATCTGACTATACGCAGGCTCCAAGTGATTCATGCACCTTATGTGTACAAATCGATCCGGTCATGTATCTTCTCTTCAAAATGGCTGCTGATTAATTTGATTAATCACGGTACCTCCAAGTGATTCATTCATGCATCGATGAAGCCCCCACCCCCCAGATTGATCGGGAGGGTTGCCGCTGTCGCTAGACTGGGCCGGCCCAAATCGGTCGTTTTTCTTCTTGTTTTTGGAATCAATCATACAAATGTCTAATTTTCCCTTAGCATGGACGGTCAGATTTGTTCGATACTCCACTGTAAGTTTTTTAAGTACTGGGGTGCCGTAAAAAAATGTCAAAAAATAACCTAAAACAAATCGCTAAAAAACTGAAGAAAAAAACTACTCTATGTTGCTTTGTTCATATGTTCGTGCCTTATGGACACCCAAATAAATCAACGCGTATAACTTTCGTATAGTCAATCTACTAATTTCCATAAAAGTACTATCATGAATCAAAGCTAAATAGGGCGGCCCGCCCAATCGTCAACAACCAGGATGCGGGTTTACTAACCTCAAAATAAGGATGATATCTGTTGCAAGAATACGAGATCAAAACCCAAAACGAGCAAACAGTGTGGAACCACGGTCACCGAGTCGGAGTGTGTGTGAAGCCAGCAGAAAGATACTATAACACAAATGTCTTGTAAAGACATTTTCATTGAGGCAATATATTCTTTGTCTCTACCTAGAGGCAATTTTGAGACAGAGTTTCATGTAGAGGCAATCTATGAGGCGATATGAAAAATGTCTTAAATATAAAGACACTAGTTGAGACATTATGGTGTAGAGACATTTTTTGAGGCATTTAATATATTGTCACAAAAGTTTGTAGAGACATGATTTTGAGATACTTGATGAAATGACCTTAAGGTATGGTTAGAGACACTGTTTGAGACACGTTTTATGTTGTGTAGAGACATTTTTAGCAAGTTTGAGATATGTAGCAGACTACTCATAATAATTTAATTAGGAGTATAAGCACAAATTGGTATTAGGTTGAGATGGTTAGGTGAGTGTGGACTTTTCCTTAAGATCTTGAGTTTGATGATTGGTCTCGACATGATTTTCTTCAATGTATATTTTTTAACACATGTCTAAAAAATATAAAGACACAATACAATGTTTTTACGAAATGTCGTATTGAACGTAGAGCCAGTATAGTATAGTGTCTTTGTGAAATGTCTAAAACAATAGAAGCGTTTTATTAGTGTCTCATCACACATAGCGACACAATATTGTGACATTGTACCAATTATGTCTAAAGTTATGCAGAGACAATTATAATGTCTCTAAGAAACAAAAATAGTGTCTCCAGAGGCTATTTCTCTTGTAGCGGAGGCATTTTAGAAGCAGCAAGCAAAAAGGTGAAAATCGGCGGTCACATCAAGCCTGAGGAGGTCCTTGTTGAAGATTTCTTCTTTGGACCAAGACTCCAAGAGAATATCTTCCTCTCCAGGAAGCCAAGATCAAACTTGCTGAGCATTCGATCGTCGCTCTTCACCCTAGCCCACTAGCGAAGCACGGCTTCCATCTTGTCCATTGCATCGTCCTCGTCGTTGCCACCCATGGCGCCGGCGGTCTCCCTCCTGCCCATTCTAGAATCCTTCCTCATGGAGTACAGTACGGTCGAGAACTGCTAGTAAGCTAGTACTCCATGGTTTAGTACTACAGTACATGAGGTCGTTGAGCGTGTTTAGCTACTGGGCTAGGGTGATGCCCGTTGTCCGTTGGAGTTCCCGGAGCAAAGTAAATGCGGCTGCGAGCGTGCGCGCGTGGGGTGAATTGTCTCACTTCCCAATGGGGTGCATCCTGAAGAGCAAATCGAACGCAAGATTTCCCTGGAAGAGCGCGATCCTACTCTTGATTCACTGGACAAAGGCTTCACGCTTGAAACCAAACGCTAGATTTCCCAGCAATCGCGCGATCCTGTACCACTGCGTCAACATCTACATGTCTACTCCAGCTACCAGCAGGACTCCAATGCCCGCGTGGATGATGTGAGTACAATACATTCAGTACGAGTAACAGTCATGGATTACAACAGGTTTGATGTGCCACAGCCATCGATCATAGCATCGTACGTACAAAAATCGGATCAGAAAAGATCGTACGTAAGGTAATTCCGAATAATAAACTGATGTACTACCACACAATTGGCAGCAGCACACACGAGCACGACCAACGACAGGATGAACCTGCCGACAATTTTTTTCTTTTCCGTCCAGCCCAGAATAGTAGCACTGTACTCCATCGATGCAGTATTCACTTCAAACCTCAGAAATCGCCAACAATGCAGTGCAAGCACTAGCGTTTCATCAAAAACAGTTTGGACAACCAAACTCAAAAACATCCCCAAAGTTGACTAACCTTTGGGGATGCACCCCATTGATGGAGTGCCAACGACCTGGACCAGCCCAACGCTTCATCAAGGCAAGATGGGCTAACGTAGAGATTGTATAGATGCAAAATTGCATAGAGATGCAAAATTGCATGCAAGGAGTATAACAGAGCATGGTTTGGCCTACGAGCTTGTATAGGATGAAGTCATTCTGCTGCCTATGTTGCAGATGTAGGCATTCAGAAATAGACAATGACCTTAACTCATCTCCAAAAAGAGCTTAGCTTAAGAGTGAAGAATCTTCAGTGGAGTTTAAGATTACTTAGTGATATCCTCTGCTATATCCTTTGGGCAATGCAGCTCAGAACCAGAAATGGTATCCCTTGATTGGGCCCCAACATCAGATGAAAGACATTTCATAGAAGAGTGGTGACCTTTCAGATCCTTTCGAGATGGTGCCTGAACCTAAATGGACACAAAAATTATGAGTTATGACAAATTTCAACCAACACTTTCAAATATCATAATCACCTCATGTATTTCAATGATAAGAATTACAATCGAAGTAATATTTCGTAAAAAAAAATCCCACCAAATTATTGACCGTAAGCAATAGTACCAACTGGATAGTTGGACTAATCGTTCAGTCATTTTATCACAGCCTGCATTCTCTTGCTAACTTTCCAAATTTGAGCAAAAGGGAAACAGATTCCCCACTAGTGAAATAGCTTTCTTCTGTAACATTGAGTTTTCATGATTCCATAGCATACTATATATATTGACCAGTGTAGATACCATATCGATTTTTAGGGCCATTTACACAAGTCTACAACGTGTTCCTAATAATCTATTTAGCAACATGTCTTTCATTTTTCAGAAACAAGCACATTCATGTATAAATGCATCACCCAGCAAGTAGAACACGAGAAATGGTCTAAAACTAATTCTGGCAGTAGTGAAAAGGGTCCAGCAAGTGAATACACAAACCCTGTTCTTTGTAACTTTTAAAGGTCTGTCCCTTTTGTCTTCAACTTTGGTGAGCTCACAAACATGCTTAGTAATCACACGAGAAATAGCCCCATCTTTATTTGCATTGAAGAAACACTGCTGATCCTTTGCATTGCGAACTAGATCTGCCCAGATAGAACCACTGCTAGATAAGGTGGATGCATTTCCCAAAATCCAAAGGCAATGTCTGTAATTAAAATAAAATAAGTAAAGCGCCAAGGTGATAAGAGAAAAGTAATAAATTACAAAAGGAACACAAGACCGGTAATGTAAGATACCTCGCTCTTGTCAAAGATACATTTGTGCGCTGTCGATTTGAAAGAAACCCTACCAGCCCAGCAGAGTTGGACCTGACAGTTGATAAAATGATGATGTCTTCTTCACCACCTTGAAATCCATCAACAGAATTAATTTTTACTGCAAGCGGCTCAAACTTCATTCTCCTCATTTTTTCTTGAATTGCTACAACTTGAGCGGTGTATGGGCTTATGACCCCAACTGTGATCTTCTTTGCAGCTTTAGAACAAGCTGCACAGGAGAAATATTTACAGTAAGATGTGCTATCCATGCTATAAAAATCAAAAGAATAGAACATAATTTTTTTCTCAGAATCATAGACATTCATTTTGATGTATTGTTGCTGATGTGTGCTAAACTATACTGGCAACCTTCATAACAAGAATAAAACAACCTTAAACATAATAAACTAGTTGGACCATATTGAAATATGCATTGCTCATTTCTGTACAAAAAAATCTAAACAGGTGCTTGAAACCTATATTATTGCCTGCTTTGTTAATAAAAAAACTCTGTTTTACGTTCTGTCTTTTCCATAAAGCTAGTAAACCTATTCAAACATCAATCAAAGTCTAGCTGAAGCTACAAAGAAATGGTACATAAACTCTTGCGACCACATATGGCCAAAAAAATTTATAAAATTTTAAAATTTCACAGGAAATTAAATAGTACAGCATGACACTAGAACGCATGCCTCTCTGGAGATTTCGCAGTATTTCCTGGACGACGGTAACTTCAATCATGTTCTTCCTGCTGTGACCAAGTTCGTCGAAATCCTCCCAACCATCTTCAATGTTGATGAAAGAGTATGGACCAAACATAGAACCTGGAAGATACTTCTTCTGATGTTCTTTTTGCATGACATTATGGGCATCTAAGAGTATCCCATCATAAAATCTGGTGTTTGGAAAAATGCTTATGGATGGATGCATTCTGTATTGCACATTAAGCAGATGCTTTTCATGTCCCAGAGAAATCAACCTCTCAAAGAGGCTTCTCCCGAATAATGCATCCTCACAAACCTACAGAGATTAAAAAATGAGATGAAATGACGCAAATGGAACCAAACAAATGGGAAAATATTTGATTGTCACACCCAAAAACTAGCCTTACTTAAAACTGTTGCTGGCAGTTGGCACTCATCACCAATAAGAATAGCATGTCTCAAGGCAGGCAAACGCAGAGGGATCAATGTTTCACATTCTTTCAACTGAGCAGCCTCATCAACAACAAGCAACTCTAGTTTGTTATTACTTGTTACTTTGGAAGAGCTAGAAACAGTGCAGAAAATTACGCTGGCACTGCTCATACAGAATTCTCGAATGGCATGTTTGGAGGATGTTATAGGAAGTTTCAAGCTACTTAATAACATCTTTAGGAGCTCGAGGCATTTAATTCTGGTTTTCCCAAGAGTTATCACTGTTTTGGAAAAAATTGGCTTGTTGGATTTCCTGGGAACATCTTTATACATGAAAATTTCCTTTATTTCAGCCCCAGTAGTTTTCCTCCGGAATGTGTTGAAATCTTCAAGCAGTTCGAGAAGTGAAATGATATTGGTGTAATTCACTTCCAAAATACTAGATTTTGGAACATGAAATAGTAACTCTTTGAAACAACTTCGAAGATCAGGATAAATAGCAGAAAATCTTTCCCTAGTGTAATACAAAAAGGAAAGTTTATCCACCTCCTTTTGGTCTTCAGAATATTGAAGGTACTGGGAATAACCATTGTCAAGAAAATCGGACAGGGAAGACAGGCAATGTCTCCATCCAGTCAATGGTGCAAAGCAAACAAGAAGCTTCTTACACGAGCATGCACGTAAATCTCTTTGAGGTCGCCTTCAACACACATGCGGTGTTTATTGCCAAACAACAGAACATCTCCTAAGCATCTTGTGTCCAAACAATTCTCTTTGGTCAACCTCAAGAAACGTGAAGCAACTTGTTTGACAGCAAGATTTGTCGGTGCACATGTAAGTATACCATGTTTCATTTTTCTCAATAACCACAAGAGCACACTGATTGTTTTGGTCTTTCCTGTGCCAGGAGGTCCCCAGATAAGGCTTAAATTGCTGCTGCTGCTGCTGATCATTGCTGAAATACAATTCAGGATGGCGTCATTCTGAGAATTGTTACGATCCATTGTGGACAATTTACTCCATATTTCCATGGTGTCGATTGAAGTAATACCCTTTGCGTGAAAATTTGCAACCTGGAAAAGCAGAAAATGAAACTAATCAAATTACAAGTTTCTTTACAGCTGTCCAAAACCCGGAGAGTATCTGTTCTGATTATGATGTGAACATAGCTGGATCATTTCCTATGCAATAAACGACATTCTTTCTTTCGCTGCAAATATTCTTTAAGAAAACAGGAACATTGATGGTAATTTCAAAATTAGTTTCTCCCTTTGTCAATACATAACCGTTTGATTTTCATCTGACAAAGCAACAAGCTTACAACCTCATCATAATTTATCAGTATCAATCAGATCGTACATACCCGCGGATAATGTACCACCTCCTGTATGAGATTTTGGTTTCTTCTGACTGTTGTGTAGTCAAGGCAGCGCCATATGCGGATGTATGATATGATATTCAGTAAATAGGCAGCAAAAGGTGGGCTCATTTTCCTATTTCAACTGGTCTCATCTGCGGCATCAATTTTGCCTGATGCTGTCATCACATACTTGGTTGGAGGTAAGTCGTCATCTTCATCGCCTCCATCAGTGATGAAAGCAATACGGTATGGCCTTCCATCGCGAGTAATATCAGATGTATTTTCTGGCATCACATCAAACAGGATAATGATATCGCCTGGATCATACCTTTCAGGTCTGTTACTAGACTTCGTATTCTTAGAATCAACCTCAAGAGCAAATTCATAACTTGCACTATTTTGTTTTTGATCGATCCATCCTATTTTGACAAAAGGCATGGTGGAAATGGTTTCCAAGCTGGACGACATCTCCGATCTCAACTCCTCCAACAATGGAGAAGTATAGGAATCCAAGTAGCTCTTGATATCAATGTGTGTGGTATCCTTTTCACCTGCATTGTGAAACCTCATGGTTAGATATCAATGATAGAAACTAATGGATATAAAAACGTGAAGTAGTGCAAAACTCCTGGTGATTGATAAAAATAGATTGCATCCATTTGTTACATTATTGCTTGGCTTCTTTGGTTCATGGTGATAGAGATGTATTGGATATGAATTTTAGCATATTTGCATTACTTTAAATGTAATGCTTCCATGATTGTTTCTAGAAAAAATGTAACATCCTTTCATGATCAGGTCACAAATGGGGAACGAGCTCCCCTCGACAATAACACTCAGTCAGCCGCACTATGAACATGCGCTCTTAAGGCAGAGGTATAAAGACAAAAAATTGGTCAGACTCGTCGCAAATTCTTCTTTATCTTCAACATAGCGTCAAACCCCTTACTATCTATTTTCAAAAGGATTAATCATTCGTAAAGTTTCTATATTTTAGGTCAAATTTGACTTAGATAGGACAAAAAGATACCAAGAAATACCATTTCTCCGAGCAGATCCTTACTAGAACAACTCAAGTACAATTGAAGTTAAATTATTGGGAGAACTACCGAAGTAGCTGAAAAGAAAACTGGAACGATCAAAATAGCTGATGTTCCGCACAGCATCTCGTACGTGAACTAGATTGAACAAACCGTACGGCCGTACAACACAATGGACACGCAAAGAACAGATCAAGAAAATCAATGGAGCAGCAGTGCAGCACAAACCTCGTGCTTGAATAGACCCTCGTTCATGACATCCTCTAGACTCCAAGACATCACCACGTCCACGAGGTTCGGCCATTCCTCAATGGCGCCCACCTTCCTCCCCGAACGAGGGCCCCTCTTCCGCCTGGTCATGCCTCCAATGCGCTACGCCTCGGAATCGACCTTGCTTGTCCCGAGCGACGAAGGAGGCGACAGCGGCGAACTGCAAGGCGGCCTCCCTCGCAGCGTTGGTGAGCCAAAAGGGGAAGGCCCGGTAAACCGGGGAAGCAGGACTGCAGGAGAGAGAGGGAAAACCGTGAAAGGAAGGGGAAACAAGAAGGGAAAGTGAAAATCAAATCGGCGCCCTTGCGGCCTTGCCCATCCTTCCTTCCTTCGGAAGCTTTTCTGTGCTTTGCCTACCGGGTCGGTGGTAGCCCTTGTAGGCTTGTACCGCGAGTCACGAGCCGCGATGACCATTGCGACTTTGGTCGCCGTCTCGCCGACTCCTTTCGGAAATATCTCCATCCGATTATCTGCAGCTGACCTAAGATTTTAAAAGTGGAGTAACAAACAGGATTTTCGATTTGAGAAATCACACATCTAGCCTTCGGGTGTTTTTTCCCATCAAATATTTTTAAAATTCAAAATAGAATATATTTTTAAACAAGGGTCTAAATTACGAGTCGTTTTCATATTTCAGTTTGTTGCAGCGAGAGCGAGGCCTTCGAAACCAAATTCTATGTTGATATTTTCCGGTTCGACGGCATTTTTATGTCTTGTGTTTGTCCTGTCTAATTTATCATAGTTTTTTTTTGCCTTGTATTGACTAACTATCTTGTGCCTCACGCGTTGTGTTTCGTAGTTGCCATGTCTTATAATATCCCATAATAATATATCATATCTTGTGTCTTCTATTAAATTGGCAACACTTATTATGGATCGGAGAGAGTATATCATAGCTTCTGTCTCGTGGATGACATGCTTAGACAGTCCCTTAATTATCCCATCCCGTGTTGGGCTGTGTCTTCTTTTCTTTATTAATCTCTAGTTGTGGCATGTAGTTGTATCACCTTAGACATGGCATCTAAGTATGAGCAACAAGGCATGACTATAATAATACTCTAGGCAGAACAAAAATGGGTGAAAATGGCACGCCTTTTGTTTTTCTTGTATAGTTCTTTTCAGTTTCTTTTCCTTTCTTCTTCGATTTTGCTTTTCTTTTGTTGATCCTTTTGGGTTTTGCTTGTACTCGTGCTTCTTGCGCTTTCTCCTTGATGATAATGAGACGTCGCTCGGCGTGTTCGAGAAAAAAATGGTAAAAAATCACATCAAAACATATTGATATGGGATATGACAAAAACCTTTAAGAATTTGGACACTGGGTTAAAAAATAACACCGATTGGATTTTCGATCTAAGAAAATAAGAAAAAAAACTCACTAGTCAAGTCACCGCATAGATGAGACTTAAGCACATCCACATATTCGAGACCCTAAGAGCAACTCCAGTCGCGCCCCCTAAAGGCCCCCCAAACGCCAAATGGGACGCCGGCGCCCAAAAACCCACCCAGCTTAGCCCCCTATTTCCAAAAATTAGTCGGTGCGCCCCAAGATTTTAGTCAGCGCCCCCAGGCCGCACCCAACTCTCGGGGGGGGGGGGGGGGGGGGGGGCGATCGAGGGCGCCGGTTGAAGCCGAAAAGCATGCGGGCCACACCCGTCGGCGAGATAATACAAACTTCCCTCCAAATTTTCGCCGACGCCCCCCTTTTCCCTCCACTTCCCCCTGCCTGGACGGCCAGTCCCACCATTTCCCCCATTCTCGCCGCCGACACCACCTCAAAGCGCCTCGCCGACGACACCACCGCCCCAAAAGACTATGCCGCCGAAGAGGTATGCAGCGCCTGGTTCCACGGCGGCCGGCAACGCAGCAGCGAAGAAAACGAAGGAGAAGGAGCGGCCGCTTGGGATGAGCACCGCCGACTGGGCGGCAGATTGTACCCGTTGCAGCGTCAAGAACGCCGCCCGCCGTGGTCGGGAGAGGAAGGCCAAGGAAAGAAAAGTCGACCTAGCCCGACAGATGGAGGCGTGAGAAGAAGAAGGCCGGTGACGGAGGCCAAGGCCCCAAATGGACCTCCAAGGAAGATGAGTGCCTCGCCAAAGCTTGGAATGTCGTGAGCATGGATCCCGTCACCGGCGCGAATTAAACCGGCAACACCTATTGAGGCGGGTGAAGACGGCGTATGATGAGCGCCGGGTCATCGATCGGGAGTTCGCGATGGTGACCCACGATCGCAACGAGTCCGGCTTGTCGCACCGATGGGGCATGATCCAACAAGCGTGCAACAAATGGCATGGCATTCAAGAAGAGGTGCGCCGGCGACCCGCAAGAGGCAGCAGCGCCCACGATGAGGTAAACCGGCGTATTTTTTCAACTTTTGTGTCGCCGATTTTACATTTGCCGCCCGGGGTCTTGTAGATGGCCGATGTGAAGGCGTGGAACGACGGCCAGCGCAGGCTTATTTTGGCCGAAGCGAGAACGCCGGCGTCGGTGCCCGCCACAGCAGCACCGCCCACACCTCTACTCTATCGGCGCCATCACCGCGCGAAACAGCAACTCCGGCCATTTCTATACCACTGGGCGGGCTCGGAAGTGCCATCAACGTCGGCAGCTGACGAAGGGGCCGAGTGATTTCACTTTTATTTAACTTGATGTTATTTTGATCGCCAAACTTGTGATGAACTTGGGCGATTTGGTGATTTGGACCGGCCTGTGAAATAGCGGCAAAACTTTGTTTGAATTGTATTTTTTGAGAACCGACGTTTGGAGGGTGCGGCTTGGTCACGACTGGGCCTGAAACAAAGAGGGGGGACGAGTGGAGATGCTCTAAGGGAAGAGGCACGCTGCGTTGATTTGGTTGGGGAAACATGCATGGCTAACGACTCACGAAGTTAGTGGTTTAATCGAGAGAGAAGTCAGGGGAAACATGCATGACTAAATGTCTCAATGAGATGCTAAGTTGAACACAGCACACAAACGAAGCACACAAAGTTGAAGCGATGGCAAACGTGGCACGTTCAAACAGGCTAAAGTTGCACCAGTTCAAGTTTCAACCCCAAAAAGGGACCCAAACAAAATATCACCACTGTGGCATTGTTCATGTTTCAAAATAAATAAAAATCACCACTGCTCCAGCCAACTAGTAACACAATTCAAGCGAGTTGCAGGGAACCCAGTGCATCGCAAATGTCGGCTTCACACCTCGGCAGCAGATACATGTCCAAAGCTGAAGCGGCCGCACCACGTCCACGACTGAACAAGTGAGCGCCGTCAGAAATGGACGGAGACGCGCTCGCGCCATCGTCCCAGTCGAAGAAGCACCGACGGTCCACGGCGTCTTGGACGCGCTCGCGCCATCGTCCCAGTCGAAGAAGCACCGACGGTCCACGGCGTCTTGGACCAGCTCTCCCCAGGTCGAACCGCTGCCGCTCAGGGTCGTCGCGTTGCCCAGGATCCAGAGGCAGTGCCTGCAACCAGAATAGAAGCCAACGAGGCAACGTACATCAGGTCGAGATTGCCATGTAAGAAAACCAGGATGTTGGTGTTTTGAACTTTTGATCAAGAACTAGCATGGCGTTTGCGCGGGAAACATCTTAAGCCTCATTATTTTGTATTGCTATGCGGTTTACATTTAGGTCGTTAGAAAAACATGATTAATCAAACCCCATTGTACCTGGAAAAGCAGAATTAATCAATCACAACCCCTATAGATGTACAAAAAAAGTACATTGTGTCAAATTTATTTTGAATTTGAGAGAATCTTTTATATGTATGTGATTTTATATTGAACTCAAGAACTGAAGGTTAGATCGTTACTAATTGATTGTAGGTGATATTAGCTTAGTATTTGTAATTAAAATTCAGATACCCATCATTTGCTGGTCTTGACCTAACAGTTGATCACGCGTGATATACGTCTAAACAAAGTTCAAGTTCACATGCAGAATTGGTAGATCGGTTGTTCGTACAAATAGCCATGTGTATGCCAAAATGTATTTGGGGTTTTCGTGATAATAAATCATAATGCAAAATTAAAGTTCTACATGATTATTCTATATCGATACTAATTAAAGTATAGATCATTTGAGCTACTCGTTTGTTTTCTATGTACAATACTATAAGATCGTGTTTGGTTCTCTAGCAAGTCATTTAGTCATACATGATATTAGTTAGTAGCCAGGCTTAAAATTTAAGGCCAAGTTCCACGCAATCAATTTTTTAGCATTAATATACATACAATCTAAAACCACATAAAAATAAAATGTTGTGTCATATTCAAAACATGATATACTTCCGAACTTGTAGGTGTAGCGTGTTTAGTTTATTCTACGTTTCTCAATGTAAGATTTTTTTAGCTCTGACTATATAGATGCATTCTGCGAACTTTACTTGAGTATATATGTGTAGTGCGGTCTACTAATTTTGCGTTTCTAACAATCAACCATGCTTGTGTTATAGCACATACAAATGACACATATGCATATCATTTATTCGTTGGCTTTTGAATTAATACAACTATAAATATATATATCTCTGTGAGTCAAATATTATAAATGTACAAAGATGTTTCCCGATCGATTATGTGGGACCCACTAATAACTCATCCCTACAATGATAAATAATATGACGGGTGGAGCTAAGTTTACTACTTAATATCCCCATGATTATTGAAAAAACAACGAGAAATAAACTTGAGAGGTCGTAAATGTTGATCGTCTAACAGAGCTAACACTAACCGCAACATATATGACCTAGGCCCTAGACCAATTTGGTGTCTCATTTAATATTGACTTAACACTAACTGCAGGTGGTCTTAATCCCCTCATAGAATTTGATGGTTTTGTTTAATATATGTCCTCTCTACTTGAGTGTATAACTATATATGTGTAGTGTGGTCCACTAATTTTGCGTTTCTAACAATCAACATGCTTGTGGTCTGGGATGCAAATTTTGTTTCCATACTGGTCTAATAGCACAAATAAATGACACACGCGTGCTTATCATTTAATTGTTGGGCTTTTGAAATAATCCAACAATACATATGTATATATCTATGCGAGTCGAAATATTATAGATATATAAAGATATTTCCTGAGTAATGTTCCCACAATTATTGAAGAAACAACGGAAAATAGACCTAAGAGGTCGTAAATGTTGATCGTATAAAACTAACTGCAACATATATGACCTAGGCCCTGGACCAATATTATGTCTCATTTAATATTGACTTAACACTAACCACATC
The DNA here is from genome assembly GCF_000005505.3 of Brachypodium distachyon. NCBI lineage: Eukaryota > Viridiplantae > Streptophyta > Magnoliopsida > Poales > Poaceae > Brachypodium > Brachypodium distachyon. The sequence continues at coordinate 22,488,138 of NC_016135.3, forward strand.
ATATTGCTCATGCCTTCGTACATGACTTGGTGTCCGACGATCTTGCTCGGCCCATTCAGTAATGGAAATCATTTTCCGGCTCAAAGAAAAAACGCATCATATTAGTTCTAGATGGTCTTCATCCCTTCTTAGAATTTAATGGTTTTCTTTAATACATGTCGTCCCGGACTCGGTTTCACCCATTTTTTATACTTTATCCGTTTCGTATTAAGTGACTAAAATTTGCCTAAAATATGAACGTATGTATACCTAGAAAGCGTCTAGAGACACGTAATATTTTGTCACATAATAACACGTAATATTTTGTCAGTTAATATGGGACGGAGAGAGTGAGTCATTTAATATGAGACGGAGTTAGTAATATTTTTGGACCTGGATTCGTTTTTCTTTGAGAGGCCACCACGTCACATGTTTTTTACTGACGTGTTGCACTTTTTTTAAATCAAAGGTCAAAGCTAACGGCCTAACATACCATGCATGTGTTGGGCTGGGTTGGACTCCGCTGGTCATCCGCGAGGACTCCAGGCGCGGCCTGGCCGTGATGCGCGTGGTCATTCGCAATCAACCTCATCTGATTCGGTTTTTTTTAAATAATTTTGATGATGTGGATCAACGTGGTGACTTTTCTCGGTACCCCTCATATTGCTTGTAGTATATAATAGATAGATAAATTCAAGATCCTGGGTGTACGTTGGTACCTTGCTCTCTCGTCAAGGCGACGTTGGCGCGTCGCCGGTTGGACAGGAAGCCGATGGATCCTGTCCCGTTGGACCTCACAGTGGACAGGATGATCACATCTTCCTCGCTGCCTTGAAATCCATCGACAGAGTTTACACGCAGAACCAGGGGACGCATTGCGTTCACGTCTCCGATCTTCCCCTGAATCGCCTCGACCTGCGATGCGTACGGGCATATGATGCCAACACTGACCCCTTTTCCCGTGGCGATACAAGCTGGATTTTGTACATAAATCACATGACAGGAGTTGTAATTGACAGAGAAAAAAGACATTGAAATATTGGTTCAGGACTTCAGGCCATGCATATGCAAGTTATACGCACCTTGTTTGAGGCTCTGCAGTATCTCCAGGATGGCGGCTACCTCGGCCATATTCCTCTTGCTGCGGCCGCGATCTTCGCTGCTGTCGATGTTGATAAACGTGTACGGCCCAAACATTGCGCCTGGAAGGTAACCACGCTCGTGCCCGCTCTGCGTGACATTCGGACCATCCAGGATTTTCTTGTCGTAGAAACTGAAGTTGGGGAAGATGCTGATGGAAGGGTGCATCCTGTACTGCATGTTCAGGAGGTGCTTCTTGTGTCCCAGCAAACTCAATCTTTCGAACAGGCTCCTACCCAGCAACGCACTGTTTGAAACCTGCAACAGATAAGATGATTCAGGTTTGTACAGAAAGCATAAACAAAGTACTACTGCTATTTCCCTGGTTTTGCAAAGAGAGAGCATCTATTGCTATGCTCAGCACATGCCAAATGTGCACATGTGCAATTCAAAAGAAAATTACTAAAAAAAAATCGAAAGGAAGTGCTACCAGTTAAGTTCTGAAGAAAGCATTTCAAAGGAAAATTGGAACTGGACCTCGCTTTTAATGGTTGCCGGCAACTGGCACTCTTCACCAATAAGAACAACATGCTTCAGTCCGGAGACTTGCAAAGGGATGAGGGATTCACATTCCTTCAATTGTGCAGCCTCGTCGATGAGAAGCAAATCCATCTTCTGGTCGTTCAGTTTAGCCGAGCCACACACGGTGCAGAAAACAAGGGAGGCATTTCGAACACAAAACTTCTTGATAGTGCCAGACTGGCGTGTGGGAGGGAGCTTCAGATCTCGCATCAGAGTCCTTGTGACACTTAGAATTGCCGCCATGTTTTGCCTCAAGGTGTGAACAATCTCTGAATAGGCCACGGCACCGCCCGCTGCACCATTGCATTTCTCTCCCGTTGGCAAGACGAAGAAAACGGCCAGTACCACTTCATTCCCAACTCTCTTCCCGCCAAGCAGCTTGCCGAAATCTTGGAGCATCTTATTGAGCGAAGCAATGTTGTTGCAGTTCTTCTCCAGGATGCAATCTCTAGGGACATGAGACGTGATTGTTCTGAAGCACCCGCTAAGCTTCTGGGAGATGTCGTGGAACCTTGACCTGACGAAGGACGTCTCGAGTAATTTCGGGACATCTTTTTGCTCGCATTCCATTGCTTGCTGCAGATACTGGTGTCGCAGGGATCTTGGATCGCCCAGAAAAACTTCCAGCGAACGCAAACATTCCTTCCAGCCCGTCAGGGGCGAGAAGCACTTGCTTAGCCGCTTTACGCGGGTGTCGAGGAAGATCTCGTTTAGGTCCTTGTCAATGGGCATGCGTTGCTTGTTGCCGAACAGCAGCAGATCGCCGTGGCACCCTCCGCCGGCATCATGCTTCTTCCTCAGCGACAGGAGGCGAGACGCGACCTGGCAGATGGCGGTGTTCGTCGGCGCGCACGTCAGGACACGGCGTTCGCTGCCCTGGTTTTTCTTCGTCGTCGTCGTCATGAGCAGCAGCAGCAGCAGCAGCACGCTGATGGTCTTGGTTTTGCCCGTGCCGGGCGGCCCCCAGATCAGGCTAAACTTGCTGCCGGTCGCGCCGCTGCTGCACTGCACCGCCGAGACGCAGCTCAGTATGGCGCCGGCCTGCGAGTCGTTGAGCCCGAACGCGGCCAGCCTGCCGGACAGCAGCGCGTCGCAGGTGCCGCTGGTGTCGAGGCGAGGCCGCGCTCCCGTCAGGTAAGGGCTCTGCCGATTGAGAGCACGCGTAATAGTCAGATGAGAAATTCAAAGGAACGAACGCCTAATGCATGCGGCGATCTAGACCAAGCTTACCTGCATGGTGTCGTCGCCGGCGACGACCTTGACGAGGGCCGCATTTCTCTCGACGGCAGCTTCGTGGTTGAGGCACCGCCAGATGCGCGCGTAGGGGATGAAACTGAGCAAGCTAACAAAGGAAGTGTAGCAGCTTACATCTTCTATCCTCTTGGACGCTCTGATCACAAAGCTACGAGTGTTGATGACACGCTTGACGTGAGCGAGGCAGTACGGGCGTCCGTCGCTGGCCGGTTCTGACGGCCGAAGCGGCATGGCCGCCGAGAGCACGAGAATGTCGCTGATGCACGGGGAAGAACCGATGCCGGCGATGGTCACGCGGTATAACGGGGCGCTCCTGGCGCCCTTGGTCATGGGAGCCAGCGACTGTATCCGGATGGACTTGGAGCAATTGGCCTGCTGCGTGTCCAAGCTGGAGCTCATCTCTGCCCGGATTTCCTCCAGCAGCGGGATCCTGAATGAATCCAGGTAGCTCCTCAGACCGAAGGACCTGTCAGGTATCGTGCTCACCTGCAGATCGAGGGAGCAAGCATACACACCAGCAATGCGGTACGTCAAGCACTCTGCATCCTGACCGGATTCAACTTGAAAAAAAGGGTCAAGATGCAGGTGGATGTCTAATTACCTTGTCCCTGAAGAGGTCCTGGGACGGCATCCTGGAGGGACCAAGAAAATATGAGGTTGACGAGCTCGTCGTCGATGTCCTGGCCGTTCACCTTCCTCGCTCCACCTTTCCTCCCCATCTCCGCGCTCGGCTAGACCTTATCGAGACACGAGACTGAGGTGGGCTCAGGTCACCGCGGTCGCTTGCCTCTCTAGCCACTACCGTGCGTGCCTGGAGTATAGTATATGTTTACTAGTGCTCGGGCACTTTACTTAGCATTGATCATGATGCATGCTTCGCTGTGCAGCCGCCAATTGCATCGGCCTACCCAAGACCAAGATACTGCGCGGCACGCGTGTGATGAACGAGGCGGCAGTCTGCAGCTGCTGGGCGCCTGGGCTCCCGCTCTCGATTGCTTTTCCGGTTTTCCGATAGAAAAATAAGAAAATTTAAACAAGTGCCAAGGTCAGCACTCCTTGCGGGACCGGCAGAGGCAGAGCTAGCGCCGGAATCGAACTGTTTGGTCCGAAACGATCTCTGGAGTGATCTCGTGCGCCTACAGGATCACGCTTCCAGGCCCAAGGCCCAACAGCCAAGCTAGGGAAACAGAACAGATAGATAAACCATTGATAAAAAAAAAGTAGGACCAGCCGTTGGAATCGAACAGATCGCATCGCTGGAGGAAAAAAAAAACAGTCGGACGCTTCTCTTCGTTTTCTAGGGCACGCGCGGCTCCAGAGCTTGCAATTCGCCGCGGGAGTGCGCCGGAGCTCCGGCAGGAAGGTGCCCCTACCCGCGATAAATCCGTCGGCCGCACCGGACTTGTTGCACACACAAAGTACATACTGCCACTGCATGCCACCGCTAAAAAAAAAACTTCCACTGCACGCCCATGATCACACAAAACTGCTGCATTCTCACTAGTTACTTAGTACTACCTCCCCAGCTCACATGCTCTCTTTACTAAAAAGAAATAGTGAATAAAATGGGTTTAACGAGTTCAAATAATCCCAAACGAACATGTCAATCGAATATTTTAGAATTGGCTATGTATCTAAATTTTCATAGAAAAATGAACTGATTTGTATCCGCGTAAAAACAACAAGAACGAGGGAGCTTAAAAAACCCTTGATTTGGTTTTTTGTACACATATTGAAACGAAATTACAGTCTACATGTAATTCTCGGTCATAGCATGCGTGGTCTTTTTCAAACTATTTGACCCTATGCGAAAATGTTTTTGTGTTCGAGAAGCATGTGGTCCCTAGATAACTTTGCACTATCACGAATTTTTATAACCATAAGTTGATAAAGTCACACAATTTTTTTAAGCAGCCGATAAAATTTTAATTCTATGTGGACTATGTTGTGCATTACAAGAACCCGAGTTGCAGAAAGAAAATGGTGTAGAAAATGTGCAACGGCTCTACAACATGCTTCTACAACTACAATTTCCCATAATTCCAAAATACATAACTATCCAATTTCTGTTAGATATAAAACCACCGCTCCTCTTGCAAACTAAGATACATGATACTCTGTTTCCACGGTTACATGACAGACGACATATATGTATGAGTGATTGAATTACAGAAATTACATTCATAAGCAAACCAAAAGGTATGGTATGAGGATAATGCACATCTAGCAAACTTACAGGCCATGTTTTCTTTTTTTGGAAACTTACAGGCGATATACAACCAAATTGGATAGCTGCACATTACATATTTATGTGCAACTTTACTAGTGTAAAAAAAATGCATATCTACCTCTACATTTTGAAAAATAAGCAGCATAAAATATTTTCAACTCTAAGTCTTATATCGTGTACAAGTTGGTCAAGTCACTAGAGAAATAGCGATGCATCCTGTTGCCCCTCCCCCCCCCCCTCCCCCTCTGAAAGTATAGTACCTCTTCTCTCGAAGGATGTAATCATTATCGCTATCTGTGAGTAAAAATCTTCTGTGTGCTAGCCTTCAGGGTGAAATAAATTCTGGGTATTGGTCAACTTAAATTTCAGATTCCATCGATACTTTAGAACATTTAATCCCATGGACTGAACCCTGAACAGGACAGACCGTGAAATTGTGGGGAAAATGCATGTTTCCAATTTATCCGGCTGTTAGGGAGCCAGAACATTCGCAAATCTTGTGGCTCTAGAAACCGGTTGCAGTTTGTGATGTTTTCCTTGAAATGCAATCAATCACCACAAGTTCAATTTCGCCTTGGGAAATCTGTTGGTAGCTTTCATGATGTCTTGGACCCCAATTTCGCCTGCCAACACTTCAGAGCTGTAGCGTCACAAGTTAACCGGTGGCTGTCCAATGGCCTCGAGCTACGTGGAGCAAGCGCCTCCAGGAGCCAAAATGAGGCCGTGGTTTCCCTAGTTTCGCCCCCAAAATTTGAGCTTCTTTCACTTGCCGGGTAACTGCACCTCCACGTCATGGACGCCCTGGAATTTCTACGGAGAACTCACGTGGCCAGATCCCACCCGTCCGAAAAGGACATTTCCACGAGAAAGACGCAAGTGAAAAAAACGGCGACACGGAATCTCCTCCACTGCAGGATAAGGTGCCTTCGTCCTGAACAGAGAGAAGTTCCGCCATTCCCAACCTCCAGTTTGCATCGTGATGGCGGCCGCCAAATGCTACTCGGACTGGCCTCCTCTCCCTCCTCTCCATCCGTCGAGAAGAACACCGCCCAACACCTCCCTCTGCACGATCAAGCGGCAGCTCGCATCTTTCGTCCTGCACTGCTCCAGGTCGTGCGCTTCCCCTGTTCTCGAGCCCAAGAATTTCACCGATGAGCTCCAACCTTTGTCGTCTCCGGCGCCGGCGCCGGCACCGCCGCGGGTGTCCCCGCCTCCGGACGCCGCGAAGCTCGGTATCTCGAACAAGTTCATCCGCGGGCTCTGCGGCGACCGGCAGACCGAGCAGCTCGCGTTCGAGTGCTACAGGAGGGCGCTGCAGCAGCCGGAGTTCCGCCCGGACAAGAAGACGATGAACGTGCTGACCGTGCATCTGCTCAGGGCCAAGCAGTGGGGATCGCTGGAGCACCTGGTCGAGGATTTCGGGGCCTACGCGGTGCTCCCGGAGAGACGCACGTGCGCGCGGCTCGTGGCGAGCTGCGTCAGGGCGAGGAAGTTCGGCCTCGCCGACGCCTTGCTCGGGGTTCTCGAAGGCAAGAAGGGCGCGGCCGCCGCCGTGTGCTTCAGCTCCGCGATGCAGGCGTACAACAAGCTGCACATGTACCGGAGCACGGTGCTGCTGCACGAGCGGATGAAGGCGTCTTGCCTGTCGGTGAACGCCGAAGCCTACCGCGCCGTGATGGCGGCGTACGGGGCGCTGGGCGAGCCGGACACGGTGGCTTCCCTGTTCAAGCAGTACAGGTCCCGCAAATGGTACCCCTCTGAGAGCTGCCTCGAGGCATACGCCATCGCCTGCGATGCGCTGGGACGCGCAGGCAGAGCCGTGGACGCGCTCAAGTGCCTGCGAGAGATGGAGGCGGACGGCATCTCGCCGGATGCCGCGATATACTCTTCAGTCATCGGGTCTCTGGCAGACGCCCGTGAAATGGCGTCGTCACAAGACCTGTACCACGAAGCCTGGAGGAAAGAGATGCTGCGGGATCCGGACATGTTCTTGAAGGTGATCATCATGCAAGTCGAGGCCGGGCTACTGGAGGACACACTAGGAGTCTCCAAGGACATGAGGGAGATCGGCCTGAGGGTCACCGACTGCGTGATGTCCACGATCGTCAATGGCTTCGTGAAGAAAAGAGGCTTAAAACCAGCCATCAGAGCTTATGACAAGCTGATCGCCATGGGATGTGAGCCTGGCCAGGTCACCTACGCCTCGGCGATCAACGTGTACTGCCGGCTCGGCCGTAGCGACAGGGCGGAGGCCGTCTTTTCGGAGATGATCGACCGGGGATTCGACAAGTGTGTGGTCGCATATGGCAACATGATCTCCATGTACGGGCAGATCAGGAGAGCGTCCGACGCCACGAGGCTGCTGGCGCTGATGAAGCAGAAGGGATGCGAGCCCAATGTGTGGGTCTACAACTCCCTCCTAGACATGCGCGGCAAGCTCGGGGATTCCAGGCAGGCGGAGAAGATCTGGAAGGAGATGGTGCGGCGCAAGGTGCAACCTGACCGGATCAGCTACACGGCCATCATCGGCGCGTTCAACCGGTCGGGAGAGCTTGACCGCTGCATGAATTTCTACCAGGAGTTCAGGGAGACCGGAATGAAGGTCGACCAGACCATGGCGAGTCTCATGGTCGGGGTGTTCTGCAAGTCCAGCCGGTTCAACGAGCTCATCGAGCTGCTTAGAGACATGAAACTGCAAGGCATCAAGCTGGACAGGAGGCTGTACATGATCGTTCTGAACAGCCTCCGAGAAGCAGGGCTGGAGGTTCATGTGAAGTGGCTCCAGAATTATTTCAGTTCAGTGGAGGAGAAAACTTGATTTCACCACTCCTGGAGTTCCTGATACTCATCTTCAGCATCGGAGACGGAGAGCATAGAGAAAGGCAATGCTCTGCAAATTTGAAGCAAAATAGGTAAATATTTGGTTGCCTCTATGCCCATTGAAACTACATGCCTATGTTCTTCCATTCCGAACTTCCTCGAATGGCGGAAAATTGACACTGTAAATTGTATTGTTAGAAGATGCAAACCTTGTATCAACAGAATGGTCTGATTTGTCGGGTAAGGTGTATAGCTGAATAATTCTGCATTCATCTCAGAGTTGAGGATACTCTTGTACAGTTGTAATATAGCCCACTTTGGCAGATGTAAATTTGTATCTTCTGAACGTCTGAACATTCCACATCTGCTCACATTGGGCTTGTTATATTCTCTGGATTTGAATTGATTTGTGCAAGAGCAGTACTTTGAGTTAGTTATTATGCGCATACCGCTCACAAATAGATTGACACACACCGACCACGCGTACAGGGGAGTTTGATGTTTGTAGGTCCATTTTAAACTGCGAATGGCTATTTACTCCCTCAGTCCCATATTAACAGTCGCAATTTTGTCTAAATTTATATCTACACACTAAAACATGTTTAGATACATGGGAATTTAGAAAAAATTGTGGCACTTGATATGGGACATAGAGGGTAGAATTTTAGATGGTGATGGGTTGTGATTAGAACTACTGCCTAACAAGTATCTTTATTCCAGTACCTTGTCTCAGGTTTCTATGAAGGTTTCATATTCCCCTTTCTTGAAGGGGCTGACGGATGAGCCAGCTTTTCTTCCTGATGTAGCCTTTTCTGTTAAGAGCAGTGTGGGGTTTTGTTTTGGGGGGATACGTGGATTGGATCTACACATCTCAAACATCAATTTCACTCTTTGTTTCGAATTGCGCTTAATCGACATGCCTCGGTGACTGACATACTAGGCTTTGATCCTCCTTTTATTGAGTTCCGGAGAGAGATTATCGGCGCACGTTTAATAGCCTGGGAGGAATTATGTGCAATTCTTGATTCATTTCATCTTGTTGATCAACCTGATTCAGCTTCTTGGAAATTGTCGCCGTCCGGGAAATGTCCGGTGAAATCTCTTTATAGAGAGCTCATCAATTCGGAATGCCAGTTTCGTCATAAGATTATCTGGAAAGTTAAAATGCCATTTAAAATTTAAATCTTTGCTTCTTACTTTAGCCGGGGTGTTGTTCTGATGAAGGACAAATTGGTTAAAAAAAATTTAGAAGGATGCAAAAAATCTGCTTTATGAATCTATTCAACACTTGTTTTTTCAATGCCTTATGGCGCGTCTAGTTTGACGATGTCTTTGTGTCATTTAATTTACCCCCACCGTCTTAGTTGTTAATATGTTTGGACGTTGGCTTGGTGGGATCAGCAAGTCTTTTAAATCGCTTATCCGCGTAGGTTCTACGCGATTTTTTGGTTTATATGCAATTGCATAAATGATATTGTGTTTCACAACAGAAAATTTCAAAAAAAAAACAGGTTGTTCTCCAGACGTTCACATTGGTGAAAGGATTGGTGTGTACGATGGTATATGGGCACAGAGAATATACGCTTTAGCGACGCTCATCCCTTGTTCTTTCGCTTGGTAGCTGTAATGCTGCAAAAAGTTATTAGTGAGTTGTACGGGTCGCTTCAGGACAACGTCCCTCGCTTCGCTGCGTGGACTGCCGGAAGGGAAAGAAACAATGCATATAACAGGCAGGCGAGAGAAAATAGCATAGAACTCGTCGGCAAAAACAACTAATTATCTGGGAGACCAGGACGCCCGTGACCGACGATGTGTCATGCGCGGTGTAGGGTGTTGTCTTCATGGCATCCCAAACTCCCAATTGCTATGGCCGAGCGGATTGATGCCAACATGGTTCCCTTGCCACCGGTGCACGTCGCCGTATGCCGAATGCCAAGCTTGTCTGTGCGGGACGGCGCTTCGGTGACGTGCTGCCCGTGACTTCATAGTCACTGGCAGGTGGGCCCGGCCCCACGCGTCGATGAGGGCGCCTCCGTCTGCCAGTATCCCTGCCGGTGCCGGCCAAGGACACCAGCGCCTTCGCCAGTTCGACAGCCTTGTCCGCCCGCGCCCGTCCATGGTCGGCCTACAGAAAACCAACTTGCGACCGCGCGCCGTTGCTCCACGTTGTCGTTATCGGCTCCAGCGTGCCGCTGAACGAGGCGCCGGTGCCCGACCCACGTGTGTGCGTCATTGCGTGGAGCGCGCGTGTCCGGGATGGATTTACAGTCAAGTCAAACGTATTTAGAGATCAGAGTGATCTTTGATATGAAATCTGACAAGTATAATGCACTGGTGATGAAACTGAGCGCAACAGAACAGATCTGCACAACGTGTTTTTGCTCAGTTCTCTATTTACATAACGTTTCCCCCCCGGGTCATTGCCGTGTCAAAATCCACGGAACAACCGCACCCTACTCTTATCAGAGAGTTCAGAACACGCGACAAGCGACACTTCGACGGATGTGATCTGTGGCCTGTGGGTCAACAATCTTCTAAGCAAACAGCAGAGCTCCTCGCCCGGGCAACCCCTCTGCCCTCGCCGCCACCGGCCGGAGCGTCAGCCCGCTCGGCGCCGCCGCGCTGCCGCCGAGCAAGGAGATCCGTCCCCTGGACACCTTCTTGAATCCCGCGTTGGCGGCATTGCTGTTGTGGCAGCGGCGCGACGGCCGCGAGAAGCGCCTGCGGTGCGCGTCCTGCAGCCCGACCCCGCAGCTCCGCGACGTCTTGAGCCGCTTCTGCAGCGGCGGCTTGGCCAGGTCCTCGGCCAGGCCGCCCACCGCCGCGAGCGACGCAAACGACTGCGACTTGCCGTCGAAGAACTTGGACAGCCCCCTCCTGCACGCGTCAGAAAGAAACAACATACCATGTCAGATCACAACTACCGAGATCTGACAAATCTTTTATGAAGAAATACGGTGTTTGTGCGATCACAAGGGACACCAAGGTGACCGAGCACGTACTTGAGCGGGAGCTGCGACATGAGCGACGACATCTCGAAGTTGTCTGTCGATCCCGACGAGCTCGAGGTCGCGTCATCATCAAGCTCCTCCGACGAAGACGAAAAGGGATCCATCGCCGATGTCTCGGACTCCGACGGACACCCGATGTCCTCTTCCTCCTCTTCCAGCTGCTTCTCGCAGGCGGCCGCCCCCATCCTCCCGTCGCTCCGCGGGAACAAGACGAAGGCCTCCATCTCCCGATCTCCCGATCACACGAACGCAGCGCACGCACCAAACGATCGACGCAGCGCAACGACAGACTTGCAGCACCCAGCAGAACGGCGTGTGGAGAAGACAATGTGGGGAATGCGGGGTCTATAAAGGTAACGGGGGAGCAAGAGGATAAGAATGACGAGTCGTAGCCGGAGGGGAATGCGCGCGGGACGGGATAAAGAAGCCTGTTCGTAGGAGAAGAAAAATTATATGATATGATGATAAAATCCGGCGTGATGATTATCTGAGACTCGGTGGAGTGGGTTGATGAGGAAGAGGATAAGGCCTACACGTACGTATTTTCTTGCACGGCTTTGCGAGGTGCGACCGGTCTGTGTACTCTCTGTTCCCCTTCCCGCAAGCGTGTGCCGACCATCCCCGTCCAGCGGTCAGTGGAGCCGGGGACAGGGGTGATGGTGTATAACCTTGGCTACGTATTTTGACCGTCAGATCCTTATCTCATGGTCAACGGCTCAGATCGGAGATCCGGTCGAATCGGAAGAAAATGGTACAGCGACTGGTTATCTGTTGACAATGCTTCAATGCTCGGATTGTATCTTCGTAATATACCAAGTGTAGAGATAAAAGTCGCTCGTGCCATCGGGTGATAATCTTCAGTAAGTTATCGTTGTTGAATAGGCTTATTCGAGTTTTGCTTCGAAATAAGTACGACAAGATCATGAAAAAAAATTCAATTAGTCATGATAAAACAGTCAAAAAAGATTGAGCAAGCTAGATTTCTACCAAAATAAACATAAAACAATGAAAAGAAAACTCATGGATCCAACAATTACTTCAGCTTTCTTATCATTGCTAACCAGGAACACCATTTTTTTTGCGCAAAACTCTTCGTTTAGTATTTATATCTATACTAACCGAAATGCTCGTGCGTTGCAACGGGACAAAAAAAATAAAAAATTGTACACTTGAAAATATGCATTTTCTGATAGATCTCACATATCAATGGTACATTTTTTTTCCTTTTCTTCCTCTCGTCACACCACCTCCGCCGACTTGTCTCGTGTGGTATAAATACAATGTTACAAACATATTTTTGCGAAGGCTCAAACATCAATTGCATTCAGATTTTTGTACATTATATATTCCTAATTCAAGCAATACGAAAAGTAATCAACCTGCACTGCCTCTCAGTCCTACCCGCAGGAGTATCACTTGATCTGGACCAGTACAGCATGTTAAATTGAGGTTTATTAATTTCAACACGATTAACTCAATTCTTGGATACAGCAAAAAAAACACAAAGTTCAAAAGCTATTTTCAGGAGAGATGAAATTGGCATTTGTAAACTCGTGCATAACTGATCACCTCCATCACCGGTGCAGACGTGCGCGTGCCTGCAGCATCCGCATGAGGACGGCCTCCTCGGCGGCGGCCTGTGCCCTAGCCTCAAACTGGCAGCTGGCGACGGCGTCCATGACCTGACGTGGCAATCTGCGGCTCGGGCAGACGAAGTTTCCGACTGTCGACGAGACGGGGGCTGGCCAGTAGTATGTACTCGGCAGCAGGTACTCGATCGAAAGCTCTAAAAAATATTTATAGATCGATAGATGGGTGGATATTTATAGATAGATGGGTGGATATTTATATTTAGCAGTTCATATTGTTATATGAAGCTTATGTATTCTTCCGTGGATGCCGTGAAGCTTATGTATTCTTCCGTGGATGCCAATGAGTGGGTTCCAGTCTAATTCGGTGCAGGTAACGGGCTAGACTGCTTAGTAGGTCTAATATACATGCAATCTTGGGGGACCCACAATTTTTTGGGAAGTTTGACAGACGACGAAGAGAACGGTTCGTATTTTTTAGATTGGTATAGACTACGTATCTCACATCACCATCAACCTGGCAAGATTTCATGTAGCGAAACTAAAAATATGTAATAGTTGTGTTCGTGTCTCGCAATTCTAGAAGGACCGACCTACCAGTCAATATCTTGGCCTTCGGCGAGACAATTAATACCATAACAATAGAATTTTTCATTTCCATGAGGCTGATGAACACATCATTGAAACCAAAGAAACAAGGTTTGGCTCTTAGTCTAAGTTTGTAGGTTTAAGTGTCAAACATACTCGTGAACGGAGCCTAACTCAGGTGGCTTGGTTCCTTGTGGTGGAACCAGCCCATCCAGGTTCAAGTCCTAGACTTGACATACGGGTGTCACATTTCCCTGGATTATTTCAGGATTTAACCGGCGTTATTCTTTCAGTGGTAGGCTGGCTCAGTCTTTCGAAGGTGCTCATAGGAGTAGGGTGTGGGGTGAGCTCAGTCTTTCGAAGGTGCTCATAGGGGTAGGGTGTGCGTGTGTGCATTCGTAGGGATAAGTGTATGCGCGTGTTGTGAGCCTCTGCGTTTGTACCGTATTCCTCAAAAAAAATTGTCAAACATACTCAAACGTTTTTGTCAAGTTCTCAAAGTCAATTTTGATTTTACTAAATCTCCACACTTATTATGTATCGGAGAGGGAGCATCATTTCGTAATTAGCTATAAAAGTTATATTTTTGCCTCCTCAAACGTTTTTGTCAAGTTCCGCCACTAGTCACGGTGTTGGGTCGGCATGTAAAAACGAACTCCAGAACTTTGAGTTCTGTGTATGATAATTTTGCCAAATTTGTAGCTTTAGAGAATATGGGCAGTGAACTGAGCTACCTCAGGTGGTCTGGTTCTGGCTCTAAAAAAATGGTCTGGTTCCTTGTGGTGCAACCAACCTACCCAAAATTCAAGTTCTAGACTTGACATGGGTGTCACATTTTCCTGAATTATTTCAGGATTTAACCGACGGTATTCTTTTAGTGGTAGGTGACGTACTCGTCAACAGCAAGGTGCCTGCAGTGATTTCGTCAATCTCTCAAAATCTGTCGACCCAATCTTTCGGAGGTGGTCATAGGGATAGAGTGTTCGTTCATAGGGATGAGTGTACGCGTGTGTTATGTGCATTTGCATTTGTACTATGTTTATCCAAAAAAGAATATGGGCAGATAGGCGGATCCATAAATCATTGCAGCGAGTGCAAAACAAGCATGATCCCGAAGGGCCTAAGGCCGAAAAATTCATTAAGATGGAAAATGTAGAAGGGAAACAAGCCTGTTTTTCTTCGTGGAATTTATTCATAATTATCGATACGTGTGGCAATAAGGTCAACAACGCTTAACAAAAAATAAGGTCAAACTGCGGAGGCAATAAAAATGAGAAGAAAATAGAGGAAAGGCGTTGGGTGCGCCAGATCAGACGAGTATTCGACTGTGACGACCAACTGCAATTACGTGGCTCAAGATTGTGCAGTTGTCCACGTCAAACTCCAGGCTGCTGATGTGGCTCTCGTGGCTACATGGTGCACCTCGTTCGTCTGGCCCGAAAAAGTGTACTGTGCACTAGACGGGCCTTGCGCCGACGCATGTTTTAAACCCTGATCAACATCAATAATTCAATATTAATCAATCATTATCTGATGCTAAGCTCCCATTTTTTAGATTAACTGAGCTCTTAATTAATGCTAATCATGTGTTTATCACTTAAATGAGTATATTTACATGCTTAGTGTAATTATTGCAGGATCTGTGCGTCTAGGCACAATTTCTTCATCTTGGAGGGGGAAAAGGAAGAAGACCAATTAAAGCATCAACCACAAGTCCCTAAAGGATCTACTTGAGCAGATATGAGATAACTTGAAGGGTTTACCTGCAAAAATTTCCAACCACTCCATCCTTTAGCAAAAAGGCAGCTTCCTGCCTGAGGGAGAGAGGGGGGGAGTCTCGGGAGAGAGGAAACCAGAAAAAGATAGGAAGAAGAGAGGAGAGAAGCTCCATTGTCATGGTGATGAAGACCTGAAGATCTACTTCTTCCCTGTCTATCTCCTGCTTCCCCTTCACCAGCAAATCGACGACGTGCTCTGGGGTTTCATCGGCGACCAGTCCAACTCTTCCCTGTCTAATCCTTGCTTCCTTGTTGTACGAAGTTCTAATCTGAAACCCTAGCTCTAATCTCTTCCCTTTCCTGCTAAACAGTGCTTAGATCAATGTTGTTGTTGCTTGTCTGTGATAATTGTTGCTCTAGTTCTTGTTTAAGTTGTTGAATTCAGTTTCCTTGCAGTAAATTGTTCTAGTTCAGTTTGTAGTAGCTGTGATGTTTAGATCTTGTTGTTTTCCCTCTAATCTATGCTCTTCCTTATCTAAAACAACTTGCTTCTTCCCTGTCTAGATAATTTGTTTGCTGAACTTCTCTGCTATACTTTAGTTTGTGTTAATTCTGCAATTTTATTATCCAAAAACAACTAAAAACAGAGGATCCAGTAGCTTTTAATGTTTATTTCAGTTCTGAAATCTGCAACAACTTTAAAATTGTGAGTCTAGCTTTGAGAATTAGTTGGAATTCGGAACTCACTCCCTGTGGAGAACACGACATAAACCTCAATATTTGCATCAATCAAATTGGCGCCGTTGCCGGGGAGTGATTTTGAGTGCCAACTTTAGTACCAGAGACTAGTCCTTTAACCTGTTTAATTTCTGTTGGTTAGGCTTATTTGGAAACTAACCCTTAATTAGTTTATTAGTTTTGTTTGTGTGCAGAGGAATTGTTTTTTTAAATGCAGGAAATTGTTGAATGCTCACAAGAAGTCAGAGGAGAAAGATTTTAGAAGGTTCAGATTGCAGGAAAACTCTCAGGCAGATCAGAGAGGAATTGAGGCAATCAATTAGCAGTAGTGCAGTATATACTGAAATTTCAGATAGTGCTTCCTTTGACAGTGAATCTGAACAAGAAATACCAAAGATGGGAGACACAACTCTAGTCAGAGATCTTTGGATACCAAATCATCAGAATGTTGCCGCTAATGTCTCACAGCCAGTTATTGAAGCAAACAATTTTGAGTTGAAGCCTTCACTTATCAGTATGGTGCAGCATTCTCAGTTCAGTGGCTCAGCTCTGAATGATCCACATGAGCATATCAGTTAGTTTTTGGAGTACTGTAATACAGTTAAGATGAATGGGGTACCTGCTGATGTCATCAAGCTTCAGCTATTCCCATTTTCATTGAGAGATGGTGCAAAACTGTGGCTC
The DNA here is from genome assembly GCF_000005505.3 of Brachypodium distachyon. Lineage (NCBI taxonomy): Eukaryota > Viridiplantae > Streptophyta > Magnoliopsida > Poales > Poaceae > Brachypodium > Brachypodium distachyon. The sequence goes on from NC_016135.3 coordinate 22,504,411, forward strand.
AATGCTCTGCCTGTCAGTCAAAAGAATAGTTGGGCAAATCTGATGCAAGCATTCTTTGAGAAGTACTACCCCCCAATGAAAGCAGCAGAGTATAGGGATAAGATAAATAATATTGTGGAGTTCAATGATGAGAGTTTGCATGATTCTTGGAATAGATATCAAACACTGCTTAGGCTGTGTCCTCACCATGGATTAGAAAGATGGCTGGTTCTGCAAACATTCGATAAGGGCTTATCTCCTAGTACCAGATCTTATGTTGATTCATCAGCTGGTGGAGGAGGAATTATGAACATCTAAATGAAGCCTTTACCTTGATTCAGAGCATGGCAACTCATGATATCCAGTGGGCAAGTGGGAGGTCAGTAGTTCCTCAGAAGTCAGGAATGTATCAGATATCTCCAACAGATTCATTGGCAGCTCAGATTGAAATTATGAACAAGAACATGTCATAGATGCAGGCTAGTATTATATCTTCAATTAAATATGTGGGTTCAGTTGCATCTTCTGTTGCTTCTCAGCCAGTTCAAGTATGCAGCATTTGTGGAGTGCCAGGGCATGATGGTGAGTGTGCAGGGTATTCAGAATCTTCAGCTCAGTCTATATCAGAGGTCAATTATGCTCAGTCTCAAGGCCCTTATTCTCATAGTTATAATTCACAGTGGAGACAACACCCCAATTTATCTTATAAGAACAATACCTCAAACATCATTCTCATCCAGTGTATCACACCCAGCTCAACAGCAACAGCAACATCCACCCAAGCAAGAAGGAATGAATGCCTTGGAGAAGTTGATGGAGAAACAGATGGAAATGATGGCTAATGTAAACAAAACTCAGTTAGAAATGTTGAGCAGCTTAAACAACACAGTGCAGAAATTAGCTAGCAAGATGGATGAGTTTTCTGTTGGTAATCCTTCAGGAAAATCAGAAACCAGATTGCCAGCTCAACCTGAAGCCAATCCAAAAGCTCATTGTGGAGCTATTGAGTCTAGTGAAGCTATCACTACAAGGAGTGGTAGAGTGCTTGGCCCTATTCTGCCAACACCCTCAAAATAATCCTATGTTCCCCCACAATGAGAGTTTATACACAGCAGGTTGATGATGTGGTAAAAAAAGGAAAGGAGACAGTTGTTGAGAATGAAAATGAGATTGACTCAGATGAAAACTTGCAGGATCAGTCAAGTTCATCTATAAAACCTCAGCCTCAGATTAGGTTGCCATTTCCAGCTAGAATTGAGAAGTCAAAAGAAGATAAGCTATATGCCAAGTTTCTTGAAAACATGAAGGATGTTCAGATTACAATACCTGTCCTAAAAGCAGTTCTGCATGTGCATATGTATGCTAAGTTCTTCAAGGAGCTGTTGACTAAGAAAAACAGCATTGATGAACCAGAAATTGTCACATTGACAAAAGAGTGTGGTGCAGTAATTTAGAACAACATGCCACCTAAACTAAAAGATCCTGACAGCTTTGTTATTCCTTGCACAGTAGGCAGTAAGAAGTTTATTGCACTATGTGATTTAGGATCTTCAGTTAGTGTGATTCCTCTAGCTATTTGCAAGGAGCTGAAACTTGGAGAATTGCAGCCTACATCTCTCACTCTTCAGTTAGCTGATAGAACACTTAGGAGACCAGCTGGAATTCTTTTGGATGTTCCTATTCTTGTGAACAAGTTTGCTTATCCTGTGGACTTTGTAGTATTGGAGATGGAGGACAGAAGTGAAGCAGTGATTTTGGGAAGGCCATTCTTAGCTACAGCAGGTGCTTTAATTGATGTTAAGGGAGCAAAGTTAATTCTGAAATTTGGAGAAGATGAAATTGTGTTTGATATGAAATACCTAGCTCATCTACCTCTAGTTTCTGAATAGTGTTTTACAGTAGATGCTATTGACAGATGTGTGACTGAAGTTTATGAAAAGCCAACTGAATACTCATTGCAGAAATCTGAGGTTGATCAAGATGTAGACAGAATAAAAGAAGTTCTGGAAGTCAGTGTATCTGAAATTGCAGAAGTGGAGATAGAACAAGTGGAGAGCAGATTGGTTTCAGTAAAACTTGTTGAGATGAAGACATTGCCAGAACATCTCAAATACATATTTCTTGATAAATAAGAACAGAATCCAGTGATAGTTAGTGCTGAATTAACTGAAGAAGAAATAGATTGTTTGCTGAATTTGTTAAGGAAGTTTAAACCTGTGATAGGTTATTCTATTGATGACATGAAGGGGATTAATCATGTGGATTGTATGCACGGAATATTTCTTGAAGAAGGGAAGAAGCCTACCAGGCAACCTCAAAGGAGATTAAATCCACATCTGCAAGAGGTTGTTAAGAAGGAAGTTCGGAAATTACTTGCAGCTGATATAATCTACCCTATCTCAGATAGTGAGTGGGTGAGCCCAATTCATATTGTGCCCAAGAAAAGTGGAATGACAGTTACTGAAAATGATAAAGGGCAATTAATACCCACAAGAACAGTGACTGGATGTAGAATGTGCACTGATTACAGAAATCTGAATGAGGCTATTAGAAAAGATCATTTCCCTCTTCCATTCATTGATCAAATGCTTGAAAGGTTGGCAGGAAAGGCTTACTATACTTATTTAGAAAGATATTCAGGGTTTCTGCAAATCCCTATACATCCATCTGATCAAGATAAAACAACATTTACTTGTCCATATGGGACATTTGCTTATAGAAGGCTGCCTTTTGGATTGTGTAATGCTCCAGGAACCTTTCAGAGGTGTGTGCTTTCCATTTTCTCTGAATTTGTAGAGAATATTATGGAGGTGTTTATGGATGACTTTACAGTTTATGGCAACAGTTTCGAGGACTGTTTGAAAATTTTGGAGAAAGTTTTGCAGAGGTGTCTTGAAAAGAATCTTGTGCTTAATTGGGAGAAGTGTCATTTTCTTGTGAAAGAAGGAGTTTTACTTGGACACTTGGTTTCAGAAAGGGGAATTGAGGTAGATAAAGCAAAAGTGGAAGTGATATCAAGATTACCTCCACCAATCAATGTTAATGGTATCAGAAGTTTCTTAGGACATGCCGGTTTCTATAGAAGATTCATTAAGGATTTCTCTAAGATAGCTAAGCCCTTGACCAATTTGCTAAATAATGATGTGCCATTTGACTTTGATGAAAGTTGTATGAATGCATTTATCAAGCTTAAAGAAGCTCTTGTCTCAGCTCCAGTAGTTCAGCCACCAGATTGGAATCTGCCATTTGAGCTAATGTGTGATGCTAGTGATTTTGCTGTGGGAGCTGTACTAGGGCAGAGAAAGGACAAGAATCTGCATGTTGTATACTATGCTAGCAAGACCCTTGATGATGCTCAGTCCAACTACACAACCACAAAGAAGGAGCTCCTAGCTGTGGTGTATGCATTTGACAAGTTCAGACCTTACTTGGTAGGATCAAAAACAGTTGTGTACACTGACCATGCTGCCATCAATTACTTGTTGAACAAAAAGGAAACAAAGCCTAGGCTAATTCGTTGGATATTGCTGCTGCAAGAGTTTGACATTGAGATTAAAGATAAGAAGGGGACATAAAATTCAGTAGGAGATCATTTATCAAGAATTGTCATTAACAAGAAGGATGAGGTCAAGATAGATGATAGTATGCCAGGAGATCAACTAATGAAACTCACTCATTATGTACCTTGGTATGTAGACATAGTTAATTATCTAGTTTGCAAATATATACCTGCAAATTTGACATTTCATCAAAGGAAGAAGTTCTTGCATGATTTGAAGAATTACTATTGGGATGAACCATATCTGTATAAGCACAGTTCTGATGAAATAATAAGAAGATGCATACCTCAAGAAGAAGCTCAGAGTGTCATTTATCACTGCCATTCATCACCCACTGGTGGACATGCAGCTGTCACAAAAACCTCAGCAAAGATTTTGCAGTCTGGATTCTATTGGCCATCCATCTTCAAAGATGTGCACTCATTTATTCAGAAATGTGATGCTTGTCAGAGAACAGGGACGATGTTAAGGAGAAATGAGATGCCTCTGCAGGGAATTCTTGAAGTAGAGTTATTTGATGTGTGGGGAATTGATTACATTGGTCCATTACCATCCTCTCATGGGTTCAAGCATATCCTAACTGCTGTGGATTATGTGTCAAAATGGGTAGAAGTAATACCAACAGTACATGCTGATTCTAGAGCTTTGCAAGCTTTTCAGAACTGTAATTTTTCCAAGATTTGGAGTTCCAAGAGTTGTGATCAGTGATGGTGGAACTCACTTAAATAACCAGCAATTTGAGAAGCTATTAGCTAAATATGGAGTTATGAGTCATAGAATGACTACACCATATCATCCTCAAGCAAATGGACAAGTGGAGCTCTCTAACAGAGAAATAAAACAGATCCTTGATAAGGTGGTGTCTAAATCCAGAGGAGATTGATCCACAAAACTACCAGATGCATTATGGGCATATAGAACTGCTTTCAAGACCCCAATTGGGATGTCACCATTCAGACTGGTGTATGAAAAAGCTTGCCATGAGCTTGAGCATAAGGCATTTTGGGCAGTAAAGAAGTTGAACCATGATATGGAGGCAGCCGGTGAGAAGAGAAAGTTGCAGTTATGTGAATTGGAAGAGCTAAGGCTTGATTCCTATGAAAGTGCTAGAATTTACAAGGAAAAGACCAAACAATGACATGATAAGCACATCTTGAGAAAGGAATTCAAGCCAGGACAGCTGGTATTGGTTTATGATTCAAGATATCATCTTTTTCCTAGGAAATTCAAGTCCAGATGGTTTGGTCCATGTGTGGTGCAGAAAGTTTTGGGAAATGGTGCATTGGAAGTTCAGAGTCCTTCGAGGGGATATTTCCAGTAAATGGGCAGAGAGTCAAGCATTATTATTCTGGTGATCCAATCTTTGAACCTGATGCTATGTCTGAAGAAGATGAGTTGAGGCAAGAAGGCCTTGACAGTGAACAACCAACATGAGCAACTACAGGAACAGGGGTCAAGCTAGTGACCATAAACAAGCGCTACTAGGAGGCAACCTAGACGCATTTTTGCATTAAATAAACATTCTCTTTTTTTTAAAAAAGCGATGTGGTTTTATGTTTTTTTTTCTTTTGCTTTTTAGGAATAAATTGTGTAAGGGATGCAGCTTGGAAGTTAGAAGCAAAGAGGACGGGAGATTCAGAGTTGAAATGCAGAAACTTGGCCTGACAGTGTCAAAGCAAATGCCTTGGTGAGCTGTTTCTGAACCACATCTTGCTGAAATTTGTCATTGATACTTCATCTTTGAGTTAATTGTTGGCACTGTGTGAACTCTTGATTCTTAAATGTACAAATTGCTGTTGAGAGCTTTTTCTGTGCTTGTTAATCCTGTGAAAAACTTGGCTAAGTATTTAACAGATTGTCTCTTTATCATACACTGTTTTGAGTATTGTGTGATAATTTTGCTTGGATCTAGTAACAATTCTCTGATTGGTTAGGTTGCAAGTGCATTGTACCTTAAATTTCCTTCATGGTTTGTCTATCACCCTGGATTCATTCTGAATTCTCAAAGTTAGGTTTCTTACTGTGAAGATTGGTACCTCTTAGAACTAATAGCTAAGGATACTGTAAAGTTGAACTGGTTATGGGGCTTGGTTGTATTAAAAACAAATTTTTCATCAGCATTGCATCCTTGCATAATGAGTGGCTTTGTCCACATGTCATGGCATATGCATAATAAGTGGTTCTTACCACATTGCATAATAAGTGGTTGATCCACAATTTCATAGCATACCTGCATAATAAGTGGCTTGATCACAATTACTGGCTCTACAAAATGTTTTGTTCCTAAATAAGTGGCATTGCCACATTTGCAGTCTCAAAAAGAAGAAGAAATTCAAAAGAAGCTGGTTCTGAATAAGTGGTGAATACTCCCACAGTGCATTGCATTTATTTTGCATTCATCCTGTTTGCCAAAACAATATGTCCATTTCCTAAGTTCCATTTGATACTAGTTTCATAGTTTAAATTTTAGCTTTCCTTCAGCCTGAATTCAGTGGTGATAGCTTAGCATGAATGAAGGGTCTGGCACACTGTGTTTGCAAGGTTACTACTCAGAGAAATGCTCCTAGCTAAGTTCCAAAATTATTACTCAATCCATTGTATTATCTGGAGACTTCTTGTTTTGGTAACTTTGCTATGATGTTGATTCTTAAATTTTGAAGTTTTCACTTGAGGACAAGCAAAAAAATAAGGTCAAACTGCGGAGGCAATAAAAATGAGAAGAAAATAGAGGAAAGGCGTTGGGTGCGCCAGATCAGACGAGTATTCAACTGTGACGACCAACTGCAATTACGTGGCTCAAGATTGTGCAGTTGTCCATGTCAAACTCCAGGCTGCTGATGTGGCTCTCGTGGCTACATGGTGCACCTCATTCGTCTGGCCCGAAAAAGTGTACTGTGCACTAGACGGGCCTTGCGCCGACGCATGTCTTAAACCCTGATCAACATCAATAATTCAATATTAATCGCTAAGCTCCCATTTTTTTAGATTAACTGAGCTCTTAATTAATGCTAATCATGTGTTTAGCACTTAAATGAGTATATTTACATGCTTAGTGTAATTATTGCAGGATCTGTGCGTCTAGGCACAATTTCTTCATCTTGGAGAGGGAAAAAAGGAAGAAGACCAATTAAAGCATCAACTACAAGTCCCTAAAGGATCTACTTGAGCAGATATGAGATAACTTGAAGGGTTTACCTGCAAAAATTTCCAACCACTCCATCCTTTAGCAAAAAGGCAGCTTCCTCCCTGAGGGAGAGAGGGGGGGAGTCTCGGGAGAGAGGAAACCAGAAAAAGACAGGAAGAAGAGAGGAGAGAAGCTCCATGCTCATGGTGATGAAGACCTGAAGATCTACTTCTTCCCTGTCTATCTCCTGCTCCCCCTTCACCAGCAAATCGACGACATGCTCTGGGGTTTCATCGGCGACCAGCCCAACTCTTCCCTGTCTAATCCTTACTTCCTTGCTGTACGAAGTTCTAATCTGAAACCCTAGCTATAATCTCTTCCCTTTCCTGCTAAACAGTGCTTAGATCAGTGTTGTTGTTGCTTGTCTGTGATAATTGTTGCTCTAATTCTTGTTTAAGTTGTTGAATTCAGTTTCCTTGCAGTAAATTGTTCTAGTTCAGTTTGTAGTTGCTGTGATGTTTAGATCTTGTTGTTTTCCCTCTAATCTACGTTCTTCTTTGTCTAAAACAACTTGTTTCTTCCCTGTCTAGATAATTTGTTTGCTGAACTTCTCTGCTATACTTTAGTTTGTGTTAATTCTGAAGTTTTATAAACAAAAACAACTAAAAACAGAAGATCCAGTAGCTTTTAGTGTTTATTTCAGTTCTGAAATCTGCAACAACTTTAAAATTGTGAATCTAACTTTGAAAATTAGTTGGAATTCAGAACTCACTCCTGTGTTATCCACCACATAAATCTCAATATTTGCATTGATCAAACCCACACACACTGATGCCCGCACTGCAATGTTCCTCGGTCCGTCTTGTTCCACGCCCGAATCCCATGTCTGTCACTGCCACAGGCCCATGGCCCATGAGGGCAGCCCGCCAGAAACTCTTCGCGTCCCAGTGAACTGGAGCTAGGAAGAATCGTTCATAGCCGGACAGGCGGACACGTACCACACAGGCTTGCTTCAGATCCAATGCTTCAGCTACATTTTGCGTTCTGAACCGAAGTACTTCGCTGTGGCATTCGATATTCTCAGGCTCGTGTGCAAATGCAACGTACAAAAGCGTAATGACCGCCGGTCCTGTAGAAATATACTACGAGTACCATCTCATCAATGCCATCCACTAGTACTACTACCTCGCCACCTACATAACCGGATCTTGCTACCCGCGACCGCCCCAGTTGACTATAAACAACATGGGATCGATCGATGTCTCGGGCACGGCTCCATCCAAATCAGGAACACCGCAGCAGAGCAACCGGAGCCGGGAGCTCCCAACATCTGGATATGCGTTCTACCGTTGTAAAAGTACAGACTACGGCGAGTACCCCACGCTGGCGTGAGTCGCAAGGAGACAAAAAAGGAGCGGCCACACCACCTCACATGCACGGGTGCCGCGTCCTGTAAATCCAAACCCCGTGTCCGCCGTTCGAGCAACAACAAGAAACAAGGCCGTCTGGTCCATCGTCACCTTTCTACACGGCACCGAGAAGGCTAGAATCGAGATGATTGAAGGGCTGAAAACAATTGCCAGATGACTGTAAATTCAAAGAATGAAACTGCAGACTGGCTCTGTAGACTGTAGAGTTGTAGAGTGCAGGCAGGGGGCTATTATAATTTCATGACTTCTGATGTGTGTCACTGTGTCGACGGCAAAACGCCTAGTATGACCGATACCCCTACAGTCAATCCGACGATTTGCCCAGGCATCAGAACATTTTCAAGCATCACCACACTTTATGAACCCCTCTCTCAAAAAGAGTTTACAGGTCTATTTCACCAAACATGTCAATGTTAGTACGCCCGGCTGACCAGCACGATGACATTTGATGGATGTACCTACGAACCAGACCCTGCTTCATGTTTTTATGGCAAAATTCGAGTGACCATAAATTATCTCGTGCATAATGCGCCTGATATTAATCAGCTCGTAGCCTCTCCAAGCTCCAGCTCCACACAGTATTAACAAACAAAAGCTAGTTGAAGAAGAAGAAAAAAAAAGCAAGCAAAAGCTACGAGTACTCAACAAGAAAAACTGCACTAAAAGCACATAAATAAAGCCAAGAAGACCCCAGAACGTGCAAAAGCCGAAGCACTGGCCTTGGCCTTGCACAGCTGCACGGTTCTACACTTCACCGTTCACACACTCTCCCCAGCTTTCGCTTCACTCCATTCCGTTCCACTGAGACATACGGACGAACACCTGGGGGCCATGGCTCCCCCGCTCCTCCTCGTCCTCTTCCTCCTCCCGGCCCTCGCCGCCGGCCACCAGCACCCGTCCTCCTACGGGTCCTCCGCTCTCTCCGAATGGCGCCACGCCAAGGCATCCTACTACGCCGCCGACCCCGAAGACGCCATCGGTAAGCATAATGCTCCCCTGGCTCTTTCCCTTGGTCATGGCCATCTGCATCCAAGAAACAAATCTACCAGGCTGTCCTTGCACTTCTAAAATTCTTTGTATACATGCCCGAAGCATTAATTTCTTTCCTTCTTTCGGCGTCTGCCGCAAAGGAAATTCCAACAAACCGCACGCTCAGTTACCAGAGTTTCTGCTCGTACAGTTCCTGAAATTGCTTCCGTTGTTCTGGTTCCAACCACATGAACGTAATTGATTTGTGCTTTGGAATGCGGCGTGCAGGCGGGGCGTGCGGGTTCGGGGATCTGGGGAAGCACGGGTACGGGATGGCCACGGTGGGGCTGAGCACGGCTCTGTTCGACCGCGGCGCGTCGTGCGGCGGCTGCTACGAGGTCAAGTGCGTCGAGGATCTCAAGTATTGCCTCCCGGGCACCTCCATCATCGTCACGGCCACCAACTTCTGCCCCCCCAACTACGGGTTCCCGGCCGACGCCGGCGGCGTCTGCAACCCGCCCAACCACCATTTCCTCCTACCCATCCAGGCCTTCGAGAAGATTGCCCTCTGGAAGGCCGGCGTCATGCCCATCCAGTACCGCCGGTATGCGTGATTCTTAGCTGCATCCTTTGCTAGTTTGCTTCTGTCTGACTCTAGTGTACGCTGGTTGTTACGGTAGATCTGAGGCTAATATTTTTCAGTTTCCTAATTCACTCTGCGTGGAACTGTAAAAGTGACCTAGAAATGCATTGGTTTGCGTAATGTGGGGATCCCCAAAAGGCTGAATTGCAAGTATCCGTTGGTGAGGAGTGTCTGAGTATGGAGGGAGGAAGTGGACCCTCTTCCAGTGTGGTGAAATTCTGTTAGGGTTCGAATTGGGGTAGTTTTATCTGCTATAATGTGCCTTAGTTTGCCCTTTGATAAGTGTACTGTCATGTGTCACCAAAAGGTGGTCCCGTGCCTCACATGTCAGTGACACGCGGCATTTATCAAGGGGTGAAATAAGACCGAGGATTTCATCAAATCTCCTTTAAAAAAAGGTAGAAAGAGCTCTACCTTATACATTGGAAAAACAGTCCCAGAGGACAGGAGGTGCATAGAACCAAGTATTATAGTAAGGTAAGAGGAAAGCGCCCAGCATTGACTATCTAGAGGATCACATGCTCGATTTGCATGAGAAATACTGTAGTAATAGAGTTCTGGTTCAGTATAAGCATAATGACTTCTGTATCTGCTTCAGTTTATTTGGATTTGTCGGTAATATGTGCTGGGTTGGCATTAAAACAGATCTATCATCTCGATGATGATAACCTGGTGATTTCTAGTAGTTGTCGTTCTTAATCTTGCTTAACAGCAATGCTTCTTTATTCCAACATTCATGATTTGTCCAAGGTTACTAGAGTGCAGAACCGGTAGGCTGAGCTATGATAACCCATATGAAGTGTAAAACTGAAGAAGCACCTCATATTTAATCATGTATTCTGGTTTTTTTTTAACAGCTAGATTGTTTTTTATTGCTGCTCAAAGAATTGTTTGAACAATATTCATGGAGAGGCTCGCAGAAATAGTCCAGGGACGTCTAGAATTGTTGATCTGCAGCATAACACAAATCTAGCAGATGAGCATCGCCAAGTTATTTGCTTCTCAGGTTACATGAGGTGCCTTTAGTACCTGGTCAATACCAAACTGGCACATTCATTGTAGTTGTCCTCATATTTTGTGTTTGCATTAGATATTTATGCCGGCCGGTACTCATTGAGTAGCTCTTTGGGATCCTTTAAACTTCGTTGTTTAGGTCTTCATTAGCTATTGTTTCCAAACTGTCACTAATCGGCTTAGGTTGTGCATACTCTTCTTGTTTCCCAACCAGTTGTGGTGGCACATTCACTGTAGTTGTCCTCATATTCTGTGTTTGCGTTAGATATTTATGCTGCTTGGTACTCATTGAGTAGCTCTTTGGGATCCTTTAAACTTTGTTGTTTAGGTCCTCATTAACTATTGGTTCCAAAACTGTGTCATTAATCAACTTAGCTTGTGCATACTCTTCTTGCTTATTTAATAGTGACCAAGATACAGACAAAATACGTTCTACTAACACTTCTAATTCACATCTGTAAAATCAGGTACTACGCTTGTGTCATTAAGAATATATGCTATACTGAAGTAGCTGTTATGCTTGAAAAGTTTTTTAGATGTATAAATAATCTTTACATGGGTCTAAGTTCGCAGTCTAGCTGTGAGGTGCATCTGCAAGATGGCTTCTTAGGTGACGGATTAATACAATGTACTATTATGATCCTAAGAATTTCATGTTTCATACAACAATTGGCCTGACCGTCTGAGGGCATTTGGGATTAATATATTCATCCTGTTGTGCTCAGACACTAAACTATGTCATTGTGAGTTTCATCACTTGTTACATTGTTCCTTGAGTGTTAAAGCACGTGGCATGATTTTCATGATAACACACAAATGAGGACAAATGAACTTTGTTATATCATAATATATGTTAACATGACGAACCAAAGCAAAAAAATAGCTCAGTTTTTGGCCGAGGTTGATATGTTTTTTTATGAACAGCGTGAAGTGCCTTCGTGATGGCGGTGTGCGGTTCTCTGTCTCCGGGCGGAGTTTCTTCTTCACAGTTCTAATCAGCAATGTCGGTGGTGCTGGCGATGTAAGTTCAGTGAAGATCAAAGGAACAGACTCTGGCTGGCTCTCAATGGGCCGCAATTGGGGCCAGATATGGCATATCAACTTGGACCTCAGAGGGCAGCCAGTGTCCTTCGAACTCACCTCCAGCGATGGCACGGCGCTGACAGATTTCACTGCTGTGCCCAAGAATTGGGAATTTGGCAAAACATACACTGGCAAGCAATTCCTGCTCTAGAGGAGAATTAACAAATAGTGCATTACAGTTACTTATTTTTGTGTTCATCCTACGAGTTGGTTGCACTGTATATCTCCGAGGAACAAAATTATTAGGAAAAAAAATATAATCTCTACTGTATATTCCTCCGAGGAACGATATGATTATTAGAAAGAAATCTGTTCAGTGCAGAGCTTCAGATAGAATTGTTCCGAAGATTTAAGACGCCTACAAATGATGCATCTAGTGTTTCAAAGTTGTAACTCCAGAAGCTTGATGTACCACCAAAACATAGAAAGACATGTTCAGTATCTTGATTGTATATCTGTATTGATTATTGAGAATGGATTTTATAGCTGTATTGTTACTTTATCCTAGCACTCAAACATGTATATCTACGCAGAATATGCATGTGTCCAGCGTGGAACATACGGACGTCACATTGACCACAATCTGAGATGCTTTGATTCGCTACCCCTGAGAAGTCAAACCAAAATATGACACCCATATTTAGCAGAGGAAGGCAAAATTTATGTTGTATCTCTTCAACAGTTTGTTGTTCGACGAGTAAAGGCTGGGATGAGATAACATAAATACAGAATCATGAGCAGCCCAGCTAAACGATCTCAAACCTGAAATTGAACAAATCAATTGACAAGCTCAAAAAACAAATCAACACGGCAGAATTGGTGAGTTTAGGATCGAACAGATTTCATTAAACAGAAATACACAACGAAGTACTACATCCTTCGGAACACGGAAGCAGGAACACAACTACACACGACACAGGAGTAGTAGACCTAATCTACGACGGAACATATCACACAAATACTAAACTGCAGCCCCACGACCACCATCCACCAAATCTAGCCTCCGAAGCCGTAGAGGGTGCGGCCCTGGCGCTTGAGCGCGTAGACGACGTCCATGGCGGTGACGGTCTTGCGGCGGGCGTGCTCGGTGTAGGTGACGGCGTCGCGGATGACGTTCTCGAGGAAGATCTTGAGGACGCCGCGGGTCTCCTCGTAGATCAGCCCCGAGATGCGCTTCACGCCGCCCCTCCTGGCCAGCCTCCGGATCGCCGGCTTGGTGATGCCCTGGATGTTGTCGCGCAGGACCTTGCGGTGGCGCTTGGCTCCGCCCTTGCCCAGCCCCTTGCCGCCCTTGCCGCGCCCAGACATCGCCGAAAGCCCCGCTCCTCTTGGCTGTGTGAGATTTGATTTTGGAGGAAGAGAACTCGAAGCTTGGGATTGGATTGGGGATTTAGGAGTAGGTGGTGGTATTTATGGGGGGATTTGAGAGGGAATGGCGAAATTTGGGGGGCTTTGGGGCGCGAGGTGGGATCTAGGTCGATCCGTGGGAGGGTGGCTATGGAACGTTTGATTGGGATCCGAAGGGCGAGATGGGTGGGAGATTGGTCTCGCGGATCGGTGACCTGGCAGGGGTTGTGGGGTATCCGCGGAAATAGAGCAGCAGGCGTTGGATTGGATTCAAGTTGGAGTAGTTTGGACCGGGCCAAAGGAACAGAAAAGAAGGCCGGGCCGCGTGATATGGGCAGTAGACCGTGTGGTATCCAGTATCTTTCTGTTTTTTCTTTTTTTCCTTTTTACTCCTGAGAGAAATAGGTCCATTCTCCATTTTGCTTGGATTCGACCAGACGGACTATTTTTACTCTTGTAATTTTCAATCGGTGTGGTGGCGGATCACCTTCACACCGTGTCATCCATTGATTCGATACAAAAATTTGACATGAAATGTACCTGTATTATTATTTCATCGAAGATAAACAGCATTGTACCCTAGTTTAAAAATGTAGTGTCGTACCTCCGAACCAAAATAAGTGTCACAGTTTTGAATTAGGCTTGCTTCAAAATTAGGTCAAACCTGCGACACTCATTTTCGATCGTAGGGAGTATAATTTTCCATTCAGCAACTCGACGAAGAACTAAGGATATACTTTCAGGTTTCATAAATAAAGCATACTGCTCCCTCTGTCCTACAAAAGATGTCTCAAGTTTGTCAAAATTTGAATGTATCTAGACATGACTTAGTGTATAGATGCATTCAATTTTAGTTAAAATTGACGAAATCTTTTGTCGGACGGAGAAAATAATAGATTTCATCAAGAAAATAATAAAGGGCATTGTCGTGTGGCTTGGGTGCTGGTTTTGCCGGCCAAAACACCTGCCAGGTCACCCTTTCAAATCTGAAGTTCCACAATGATGCCCTCTGAATCAAAAGGTTGTGGTTGGAGAAAGATGGTCCCTTTAGAACTCACCTCAAGCGACACCAGGACGCTGAGCGATTTCTGTGTTGTGCCTGAAGATTGAGAATTTGGGGAAACATACACCAGCAAGCAAGTCCTGCTCTAGAGGATAATTACATGATACCAACACCTTACCTCAGTTTTGTTGTAATTTATGTCTCGGGGGAACAAGATTATTTGGAAGGAGGATATCATCTCAAGTGTATATCCCTCTGAGGAATGAGATGATTATTAGGAATTAATCTGTTTAGTGCAGAGCCGCAACAGTCGTTCTACAGACTAAATGTTGAATGTACCATTTGAAGTTTAAGACTCTGATACTTGCTCTTCGGAGCTTGGATATGCCATTAAAAAGTTAGCTAGATTGCATATTTGTATGAGTACCACGACATAAACATCCCCAGGCTGCAATTTGTAAAGCTGCATGATTCATTCAACTCTGAACTCTGAAGGAAGACTTGATAAACAAACGAGGTGCTCTTGAGTCTTGACTGAACCGAACAACAAAATGTTCAATCTCGTCTACAGAATGCAGAGTGTAAACGACATGGAAGAAAGAAAAATACAGATTCAATCACGGTATGGCATACTGCCCAGAAATTTTTGCAGCGCAGGAATACAACCTGAAATCTGAAATCTGAAACCGATAAGTGAAATTGACAAACTTGGAAGATAGAAAAGACCGTGAAACTGAAATTGGCAAGGTGTAACCATGAAACTGACAAAAAAATAGCTGCACAGAAATGCGACCTTAAATCTGAAACTAAACAGGTGAAACCGTGAAACTGACAAGCTCGGAACACAATTGGTGAGGGCTCATGATCGGAACGCTTCCATTGAACACGAAGTATTACAGCCTGCCACACACAAGAAGAAACACAACGCCGCACGCCGCCGGAGTAACTCCCATCTACCACAAGCACATATCACACAAAGTCAGAACACGCTCCTGAAGAACTAAAGCTCCACAACAACCATCCACCAAATCTAGCCTCCGAAGCCGTAGAGGGTGCGGCCCTGGCGCTTGAGCGCGTAGACGACGTCCATGGCGGTGACGGTCTTGCGGCGGGCGTGCTCGGTGTAGGTGACGGCGTCGCGGATGACGTTCTCGAGGAAGATCTTGAGGACGCCGCGGGTCTCCTCGTAGATCAGCCCGGAGATGCGCTTCACGCCGCCCCTCCTGGCCAGCCTACGGATCGCCGGCTTGGTGATGCCCTGGATGTTGTCGCGCAGGACCTTCCGGTGGCGCTTGGCGCCGCCCTTGCCCAGCCCCTTGCCGCCCTTGCCTCGCCCAGACATGGCCGAGAACCTCGAGTCGTTCCCCTCTGCTACACGAGATTTGAATTTGGAAGGAGGGGAATTGGAGCTGGTGGGTGGATTGAGTATTAGGACTGGGCGGGGGTGTATTTATGGGGGAGGGTTCTGGAGGGAAGCCCGAAATTTTGGGGGGTTGGAGCGGGGGCTGTGTGGGTGTGGGTCGATCCGTGGGATGGTGCCGACGGGACGTTGGATTGAGATTGGAAGGGTGAGATGCGGTGGGAGGGTGGTCACGCGGATCGGTGACGTGGCGTGGGATGTGCCAATATGTTGAAATAGAACCGTCGCGCTCGGAGAGAACGCTCGGGCCCAGGATAGCGTGCACATCGGCCTAAAAGAAAAGAAAAAAAAAAGAACCGCGTACATATCCCCACTTGGCCCAGGATGCCGAAGTATTTTTTTCGTTTGCACGATCCGGTGCGTTCGACCGGGCAGACGAGAGCAAAACCAGCTGAAGTGACAAAAAAGCAAGCTGAAGTCAGTGCTACTTGAAGCATGTGTGGTTCTGTTGATCGGTATTCAACGTGTGAGTTTGTTTAGGTGGTTTACGTTGGTTCAAATATGTGGATCATCCACCTTAGTTATGCTGAAGCTGGAGCTGATTTCTCGTAAAAGATTCTACTGGCTGATAGAGACTGCGTGCTGAAATATCTATATAAATCCACGTCACTTATTTCAGAACTGCGGGAGTAGATGAACATGGTAACATACCACGACACCGATCACAAATTCATACATGTGGTCAGACTAATTGTGCAGGGTGAGTAGTGTCGGCGAGTATCAAGTTCATGTTGATCTATCGAGATCGGAATTTGGACAAGGGTTGACAACCTGTGAAAGTGAATGAGACAATGTGAATTTGACACGGGATGATTGAAAGCATGGAGCGGACGAAGTGTCGAATCTCCTTCAAGTTTCATACAACAATTGCAATTATGTCACATGGATGTTGTCAGATATGGTGACTTTATGATCAATGTGTGATGTCGTTGACCGGATATTCTGAGTAGTTGGAAACACAAGACGAGAGAGTGGAAGAACTTAATTTTCACGGGAACGTTGAATGTTAATGAAGAAAGAAAGGAAATACAACTTTTTCCAAGGACCTTCGAAAAAAGGAAATACGTGCAGGTTCATGACTAATGGTTGGAGTCCAAGGTATATGCAGGTTCATCCATGATAAGCCATAAGGATATATTCGCTAATATGGACTTTGTTGAATATGTGTACTATTAGGACTACATTTAGACTTGTAATTAGTGCAGGGTTAGGTGTTGAAATTGAACACGTTTAACCTGAGACTAATATATAAAGTCACTGCTGGTGTCCCAAATAGACTAGATGGATATCGGTAGGCCATGGCGCGGTGGTCTAACGCGTCTGATCTAAGCAGGAATCTGTCGTCGCTTGAACTTTGTCAATTTAGTAATTTGGGAGGAATATCTGTTAATATGCCCATGACTTCGGAGAGTAGAAGTGATTGTGGACAGAGTCAAAACGAAGAACACACAACTTTTACGGACCGGTGATACAAGAGATCTTTTACCACCGGCCATGGCTGAGTGGCCACAGTCGTCGTTGCCTCACGGACGAGTAGAGGGGCGAATCTAGTGTGGAGCCAACTGACTCCTTCATTAAAAATGTCAAAATAATATCCTTCTATATTAAAAGGTGTGGCTATTTCTCGGTCGCTTGTTTCTTAAGAAAAAAGGCTTAGATCCGAGTCGACGTGTCACAACCGTTAGATTAAGATTTGATGCTCATCTTCACGCTCTCATCTCTCATGTGTCATCACTAGATTAAAATCCAACGGCTAAACATGTTGACTGATTTCTAGTTAGAAAACAAGCGACCGCCCAATAGCAAAATCGTATAGACAATGACATCATTATCAATATGTTTGGAAGAATATATTTTTTGGAGTGGTCATATTTGAAAGAATGATAAACGGTAGAGTGACACAGTTTTTTTTTTTCTAGTGTTGGCCCTGACGAGTAACGATGGCGTTCCATGAGGAGATTGCCAGCAAGCAAGCAGGAGCGTTTCTTTTTTTCTTTTCTTTTTTTTAGGGGAGTAAGCAGGAGCGTGTGAACCGCAGCCTGGCTCACGGGCTCAGCGTGTAGGATCGTGCATGTGGCCTGGCCCAGATCAGGGGCGGGGTACGGGCTCAGCACGTTGGCCCGCTAGCATCTCGGTAGTTCGATAGGCCGCCGTTGCCGCACGTTTCGGCTAGCTCGTCCGGCCCGTCGGTCGGTTACCTACCATCTGCGGAGTAGTACTCGGCTGCGTGCGTCGCACCGGTTTTTTTCTTCTAGAATACGTGGATCGCAACGTTTGGGTATATACTAGTGGAGTGCCCGTCCGTTGTTACGGATCAACAAAAGAGTTTACCTTTAGACCATTCCACTACGACCACCTTGCTATCCTAAAGATGTTGAACTGTCTGTTGCTCATCCTCAACTCCCGCATGCCTGAACTTCCCCCCGCCTTGATGCTCTGCCTCGGCCGCCGCACATTGCCGTCAAGGACCTCGTCACGGTGCTCTCCACAGCTCCCGACTTCTCAGTTGCACATGGTGAGCTCCTTGTTATCCCGACCATCTTTCCCCTCTCTCTGTTCGTTGTAGAGCAAAGCGTCACGCCCTTCGTCGTCCCGCGAGTCCGCCACTGGCAACGAGCTGCCCCAGGTCACATATTTTGAATCAATCTTCTTGACAAGTGCCAGCGCCATAAATTTCCAACCGATAGAACAATTTCACTTTACGGATAAAAATGATTTCATATATAACACATGTTCGTGATAATACATCCTGAATGCAAGTAACAGATAGCAAGCAAACCATTTTCATCTGCAAAAAAAAGAAAAAAAAAAGGGTTGTCTTGTTTTGTGAAATAAGTACCCCAGGATTATGATGTCTTGAATGCACAGGAGAACTTGAACTGGCACCAAAAGCAAGAACTCCACCATCTTTCCTTTACAACTCTAGACATATATATATCAATTATCTTTGCACTTGAAACTATTTACTCTTGATTTATTCCTCTTCTATTCTTTCCCAGAACTGCAATCCTCATATTTACACCAGATAAATATCATAAATCAGATAATCAAAAAAGGAGCAGCGAAGAAAAAAAAATCCCACAAAGAACACACAAACAGAAGCATCACCTTGCTCTTCTTCACACAACTTCTCTAACGTTTGAAATAATTTGAGACACTTGTTATGGATACGAGGGAGTAGCATTAGCAAATCATACAAGATCAATTCTTAGTTTTTTTAGATAATGTTATCAATTTTTAATCAACAGCACACTGAAACAACCTTGGATAGGAACAAGGAAAACTGGATAGGAACACATCAGGCCATTAATAAGACCTCCCAACCAATGTATTTATGCTCACTTCAGATGATAACAAGCCTCTTTAGATGATTATGGTCCACTATAATCAATACGATTGAATAATATCTTAAGACCATGTCTTTCATATATATATAAACAGCTAGCTTGTCAAAATTTCATATGAAAAGTACCAAGCATGTGTTTCTCTCTCACTATCTTTTATCTACCCAACCGATTTGTGTAGTCCCTTTTAACCAATTTTTTGTGCAAAAGAGAGCTGAACACCACTCAATGAGTTTAACACAAAATTAGCATTGGGAAAACAATCACGGTAAAGTGGAAAGGCCTGACCCAATGCAATCAAAATTATGCATACAAATTACGATCAAGACAGGTGAAAAGAAAGGAGCCATTACTGTTGGCATCTGTCAACGTCATGTGCCGTTGTTCCTCTTTTTATGAAGTCTGAACTTTTCTCTCCTCTGGTAGTTACTCCAAAAACATGCAGTTCTGCCATCCTTCAGACATTCAGGGTAGAAATTTATGTAGAAAATGCATGGTAACCAATAGAAATTTATGTGCTAATGTGGTCAGATTTGATCACCGTTCACATGAAGCATCACCTGTGGAAAAGAAAAATTAAAATTAAAATGGAGTACCAAAACTTGGATTTAACCATCCTACATATACAGAAGAGTAGAAAATTAACACTCAAATAAGCAATGCATATCTACTTGAAGAACTTACACGCCATATACGATATTTTCTCTAAAGAACTTAGCTTCGAATTCTGTACCACATAATATGCACTATCTTTCCTTCCAAAAGACCAACATGAAATGACATGCAGCTGAGTTTTAAAATGAAACAAATTTAGCCTATAAGTGTGCATCCACCTCCTCGACCATGTGGCTTAGGATAATTCTCCCACGTCCCTCTACAAATCCACCCAACCCCACAAGGAAAAGAACCCAAGTGCTTGCTATCAAGGTTGGTTTCTAGATATACTCTGTTTTTGTACCTAAACATGTCAGCAAACAGAAAAACACATAAACAGCTATGTCCCTGGCTCTACGTGAATAATTTTTTGAAAGAATAAGATTGTCTAGACAGCCATGCACTTGTACAGAAACTTGATCTCACACATATATGCTACTCCAGTGCATCCGTTTCTCTGAACCAAAAATTATAAGCCTGTTGCTAGTTGTACCACACTACAGATCTGTTGTACTGAACAAGTATACAACCAGAGCATAGACATATGAAGCAACAACGCCTTAATTATATCAAGGATTTTTGTGACCAATTGCAGTTCTCAAATCAAATACAAGCTTGTGTAGTGTGTACGACATACATACTCCCAGATTTTACTCTTTAATAGAACTAATGATTTTCTAATTTGACACAGCCTGCTATTATACACAAGGCCTGAAACTGATTTATCACCAAGCCATCCAAGTGGTTAAACAACAAGAACATAAGCTTTCTTTACCTCTGTCCATTCTTTTTCTCTGAAGCTTAAATTCTCAAAGGTTAACATGCACTCTCTCCCTCACTGGACAAAATTTGTTTAAACAACAAACACATAAGCGTAATCACCTAGGGATGCTGCTAAACCCTCCTAGCTGTCGGACATCACGAGAGCAACCTGCACTTGCCGCTAAACCCTACTGCAATAATGATCACAAAAAGGAAAATTTAGACAACAATTTAATATCTGAAAGTACAACTTACCAAAAACTTGTTCGAGTTGAGAAAATTATGGCATAAAAAATGGTGCCTAACCAACTCCCAAAGCTGTCCAGTTGAAGTGCACCAAGCAGGTGATGATCTAGTACAAGTAGAAGAATTGTCGGTTTCTGTTCCAAAATTGAAAATAGTGCAAGATTTCCACTGAAGGTGAAGTAAACATAACCCAAATCTGTTATTTTTCACCATCTGACTGGACAAACAAAAGGAAGTTTACACAAAAGGGGAAAGTGCATTACTCAAAGAGTTAGTATCTCTGCGTCTATTTAAAAAATTTAGAGAAATGCACCAGCAATCATTGCTACTCTAGTATTAATCCTTCACCTACTTTGTGTATTTAAACAACACATGTGGCTATACCGGAGGACCCACGTTAAGGCCCATGAGGGCAAATGCCCCCACTTATTTTTTTGGTCCAGTAGCATATGGCCCATATTACAAGTAAATGCCCCCCACTCAGCCCATTTATCCATTTTTGCCCCCTCTAAAATGTTTTTTTTCTGGGTCCACCCATTAGGTATACATACCGACATATAGTTCCCAGGGCGAAGTTTCAGCAGGTTGTATAACAATCAATATTTGAGCTGGTTGTTACCTTTCTCTCCTGTACAACAACCAAGTTTTAGCACACGTTTATTATTTCGTATCAGCTACGTGTTCATGATTAATAAGCAAAATGTTCATGATTATTATAACATCACAGGCACATCAGTACAAAAAGATTGAACTGACAAAAAGACCTATTCTTGCTGCTAACTTACTGAAGATGGGGTCGTTGATGCTGCCTGTGATGATGAAGCGTGGAGAGAGCAGCGGCGAAGGATCGCCGCCTTGCTGCTGCCAGAGGTGACGACGCGCGGACAGAGAGGCACGGAGGGGCTGTTGGCATCGCTGCTTGCTAGTGGTTGTGGTGACGACGCGTGGTCGGAGAGGCGGGCGAGGCGTCAGAGTAGAGGAGCCGGAGTTGGCCGGTTCGGGGCGTGGCGCCAGGGCGGCGGCCCCGGATCTCGTCTACGGTGGGCGGCCGGGCAAGGCTCAGCGGGGGCTGGGTGCCCGGAAGCCGGGGCAGCGGCGCTGGGCTGGCGGGGCGACGGTGGCGCGGCTGGTTGTGGAGGCGTGCGAGAGCGGCAGTGGGTGATCACGGGCGGTGGTGAGGGGCTGGTCCGGCGGGGGCGCGGCTGCGCGTGCACGGGGAGGGCGGCCGCGCCGGGGGAGGGGAGGGTGCCAGCACCAAGTCGAGGGAGACAGATCGGGCAAGGTTTTTTTTTGTGCGGGATAGATGGAGCTTACGCTGGGGAAGATTTCTTTCATTCTTGCGATCGAGCGGGCGGGCGGGTGGGCTGACTGACGGTCGGACGGACCAACGTACGTACGTACCAAACTGCAAATTAAGTAATAGTAGTAAAGCGACGCTTTGCGTTCATATAATTGCCCCGTGCTCCAAGAACAACATGACAATCAAGCTTAACCACTCACAACGAAAAGGTGCTTGAGAGTTGAGACCTAGTTTAAGTTCATCCATAAAAGTCAAAGACGGACTCAGAATCTTTGATCGAGTACGTATATATACTACAGTACGTACTGACTAGAATCGTGGCACATGGCTATAGTTGGATCGACTGCTATCGGCCGAGGGGGACAAAGCTACTATAGCTAGAGTAGAGCCGAGGCCTCGGTACGTGCCTTGAATGATAGCATAGCGTCGGTCGTACCTGACCACCGCTAGTTTAAGCCGGAACGGATTCAATTGGCGATACGTCCTGCACCTACCGTAAACTCGGGCTCACATGCATGGCCGCTTCTTCACATGTGCCACCGTTTTGTCCTGCCACTTGCTTGCTCCTTGCATCCGTCAAAATTCCCGTCAGGGACACGAGTCCGCCATAAACTCCATGCATCCCCGCGTACAGGACACGAGAATATACGCCCGGAGAAAGATCTTTCAGAAAAAGAACACGCGTGCCCGAGTTCATTGCATCCGCTTGCAGCTGTACAGTGTTTCTACATATGTTGGTCGGGGCGAGCGAGAGCGACTTGCATGCATTCTCGACGGCGGCGTCGCACGCAGAGCCATGGTTTGGTTCGTAGGAAAAGGGAAGGAGGAGCCTCCGTGGTATAATTAACCCCATGTCCGGCTGTCTTTATCCCTCGGGTACCATGCTGCCGTGCCGGCTGCGTCCTTTTGCTCGCCTTTTCAGCTGAATCAAGGGTGTTTTTGCTGACAGGCCACAACTACCAACCAACGACTTATGGTCGTCCTCAGTCATCATATGAGTACATCACGATGAGCCATCGTCAGCCTGCCCTTCTTGGGTAGGAGTATCTGCCAACAGCGGCAAAGAACCCCGTGACAAGTTTTGGGTTAATTCCGAGTGGCACAACCTATTTTGGTACAGGCAGTGGCCAGTGCCTATAGAACATCGTTATGACCGTTAAGGCGTTAACTAAGCAAACATCTGCATTTCGTGAGCAATTCGACCTAAATTAGTTGTTAATCACTATAGAATGCAGGGAAACTTGCATAAAAAAATAATGCAAGGAAAGGAACCTAGACTACAGGAAGTGATGCAAAGGATTTCTGCCCACAAGCTGACACGGAGCTCACAGAACGAAGACGCCTGCCTTCATCTGTTTCTGCTTCCGCCTGTGCCTCGTGTGCACGAAAGCAAAAGGACAAAAGCTCACCTGCCACTGCCAGCGTCTCTCTCTTCCTCCTCTTGCTGCAAGAGACACCAATCTCCTTTTCTAAGCTTTGCTCGCTCCATATTTCCTCTTCTCTTTCTTCTTTCATCCTCTCCAGTCTTCTGCCTTCTCTTTCAGTCGCTTCACTGCCATCTTCGGCATTGTGTCACTTGCGAGCAAATACCAGTTGTTTGAGCCAAATCCTAGTTGTTGTCAACTGGTTGCTTCATCTGACCCTTTTCTCCCCTTTGCCTGCAATGGCTGGGAGCTTTGATGGGAGGACGCCAACAAGAGGTGTTGAGCAGGTTGAAACAGTTTTTTTTCCTTCTCCTTGTAGCTCCCTTCATCTCGAGATTTCTTCGTCGTTTTTGACTTTTTGGAATCAGAAAGCTCGGAATGGTTCTTCTGAACTCTCATCATTCCCTCTTTTTTTTTTTCTTCTGAGCGTGGGTTCGGGGGATACATTCTCCTAGTACTTAAAAACTGACCTGATTTAGGAATTTATCGTCCGCACATTCCACATTCCAGGGTGGAATGCGCCGAGAATTAATGTGATCTGACGGTTTACCTCTCTCTATGTTCAGGCCATTGTTGCTCTGAAGAAGGGCGCACATCTCCTGAAATGCGGCAAGAGAGGAAAGCCCAAATTCTGCCCGTTCAGGCTGTCTTCCGTGAGTAACTCTGGTATCTCTTGATGTATAAAGATGAGGGTTTAAATTTGGGAGTACAAGCCCAATTAGCTACGCTGTTACCAGAGACTACTCGTTACGTAATGCCTTGTAATCCCTAAAAAAAGTTACCTTAATGCCTTGTAATCCCTAGAAAACCTAATTGATCTTTGCTCTTATAATGTTAATAGGCCAGTCAAATTGAAGTATGGAGCGTCGTGTTTTCATTTCAGTTTACAATAATTGCTCGCTGATAAACCTATAGTCGGGTAAAACTGTTATGTAACTGAAAATCTACCTTCCAGTCATGGCAAAGATTTATTTTTTCCTCTCTTTGCAGGATGAGAAAACATTGGTATGGTACTCCAAAGATAGGGAAAAACATCTGAGCTTAAACTCCGTGTCAACCGTAATTCTTGGACAGAAGACTGTATGGAATCCGTTTAGCCCTGAACAAATTATCATGTTTGTTATTCATCACATATCACTGCTATTTCTAAAGGTTTCAGAATTTTACAGATAAACTTTCTACGTCAGCGCTGGCCAGAGAAGGAATATCAATCCTTGTCACTTATATACAGAAATGGCGAATGCTCACTGGACTTGGTATATCCCTTGCTAGATATTATCTATCGGATTTCAGTGCCCATTTTTCTCCACATATTTTGATAATCATCTTGACCCAGATCTGTAGAGATAGAGATCAAGCCGAATGCTGGCATCTTGGCTTAACAGCCTTAATATCAGCTCACAGTCCATTTTCATCAGTTGGGTCAAAGAGCGGTAGGCAGATAACCAGTTGCACAAATACTCCCCGCAGCTATATTCAGCGAAAGAGCAAGCTATCAGCTGTGCACGACACACCAAGGCACAAACAGGTTTGTTCTAGAACTTACATGATGCTATCTAAGGGAACTTTATTTTTATTTCAGAAAGGTTCATGTGGCAAACTATATTTGGTTGTATTTTCGCTGGTTTATCTGAACTTTAGACTCAGGAAATGGTCAATGGAGAAGCACAAAATTCTAACGTTCTACTGAGTGGTATCAATTGCATCAAACCACCCTTTGTCCAGATAACATAATAATTGGAAAAGGTTATTAAACGTGATCTGCAAATAAATTAATTGACTTGCCTCCAAACTCTATTTTCACAAGGAATGGATATCTAAAGTTGCTCATGTACGTATGTAGACATTTCTGATCTGTGGTTCTCTTTGAAATTCTAGGCGTTCTCAATCAAATTGTAATATTTTTCTTGAGATTGACGCTTAGCCTAATTTAATTACTTCTTGAAGGTATATCCATCGTATGGGAGTCCTAAGATGACACCAAAAGATTTCTTTGGTAGTTACCTTGATTGTTCGGAAGCATTATTTTACCAAAGACAGCAAACATTTTCTGATGTAGACTCTTACCTGGAGAAGCTTAACCCCAAGGTGACGAATCCGGCAAGACATGGTCTGAAGGACATTTTGGTTGGTAACAAACATAAGACACAGATTACTCAAAAACCTAATCTGAAAACATTTGAAGTGCCCCGGGCAGCATGCAGATTGGATTCTCTGAATGATGTTTTTCTCTGGGGCGATGTTCTTGGCAGTATGTTAGACAGTGAAGATATTCCAAAGGCCCTTCCGAGGTTAGTGGCATCAACCACAATGCTTGATGTACAGAGCATTGCTTGTGGGGAGAATCATGCAGCCATAGTCACGAAGCTAGGGGAGGTCTTTTCCTGGGGCAATGAGAGTAGCAGGACATTGGGACACCAAATAAATGACAGTGTCTCGTGCCCTAAATTGGTCGAGGCTCTTGCCTCTGTACATGTGAAGGCTGTTGCATTCGGATCAAAGCACACCTGTGCAGTCACGGTTTCTGGCGAACTTCTTGAATGGAGCGAAGGAGCTCATAGGCTGGGTTTGTTGAGTAACTGGTACGAGAGGAACCAATGGTCTCCCCATAAATTGTTCGGTCCTATGGACAGCATTTCTGTGTCGAAAATTGCTTGTGGCGAGTGGCACACAGCGATTATAACATCTTCTGGTCAGCTATTCACATATGGAGATGGAACATTTGGTGTTCTTGGACATGGGGATAAACAAGGAATTGCTCGACCAAAAGAAGTAGAGTCCTTAAAAGGGTTAAGAGTGAAATCTGTGGCATGCGGGCCATGGCACACGGCTGCCGTTGTTGAAGTAACAAGCAGTTTCAACTGCAACGCTCCCAGTGGCAAGTTATTCACATGGGGTGATGCAGATAGAGGGAAGCTAGGTCACGCTGACAAAAAAATTAAGCTTGTACCGACCTGCGTCGATTTACTCACCAGCTATGATTTTCTTCAGGTATCCTGCGGGGCAGCTCTGACTGTTGTGCTTACTTCTACTGGTGTGGTATTTACCATTGGAAGTTCCAAGCATGGGCAACTAGGCAACCCACATGCAGATGGTGAATCTATTTGTACCGTTGAAGGAACACTTAAGAATGAGTTTGTTAGAGAGATATCATCTGGTTCTTCACATGTAGCCGTGTTAACTTTGAAAGGACAAGTTTTTACCTGGGGTAAAGGTGCAGATGGGCAACTTGGTTTAGGTGACTATGACAATAGGAGCTCTCCTACTTTAGTAGAGGCACTACAAGGTAGGCATGTTCAAAGTATAGCTTGTGGCTCCAATTTTAGTGCCGCAGTCTGTTTGCATAAGGGTATGTCAGTAAAGGACCAATCCATATGCAGCGGATGCCAGATGGCTTTTGGTTTTACTAGAAAGAAGCACAGCTGCTACAACTGTGGTTCCATGTTCTGCAATTCCTGCAGTAGTAACAAGATTGCAAAGGCAGACAAGAACAGAAGATATCGTGTTTGTGATGTGTGCTTCTGTCAGCTACAGAAAGTCGTGGATTCTAGCAAATTCAAGCCACAACCAAAGATCAGCAAGGGAGACATGTTTAGAGCAGAAATAAAGGCATATACACCTAAACTGTCACGTTTATTCAAGGAAGCAAACCTCATTGTAGAAAAGATGGCCGCAGTACAAGGTCCCAATCAGAAAAATGTGGATTCTGCCATTCCAATTCAAGAAAAAACTCGAAGATGGGGCCAAGTTGAGTGTCCTGGTCAATTTGTATCTGCACGAGAAAATTTCAAGCATCAGCCGATATCAAATAACCAGATGCACAGTGTATCTTTTTCCCAAAGAATGCATGACTCTGTAGGGCTGAAGGTTGGCAACTCTTTGCGACGGTCTACTGATAGCCAGAAAGAAGAATTGACTATGACGGAGACGATGCTCAAGGAGGAAGTAAAACAGCTTCGCTCACAGGTAATTCACTTATTGTTGGTCAGCAATTAAGCTCCCCCAACCCCGCCACACCCACCTATCCCTTTGACAACTGAAGAAAGCTCATGTTCTTGTTGCTGTTCAAGCAGGTCACTGCTCTTGGAGAACAATGCCAGCAGAAAAATCTTATAGCCCAACTTTACAAACAAAGACTTGATGAGACATGGTTACTTGTTAGGGATGAGGCGGCAAAATGTAAAGCTGCAAAAGATATCATAAAGGTTTTAACCAATCAGGTATGAGCTCAACGTAATCTCGTTCCATGTTAATGATGGTATCTGTTCCAGTAACAAAGAACTAATATCACTGCATGATATCTCAAAAGAAAATACCACTGCATGATGCACCACTCCTCCTTGATGTTTGGCTATTGTAAACTGTGCAGTGTAATGCCTTGTCAGAAAAACTTTCAGTTGGACAACAATCAGGAAACTCAAAGATCACACCTAATAGCGTCCCAAGACGAGCACCTTCAACAGATGTCGTTGTGCCAGCAGATGGATCATTCAGTCATCATAATATCGCCAGAACATTTGACAGCGATGGATATACCACGGAATCAAATTCCACGGCTGCTCCAATTGATGGTCACCAGAATATCGCCAGAAAATCTGACGGTAGTGGATATACCACAGAAGCAGATTCCACTTCTGCTCCAATTGATGGCGTGATCGAGCAGATTGAACGTGGAGTGTATGCTACACTTGCTGTATCCCCAAGCGGACAGAAAGACATAAGGCGAATGAGATTCAGGTGAATCATATAAGGCTTTATGGTGGTTTTTGCTGATTACCTGTTGTTTTACTTGCTTGCTGATAACGTGTTATTGGTTATGCAGTCGGAAGCATTTTAGCGAGAAGCAAGCTCAACGCTGGTGGGAAGAGAACATGAGCAAGGTATATGAAAAGTACAGCACCAAGAAAGCGGCTACACCATCTCTGAACTGCCATTTACGGTGACCAGCACAAGAATTGTACATGGGGGTAACCGGTGCTACCAAATTGAACAGACCAAACTGAACAATTGAGCAGTATTCAGCAGGTAGGCGCGTAGCATGAAGCAGCGGGAATTTTGTAAACTGCATAGTGATCTAATCAACTTTGCTTTGTACAATGCGCAGTTGAACTTACTGTCAATATGCTTCCACCAGGAAGAACTGGCCAACTGGGTGGCGCCATGGTTTGTTCCGTTTATGTACAGATTCCGATAGGTTTGATGTTGATGAGATGGGAACGCAAGGGTTTGGATATATGGTTCCGGTTAGAATTTGGGTTGTGGGCCTGATCAACCAAAGACCAATTTTAATAAATTCTCAAAATTTCAAAGGACCATTCATGAAGTGGGATGAGGAGAGTGTAAATGGGAATATTCTCACCTTACTAGTTTAGAGTGAGTGAGACCAACATATAAGGAATGTTGCTTCTCACCTATTGAGCAAGTGAGCAAGCGAAATCCCCACACGCGCTCCTCCGCTTGCCTCGTCACAACGCACGCGCGCGTCACGTTTCGTGGATCGATTTCGAGCCGTGCCGGTGCGGGGCCGGGATTCTTATTTTTTTGTCACGCGCGTGAGGTATTTTTGGAATCTGTTACGGATGCGTGCAGATTTTGTGGAGTCGGTTCAGGTTTCCTAAACCGAACCGATCTATACCTGCATGATTATATATACAGCCGTCTCCTCCCTCCGATCGGTACGCAACACAACCAAGCTAGAGCTTCGCCTTTCTCTTGCTTTTGTGCCGTCATCGTAGTCTACTCCATCCCGAGCGCCGGCGTGCACCAGCGATCGGGAGAGCAGGTCTCTAGAATCTTTCGCCTTTGCGATCCTTTACGGGAGAGGGCGAATAAGGTTTTTGGGAAGCGCTCCGCGCGACTGCTCGCTTTCCTGCAACCACGGGTTGTCTGCCTTCTCGAACCAGCGGGTGCGCGACGCGCCGCCATCTTGTTCGTCAACAACTTCGTCAAGCGAACACAACATCAACGGCTTCCTCTCCACTGCAACAGTACGTACACCGTAATTCGATCTACCGTTTAGTTATGATCTGGGAGATTATACTATTATTGATTGTGCTGTTGAATACCTCTAGTATATTCGAAATGCATATGGTAATTGTTGCTGTCGTCATGATCTATATTATGAAACTAATACAGCGCCCGTGCGTTGCCACGGCCTCTTAAACATGTGCACACGAAAATTCATGTTTATACAAAACATAACAATATAATTGGACATTCATCAAAATGATCTCGGGGCTGATGCTAGCAGCCGCAGCCACAGACATGGCACCCAGTCCACACCGCCTGCCGGCCGTGGCTGGCGTCAGAGCACGGGGTGGTGCAGTGCACGAGGAACGGTGGATAGCGCCGATCAGTCCTGGACCCCTTTGCTCGTCTCTTGCACGATAATCTAATCCGACGCCCGACGGTGGCCCGGGAAGGCAACGCTGTGCGAATAGGAAAAAGAAGGTTCGATGGAGTGTAAGGAGACACGAAAAATCAGAACATGCACGGAAATTGATGCACGGCGGACGACAACGAAGAAAACCTTCCTACTTTTATTATTAGGGATTAATCATTAATTTGTTATTTTCAAAATTGCTTAATTTTCCAACGGTTCCACCCTGAGCCCTTGAATGGAATGACAATGTGTCGTTGATCTGTCTGCTCAAGAGAGCAAAGCTGATATAGATCAGTTCTGAACCGAATTCCTGTCATAATGGAAAAGCATTGTACATGAGAATACGGTTTCTGTTGCGGCGGAGGACACATCGCAGAAGCAGAATACAAACCCTTGAAATCCCCAGAGGGCACAGGCGACCGCCCGCGCGTCTTCGCCGACCACCGTTAGGCGTTAGCCCCGCCGCCGCTCCTTCTCTACTCTACTCCTCGTCCTCTCCATCCCCCTCGCATCCGCATATTCCGGTCGCCTCATCTGGCGGGTCCTGCAGTGCGCGCGGTCTCTACGCCGCCGGCGCCATCGCCTGCTTCCGCCTACCGAGCGCCTCCGCTAGCAGCGCCACGAGGCAGCACGTCAGCGGTAGGCGTCTCGTCGTGCATCCTCGGCTCCTCGCAAAGATTTCCGAAAATCCAGTACCATGGTCAGAGGGACACAGGATCCGAAGGAAATCAATTTGGATTCCCCACGCCCCACGGGCCACGGGCAGTTCTTCAGCACGGATCTTAAAGCATTTTCGCCCTCCCGGGTACAGGCCTTCCCAGAACGGTAAAAACTAGGCTGCTTTTCATCTCAACAAACTAAAACTAGGTTTCTTTTCATCTGCTAGTTTCTGATAATTGCGATTTCTCCGAACCATTCCCAGTTCCTGGGCGGTAAAGTAATCTTTGTTGATGTTGCAAAGCGAAGGTCTGGAGTCTGGGCTCCAAATTCACTGCCAAATCAGATAGCGAATTCGTGTGGGTACAACGCATATGAGAGAATCCGTCAGGTTTAAATGTTCACCCGTATTGTTGCTAATACAAAGAAGGGTTTGACAACCAGTTTCCATCTAATTCCATGCATCTAGTACATC
The DNA here is from genome assembly GCF_000005505.3 of Brachypodium distachyon. Lineage (NCBI taxonomy): Eukaryota > Viridiplantae > Streptophyta > Magnoliopsida > Poales > Poaceae > Brachypodium > Brachypodium distachyon. Next base: position 22,535,227 of record NC_016135.3, read on the forward strand.
ACAGCATCTTGGTACAAGTAGAAGTTACTCTTGGCATGCTTAGCATTTTGCATGTAAAGGATGGGTTTCACCTGTTTGGCATGAGTTTCTAAAGTTGATCCATCAAAAACATATAGTAGTACAACTGAATAAGGCCTTGCAGCATTTCTGCTATATTTGTCATTGTTTTACAGATAAGAACTGTATATTTTACATCAGTGCAATCCTACTACAATTGTCCCAAAATATAGGCCATCATTGACCTCTGAAACTCCAACGTTAAGGCAAAATTACACACACACTATCTGTGAGGGAGTATGAAGACACAAGATCCACAGCTGCTCTTCCATTTGTGGAAGACCAACGTAGTTTCAATCTGCCTCATGAGTAACTGAAGAACAGCCTTTGTTAAGTACAGTAGTCATTTATGCTCAATATCACCATCTATAGTAGCGTTGTGACAGTCAGGACTTAACAATTACAAGCACAACCTCGTCATCTCTCCATCTGCCTCCTCGCCGGGGGCCTGTGGCTGTACCTTGCTTTCAGCTGCACACCTCTTGTATGGCATGAATCCTCGTTGGTGGATAGAGTTTGGGCTCACATATTTTCTGAAGCCTGCAACAGGTACTATTGTGTCATCATCGCCATTTGCTTTTGTACAGGATTCAGCATAATCTGAACACTGAGTTGTGGTTTCAGGCACACTGCTGGATGTTGTGTTTGATTCTGCCAGTGATGCTTCCCTCCGCGTAAGTTTGTATTCAGCTTCAGAAGGTTGCTGCTGATGTTGTTGATCTGAAGTTACAGGCTTGGGGTTTGACAGCTGGGGGTAAGGCACACTTCCATCATTGTAGCTGAAGAAAACTGCCCCTTGGGGAAGATAACACATAAACTGTTGCATATTTGTCAGCCATGGGTTCCATGTGTTCTCTTCTGATGCACCGTGGGAAGAAAACTTCCCAGTTCCACTGGTGGTTGTCTCAGCTGAAGCATCCAGCTCCATTTCTGTGACAGTCTGCATGTTACAGAGGTTTGGCCGCTGATGTGAATCATTGACCACAACTCTCTTCCCAAATAACTTAAGGACTGGAGCTTCGGATGTGTCACACACAACTTCTTTGGAAGTATTACTGCCCTTGACCTCCTGAAATGCAAAATTGATGAATTCGTTAGGATTGAAAAGTTAACGCTTCAGTCAATTTGATCGTATTGTCAAGTGCGTTATTGATCATATTGTCAAGTGGGTTGAAATATATAAATTACAAGATACCAAAATTACTGTCAATAATGCACAAAGACTTGTTGGTGCATCGATATGGTGGAGAATTATCGGACTTAAGATCAGGTACCCCACATCTACATCCTTGCAAGATATAAAGACGATTTGCTTTGTGTGGGATTACTACTATGTCGCTGAGAAAGTACCTCAGCATCGGTTGGTGGCACTTGCACAGCGAACTCATCCGTTGCTATGCTTGAAGTGGGGCATCTCTCTTCAATGTCAATCGTCGAGGTATCGCTGTCAAAGTTCTCAGAGCCAATCAGGGATGCGGTCACAACAGATGTCGGCGAACCATTCACCTGCTCACACAGGGTCTGCTGCATCTGCAGCTGAGGCTTCTGAAGCCGTGGGAGTTCACGGGCGAGATTGCCCGATGCACTCCTCATATTGCACGGGTACGGGTGCACCGACTTCCTCTTGGGCCGCGGCGGAGGGATCTGAATCGCCGGCGCTGCGGCGCCTGAGCTGTTGCTGCTATCCCCGGACGATTCTCTGATAACCTGAACAAGTTATGGCATACAGCAAGTCAGAAACATGGCATCGACACACAGCATGGATAGCATCTGCTCTCCATGATTGAGCGGCTTACATCGGCTTGCAAGCAACACAACCCATGGATTTTACTCCATGGAGTATTATTTTCCGAGCCAGATGAAAGGGGATTTTGTACAAGAGAAGGCTATGAGACCTTGGAGAAGAATTTCTGCGCGTGGCTCCTGATCTGCACGGCTGTCTTGGTGCCGATGTGCTCTGCGGAGTCAAAGCGTAACCTTGTCAGATAAGGCCTGGTTAATCGGATGCTTTACACATGGCGGCTCACGGAGCTTGTTGAAGGTGAAAAGTACCTTGTATACGGCGCCAGGCGCGGCCGTGGAGATGCATGGCTTCCAAGAAGAGCTTGTGTTCGTCCTCGGTCCATTTCTCCCGCTGCTTCGTTATCATGTAAGGCTTCCGCGCCTTGGGGACTCGCGCTTCGGCTAGCATGTCGATGTCGCTGGAATTCTGAGGATTCCTGAGATCTTCCGTGATGTTTTGGTGCCCAACTTGAGCAGCACCAGGTCTTTGATCATCTATCGCCTTGGTTTGCTTCAGGGAGAAAAAAAGGAACGATTCTGTTAGACTCGATTTCATGGGGATACAAATATCTAGCATATTTTCTGCAAAAGAAGATATTTCCAACAAATATCTAGCATATTTTCGTTGGGAAAAACAGTTCCTTGACCATGCATCTGCCGTGAAGGAATACTTCATCCAACATGTTTTGCTCTACTACTCCACGAAACGATCCAGAAGAAACTCAGTTGAACAGAACACCATAAAAATAAGATTAATTACCTCAAAACAAGCCATATCTGCAGACTCTTGAACACAAATACTACCAGCGAAGCCAAATCCTGCTGCAGCAACAACAAGGCTACCACGAAAAGAAGCAAAGTCACTAACTCCTAAAATTTAGTTTCCAGAAGCTGTTTGATGAGGCAGTAGGGAGAGAGCAGGAGGCTGTGGGGAGAAGCCAAGAAATGAGGCGTGCGTTACGACCAGCAGGCGGGGGAGGGGGAGGAGAAAAAGAGCGAGGCCAGGGTGCCACGTCGGACAGGATTTTTGTTCGCTTTACGCTTTTCCGGACCGCTTTTCTGACCTCCCGCAAATATCCTAGGGAGAAAATCAGGAGGCCGCTCGATTCTTGTGGCTCTCGCTGCTTCCCGACTACTCCTACACTTCTTCTTTTTTCCGAAAAGAAGACTACTCCTACACTGTAGCGAGCAAGCCACAGCAGGTGTAGTAAATCGGGAGGTCGCTCGATTCGTTTGTTTGGCAGCAGCGAGCCAGCGAGCAAGCCACGGCTCAATCATGCTACGTGGTGGGTGTTGAGTGTAGTAGACGTGCAGGTGTAGTAAATCCATGTGCTTTCGTGGGGTTGCACGAAATAACTCGGTGCTCTTATCCGTCTATCCTTGTTCTCTCGCTTTCCTTTGGTGTGGCTGTGGTGTGTTTTACCGATATAAGATCAAAAGTTGTTAGGACGTGTACAATGGGGCGACGTCAGCCTTCTTTTAGCGATGTCACATAGGATAAAATCTGATATGGAAGAGAGAGAAACGAAGAAAAGGAACAAGTCTTTTTTTAATTAAGAGATAATCTCTTCACAAAAATGATAAGTCAAAGATAAATCAAATTTACCATTGTACTAGATTTCACTTTTTCTTAACATTTATTTAGTTAATTTATTCATCTAAATATTAATTCTAAGATAGAACACTAAGAGATAACCCATTGTACAACATATTTTGTTGTCTTTTCTAATTGACGTGGAATGCCTAAAATAAGACAGTTGTATCAACCATTGTACATGTCCTTAGGCTAGTATGCTAAAGTTCTGAAGCTGCTTTTTGGTCATCAGTTACACTAGGTTATGTACTTCCTTTTGGTGATAAATAAACAATGTCCTGCCAATTAGAGAAAGTTTTTTTTACACCGAAATAAAGTTCTCTTTCACAATATATAGGGTAGTACTCACTTTAAAAAAAAAAAGAAGTCGACACTCTAAACTTTGAACACCATTATACGAAAAATATAAGAATTGAGCCTGCAAAAGGTAATATAATTGTGTTTGTCTGGCAAATACTCAGATCTCCTGTTTATACTAACTTTATTACTCTCTCCGTTCCTAAAATACTTGTCGTTGTTTTAGTGCAAACTTAAACTAAAACATGGAACTGAAGGAGTATATATTTAGCATTGTCTCAAGTCAAACATTGTCTACTTTGTATTAAAAAAACAGCAACAAACGCAACACCAAACTGCTGTCACTGCTAATATTTGTTGGTGCTTTTATCTACAGTCAAAGTTAACCGTAAATACACGAACATTTGGGAAACTATCGTGTTTGCAAAAGTGCGAGCGGCTGAAACATCAACCTCACACCTTAACACAAGCGAAGACAAACAAGGAAACCAAAGAATATCTACGAGTTCCCCCCTCGAGAAATATCTTTGTTTCTCGATCTGCGAACAAATATCTCGCCTTCAGATCACACGTGAACTCCGAATTTCTGACCCTGTCGACCTGCCGAACCGATTCTCTCCTCTCTCGCAGATGCGCTCACCTTTTTCTCTTTTCTTTTCTTACCCGGAAAATGCATATTCGGGTCGCAATATTTACGCCGCTTGGATGGATAGAAAAGCGCAGGGGAGCTTTCGGGTGGCTGCCGGGGCCTTTTGCTCGCTTTTTTGACACGTCAAAGCCAGCAAGCTGGCCACGGACCCTGGCAGCTAGCTGCCCAATCCCACGTGGAACCGCGCTGTTTGGCGCACTTTTCCTTCCACGACCGCGACGGGCCGGGCGATCCTCGTCCACATGCTCGTGGAGTCTTGGTTGGCACCGCGAGCGCGAGAGAGCACACTGGAAATTTTGGCAGCCACATGTTTGCTTTCTCCCGTTCGAGAAGAGGGGTTTGGGGAGAGACGTGACCAGGGGGTGGGTGGGCCCGCTTGCCAGATGCACGACGCCAAACCTGTCGCTTGGGTTTGTCGCAGCGGCAGCAAAGGGAGGAGGAGTAGTGTGACGCCAGCCGCCAGAGACGTTGTGCCCACCACTGTCCAGACGCTCGTGGCATGTGTCGAGTGTAGGAAACTTGTATATCCAGGTATTTATCCGTTGGCGTCATGGGTGTGTGTAGTCTTTTTCTTTATCTTGAGACTGTCACAGTGTGTAGTCGTTTGGTTTGCCTCGATGCTAATTTGCTGTAGCGGCGAACGAGATGGTTAGATCTGGCCGATATTTCTGACCTCGGCAATCTGCAGACTTTATTTCAGCTTCACGAATTGGTCCATGCTCCATGCGTTGACTTTCCTGTGATCCTGTTATTTTTGACGGGCTACCTGTAATCCTGTTATACTGTATACTACAGAGCTGGTTCCTGAATTATTGCTCCTGAATCAATTGAACGCACTTTATATTCAGAGTTGCCGTTTCTAGTCCAGTTTAACACGGCCGTCTGAATCAATGAACCCGTCATCCTAACATCCATTCGTGAGTCGTGACCGGATAGGATAGCTGGAGCAATAGTCCATCCTTTTTTTCTTTTTTTCTTTTTGTGAGGGGCTATAGTCCATCCATTTAACACAGCGTGACCCCGGGCAATAATTCACAGACACTTTAATTGCCGTCTTTAGGTTTCAGATAGAGACACCTCCCAGTTATGGTTGGATGCTTGGATATGCTAGCTCGGGCGGTTACGTACCCTTGCGACCATGCAGGTAGCAGTACAAGGTTGCTTCACACAAAGTGGTTACATAAAACCCGATTGAATTGTGCACAGCTCGGCACAAAGCAACGCTTTTTGCATAAAGAACATGCCTGGGCACTGGCTAGCGAGCAGTTGGCGGGACGCACGCATCTACCTCACCCCGGTGTAACAAAGGTCGCTAGTTCTGTATGGCCCCACCACTAGAGAAGAGAGCGTGTGGCCGAGAAGAGACGAGACACAGGGAGAGGAGCGGAGAGATCTCGGTGCTCTCAAACAAAGCCAAGCCGGATACCACCACCCATCTGCAACGCCAGATCACGAACGGAACGGCGATACATGTAGCGGACGTTGCGCCATCCAGGCTTTCGAGTAAAGCTTGGAAAATGAGGCATGAACATCTGCCTGTGGTAAAAGTTCTGTTCGGTGGTATTCTGGAATCTGGATGGTCGATGCCCTGGTGGTTCCTGCCGACTTCTTCCATCAGCTTTTTTTTTGTTAGGAGTACCATCAGCTTTTCTTTACGGTACTACTGCTGGAGAGTTTCAAGGACACGTGGATGATGGACTTTGGGCCTAATCCAATTTTCTATTATTATTTTCGTTCCAATGGCCCGTGACATAATGTGCTTCGTCAATCGGCCTGTTAGACCCATTGTTCTGGGGTTAGTTAAAAGCAAAAGCAAAAGGCCCAGTTTCCTTTATGCAGCTTATCTCGGTCTGGGCTATTACACGAAGATGATACTCAAACTCAAAGTGAGTAGAACCCACTCGACCACTCGGTCGGTCGGCCAGTCCAATCCTGGGCGCACAGTGAAGTTTGGCTCCAGAATAACTGCAAGATTGCTTCCGGGAAATGTAGCCGTCGCAAACAGGGAAATTTGGTTCCTCGTGCGTTATGTTTCTTGCATATTGTTAGGTAAGCTTTGCCATCCCGGCAGGTACCTTCCGTTACCTGTCAATTCAAGGGGTATCCGGACATTTGCTCTTAAAATCCCAAACACAAGTTATATGGCGTTAGCTACTTAGCTTGATTTCGTGTTTTTGCTCGGTAAAAAGAAGGCCTTGATTTCGTGTTTGTCTCACCACTATGAGCGAACATGCTTAATTCTAATGAAAAAGGTGTATTCTAGAAAGAAAAAAAGTCTGATTTGTTTCGACGGGTGGTGTCCTCTGCGCTACTACCATCCTTCAATATGCGGATTTTTTTTTTCAAATACTCTGTTACAGAACTTTTGCTTGTAGATGTCGTTCAATAGATTACTTATTTCTGCACAGAAGGCACTAAGCCCAGTTTGTTATACAGAGCTCCGATCCTTCTCACCTGTTTCACAAAAAACCACACCTCATCCTATCCATTGTGATACCATCAACTTGAAGCAACTACTTTTAGTTCCCAAACCGTGCCAAAAAGAAGTGAGAAGCTACATGCAGCACGAATGGAATTAAACATCGTATGGCATGTTATCCAAACTGTTTGAACAAGTGTACACTTCTAATGCAACATATATACAACTACTGTAGTACATAAGTATATCTCGTATCCCGTAGTGACCACGCCCACCGATGATCACCTTCCCGTGAGGGAACTGGAGGTCACTGAGCAGAAACTGGGCTGCCCTCCCGTGAACAGCACACCGACATCTGGTAGCTCTATTTCCCGCTGCTTGCCTGACGGAGGCCAAACAAACGCAGGTTTCTCCGACGGGGGTTCCGGTCCCGGAGCTCCACCGATCACGACTTGCACCACTGTCCTCATGGACGGACGCTCCCTCGGGTTCGGATGGCAGCACGCCAAGGCCAGCCTCACCACACAATCCACCTGCGCCTCATTGTACGCTCCTCCAAGCACCGTGTCGGCCGCGTCCAAGCTTTTCCCCTCGCCATAGAGCCTCCAAGTCCAATCCATGATGTACATGGGCGTAGCGTGTCGCCCTCGCCCGCTTGACTCGCCACGGTCGTCGTTGTACGAAACAGAGCTGCTGGGGCTCCTCCCGCTGACAACCTCCATGACGAAGACCCCAAACGCATATACGTCTGTGTCGAGGCTGGCGCGGCCGGTGAAGAAGGCTTCGTACGCCATGTAGGCACGGGTGCCTGCCACCGCCTGTGTGGAGTGGTGTGTCATGCTGTCATGCTGGATGATGCGGGCGAGGCCAAAGTCGCCCAGCTTCGCGTTGTACTCCTCGTCAAGCATCACGTTGCTGGCCTTGACATCCCTGTGCAGGATCCTCTTGCTGCTCCCGTGATGCAGGTAGTCGAGCGCAGATGCCACACCGCAGATGATCTTGTACCGGCGATCCCATGTGAGCTCAGGAGCAGTAGTCCTGGCACTGGCGTACAGGAGCTTGTCCAGGCTTCCCATGGGAAAGTATTCGTAGATGAGGAGCAGCTCGGCGCCCTCGTGGCACAAGCCGATCAGTTTGACGAGGTTACGGTGGGAGAGCTTGCTTATTGTGTTCACCTCTGCGACGAACTCCTGCTCTCCTCGGCTGGACTTTTGGTTGCTCGTGGACACCCGCTTCACGGCCACCTCCATGTTCATCCTATTGATGTAGCCGAGGTAAACAGTGCCAAAGCCCCCTCTGCCGAGCTTACGGGTAGGACTGAAGTTGGACGTTGCATGCCTGAGCTCCTTGAGCTTGAATTTGACCGGACCATGTGCATCTATCATTTTCTCCAGGTTGCGATAGGCGAGCCTTCTCTGGCGTGTCAGCCTTCTCCACATGAAGAGCACAACAAACAAACACAGAGAAAATATAATCAAGGCAGCGAGAACCAAAAGCAACTTTCTCCCATGTCTTGTTTCATGATCCTCTATTGTGGTGAAGTTCCAGGACTTTATCTGGTTCAGTTGGGTGAAGGCGCCCGTGGAACCTGCGAAACCCAGATATATGTCTTCGTCCAGTAGAAGTGCTGATAGATTAATGTACGCAGATACTTGGGAAAAATACTGCCCACTTGTGCTGTACTGGATTAGAGTTGCTTGAAACAACATTGATCTGCCGTTGTATTTGATCTCGACCCATACATCAGACCCACTTGAGAGGAGGATGGACTGATTACTGAGAGACTGTTGCCGAACAGATTTGATGCTGTTGAAGTCGATGCCAAAATGGTTGTTGTCAAGGTCGTCCTCATAGTTCTTCCTCGTGTCGAATTCAAAGGCTATTATTCGGTTCTCCACGGAGCCATCTGTCTGGTTGTTGCACACACCCAGCCACTGGCCACTGCTGTTCTTGGGCAATGATGGATTATTCGTGAGTATGAAAGCCAAACCTTCTCCAGCAATGTTCTTGTCCCATGGGAGGATGTTGAGCACAAATTCTGTCCTGAACGATGTAACTGCTGTGCGCTTACTGTTCCACAGCTTGAGGGCTTCCCTTGCATACACCACTCTTCCCGACCAGTGGCTGATGTTCCCGGTGCTTGGAGTGATATGCAGGGAACCATTTGCGATCGTTGAGCCTGTGCTGAAATTGAAATCAGCCTTATTGGTTGTGTCGAAGCTAGGGTATGTGAATTGTAAGCAGCTGCAGGTTCTGCCCAGGATGACTACAGCAGCAGAAGCTAGCAAGGAAAAGCTCAAGGTACTCATGGTATTGAGCACTGTAACAGCTAAATGGTTGCTAGCTTCCTACAAACGCCCCAAGATGCGAGTCTGATATTTAGGGTAGAAGTTGAGAAATATGGAAGATGTAGTCAATGGCAATCGCATACAGCCGGAGATAATATATCTCAAGCTGCAAAGAAATGGTCAAAATCAGATTAAAAATTGTTAGTTGCAGGAAAAATGTCAGAGAACACAGCCAAAAAAAAGTTCAGAGAATAGGTGCTACGCAACACTCACCATCAAGATCTTTGACTATGCAATCATCTCTCTTTTATTGGCCAGAGACAGGTTAAAAGAGGTGTATCCAGGAGGAACCACGCGGTTGTCGAACAAGTAGAATAGTGACATTAACATAGAAATAATTTGGATAGAAAATCTGTTCAACAAGTCCTTTTTGATAAAGCCTTTTTTTTTGCGGGGAGATAAAGCCTTGTTGATGCAGATTGATGCAGAACTTGTCTGCAGAGTTCTTACAACTTGCAGGTGTACCACGATGAAGTCAAATGACACACGCGTTGGCAATTCAAATGTTTGCAAGTTAAAATAACTCGACCAACCAAGCAGCAGCACCTGGTGGCGCTGTTTAAAGAGCACCAAGAAATCCGGCAGAGGCGGAGCTAGGATTTTTGGTGTGGGTGCAGAGTGCAATTTTTCATTACATCCGAAACATGAAGATTCACAATAACGACTAGTAAGATACAAATTGTTATTTAGTTAAATTATAAAAGGTGCAATTTAACTCTACAATACTCCGTTGCTAGGAATAATGGTCTCATCCTTCACCCGAACAAAGTAACTAGTACTACCAAGCAGTAATTTAAGTATTGCTCCCCCATTCCCCATTTTACTTAACGTATTCTTCACATATTTATTGAAAAGCAAACACTCAGCGGCACTGGAAGCAGAATTCAAGCAATCAATTGACGAACCGAGGGATGGTCCCATAATAGCATAATCAATGGGTCAGATAGAGGAAACCGCCGAAGAAAGCTTACATACTCGCGGACTTGCAGATAGCTGGCTTGTACGAATATGATAGCCTTGCGCAACCGGCCGTCACCGCTAGACGCCCAGAACTCCGGCTGGCTGCCGCTCTGCCGCCACGCCTCGCGCCGTTGCCCGCAGCTGATGAGCGACGAGGCGACTGCAGTTCGTGCCCAGCATAGGGACAGGGCCACAGGAGCACGGGTGGGCGTCTGCGACTACAGTTGAAATCGGAAGAGACGTACTGCATCTCGCCGTGGCGGTTGGCCGCCAGTAGTCGTTCGCCGCCTTGCCGACTTCCGGCAGAAGGGGGTGTGGTTTTAGGTGTTGGACGCGGTCAGTTGGGCTGAGAGCACGAGAGATTGAGGCCTTCGGGAGTTCAGGGGGGATTGGCACTAGGCAAGTAACGGGCCGGGGCCCGGGAGGCAGCCCAAGTGGCGAGTTGGGATTCACGGGGCGCAGTGAAATCAATCCACGGTCTCGGAAAAAAAAGGGAGAGAGAAGGACTTTCATACGGAGTACTAGGAAATTTGGAGATTCCATTTCTAAGGAATTTTTTTTATAGCTTGTTTGATTTGCTGGATTTGAAGCCGTTGGAATATTTCTACGGGCTAGCTTGCATGCTATTCTAAAGGAATTTTTTCACATAATCCTTTCAACAAACACTACATTTTTTTCTATGTGCAATCAAGCAACCTTTTTTTTTTACAAACAGAGACCTCTCCTTCCGGCATCAAAGGAAACTAAGTGTTTGATAGATAAATAGTGCCGCACAAACAAACAACTTCTTATGTATTTTAAATTTATGTAGGATTCAACGTGACATGACATTCAAATCCTATATTTTTCTTATTCCTATGATTTTAAAATCCTGAGAATCAAAGAGGAAGAAGGAACAGACAGCCTCTTGACCTTTCCTTTTTCTTTTCCACAGAAAACCACGACCTTATTAAGGACCAGCTCCTCTAAGAAATACTCGACATCATAGCTAGAAGAAACAACTAAGCTAAGTGCTCTCTTGCACAAAGACGTGTGGATGGACAGAAGGTTGAATTCATGGAGTTAGGATCTACTTGATCGACTATAGACATAACTTTTTTGCCATGAGGCTACAGAGATATTTTACTCTTCAAAAGATAGTATGATTCGAAGCGACACTACACCACGTACCAAATTTGATGGCCCAAAACTGCCGGGAAAATTCCACTTAAAGTGACAATTTAACTGCCGGGAAATACATTAGGAGGCACTTCAACTGCCGTGATAAGTCAAGAAAACAGGGCAGACAAACTGCCGGCAAAGTTAGCAATCTGTAACGGCAGATAAACTGTCGGCACAACCTATGCGAGGCAAGTTATCTGCCGGCACAACCCGCTATGACAGGTAGGGCCATCCAATCTAATCCTATATGCATGACCCTCGGTCCCTCACCGAACCCCATCTCTCTCCCATCCGATTCCCCATATCTCTCCCATCTTAGGGTTTCTGCCACTGCTCCCCAGCATCGCCGCCACCGTGACCCCTTCGCCACCAGAAGCTGCGCCATTGGCACAGGCACAGCTCGTAGCTCCGTCCTCGTAGTCGCCGGCCCCACCCCGAGGTCTACCCGAAGCGCCGCCCTTACAACCGCCGGGAGGCAGGGCAGATGGTCTGCCGGCAAAGAGATTTGCCGTCAGTGATATAGAGGTCAGCATCAACTGTCGGCAAAAATATGTTCCTGGCAGGCAGTCTGCCGGCAAAAGTCACTTTTCCCTGCAGTTTGACTGTCTCCAAAGCTGGGACGTCGGGTAGTGCAAGTGACGGTGTGGCCGCATTATGGTTGAAAGATCGGTATGGTCGACTAGAGGGGGAGGGGGTGAATAGGAGACAAACAAAATTTAGTTTTTCTTTTTTTTGAAAGATACAAACACTTAATCCTACGACTTTCTAGATTCTCTAAAGTGAATGCAACCCTAGAATGAAATGCAATAGCCGAAGCAACAATAAATAGTAAGAATGTAAAGGGGAAATGATATCACACGTGGAGACGAAGATTTCACCGGAGTTCCACCTATTGGGATCGGTGTACGTCCCGTTTGGAGGAGTACTCTACCACAAAGGTAGAGACGCCACAAAAGCTCACTCTATTCTCCAACTCACCACACCACAAAGGTGGGATGAGTTCCACTAATGGCTTCCTTGAGGGCGAATGCCGAACCCTTACAAACTTGATCGGAGCAAACTCCACAAATCAATTGGAGGCTTCCAATCCAAGCCCAGAGCTCCTCACACACCAAGGGAGAGCACGAGGTGACCGCTTCTGTCTAGGTTCCCGACAACCCAAGAGAAACGAAATCCACAAAGAAAACAAAGGGAATCAATTTTTTGACTTGGTGAAACCCTAGAACAAGATCTTCTCGTCCAAACCTCAAAGAATCAAGAGTTATGAGTGACTAGAGAGGGAAATCTTAAAGATTTAAGCTTGAGGTGTTCTTGAGGTGAGTGGGGCTGTTCTTGGCTGCTTGCTCAGTCAACAGGCTTGTTGGGGATGAAGGGGTATATAAGTGGGTTCCCAAAAATCGAGCCGTTAGGCACAAGTTGGGGTAGGCCGGAACTTTCGCTGAATAGCCAGAACTTCCGGCTGACTGGAAGTTCCGAATATTCACCGGAAGTTCCGCATATTCCCCCGGGACTAACAGAAAGCACCCGAAGGTTCGGGCGGAAGTTCACCCGGAACTTCCGCCGCCTGGAACCCTGAGAAGCCAGAAACACCCTCAGAAAAATGTTTTCTTCACACACCTTTTTGACTAGGCTTTTTAGTGGGTGCAATTTGGTGTAGATGTGTACGTGAAATTGATTCACCCGTTACGTTCCCTTGTGGATCCCCTTTAATAGAACGGATGTCTTACGACTCAAATCAACCGAAAAAGCCGTTAAACACCACTACGCTTTTTTCCTTTTCGAGGGTCCACAATACATCTTGTGTCGAGTTCTTTATAAAACCTGAAATGATTAGCACAAGATTAGATAACAAAACACGTTGTCATCACCACCAAAACCACTTAGGAGAGAAATGCCCTTTCAATGGTTTCTTCAACTTTTGTCCGTGGAGTTGCTCAAGACAGCGTCACATCTATCTTTGTCTATTTCCTCTGTATTTTCTGTTAAAAGTGTGGTTTTGAGTGTGTATGACCTACATGCGCAAAACTCTTTCGATTTTAATCTATACCAATATATTAAATTGGACTTGGTGGTGATGGTACGGTCGCAGCCGTACGTCACTTCACCAAAATTACGAATTTGTCACCGCTGTCACCACTTTTAATCCCGAAGCGTTTTTTTATCCGATTGATTCTAACCACCGCCGTACGTTACTTTCCGCATGACCCTCTCACGCGGGCACGCGGTCCGACCCCTATCCCCTCTCCCTCTCGCACCTATCCCCTCGATCCATCCTCCCCGAACTCTTCTTCCTCGCACCGCTCGATCCGCCTCCTCCACGAAGTCCTACTCATCCCTTCATCGCCATCCTCGCTCGTTCTCCATGCCGTCGCCGCCACTGCTCTCCCCCGCCACGCCGCCCTATCTCCAATCCTTCTCCGGTCTCTCTACTACCGATCTGGCCCGCGCGACCACTCCCGTCTCCTCATCCCCTGCCCCGTCTCCTCCTCCCGAGTCCCGAGGAGACTCGATCTGGGCATCTGGCGGCCCAGCGCCCCCTGGCCTCTTTGCTCCTCCGGTGCTCCTGACCTGGACCAAGGACGCCGAGCCCCTGCCCCCTTCCCTCTTCATCTATCTGGACGGCTGGCTGTAGTCTGTGGAGGAGATCGACGGTGTGTTCTGGCAGAGGCGAGGCGAGCCGCGAGCGAGGTAGGTGGAGCTCGGCGGCTGCGCTGCAGTCTGAAGATGGAGGCGCGACGGCAGTGCTACAAAATATCGGGAGAGGCCGGGTGGCGTTCGACGACTAGGTGGAGGCATAGGACAACACGCTGCCAGTTGCGGAGCGCCCGGGTCCCATTGACGGCCAGATCTCAGTGACGAGGATCCGCGTGGGAAAGACAACAGTGTCGCTCCTTCGTCCGGCCTCCGTCCGGCATGCGTCATCAAGATCCTCCGCGGCGCTCGCTCCTCGGCGGGTCGGTCGGGCGCCTCCTTAGCTGGTCGTCGGCGCGTCGCAGCTGTGGATCCGATGCGCGGTGGCGGAGATGGGCATGGCGGTAGCACGGGCGCCTTCCTCCAGTGACGCCGCCGCAGCAGCTGCTCTCGAGCGGGCGTTCTGGCGCTACTACTACCGACGCTTTTCTCTATTTTTTCTTTATTTTTGCTGAAATCTTGGCCTAATTGATGGTACATGTAGACCATGCTTTCTAAATTTAATTAGGACATGGATCTGCTCTGAAAATTCCATTGCTATGTATACGATTTTAGTTTTACCATTTTCCTGGATCTATTTTTTGATCCGATTGGACTTGATCATATGACTAATCGATGATGTGATGGATTCTTGATTTTCCTTAAAGATCATGGTTGAAACAGGCCCAATATATGTGGCATGGCATCGCAGAGATGCGTGATGGGGCGAAGGGAGAGCAGCATCTCATTGGGGCTAACATAATTTTCATATGGACTAAAAATTATAAAATATGAAATTATATCGAAAAGGCGTTTTTGGTAGACTGAATTAATGTTTTTTCGATCAGAAATTTCGGTAACTACTAAAGTTGCTCTCAATATGTAGCTACGTGCAAAAGACACCACTTTTGAAAACTTAAGCTAGCATGTGTTTCAATTTCTTTTCTTCCGTAGCAACGCACGGGGTTTTTTGCTAGTAATTATAATATATGTGATGTTATCCTTTTGTTTTTTCGCTATTGATCCTTGGGACAATTATATTGAATTAGACTTAAGTCAGTTCCTCACGTAGTGATATCAGAAGTTTTTTTATGTGGGGATATCAGAAGTTTTAACATATTCTATTCCCAAAATGCGTTGTACTACCTCCATTTGTATATATAAGATGTTATAGTTTTGTTTTAAGTCAAACTTGTTAAAGTGTGGTCAAATTTATAGGAAAATTCATAACATCTATAACTCTAAATTAGTTTTATTAAATTTGAAATGATACATATCTTCAAAGCATACTTATATTAGATAGTGTAGTTGTTAATACATTTTTCTATAAATAGAATCAAATAAATTATAAGAAGTTTGACTTAAGACAAGCCAGAACATCCTATATTAAAGAACGGACATAGTACTGTAATATCAAGCTGCAGACAATCAAATATATAGTATTTTCGCCAATCCATATTAATTGTCGATGATTTGGTACAACGGTGTACTAAAACAGCGCAACTGATATGAGCAGTGTATATGATAACAAATATCTTTATTTTGAAACAAACATGTACTACCTCCGTTTTGTAATTCTTGTCGAAATCTTACATGCATCTAAACACTTTTTAAAAATAGATACATCATTTTTTAGCGAATTTGATATGAACGGAGGGAGTATTTTTTTTCCCCGATTGACTCGGGACTTTCACATGTCCATCCCGAGTTCCCGACGACTTTACTAGTTCTGGTTATCTGCAGCTGCAGCAGCAGCAGCAGCATGTGCCTTCTTCATGGCGTACTCGACCACCCTGTCAACGTCCTGCAGGACCGCCTTGGCGGCCTCAAGCTCGCCGAAGCGCTCCATCCACGCCGCAAGCAGGGGGGTCTTGGCAGGATCAAAGATCTTTGTGCCCGACATCTGCTCGGTCGCGCGCAGCCACGAGAGCAGGCTCCCCAGCGAAATGTCCACGAGCCCGACGCTGTCGCCGCCGAAGAAGCCGCCCTCCCCCTTGGAGCACTCCCTCAGGGCTCCCTCGAGAGCCTCCACAGCAACGAACGTCTGCTTCATCGCCTCTGCCTTGTCCTCCTCCGTGTTGCTCTTGGACGACTTCACCCACGAGGCCACCAGCTGCCGCACATCACTTTCACTTTCGTCAGTAAAGTCACCTTCTAACTTTCAAATGCACTAATGCAAACCCAGTCAAATGAAGAGGTACCTTGTCATCGACGTAGGCCGCCCAGAAACGAGCGATGGCGCGTTCGTAGGGGTCGGCGGGGAGGACCGACGGGCCGGTGCCGGCGAACGCCTCGTCGATGTACTGCACGATGAGCATGGACTCGCAGACCGGCACGCCGTTGTGGATGAGCACGGGCACCTTCTTGTGCACCGGGTTGGAGCTGAGGAGGAGCTCGCTCTTGTTCTGGAGGTCCTCCTCGACGTCCTCGTAGCTCAGGCCCTTGAGGGCGAGGGCGAGCTTCGCCCTGGTGACGAATGGGCTTGCCCATGAGCCGAGCAGCTTCAGTTCGTCTCCTCCGGCCATCTCCCTACTAAATGAGAGTATGTTTGGTGTGTAGTACTGAACTACTGATGAAGGTTTGGTTCTCTTTACCTCGTGTTTTGTTGTGTGCTCTTGCCAGATAAGAGTGCCAGAGGAACTGCATATATGGTGCTTGGATTGGGATGAGGCAGGCATCGATGCGTAAGCCATGATCACACCCCGGTCACTTTATAAGATAAACAATTGGGTAATGACATCCTTCTTTTTGAGCCATAGAGGTCTTCTCGAAAGGATGCAAGAGAAGCTGCCTATCCTACTATCAGAGATTGAACAAGTGTGATATTTATTTATGAGGGGACAAGGTGTGTGGGGGATATATGAGGTTTTAAAATGTGCGCGGACAAGTCTCCAAACTTCTCAAATAAAGACATCCAATGTTGATTTGACTAATCTGGTTGCTTGATAAAGGCTAGGATGTCAAAATATGTATTCCTGCCTTGGAGACAAAGGCTAGGAAGTAAGCGGATGCATGTGCTTTCCCATGCTTCCTCATCAAATATGAGGTTTTAAGATCTATGCATGTTATCATATGCTATCTTTGACTTATGCTGTTTGAATTGTAGCCCAACTGCCCAAGACATCTTTATCCTAGCGTATGTTTTTTTTTCCTGAGTATAAGGAGGACGATCACCACACACGTTGCCACCCTTCACATATCAGTACGTCCAAATCACAGCCGATCTCACATAATAAGCCTAAAAAAAAACAGCTGATCGCATATCATCTCTTGGTATGCCTGGTCAAATTTTCCTTTTTTGAACAACCTGCCTATATGGCCATATCAGTTCTCTGCTTTCTGTGTCGCTGGAGGCCAGAATTCCAAATCCATCAGAGCAACAATGGAAAATTTATCTCACCCCTCCGTCAGCAATTTGTCATCAAGTAGTAGCATACAATCAGATCATCAAACAAGATCATTACAGTAAGAAATTAAGCGGAACTGAGCCCAAAGCTACAAATTTTATGGAGGTTCATCTCAGAGGATTTTTTTTTCCGACGAAGTTCATCTCAGAGTTTCAGACTTTCAGTTAGCAAATTGAAGGATGAGCAAGCAACAGGCATGTTGATGCTGGCCAGTGGCCACGCACCAACTCCCAAGCACATATGGGCAAACCATCAAATTAGAGCTGATCAACACTTCACACTAAAGTTCAAAATACCATATCTTTACTGATAAGCAATTATTGTCGAACGGTCATCGAGCTAACAGCACGTTGTCCTTAGGGGAGCAGATAAGCACTGTAGCCGGACATTACTAAGAATTGTATGGCAATTCCAAGGCAGCATCAAGTTAATATCCGTTCGTTAAAGTATTGTGACTATTCAAGAACAGAACGAAGACAAGACTTCAGAGTGCAAATGTAAGATCACACTAGAATAGCAGCCAGCAAGATCACCTAGGTTAGTATATCAAGACATGCTATTTAACCCTGAAAAGCTGGAGGGGCCTCCTGACTCAACAAACCCACGAACTGAAAGTTCAGGCGCAGAAGCATTCCCCTCCTGCAGTAGCTCATGATCAATGAAAACAACAACAACTGTGATGTCATCATGGAAGAATCGACGGACTCCTTTCTCAAGTTTCGCGATATCATTGTACCTCATTTCCCTCTTCCGTGCAGCTTCTTTCAAAGCTGCTTTTACGAGCCTCCTTGCAATACCCTAGAAAATACGAAAAGCAGAATTTAACCACGGAAAATGGTACTACTTCTTTTCCAAATGAAACAAAACAGTTCAGGTTCATCCCCAAAAGCATAAAGGGACAGAGAAATGATGAGAACATACTTCTCGTGGATTGTTGTACACAATTTCGACTGCTTGCTGGTTTGTCAGGTGCTCCCACAATCCATCAGATGCAAAGATAACAAAACTATCTTGTGACCGAAGAACTCTTGTGCATACAGATGGCTCTGACGTTAGGACAGGTCGGCGCAGAGGCTCGGAGAGGTGGAATCGAGTTATGGATGGATCAATAGCAAATTCTTTCTTCTTTAAGTATGCATCACCTATAGACCTTGAAACCTAAGAGAGTAAATCAGAAAAATGTTCCACAGAGAAAATTTCAGCAGATTAACGTGTGTTTATCATTTTCAGGAAATGAAAATGGGAGCGATGAGCTCCTAGATTCGAAAAAAGAACATTCTTAGATGTCATTATATATTTTCCAATATAAATGTACTCCTGCACAATAGTGATACAACTCTGAATAAAACGATCATCTGTTGGCCATCAAATAATTACTAGCTTAATTACTATTCATTTTTCCTCCACAGATACTAAAAATATAAGATTAATCATTTTCTCCCACGACAAAAGGTTGGTTAGTACCTTTTCAAAACAGACACAGAAGCTTAAAAAATACAAGGTTTGTCAAAAGAAGTTTGTATACCTGTATAATGCCTTTGATGCGCCAAACACCATTCTTAAGAACAACAATTTGTGAATCATCAGGGTGAAGAGATCTAAGTTCCTGCCTCACTTCCTCCAAGCTTGCGTTGTGGTCTCTTGTTAGCTGCTCGGCAACAATCTTGTTTGCTCCAGTTAAACAACCAACGACTGCCCGAGAATCACCAAGATTGGCCAGGTACAGAGTTTTTCTCCATATGACACCAACTAGGCAACAAGATCCGATAGAAGCAATAGAAGGTTTTATTAAATGTGTCCTACGCACAAGTGACAAGAAACCTTCCTCTGTAGCAGAAAAGGCATTTCGAACAACATCCTCAGATATTGTTCCACTTTGTTGGGCAATACCTGTAACATAACAACACTTTTTGCCTGAGAAAAAGTTACCCTCCAGTGAGAAGTATAAATAGATTTTTATGAACAAAATCCTTGTTGTTACTAATTAATACATGAATAATCAGGTTATGTGAAGTGGTAGCCCCAGTACTCTTAAGCAATTACCAATGGAAGTAAAGTAACATCCTGATGCAGTTGAACATATGAGCAAAAGCTCTTAAACTATGTTGTGATCTAATGTGAATGGCAACAACAAATGATTGTAGAAATTCCCTTCACAATTACTCCAGTAGAACGCAAATAATAGCTAGAGGCCTACTTTGCGGAAAACCTGAGAATGGATTTTCCCTATCGTACATAAGTTACCTCACCTTGCTCGCAGAAAAAACTTACAAAATAGCTATTGGCAAATATAAATCAAGATTCTCAAAAGGAAAATCCCCTAGAAAAATATAACTAAATTGTGTTTCGTTGACTTATTGCATATTCAACTCTGACAAAACAACTGATATCAATAAGACCAAGCTACTCGCACCCACAGTAATTCGACTATACTTAGCTAAGACCAGGCATAGAAAATTAACCATTGTTTTACCTGGAATAGTAAATTAACCAAATTGTAAGCTAGAGAACAACACTGCACATGGCTGAAACGAGTAAAACTCTGTGCATTACTAATATAGAGATGGGGATACGTACGGACGAGGTGTGCGGAGAGGTGGTTCGATATGAAACGAGACGCCTCCGCGCCGCCGTGGCCGTCATAGACGCCGACGAAGGTGGCGGCGGCGCCCGTCTCGACCTGGCTGTGGTCCTCCAGCACCTCGTTGGCCTGCACCACGGCGAAGGAGAACTCGCCCGCCGCGTGCCGCGCGAGGTCCCGCGACCACAGCAGGTCGTCGTCGACGGCGTCGGCGCCGCTCCCGCTCCCGCTGCCGCCGCCGTCTTCCTCATCCCTCCTCGTAAGCGTGTACCTCCGGACCCGGTCCCAGCACGCGGACGCAATCTTCTCCAGCCACGGCCACATCCCACATTTCCCTGCTGGGCTTGCCCCTGTGCCTCTGCTTCCCCCGGCCCCGCCCGCCGAAGACAAAACCCCCCAAATACCTCGACACAGCTGCTCAGAAATTCGATTTTGTAGGAACTGCCTCCCTATTTCACCTGAAAAACTGTACACCCGGTTGGATTTCCAACCTTTCGACTGAGAAATCGTGCGAAACAAGAAATGCAGTGGAAATCGTGTGTCCTGGTGGGTTCAAATTATCTCCCTCTTGAGCGCACCTCTACAACCGCAGTTATTTGCACGAACGGAACACGGGCAACGCAACCACCGCGTGTCCGAGCATGACACCTTAGCCTCTTTGTGGACGGACTCTACTGAGATTTAGGGTTTAGCGCGAGAAGCATTGGGGATTAAAATTGGTGGTCTTCAATGAGGTGGATCGCAATTCGGGAGGCTGGAGGAAGAGGTGGGAGGGGAGCAGTACCCGCCGCTGAGTGTGCGTATGGCAGGGGCCCCGTGTCGATTATATATAAGCTTTTGGCGGGGATGACGCTGTGTTTTCAGGTATTTGCCGGAGGCAGCTGACCTATCTGTCGATAGGAAAACTGGCGAGAAGTGCTAAAAAGTTCCAGAGCAGAGCAAGGAAAAGAGAAAAGTAACAAAGCGCGGGTCTGATCGTGATAGGGAAAACGCCTCTGACTTTTGGCTTCGCTTATCTATCCCTTTTGTTTCCCTTTGGACCTGGAGATCGAGAGAGGATTCCGAGATAAGGAAGGGGTCAGGTGATTCTCTCCTGCGTACAGCTCGAGACAAATGTAAAGCGAGATTAAAAGCCCGAGGAAAAAAAGGTGTCGCCGGACAGCTACGCTGACCCAACCCAACCGTGCAACAACTGCCCCTCCCCCCCCCCCACTCTCTGGGAGAAGCAAGCCAGCACGAAAAGCCCTTCTAGAAATCCATCGAATACTCGGCATATTCGCACCACAACGGCTCTCTACTGTTTATAAGTACGTACGCGATCGATAGCACGCCGCGCTTTACAGATCAGAAAGGAGAAAAAAGCGCGCCCTCTCGGGTGGAAAAAAGCGCAGGGGAAGCCGTGCGCGACGACAGATCAGTCGGGCAGTTCGCTTCACCGGGAACCTGTGACACCGTGCGCTTCTCTTGGACCGGCAGATCAGCACTGAGCAACGTCTGCGTCGCCTCGATCGGTCTTGGACGCGAAGTCACGAACGGCCGATCCATGATACGCACCGTACCGCAGATCGATCAGCCAATACTTGAATGCGGGCGCGTGCATGCGCGTATACTGTACTCCGTGCGCCGTTTCAATGCAAACGGCAGAGGAGGACATGGATGGGCGGGGATCATTGCGGCTCGTGTCAGCAGAGAGCAACCGGTCTTTGCCTCTCTGCCGTACGTGCAAATAAGCCCCCGGCCGGCTGGCTTGACTTTGGATCGGAGTGTCCAGATATGGAGCTCGTCGTGCGTGCATCTGATGTAAGCGCGGTTGCTTTTTGTGGTCTCTTTTAGGTAGGGGCGCTTTAATTTCATGGTGGCTAAAGCGCGGACGGAGAAGCGCACCCGCTGATGATAAGGGTGGAGGAGAGGGATCGATCGATCGGTCTCCAGTATAGTGTAGTAGTAGTTGCTAGGTACGGCTGGTCACTACGTACGTAATGTGTGTGGTTGACACTATGCATGTCCAGGTGGTGGGATTGGATTCGAAACGGAGATGAGCAAATTGAAAGGTCACCGGGTAAAATTAAAGCAACGTTGACGTCGTTTTTTTTAGCCGTGGGTGGAGTAGGGATCGTGAAACGAAGAGAGATTGGGCCGTCTTTTTGCAGGGATTGGATACGAAGATAGGGCCGATGGTGCATGCGTAGGATGGGCTGAACATGTAGAAGGCCCCAACAGAAAATATGCCGTTTTTTGTTCTCTCTCAGAAAGCAGTGGGTCGTTGAACGAGCGGCGGCGCCACAGTTCAGACGCCGTTGTCAGCAGGCCCTAAAAATGAGAGATGCAGATAGTTCTTGTTTTCCTTTTTGGGATTCAAAATATTAGAAAAAATCGTCCCTTAGTAACCGAGCCCAGCCGGGCTTTTCTTTTGCCAACCTCAAAAAGAAGCTCTCCCCGCCACAACGAGCCTCTCGCGACTATTTGTCGAACCCATGAACCATCCTTGTTTTTTCTCTCTAGCCCATCTCCCTCGTGGCTTTGGCGGCCTTGCCGGATGAAGAGGCTTGGGGAGAGGCCCCTTGGATTATCAGTAATAGATTTGCTTATAAACATCTTGTTTTAGATACTCGTGTCAGGATGGTGCTCTAGCCGTCTTCTTGTCGTCCTCTACATCTTTCGGATGTCCGTAATCGATACATCGTTTTCTTCCTAGTCTCCATATGGCGAATTCCTCGCTAGGGTTGGAGGAACTTGGTAGGGAACATGCCATCATACTCTTAGAGGGTATCATAATATGTGAATATACCCTATACAGCATTAGATGTGTTGCTGACAGCAAACGTCTCCGAACTCAATGTTTGTTGTTGGCCTTTCAAGCTTCACTATGGTATGCATCCTCATTTTGCGAGCTATGCCTCATGCGGAGCTCCGTAACTTCTCTCCTGAGAGATTCAATTGATGTTTTGAATCCTTTTAGGCGCATAATAACCTCGTAGATGGTGTGCATCCCTCTTTATCACCATTGCTAGTGGATGGGCAACTTCAGCATCTCTTGTAGTTCGTCCTGCAGCTCCATGGTGAGTATTCAAATAGGCAATTTGGTGAACTTATTCACTGGTGAATGGTCTGTTGTTGACCCGATTAATCACCGTAAACAACTTGAAATGCGGTGGCAACCACATAGAGATCTTCGGTGAGTCGTTCCTTTATGTCAATGGGACATCCCTATGATTATCACATTGCAGGCTATATACGTGCCTCCCTGCTTCTTGCGTGTAGCTTAGGGCGATTATATAATTTCTATCTTTGGAGCTTTTTCATTTTAAGAAATGTAACCTCTCAGCTTAAGATAACATGGGGTCTTTAATACTCCCTCCAAGTCACTTATTTCTGGATGATTTTATACAAATCCAAGTCACTTATTTCTATACGGAGGGAGTATAACTATATAAGAGGTGCAAACAGTCAGCACCGACTGTAGACAGCAGGGGCCGCTAGGTTCCATTGATATACCAACTCTCGAAGCTTTCAGCATCACTCAGATAGCATCGTATTTGGTACTTGCGCAAATGTCAAATTCTGTCGCGCCCATTGCCAATTGACGGAATCAATTAATAAAACCGGCTCCCATCCCAGCTAATGAGCATTCACAGCTAGTAACTTGTTTTAGTTTCCGTGTGGTTGCCGTTGAAGAAGTCCTGGAAGATTCGTTAGTTGCTTAATACGAGGGTGACGCTCACGTGACAGTGGGTAGATAAGAACAGAACGCTTGGCAGATACTCCAAACCGTTGAGTAAAAGAAAATGTTGGCCAGTTTTGGCGCCATTGGAGCTGTCAAGGTCGTTCTTCCAAACCAATAACCTTAACAAAGGAAATGGAATTAGACCTTACCATCTTTTGGATCATCGATTGTACGCACACAAACAAACTTCAAGATCGATCAAGCATGGCACACCCATTCTTAGTTAAATTGGTGGAACACTTCCTAGTTAGAGTAAGAGCGCGCGCATATGTGGAAACATATAGAGTAAATCTCTTTATCTTTTGTACTTCTGGCTAATGTTCCGCGACAGCTCGTTCATCTGTTGCTTCCCGTTGCTCGTCGCGAGCAAGCGCGCCGCAAGGAACTGACAAGCGAGCCTTTTTGGTCATGTTGACCATGTCAATGTTCACCCAAAACTAATACGGTAGGAGTATTATCACTAGGTATGGCCAGAGAATAATGCAAAAATCTGCCGGCCTGAGAGACGCCAGGGCAAAGAAGCCGCCCGAATGCACCACTTGGAAGCACGCCGTCTCCGCACACCTCGCACGACCTATTCTTCTTGTCCCCTCGACAAGTTCCTGCACGTACCAACGAGTGATCACCATGCGGACAACAAGCAACGGCGCTGTGTTGCCAGCAGTGAGGCTGACTCGCCTTCTCCTCTGCTCTGTTGATCACTCCCCGCGCGCCCGGGGCAGTAATGGCGCCGCCGTCATCTTTGCTCCGCGACCTCCTCGTCGCTGATGGCTTCAAGAACCGCCGCAGCAAGAAGCCCGTGCCGGACAACTCTCCGACCGCCCCACGAGCCGTGAGCATGCCCCCACAGCACCGGCGGCCCACCAAGCCTTCGCGGTCGCAGTCCGACGTCCTCACCCACAGCCGCCTCAGGGACGACGATGCCGACGACGGCCAGAAGCTGCCCGCTGCTACACGGAGATCATCGGCGTCGCTGACGAGCGCGAGAAGCTACCAGAACAAGAACAAGGACGGCAACGGTTCTACTTCTTCTTCTACCGCGATACCATGCCTGGACGAGTCGGCGCTCAGCGCGCTCATCTCCCTGGCCGCGGGGTCCGTGAAGCAGTTCGGGACCGACGAGGCCTTCCGCGCCGCGCTGCGGGCCGGCTGCACGTCGTGCGTCGGCGAGTCCAACCACCGGGCCGTGCTGGACCTCCGCGTGATCGCGCAGACCGTGGAGCGGGCCGCGGCGGCTGAGGAGGGCCAGGGCCTCCTGGACCCGCGGGACCTGAAGCGGGCCTCCCTCAAGCTGCACGCCCTGGCGTCCCTCGGCCCGGACGAAGCGCAAGCGGTGACCGCGTCGGGGGTGCCGCACGAGCGCCTCGCCGCGTGCGCGCACCTCTACATGTCCGTCGTGTCCAGGCTCCAGAGGAAAGACCACTCCTCCGCGGTGCACGCCCTAGAGGCCTTCTGCCTCGCGCCGCGCGAGGCCCGGACCGTGCTGCTGCCCGCGCTCTGGGACAGGCTCTTCCGCCCGGCGCTCTCGCACCTCAGGGCCTGGCGCGACCGGGAGTTCTCTTCTGCGGCGACGGCAGCAGCGAGCTCCGTCGACGCTGGCAGGGTGAAGAAAGACGCGGTGGAGAAGGCGTTCCTCGACGCCTTGGACGGCGGCACGCGCTCGCTCGCGTGCTACTACAGGGACTGGCTGCTGGGCCGCACCGAAGCGATGGCGCTCCCGTCCGTGCCTGCTCCTCCCAGCACGGCTCTTCTTGCCGCTGGCGGCGCGGCGAGGTTCTCGTCGTCCACGACGTACGATATCGGCTCGGACGTCGCGTTTAGCTCCGGGAGTCAGAGTCCTGCCATGTTTGCCATCGAGGAGACGCCGGGGCAGCCTGAGCTGGTCGAGAAGGAAGAGATCGTGGAAGCGAAGGCCGTGGATGTGGAAAGCGTGTTCCATGAGTGCGACGGCGGTGAAGCAAGTAGTACGAGCTACACTCCCACGCCGCGGGCAGAAGAACACGAGCCCGTGCCAAACGAGCTGGCCATGGAGGCATCGGAACCAAAGGTAATCATCAGCGATTTCCCTCTGGATCTATTCCAGCTCAGCTCACGCACGGGAAAGAACACCAGGATTCTGATAATTCTCACACACTTCGTAGTCTCAGATCGAAGATGAACGGAGCATGCACGGAGCACGCGAGTCAACGAGTTACCTGCCGATCCGTGACATGTCAGCCATTGACCTTCTCACACTCGAGTTCTGGTACGAAATTCAATTGGTCGCAACAATTTCCAAATATTCGTTACGTGTAGTGTACGTACGTATGGTTGGTTGGAAATTTCCAACCACTCGAATTCCGCTCCTCCTTTTTTTTCAAAAAACATTCGTTGGTGTAAATTTCACAGTGAAGGGTCTCTCCGTAGTGGCACGGACGGCGACCAAGTCCACCCTTCAATCTTCTCCACCACCCCGAGCGATTTCCTCTGCCCGCTGACCCGGCAGATCTTCAACCGCCCCGTGACGATCGAGACGGGCCAGACGTTCGAGCGGCACGCCATAGTGCAGTGGCTCGAGAGAGGCATCCGGGCGTGCCCCGTCACAGGGCAAGAGCTCGAGACGCTGTCGGTCCCGGACACGAACCGCGTGCTCAAACGCTTGATCGATAGCTGGAAGTCGGAGCACTGCAAGAGCCTGCAGCTGGACACCGAAAGCAGAGTGCCCGAAGAGAAGCTGAACGTAGCGGTCGTAGACCAGGTCCTTGATTCGGGATGCGACCCGGCCGAGCAGATCCAGAGGGCGAGGCACCTCATGGCGATCGGGGGTGTGGATTTCCATCTGCACAGGTTTCAGGAAGGGACGGTGGAGCAGAAGGCGCGAGCAGCCGAGCACCTGCTGCTCTGCATCCAGGCAGAGGGCGGCTGCAGGAACTACGTGGCCGTAGGGCTTGATGGAGAAAGTGCCATTCGGCTTGTCCACAGTGAGGTTGTTTCAGCGAGGAGTGCTGCTGTGCGTCTGCTCGCCGAACTGCTTTGTTTGAGAAGGTTTGGTTCCTTGTTCTTGACATGGAAAAGCTTTAGGAGCATTTTGTACACGGCCATCCTTTTAGCTGATAAACCATTCTAATTGTCACAGGAGGGAAATGGTCGAATTGGTCATACGTGGACTGTGCACGACGTCGATAGCGGAGACGATGAATGTGCTACTCCAGCATCTCCGAAGCTCACCTGTGGAAGAACAAGCCCTGGTTGCAGTTCTGCTCTTATACTTCGACCATACATTGGTATGCTGCTTCAGCAAATGCATGCTATTGTGGACGCGCATTTTTATTGTCAGTTTCATGGACAATCTTGGTGATAATATTGCACAGGAAACATTAGTGTGCGCACAACTGCCGGACAGGAAATATATGTACTGAATCGCAGCCTGTAAATTGCTTTTCAGGAGGAGCCCCACCGAAACAGCAAATGCAGAGAAGAGGCCGCCAGGATCCTCACGGAGTCTCTGACACGTTGCGTGTCTGATGAAAACGTCGTGCCAAACACCCGTAAGGCTCTGTTGATATTAGGAGGGCACTTCTCCTTCTCAGGCGACCTTCTCGCAGAGCACTGGATGCTGGAACAGGCCGGCTTCGTAGACGACTCGTCTGCCACATCCGTCAATTCCGATGCCGCCGTGCAGGTAATGCGTCCAACTCCAACACTGACACATCGACAGTCTTTCAAGTTCCTCAGCGAACTGGATATGTTTTCTCTGTCGTGATCAGGACACGGAATCCGCCGAAGAAGAGGCGTGGCCGGGACACGTGACCACGGTGCTCCTCGGCAGCGGGAGGAGGCCGTTCCTGGCAGCGCTGTCCAGGGGCCTCATCTCCCCAAACGCCGGCCTGGCCGCGGCGTGCCTGACGACGGCGGCGTGGCTGAGCCGTTCGCTGGCTTCGCTCGACGCCACGGACACGCAGCTGGCCGCGTTCGCGGCTCTCGTCCCGCGGCTGAAGCAGTGCCTGGCCGGCACTGGCAGCAGCGCCCACCTGCAGGCTCGGCACAGGGTCCTCGCGGCCGTGACTCTGCACAACTTCAGCAAAATCCCAGGTAATCAGTTGTCAGCTTCAGAAGTCAAGCACGCATTCATGGGGGGCACGAGGTTAGAGCTAAGCGACTGACGGGTGGTTATAAATGATTGGGTGCAGACTGCAGGGTCCTGCTGATGCTCCTGGCTGACGGCCTGCGGGATCACCTGGCCGAGCTGGCGGAGCTGACTCGGACGGCCGGTCAACTGTACGCCGAGCTCAGCGAGTGACGCTGACTTCCGAGCGCCCGACGCCGCATGCAAGCCGCGGGGGAGCCTGTCGTCGTCTTTGCGGAAGAGTCAAGGAAGTATGTGCACGGCGCTGCTTTTCTCTGACCATTTCAGCTCAGAGCCCTCTGAACTCTTTTAACGGCTCGTCGTCGACAGCGACAAGACAAGAACACACAGCGACCAAGGATATATGTGCTGATCTGTACTGTACAGTACTCCTCCGTCCTAATATACCAGGCGTTTTAGAAATCTTACAGATACCAAGAACGTCGGAACAGGAGGCATGCAGTGTGGAGAAATTCTATTTCTACCCTGCTTAAACTAGCACCCATGGTCAGACTATTTACCTCGTTTGGCATGCCGGCCAATGAATTCGAGGCACAGGCGTCAGGAGTGGCGAGTCGATGGAAAAGTAGTATTTTTTTACAGATTGTTTAGTACAAGCAGAGGGTAACTTGGGGAGGAGGAGGCCAAGCTCTGTACTAAGCCTGGTACATAGGGACTGTAGAGTTCGAATAAGACGTCTGGTATATTAGGACGGAGGGAGCAGTAGCATGTATGACTTCATGTCGCTCCATCGATCTACAGTACTACGTACAAAAAAATACGATGAGGCGCCGGCTGTGAATATAGTTTCATCGTTAGAGAGAGTCAGCTGAGACCTGTACGTTTGTAGGAGTACAAGTTTGTGTATGGAATTATGGATCAACCTTTGGATTGATTATAGGAGTTCTGCTTGCAGAATGTGTGCGGTGGATAATATGGGACAGTCTCGATTGGTTCCATGATCTCCGAGGCCACGGCCGCCGGGACTTGGAATTAGTAATAGAAACACATTTTTGCTAGGGTGAAGGCCACAGATCTGTGGACAAAAATATGGTTTCGGATGTTTTCCGTCGCTCTCCTTTGCGTGTACGCCAGCTTAATCGACATGGTTTTCAACGTTTCCGTGTTTTTTTTTTCACGAATGACGTTTCCTTGCACTGAGAGGTTGGTCGTGCTCGTCCTTGTGCCCTTGTCGGCTACCGCTGTGATTCGATCAGATGGCGTCAAATCCAGTCTGGGTCTGCACTCCTTCCGCTACGCGATTTAGCCTATCACGAATGCCACAACCGCCTGAACATGCCTTTTGTTTTGCTTGCAACCTTCGTCTATTCGTCTATTCGCATGCAACTGCACAAGCACACAAAGCCCTTGCTGCAGCAGTTTATTCATCATTCAGTGATTCGCCCATAATTAAAGAGCTGCATGCGACAGACTGGACAAGTATTTAGCAATTCTGAAGCTGAAAATGCATGTGAGCATGTCACGACTCCCATTAATCTACTCCGTACCTAGCAGCGCACAGGACAGGCAGTATATCTTATCCGGGACGGACCCCGCCCACAGTTTGCAAAAATATATAAAGTTCTCACATTCATCATTTCAGCTCAGCGACTCTTGTTAGTTGCCGGCATATGATGCAATCTAACCATGCATCCCATTATCCACGTCACAGCGCCGACCATGATTGCGAGCATCCTTGTAACAAACGAATGCATAGCTTAATTAAACTGCTAATGTGCTATCATTAGAACGGTTGGGCGCGCTATCATTGTCCATCCAGCGACACAGAGCATCATGCAGATTATGTCAACTCCTTTGCGGAATTTATTCCTCCTGCATTGGAATATCTTTCTCCCTAAGCTTGCCGATCCGGGATCTTCGAGCGTAGACATGAAGTGTATACCAAAGATACTGGCTGAATCGAGTAGATCATTTCTTCTTGTGTGGGAAAATCGCCCAGACATTGAATCTGCCAAGCATCTTTCTTGGGCTGTCGCTGCTGGTGCATGCGCTAATGCTAATTAAAGTTGTGCGCAGTCAATCTGGAGCGGTGAATCCGACCATCATGGTCACGGAATTGTACTGTTGCAGATTTTGTCTTAGCTTTCGTTGTCATGGTGGACAATCATGGAAAGGTAAAAGTTAATACGGGAAAACATGGGAAAGGCGACGCCGGACCAGTATGGTCCTACTGGCTAGTGCCGTCCTAGCTACGGGAAAAGCAAAGATGATATCTAGTGGTATTCACTTTTCGGGAAAGTGAATATCCTGCAACTCGCACGAGTGAAAAATATTTGTTACGTCAGGGGACTGAAATAGGGGAAAGGTAAATTATTGTGGTCGGTAAACAAAAAGAGAGAGGTGGATTATTGTACAGTAGCCAGGGTACGACTGTGAGTACTAGATCTATGAAAGTACTGGTCACGCTTGCTTGTCACTCTTTGACCTCATCAGGAGACGTTACGAATTCTATTTTTATCACGGTTATCTGGGGACAGCCGGATGAAATAGTTAGAAATTCTGTCAACGCATTTGTGGCCCGTGCAGTGTGCACGCGTCGGGAACTAAAGTCTATCTAGTGAGCTACCACCGAGCTTAGAAGTCAGTCAACAATAAAAGTCAAAGCGAGAATACCCTCGAACGCAATCTTTTCAAGTGTAATCCTGCTAAAAACTCGTGCACACGAAACGATTCTCGTCGTCTTCCAGAAAAGAAATTCCTCAATGGCCATGTCGGCCTTCTCTTGCCGTGCTCACTTTCTCCCTTTTTTTTTTTTGCGAGGGTGCTCACTTTCTTTCGGCTTTCCACACAAGACATCCATCCAGTCAGGCTCAGGCAAGTCAGCAACACTCCCCATCCTCGAAGCAACTTTATCCAGCTGCAGCCACCAGCCAGCTCCAAAAAAAAAAAACCCTCGCAGACCACTCCACAGTAGAGCAGCCACAATCACCGACAGGTGGGTCCAGGATCCCTACGGACCCACCTGCCCGCGAGTATATCTCGCAAACGGACAGGGGCCAGTCGACGGAACGGGTGAAGCCACGCCGCCCCGGGCCCGGCCCCCACGGCCGCACGCACCTAAACCTGCCGTCGCGCGCGCACGTTGCCTCGGGAACCGGGCCGGTTAGCCAGTTTCCGCGCGGTTCACGCGACGGCCCTCTCACCGGCCGCGCGGGTCCACCCGTCCCAACCCCTGCTCAAAAAACCCGGAGACCCCACCACCCAGCGGCGCTGGGTTCAGTGTACCTGCTGCAGTCTGTCCTCTTCTCCGAGACCGATGCGAGAGGGACGACGAAGCCCCTGTCCCGTGCCGACCACCTTCGCGTCACCTTCCCCCGCCCGTCCACGGTATCCATCCGTCCGCCTGCAGAAATCCAAAACTACGCAAGCAATCGTACCAACTAAATAAACCGGCAGCGCTCTTCTTCTTCTTTATTTCTCCCCCCGCAATCGCACGCATCGGCAATTCGGCAGTCAGTCAGCTGCCTGCGGTACCAGCGTCCGGTCCATCCAATAATTCCTACACGCCTATCTATCTATCTACACGGCCAATCCAAACAGTAGTATCTGCTTTCCCCAAACGTGACGGGGCGGAGAGAGCGGGGAGAAGAAGCCGCCATGAAGCAGCCTCTGCCTGCCGCTGCTTTCCCACCTCCTCGTTAAATCCATCCGCCCCCACGAACCCCACCCAGTTTTCCTTCCCCCACGCTTGCGTGCTCTGCTCCCTGCTCCTGCATCCCCTCCCTAGCCAGATCAGAGATTCCGAGGTTTCCTTCGTTCGGGGGTGTTGGGCTTCTCCCGTTTGCGCTTGGCGTCTACGCGAGCGAGCAGAGGTGAACCGAACCAACCGCGCGAGGCCCGGAGCTTTGATGCGCCAGGCGCGGCTTCTCCCCGTCGTTTGATGGGCAACGCATGCGGCGGCTCCCTTAGATCCAAGTACCTGCACAGCTTCAAGCACGCCGCGTCGCAGCGCCACGACTCCGACTACAACAGCAGCGCCGCGGCCGCGGGAGCGGACTCGCCGAAGAAGCAGCAGCAGCCCTCCTCCCACCCGTCCGCAGCCGCCGCCAAGACGGACGGCCACGCGGCCCCCGCGCCCGCGCCGCCCGCCGCCATGAGGCGCGGCGGGGCCGGCGCGCCCGCCGACCTCGGCTCCGTGCTCGGCCACCCCACGCCCAGCCTCCGCGACCTCTACCAGCTCGGCAGGAAGCTCGGGCAGGGCCAGTTCGGCACCACCTTCCTCTGCACCGAGCTCGCCACGGGGACGGAGTACGCCTGCAAGTCCATCTCCAAGCGCAAGCTCATCACCAAGGAGGACATCGACGACGTGCGCCGCGAGATCCAGATCATGCACCATCTCTCCGGACACAACAACGTCGTCGCCATCAAGGGCGCCTACGAGGACCAGCTCTACGTGCACATCGTCATGGAGCTCTGCGCTGGCGGCGAGCTCTTCGACCGCATCATACAGCGCGGCCACTACAGCGAGCGCAAGGCCGCCGAGCTCACTCGGATCATCGTCGGGGTCGTCGAGGCCTGCCACTCGCTCGGGGTCATGCACCGGGACCTCAAGCCCGAGAACTTTCTGCTCGCCAACAAGGACGATGACCTCTCGCTCAAGGCCATCGATTTTGGGCTCTCCGTTTTCTTCAAGCCTGGTGAGCCGCTGATGCAGAATCCTCAAACTTACATTAATCGTTCTTTAGTCAACGATCGCGACGTGTTTAATTGGTAGTAGGAGCGGGACTAATAATTGTGCTTGTGCTTGCGTTTGTTCTGTTTTATTCGTGCTGGTACGAGTAGATGGTGGTTACAGGTGAAATGTTTGAACATAATATTTCCTGGAATCATGTCACAGGAATATGAAAGGATTGGCAAAGGCAAAACATAGCCAGTAGCAACTCTACTTTTACGTGACCACACTAGACCACATTCCGCTAATGCAATTTTACAGTAGTCTTGGCATATGCAACTTGAGACTCTCAGTTTTTGAATAGTTTGGTTGGCAAGTGGTGAAACTCTTTTCCAACTGCATATCAAGGAGCAACATTACTATCATTCACGAGTTTACTGCCGAAATTCCAACCCGCTAGGTCTGAGATACAAGTTCACTGGGAGACATATCTTAGTTGAATAGCAGTGGGAAGTTAGAAACTGATGAAGCTGTTTTATAATTTGGTCTAGTGATGATGTATTTGTGGGAAGAATGTTCTATAGCAGCCTACTCTACAGCCTGCATCAAGCCTTTTAGCTTCATATAGTTACTGTAGACATTTGTGACGCACTCTGCTCTCAGCTTCTCATGCCTCCTTTCTGATTCCTGTTCTATTCCTTTCAGGCCAAATTTTCACCGATGTTGTCGGAAGCCCATATTATGTAGCTCCAGAAGTGCTCTGCAAAAAGTATGGACCAGAAGCTGATGTATGGACCGCTGGTGTAATTCTTTACATTCTACTAAGTGGTGTACCCCCGTTTTGGGCAGGTAATCGATCTTTTTACCCTTCACTTAACTTGAAAGTTTGTCTTCTGATGATTGTAGGCTGACATTTTAAATGCATATAACGCAGAGACACAACAAGGAATATTTGATGCTGTATTGAAGGGTGTCATTGATTTTGATTCTGAACCCTGGCCTGTGATATCTGACAGTGCAAAAGATCTGATAACACGAATGCTCAATCCCCGCCCTGCAGAACGCTTGACAGCACATGAAGTTCTATGTTAGTTTATTTCACTACTTTATACTCCTCGTTTCACTTTTGTCTGCAATGCCTTAGTGCATTCATTCCCTTGAAATATTTGCAACCATTGAGCAAAAATAACGCTTGAGCTTGTACTCAGGCCATCCTTGGATTCGTGATCAGGGAGTCGCTCCTGATCGTCCTCTTGACACAGCTGTTCTATCTCGCATTAAGCAATTCTCTGCAATGAATAAGTTGAAGAAGATGGCTTTGCGGGTGAGTTTGATTCTTTTAAACTCAAGTTTTTAGTTGCCAGCTTTGGATCCATGAGCTTATGAGGAGGCTATTTTTTAGCCTTTTGTCTTCAAGAGACGCTTGTCTGCTGTCAGATTTTCTCAACGCATGCATTCATGGCCACTTGTTGATTTTTCTAAATGATTTGTATTCATTCTACCCAAAATAATGAATGTTCCATTGTTTCTATTCAGGTTATCCGATGACTTTATTGAGTTGTCACCTAAATCTGACTGGATTCTTATTATCTAGGTTTAATAGGAGAGATGCTTGATCATATGTTTTTGTTCTTTCCTTATCAAAACAAACTGCATGAATTTTGAAATGTGTCTTTTTTGTGATGAAGCATACTCAATGAGTTTTGCAGTAATTGACCTTTGGTGATTATTCTACCAGGTAATAGCCGAGAGCCTCTCAGAGGAGGAAATTGCTGGGTTGAAGGAAATGTTCCAGACTATGGACACTGATAACAGTGGTGCAATTACATATGATGAGCTCAAAGAAGGCTTGAAAAAATACGGCTCCACACTGAAGGATACTGAGATCCGTGATCTTATGGAAGCAGTGAGTTAGCTAAAACCTGATGCTCATTTGGATTTCTTTATCTTAGAGGACTTAGTACCTAATGTTGCCCTAAGCTTAATTCCTTCTGAAGAAAATGCCTTTTGGTGCTGTCTTACAAAAATTGATGTGGCAAGTCTACAAAAATTTACCTTGTTTGCTGATCAGTTCTGCTTTGGGCTTTATGCCAGAGGCTTTGGAGTTTGAAAACATTATAACATGGTAAACCTGGAAGCTTACATGTTCTTTTTGTACCATTGATTCATTAGGCGGATGTGGACAACAGTGGTACCATTGACTATATAGAGTTCATCGCTGCGACATTGCATCTGAATAAACTGGAGCGTGAGGAACATCTAGTGGCAGCCTTTTCATATTTTGACAAAGATGGAAGTGGCTACATCACAGTGGATGAACTGCAGCAAGCATGCCAAGAGCATAACATGCCAGATGCTTTTCTTGATGATGTCATTAAAGAAGCTGACCAGGACAATGTAAGTCTGGTGTTAATTCTATGTATTTAAACTCTCAATATGGCAGATATGTTGGCTACCTATTATTATCTTCTAGCTGGGATATGTACAATTCATGCAAGTAGTGGGAGGCAATAAAGCTTATTTGGTAGTCAAGTTAATACAAGAAAATAGGTTCTACTCCCTCCATCCGGATATATATAGACAAATTTTCATTGGTTAGCACAAGGCTTGACCAACATTACTCCATTTAGTCCATATTGATGTTCAGATTCATTTTCAAACGTACTTATGATTGTGATTACTCCTTTTGTACAATTTTATGTAACCATTAGATTCATCTTCTAAAGTACTTATGATATAGTGGCTCTGTATCACATTAACAACATATCAATGGAGTAATTGCTGGTGAAAACCTTGTTTTAACTAATAAAAAATACACCCAGGGTTTCCAGTCTTTGGTAGAGGGACATAGTATCTGAATCACCTAGATCTTGACCTCTGGAAATTTGTAATTAGATCTGATACTTTCTGGGTCTGGGAAACATATTGGCATAAACCCTTGTCAACTAGATTTCCTTCAAATTATACACTGTTTAATTAAGGTTTGAGAATCTGGAAATTCTGATGGGCATAGATTGCCCTAGTGCTGCTCCGAAAAATAATTTTGCCTCAGAGCAAAGAAGCCAGTCTTTATTAACCAAATAGCTCATTTGTTGCTTAACTAATGAAGGATTATGAGTTCTCTTGGTAACAAAAAGAAGCTAGCCTGATTTTGCTCTCTTTTGTCAGGATGGCCGCATTGACTATGGAGAATTTGTTGCCATGATGACCAAGGGCAATATGGGGGTTGGGCGAAGAACAATGAGAAATAGCTTGAATATCAGCATGAGAGATGCACCCGGTGCACTCTAGACTTTCCACGATGTACAGCTTGTGGCTTTAGCTTCTCCTGCTCTACGAACCCTGCCTGCAATTTTTGAATGTTTTCAAATGTCTGTGTGGATGTGTGTCTCTGGGGATTCTGATTTAACTCGTCAATCGATTCGACGAAATGCATTACTAAGCTGGGTTGAAATGGTCTCGCACGTTGCTTCTACTTAATCCCTGCAAATGTCTGAATTATCCCGTATTGTATCTACCTGGAATTGTTAACTCTTAGCATGCCTATCCCCAATGCAATGCGACATGTTTGATGAACTGTTCTGGACCACTGGACGTGATGTTACTTGTTTTTCCCCCAGCACTTGCCGTGCTACATGTGGTTAATAAGTACGGTCTGATGTTTTTGCCACTCAGTTTTCTACTCATCCCTACTGGGGAATAAAACTTTAGGAGCGCTTTCAAGGTTACACAAAATGGCAACCTCGCACATAAACTGGAGAGAAATAGCACGAGAAAGCGAACTGCAGGCATTTTTACTCCTCTCAGCCAATCTGACAGTGTACATAGAAAAATAACAGCAGTGGGTTTCTATGGTCACCAATAGTCCATGCAGGAGCAGGAACCACCTTTGAAGTGGTGAAATCGAACGCCATCTCTAATCACAAACTCCCGATCAGTCACCGTCGATATCAGCTTGATCACCGTGTGGCAGTCATCGCAGATGCGAAGGTTCTTCATGATGTGGATAGGCATCCAAGCAGGCAAGCTCATGATCCCAAAAGCCACAGCCAGCTTTTCGCTGTGATGAATCTCTGAACGCGGGGACTCGGTCCTCACATATCCAAGGTGCGCAATCTTCTCCATAAGTTCATCCAGCTTCTCGCGAATCGCAATCACTTGGGGGTGGCTCACATCTTCTGCTTTGAACACGTGAACCCTGTTATTAACTTCCATCCAGCTATAGCCAGGACTTTTCTTTATGCCTTTATCTCGCATTAGCTTCCTCACTTGTGCGGAATCATCTGATTTCCCAGCGTCAGCATACATCTTTGCCAGAAGCATGTAGCCCCCAGAACCGGGTGAGTCCAGGTCAAACAAGTGCTTAGCTGCCAATTCTGCGAGGTCGTTGTTACCATGTGTCTTACAGGCGCTAAGGAGAGCTCCCCAAACTTCAGCGGTAGGTTTCATGGGCATCTCATCTATGAGATTTTTGGCTTCGATCAGATGCCCTGCACGGCCAAGAAGGTCCACCATGCATGAGAAATGCTCCAACCCTGGAGATATATTGTGGTCTCTTTTCATCATATCGAAATAAAATTTGCCCTCCTCCACGAGTCCAGAGTGGCTGCAGCCTGATAGA
The DNA here is from genome assembly GCF_000005505.3 of Brachypodium distachyon. NCBI lineage: Eukaryota > Viridiplantae > Streptophyta > Magnoliopsida > Poales > Poaceae > Brachypodium > Brachypodium distachyon. Next base: position 22,572,235 of record NC_016135.3, read on the forward strand.
ACTGCAACATAGCTTATGTAGTCAGGTTTTGCCCCTTTATTCAGTATATCATCAAAGATCTCTATAGCTTGCTTCCCCATGCCGTGCTGCGAATAACCAGTGATCATGGCATTCCAAGAAACTAAATCTTTCCTACTTAGGAAGTCAAATGCTTTTCGGGCTTCTGATATCCTTCCACATTTGGAGTACATGGTGATAACCGCATTCACCACTGAGGTGTCTAAAATGAGACCAACCTTTACAGTATGACCAATAATCTGATCTCCGAGTTTATTAGCACCTATATCTGCACACCCTCTGAACAATGTAACATAAGTAACCCAGTCAGGTATGACATCCTTCTCAGTTAGCATATCACTATACATCTTGAGGCCATCTTCCTCAGCTCCATGTTGTATATATGCCCCCAACATTGCATTCCATGTAATGACATTTCTTGTGGACATGTCATCAAAGAACTCACGAGCCTTCGCGATGTTCCCTACTTGAGAATATGCGGTAATCATGCCAGTCCATGATACAATGTCCCTTTCAGCCATAAAATTGAATATAAGTTCAGCATTCTGGAGATTGCCACACTTTGCATACATAGATATAAGGGAATTGGAGACAACAACAGCTCGAGTGTGCCCACTTTTCAGACATAGAGAATGCAGCTGACTCCCAAGGCAAATATCCATCGTATTGCAGCAGCCACTTATTAGAGTTGCCAGTGCAAACTGATCAACTGCCATCAGTTCAGCTCTCATCTGATTGAACAACTCGACAGATTCACTGAAACAACCATACTGCAAGAATCCCCCAATAAGAACTGTCCACGACACACTGTTCCGATCACGCAACGAACTGAATACTCTCTTCGCTTCCTTAAAACAGCCACATTTTGCATACAGTTCAACCATAGCACTGGCAACATAAGGGTCAATGTGCGGTAGGTTCCGAATTACCTGAACATGGAGTTGCTTACCCCATTCCAAAGAAGACAATCTAGCACATGCAGTCAGAGAACTAGTGTATGTTGTTGAATCAGGACGCACACCTTTACCGTGCATGTCTACAACCATGTCGAGGGCTTCTCTGACTCGCCCACTCTTAGACAATGCCGATATCACCATGTTCCATGATACAACATCACGTTCAGGCATGCTCTTGAAAATCTCAAGAGCGTGATCAACACCGTGTGACTTGGCATACCCTACTAGCATACTGTTCCGACATATAATAGTTGGGTTTTTAATCCGACTGAACTGCTTTGAAGCAAAATCCATAGCCCCACATCTCACAAGCATGTCAACCAGCGCAGTCTGAACGTCAGGGTCATCTTGGGAATCAAACTTCGAAAGTAACCCAAGCAGCTGCAGTGCCACTTCATGCCACCCAAGTGCACCGCAGGACTTCATGACACAGCCAAAAGTGAAGGCGTTCGGCAAGGAGTCCCCAGTTTGGCGCATGGACACAAAGATGTCCAGAGCATTCAAGAACTGACCGCTCTGGTAGTAACCGGACATGATAGTGTTCCACGAGGCGACGTCTCTTGTAGGCATTCTACCGAACAGCTCCACCGCATCGCTCAGACTGCCTAGCTTGGCATACCCATTCATCATTATATTGTGGGTGATGACGTTGGGCTCTGTGATTTCGTCGCGCAGAAGGTTTCGGGCGTCGGAGAGAGCTCCGCACGAGAGATAGGCGTGGAGGAGGGTGTTCTGGAGGAAGACAACGGACGCGAGGCCCACGTTGATGAGGCGACTGTGCAGCGTGCGCGCGCCAGTGAGCGCGCTGCGTGCTCCACACGAGCGCAGCGCGTCCGCGAGCGCCTGCGTGATGGCCATGTGGGAGGTGGCGGCGGGAAGAGAAGGAGACGGCGGTGGTGGCGTCCATGGGGTCGCCACCATTCAAACACGGGCCAGACGAGGTGCGAGGAGAACACGAAGCAGACAATGACAGGTGGGACCCAAATTGTGTGAGCCTACCTGGGAACGAAAAGGTACTGCAAATAGCGCTTCGTAAGTGGGAAAGCGTAAAGTGTTCATTGCCTTGGCTAGTTGGCTGCTTACCGCCTTCCACAGTTCCACTCCGTCTTCTTCCTCCTCTCTTTCCTTGCTCACGAGTCGCGTCCCAACTCTGACGACACCCAGCGAGGAGGAAGAGGAGTTAGGGTACAGGGTTTGATCCGAGGCTATGGAGGAGAGCAGAGCCGGATCCCTGGAGGAGCGGCCCGGTGTCCTCCTCGTTGGCGCCCCCGGCGTGGGCAAGCGAACCATCCTCTCCCGTGAGATCTCGCTCCCTCTCGCTGTCCTCCTCTTTACATCCTTACATGTAATGATTTGGATGTGAAATATCGACCTCATAGAATAGCAGAAGTGTTTAGGGTTCGAATTAGCCGCTTCCGAAATTTATCATGCTGTTGAGGAGAAGATTTGGTGATCTGTTGGTAAGGGCAGAATCAAATGTTGTATCTGATAAATTAGTATCATTTACAGCTTTTTAGAAAGATCACTTCATGAATGTCTTCACAAATTCTTGTGCTGTGGATATTTAGGTTTATTATTTATTGCTTCATATGGTGTATTTTATTATTCTGTGATGATCTACTGGGCACCCCCTATTTTCTCATCATTTATTATGAAACGCAGGGTTGGTTGCGGCTGAAGTACCGGACACTTACGACTTGTCGTCAGGTGTGCTGTGTCAGGGGTATGTGATGTTGTGATTGAATGCCTCCATGAGAGTTATCTTGTGGTGTCCGAGTGACGTGGAGTACACTAGTGGGTCTAGTTTTCAGTTAAGCAAATATCTGAAAGTGTGTATCTTGCTGTTGATTGGCATCCAGGTGGAAAATTGACACGAAGTATTACTCTGCTGATCTCTCCATTTGGACAGCGCATCTAGAAGAAGGGTTCTCTCTTGGCTCGCTCCCTCATCTGGACCAGTTGGCTGCTCTTGTTATGGTCTTCGATATGAATGATGTGAGAACAGTGACACATAATTTGATTCTTACTGTTATCTGTAGTTCCAATTTAAATCTACAATGTGTTAACTCTTTTAAACCTTATAATTTCTGATGTTTAATTATCGGATACTCAATTCTGCGGTAGGCTAATCGTCTTAGCAATTATGCAGGAATCTTCCTTACTAACTCTCCAAAACTGGGTTGACAGTATTGATATTCAGAGGTTTGAAGTTCTGCTGTGCATAGGGAATAAAGCAGATCTTGTACCTGGCCATGGTGCGCATGTAGAATATAGGAGGCGTATGCAAAGGATTGGCGAGTCAAGTACTGATCCACATCCTGAATATTTAGATTTTGGGATAAATGAAAGTGAAGGTTGTGGCTTGTTATTATCAGAGGATGCACCACGCATAGAGATCAGAGACTCCACTTTGCAGTGGTGCATTGAGCAGAATATTGAGTATATTGAAGCTTGTGCTTCCAATGCTGACTTTGACAAATGTAAGTTCGTAAATTGTCCAGTAGGCTGCAATTGTCGAATCTAACCACATTAGTTTTACCATAATCTCATTTACATCATTTGTGCCATCATCTCATTCCTTATGTTTTCCAGTTATCTTTGACTTATCAGTATTACTACCATAAAATGTTCGATTGAGCATCAGTTAATCAGTTGCACATTTAGTAGACGATAATGCTCATCAATGACTAATTTTATTTTTCTAATACTTAACATAATTTTCCATACTCCCTCCGGCCGGAATTACTTGTCACTGATTTAGTACAACTTTGTACTAAATCTGGGACAAGTAATATGGGTCGGAGGGAGTACTATTTTGGATCGCATTTTAGGATGTTACCCACCTGCTTTTCATCATAGTACATTTATCATCTCCATGTGTGATTCTGGCTCACGACAGATTCACTTAGCACTCTGCTTATTTTGACCATTTTTTCTGGTGATTTCGACCCTTCTTGGAGGGGCTAACTTTTGTTAATGATATCATAAGCTGGCTTCTTAGTGATACAGTGAACTTCTTGGTACAAGTGGTCGTAGCCTCACAGGAGCCTGAACTTCGGAAAGTGCTTTATGCTGAACTAATTTTGGGAAGATTTAAACCTTTTGACATCTTTAAGCTTAAGCTCATGCCTGAAAAGGCTTCTGTACATTTGCATTTGTAATTCAACACTTTAAGACCATATCATACTTAAGTAACCAGTATCTTGGAGATCAGTACCAGCCAATTAATTGAATATAAAAATTATATATTGGTTATTCGTATACAACTAAACGCCACTCTGTGTGAACCTGCAAATTTGAAAAGGCAATTCTATTCTATACTGTTTTATACTGTTCAGTGTTAAATGCTTATACGAAAAGGCTAAAAAGTTTGATGGCTGACCTGTTGTGACATCCATAGTTGTTTTTAACTGACATGTGTTGTTATTAATTGCCGATAGGCCTATCAGTTGATGGTGATAGCCAAGGAGTAGAGCGACTCTTAGGAGCCCTTTCTGCACACATGTGGCCTGGAATGATTCTGAAATCTGGAAACAAAATAACTGCTCCATCCTTGGCTGAAAAAGGTGAGTTTAATCAGGAAAACCATCTGCTTACATTTTTACTTTTTACTATAAATTATTAAATCAGTGCATCGTTTATTGTGATGAGTTGATGAACCATGCTTGCTCTAATGAACAATTGTAATTTCAGTAATTAGAATAACCTTTCCCTCTTACAGAATGTGTATTATGCAAGCAACACAGAATATGCTACTTTGCGTTGTTGAATTCAGAACCCTGTGTTTGGCCTTAATTTTCAGTTTTCTTCGCACAGAATCTACAGATGATGAATCAAATTATGAGTTTGAGTACGAGGTCCTATCACATGAATCTGATGAGCAATGGGAATTCATCGGTGAGTCGAGTACATCAAGAAGTCTGGAAGGACTAAATGAAGCTAAAGCTATGCAGGATAACACACATCAAGAAGTTGTGAATGCCAAGGTTGATTCTTTGGTGTCCAACCCTCTTTCAAATGACAGCTCTACAGAATCTGCTGAAGAAAAACGAGTAACTCAGAACCACAAAATTGAGGACAGTGGCCATGTGGATAACACTGAAGCAGATGAGGACCAGCGAACTGACGCCCAAGAGGTTAACAAGCTGTTTGACGATGAGCATTATGGCCTAGATGATCTGGAGAGGTTAATGTCAGAGATCGGCAACATGCGGTCCAATCTAAGGCTCGTTCCTGACTTCCAAAGAAGGGAGATGGCTGCTAAGATAGCCATGAAAATGGCAACCATGTTTGGCGACAGTGATGACGAGGGTTTTCAGGCTATATAAACCAGTCACGGAGTTCTACATTTTGCTTATCTTCACACAGGATTGCAGCTGACGGGCAAGCTCATCATCATTCCTCCTAGCACATCTTTTTATAATCTTGATGTCATTTACCCCCAAAGAAATTTTGTACCTCTTAGTTCTTTGGTATGTACTTATTTACCGTTTGTACTGTTATAGGATTTATGATGTATTATTGTGAACTTGATTCTCTTGAATCAACTAGCTAAAAACATGTGTATGTAATATGCAAATATCATGTACTCGTATGTTTTTGAGCTGCTGACTGACGATGGCATGGTGTGTCTAGAAATCTTCTGACAATGAAAATATCGATTTACAACAACTGAATACATTGCACATCACAGCTATGCTTAATATTGGCTGCTCATTATGTAAGCTATTGTTCCAAAATTCCCCTATCTACAGCTAGAAATGCCAATGGGTTTATACAATTCACAAGTTTATTGTCCTTCCAAGCTTTTTGACTGTGAACTGTTGTCAGAGCTATGCTTCTCAGACAAGATTGGTTGGCCATTTTGGTTATTCACCATGTCAGATTCAAACTGCTCCAGATTCACAGATGGCTCGTCTGATACCCGCAGTGATCTCTCACTATCCTGCATACCCCTTGGACCTGAAGAGAATTTTGTAACCTGCAAAACATGGTAGAGATCATGGAGGGTTATTCTGGATGGCTGGTGGTGGAACGAAACTAGACTGATGTTAATTCAAATATCAGATCGAGCCACAGACTTTTAAGAACAAGCCATTTATCCTGACTGAGGAGCATATACATGACTGAGTAGTATATTTCCTTCTGGATTGTGGCATTAGTGGTCAGGTAAAGAATATCATGTTTATTCGTTGGTAAACACTCACATTGTTTGAAGCCTCCAGCCTTGTCCGCAAAGCTTCATGTTCGGCTTTAACACGGGATGGGACACCATCCTTTTGATAAACATTCTTTTTGGCAGTCTCCTCATCTACTTCAGCTGAAGCAGCAGCAAATGGGTGGTTTACTGGAATCCATCTAACTGTATCTGGATCGACATCTGGTGGTAAGGGGTCGCCTTCTTTAAGAAACACAGTGGGCCTTTTCCACTGATATGCATGTGATCTCCTTTTCTGATGCATTGCCTGTTGCTCATTTGTAAGCCTAACAGGATCCAGCCGGTACTCCTTGCCAAACATTTGAGCAGTAGAAGTACCTTCGTCAATCTTGACTAGTGGATTATTGAAAGGATCATTGTACACTCGTGGTTTTGCACTGCATGAGTTACCTTGGTCAAATCATTGCAAGATTTGAAGAGAATCTTAGACCAATGCAACAGCAGTGTCAAAAGTAAGCTTCAAAATCAGCATAATGTTTTTGTCTATCATTAAGATTGTACTAAACTTGAACCTATCATTAGTTGCTTAAAGTAATATTCCAATTGTCATAACAGTCAACAGTGGTGCGATGTGGCTTTACAATGGCATAAAGCAAATAACTAGACACACAAAAAGATATGACAGTTCATAGTGATAGCACTTCCTCACAGAAGATGTCACCCCTATAGTAAGACCGTTTGAAGGGAAACCAAATCAGTATACAGTTATATCATGGCATAATGGTCTTATTGTGGTGAGTCAAATGAACAATATATCAGTTCTGAATGCAAACATGATTCAAAACATAACCTGTTGTTTCTAAGAAAAACAAACAATTCGGAAGCATGCCCAAACCAGCAGACAGCTATAGTGGATATTGTAGAAGAGAATCCAAAATTGAAGTTTGATAAGATAGCAACATACATCCCTCGTTGCCCTGATTTTAGTTGGCCACGCCTTACTAGATCAGCAACAGAACCACTGTTATCCTTCTCTTGAGTTCTTCTGATGATTTGTCTTGCAACAGCAGCCAAAAATGCAATGCCGAAACAGAAACCAGCAACGGAACTTAGTCCAATGTTTTTCCTGATCTGCATGAAGGATTAAATAAGGAGTTAATTATTATGCAAAAATGACTTGACTATGAGATGGTAAAGTATTGGGTACTAACAAAGCGGCATTTTAGGTCTTACGATGTAAATAAATAAAGCCCTTGAACAATAGCTCAAGCTGCCTACAATGCCTAAAATTTCGAAAAGTCTTGTGATGGTTGTGGGTAAAACAGGAAGGCACACAAAGTTTAACTAGCTCCCTGATGCATTGCAGATTGCCCATGAGCAATGAACTAAATATCACTGAAAGAGTATCATGGACGAAAAAAGAGTATCACAGATCCATGGCATGCTATCATTAAACATTACATGAAATGTATGTAGCATGCCATATTTCCCTGTAAATTCTTAGTGCTGCAGAAAACAACTAATTAGATCAATTTCAATAGGTCGTCAGTTCAAGCTAATTACATTTTAAACATTTTCTGAACTAGGCTAACATAATTTCCTAATCGAAAGCCCTAACAAGTTCATAATTGCGCACTCGCCGGGTTGTTCCCCTTCTGGATATTGCCTGCACAATAACCCAACAAGCGCTAAACCTAACAGTAAAATACTCACACGTCACGCCTGACATTAGCCAAGCCCACTGTCTAAAATGTGCAGAAATATCAAGCAAAAGAGAGGAGGGCCGTTACCGAAGAAACAGCGGGGGGCACTGAACCCACAAGTGCCCTCAATTCTTCCACACTTCTCTCCGGAATCCCGACCCTCTGATTTCTATTTGGAGCGCCACTCGTGTCGCTCGAAGCCCTAACTGGCCTGGACCAACTCGGCCTACCGCAGCAGGGTCGGGGCGGGATTAAGCGGAAGGAGAGGGAGATGGCGACGGAGGCGGGCGCCATTGCCGTCGTCGCATGGAGGGGGTTGCTAGGCGAAGGCCCGGGTTGGCCCTGTGGGAGTGTTTACTGCCTAGTGCTGGAGCCTGGAGGTAGGGGTTGGAATGGAGACGGAGGCCATGGGTCGGCGACTCGGGCACTCGGCGCAGCGGCCGAAAGTCGGGCCAAGGGGGTTCATCCACTTCAGCTGGTCCAGAGAAGCCCGTGGGCCTTATTTTTCATCGGAGTAAATATCAAAGAAATGCCAGTGGGCTTCTTTTTCTTTGTCCAGAAAAGCCCGTGGGCATTCTGTTTCCTCTGATGCTGGAGTGCTGGACCAACCGATACGGGAAAAATCGGGATCAGACGATCCGGGATTGGATCGAGCGTGACCCATCCCGTCCAGGTTCCTCCCGTGCGACCGGAGGAGCCCTAGCCTAGCGAGCTCCAACCCCCTCCCCGGAGGCGGCCGCGGCCGCCGGTAGGCGACTTCTCACCCCTCTCACCACCCAGGCTCATCTCCCCTTATCTCTGGGACACGAGGAGCCCTACAGCGGCCGGAGTCCGAGTCGGCCCCAGGCGGCGACTCGTGGGCTGGTGGCCACAAGACATTTCCCTCACCGGACTTGTTGTCTTCATCCTATTCCTCACCTTGGCTGTGGGTAATAGGGTATTTGCTCCAGCCTCCAGCGAAGGTACGGGACACCAAATCACGCGATTTTATGTCAATTGATTGGTTTTGACGTCGGACTTGTAGGAGATATGTACGTTTCAGTGCATATTTCAGAGGAAATCCGTATTCAATCCAAATTTTTTGTTCTGACTGTAGCATGTGGGTTTCACATCAATGCCTTTTCTTTAACTCCAAAATAGGGAAACCCCCCCCCCCACCCCCCCACCCCAAATTTTTTTTTATTGCTTTATGCTGGTAAACTTGGATGCTCGGAAGTTTAGACATTATGCTGCAAGAAGTTTAGTTCATTTTTCTATAAATCTCCTGATGCTTGAAAAATCGAAGTCAGAGTAGTATTTTTTTCTTCATAGTTTTAGAAACTGCCACTCAAAGATTTTTGTTAGGACAATCCTAGCATTTTTTTCCCCAAACACACAACTAAGTGAGGTCTTTTTATTAGAAGCAGAAAAAACTCGACCTTAGGGGAAGAAACCCAGAAGGCATTTTTCTTAGGTTGAGGAAAGGCCCGCAACACCGGCTCCACCCACTGCGGTGGCGCAATTAGCGGCCTGACACGCATGGTGAACAAACCAGGGTTCGAGCCCTGGTTGGCAGCCCCAACACAAGGGGGTCTTACCACCGTGGTATCAGCATGTTCTCTTTTATTAGGAGTAGAAGCCAATATGGCGCCGCAATTACAACTCCACCAATAGTCACAGCGACTGAAACCAAAAACAGCCAAAAAAACTTATGACTCAAAGCGCACAACCACACCGAAGAGCTCCAATAGTCTAGACTGTGCATACGGAGCTATCATGATAGAACCCATAGTCTTGATGGCACATACAAAGCCACTGTAAGAGCACCCATGAATGGTGTCATGGTATTGTCCTAGACATGACGTGCCATGATGTAATTGATTTTTTACTACCAGATTCTTGCTTCGTTAATCAATCTGTTGTTATTATTGTAGGGAATGGACTCAGAACAACATGCGGATAACCTATTGGGTAACAATAGTAGTGGGAAGCAAGCAGTTTGGACAACTGCCATGTCGTCCTTTGTACTCAAGTTCATGGCTAACTTAGTGGCTAGTGGAACCAGAACCTCTAGTGGTTTCAAGCAAGTTCATCTTAATAGTTGTGCCAAGGCTTTGAATGAGCGTTTCTGGCTTCAAGTAACTGCCACTCAGATTTCTAACCACCTTAGGAAGTGGAAAAAAATATGGGCAAGGGTTGACAGCCTGAAGAGCTTACATGGGGCTATTTGGGATGAGCATACTTGCACCATTGTGCTTGATCGAGAGCACTACACGGGTCACATTAAGGTAAGGTTGTAAAATTTGTTATTTTCATGCCAGTGACATGGTTGTATCTATTTTCTCTAATATCTTGTGTATTACCTGGCAGAACCACCTTAGTGATGCTGACTTCTTGAACACTCCAATTGAGCACTATCATGAATTGGCCACAATCTGTGGCATGGCTTCAGGTGTATATGCTAGGAGTACCAATGAACCTCTTGCTATGGATGTTACTGAGAATGAAATTGAAAACGAAGAAACCAGTGGAGCGAGTGGCCCTCTTGCTACAGGTGTTGAAGAGACTACAATATCTTTTACGAACACTAATGGAGGGGGTGACCGCTCTGGCAATTTAGTACCCCCAAAGAAGCCCAAGGTAAACAATGATAATGATTTATCCAAATACTAGTCAATTGTACCTGCATATTTTTCAGCTATAGCTGGTTAATTTTGTAAAATTCATTGAACAAATGGAGTAATTTCTAATTGAAACTAGGTGATTCCCCGTGCGTTGCAGCGGACAATTCTATTTGCACATCTGGACATGATGTTAGGAAGAAATGATAATGATATGATCAGATGCAAACGAAATATGAATACCACATGCCAAACGGCTTTATCATCCATAGCATATATGCAACAAAATGTAGGAGTAATTTTGATGTACATAAAAACTTTGGGGAAACCAAAAAGAGATTCAGGAACCTAAATATTCGAAGTTCTTAAAAAGATCGACATGCATATCATGAAAATATGGGTACTTGATGAATTATTTATATACAATCTGAAGGTGAAAAGTTTAAAGAGCTAAAATGTTGAATTGTCGAATGGGCCATCAAAATGAATTGCTAGTGGGACTGCAGCATATGATATGTATGGTGATATAGACACTTTGCATGCACATGATTTGGATTAGTGGGAACCAACTTGATGATGCGGACATTTTGCATGTGTGCTTAGTGGAGATCAACTTGATGATGTGGACACCTTGCATGTTGAGCTTGCAAACATTAATGACTCTTAGTGGGGATCAACTTTATAGAGATTATAGATGTGGTAGGTAACGAACCTTCGCATTTACTACCACTTGTTACTGTTTGATACTTGTGGTCTCACGGTTAGCGTGTGGAGACCAACTTGTGGCCTGAGGCTGATCACAGAGTTATCTCCAAATTATGTTTAGAAGGCACTCATTTGGATAAACTTGAAAACAGATGATACCAAGAACTTGTGATGATGGACTTACTTGCAAATATTTGACTTGATCACTTGTTGGACAGCGAAATTAGTATTTGTCATGCTTCATCAATACAGTGTTTTCTTTGATTCCTTGATGGAGTGTTTAGATCAATAAATTGTTTCAGGAGAACAAATTTCTATGAATTTGAATGCTTCACTTTGCTACTATTATTACTCCTATCATACTTCTACTTTCTCAACAAAATAGCAACTGTTTATTTATGAACAAAATAATAACAGTTTATTTATCTCAGATGTTGCATTTGAATTTATCTCAACAATATGCTGCTCCAGCTATGCAGCCAGACATGGCTAGATCACACGAAAGTCTCCTTAAAAAAAAAAGAAAATCCATTAACAACAGAAGCAGCAGCCTACTACCACAACAAAACAAATAAAATGCATGCCAGCGATTGCTTCTGATACATTATACCACACGTCACAGCTTCAGTCGTTATTTCATTTTATATTTGTTAGAGCTCTTTTAGGGCACACTACTTACGTACTTAAATGTCCTAGTCATTGGCAGTCAAGGGTAGCTTCAGTGAGAAGGATATTAACCTCCTATAGCTGGTGATGGCAAATATTAGAATGTCAATTCAAAATTCTTGATGATGCCACCCCGTTCTTCCCTTTCACCACTCAAGTGGATATTGTCATATCTTGCTGCATCACATTTAGGTCCTTTGACAAAGGAACCACCGTTGTAGACTGCAAAGGGAGCAGGGACATGATCATAGACACATGCTCAAATTTGGACAAGCTCTTGCCAAGAGAATCTTGGAACTGTCAAAACCACCATGGCCATTGATTTGTAATGCCTATAAATGATGTTATGCTACTAATGTTCTCATGCTATTTTTCTCTTGGCAAGAAAATATTTTTATTTTGTCAGTTTTTATTATCTTAATTTTCTGTTGCTGTTTTTTCACATGACATGGTTGGCAACTTATTGTTTCTTACCCAATTTTTATTCTTTTAATCATATTATGTTTTTATTATGGTAGGGAGTGGGCTTGGAACAACATGCAGATAACATTGGTGGTAAAAACGGTGGTGGTGAGCTAGTTGTTTGGACAAATGCCATGTCATCCTTTGTGCTTCAATTCTTAGCTAACCTAGTGGCAGGTGGAACTAGACCGTCTCATGTTTTCAAGCAAGTTCATCTTACAAGTTGTGGTCAGGCTTTGAATGAGCATTTCAGGGTTCAACTGACTGCCGCACAGATTTCTAACCACCTTAGAAAATGGAAGAAAATTTGGGCAAAGGTTAACATGCTCAAGAGTTTAAGTGGTGCTCTTTGGGATGAGAATACTTGCACCATTGTGCTTGATCATGAGCATTACACGGATCACGTTAAGGTAAGGTGTACCTTATGTTGTTTTCATGTTGTGGTGACATTATTGCACATACTTTGTCTAATATCTTGTGTGTTATTGTGGCAGGACCACCATAATGACGCTGACTTCTTGAACACTCCAATTAAGCACTATCGTGAGATGGCCACAATCTTTGTCAAAGGCAAGACTTCAGCCATACATGCTAAGGGTAACAGCGAGCCTCTTGCTAGAGACGTGATTGAGAATGGAGTTGAACATGAAAGTAATGGAGGGAATGACGCTATTGCTAATAATGGTGTTGAAGAGGCCACAATGTCTTTCACTAACACAAATGGAGGGAACATTGGTGGTTCCTCTGGCAGTTTACCACCACCAAAGAAAGCCAAGGTAAACAATGATGAAGGCATGCTATGCACGATGACCCGTATGCTTGATAACCTTGCTAAAGCAATTGAGAAGTCTAGTGCGACACATATCGATATCCCTGAAGACCTTTGGGATAACATGATAGATCTACCTGGATTCGAAGAGGCACATCTTGCCCACTACTATGCTTATTTATGTGAGAATGTGTCTGTTGCTAGAGCATTCAACAAGCTTAGCATGTCTAACAAAATGATTTGGGTTACTAGGTATATCAAGAACCACCTTTCAGCTTAGTATCAACTATACTATGATTGACATATGGCAATACTTCTTTTGTTAGCAGCCAAAACCATGAACTGTCTGGTGTAGTTTAGCTGCCGGTATGCGTGGTGTTTTTGTATGAACCAAAACATAAAACTGAGGCTGACCTTTGTGGACCTTGTATGCGTGAGCATGTACATATGCTGAAAGTAACGTGTCATGATCTTTTATGATGATTGGATGCGCCATGTACTCATATGTCATGAGAGTTGGAGGGTGTCACATGCTAACTGCTAGATCAGGCCAGACATGGTAGGATGAGCCAGAAAGACGCTATAAGCTTGCTTTCGATTCGATTGTTGATGTTCGTACTCCGTGTTGGAGGATGTCACTTGGCCATTTTTGCTGGAGTATATTTTTTGAATGCTTGCTGGGTAGGATAAATTTAACTGCTACGTGTACTAATGACTGCTGATTATTATGTGATGATGTACTTTCTTATGTTATCTTCGCTCGTGGATTTAATAACGATTCAAGACATGTTCTGTTTTGAAATGGAGGATTCAAGACATAAGTATTTTTTTAATTTTGAGGGAAGGAAAGCTGACCTTGTAAGCACTAAAGAACTCACAAAAAGGATCACGGATCAAATCTCAACGGCAACTAAATAATAAGAAATAACTAGCGGGGTGACCCGCGCAATTGCGCGGCTAGACTTGTATAATGAAATATATTTTTATATTTTTTAATGGATTAATTTGCATGCAGTCTAAGTATATTATATTTGTATGCAATTTAGACTTGGTTAATTAGTCTTTGGAAAATTTGATTTGTTATATTTATTTATTTTTTGGTGATACATAGATTTTCTGAATGATAAGACTGGATGGTCTGAATGATTATATTGGTGCATATCACATCGTTATATTGTAGATTAGGTAGTCATTACATGTTACTAAGAGAGTCGTATTTTATTACCATTGTCTGCAATACAAAAGTGTTCATCTTATACTCGTAACACTTGTGTTTTTTGCTGCATTATTTGCATGGCAATTCTTTTTATCATTTTAAAAGTGTTCTTTTAGACATCATGTATAGATTCTTTAATCCTGAATTATTATTTCGATATTCCTGATGCAATAAGATTTTTTTTTATCCAGCCAATTGTGTCCGTATGATTTTTCAGATTCTCTTTTACCAATGTTCCACACGAAATCTCCTTTATTCCAGTGTGTTTTTTCTGGTGTTTTTGCTGCTTTTGACGCGAGCGACGAGAGTTTGTTTGACTTGCGGTCATGGTTGTGGAATTGGTTGTGCCTATGGTAGATTAGATTCCAGCTGGCGTTTTCATCGAGGGTGCTGCTACCTATCGGCAGATGTAGATTGCTCCATGCCGGTCACATCAAATTTGTTTGCATTCCTGATTTTTCTCTACTCGGTACCTATCAGAAATCAATTTCTATATCTCCGTACCAATATTCACTTCTTATAATTTTTTTTATCTTTGTAGCACCGTTAAATTCTTATAGGGAGTTCCTTTTTTTTGCGCGTGCGTATCGATGAGATTTGGTCTATACTACGTAACAAACCTCTATGTTATCTTCTCATCGATTTGTCTCAATTTTCTTTTATTCCGAATTGCTTGATACCAATCAGAAATCAATTTGCATATCTTTATAGCTATGTTAACCTTGATGAGATTTGGTTTATAGTACTCACTCCATCACATATTAAGTGACTCAAATTTGTCTAAAAATGAAAGTAACTATATACTATAATATACATCTAGCTACATGTAATATTTCGACACTTGGACGAAGGGAGTACTACATAACAAACCTCTATGTTATGTTCTTATCGATTGTTTTTTATTTTGCAAAATTACCGATTTGTTTCGATTTTCTTTTATTGATTGCTCTATACCGATGAGACATATTACCTTATGTTAAAGTTTTAATTTTTTTTTTGTCTTGGGGTCTCAAACATCCACTGTGTTTTTTCATCGTAGTCGATGTATGCAATTTTTCTAATTGGTTCATATAGATTCAAAATATAGATATGTTTACTTTGTATTTGGTGGCACGGCTACATGCCAAAGGCCAGGTATCTACATCCAATATAGTCGGTCTGGATACATTGTACCGTGTCTACCGGTGATACATAATTTGCCCGTCTCCGGCGAGTTTTTTTAAAAAAAATTGCGATTCAGTTCTGATTTATGCGAAGATTATATTTTTATTTTCATACCGAGACTTTTTGTTCCATATCTTCCGTATTGTTTCTGTACCGAGGTTGTTGTTTTTTGTTTGCGATACCGCAAAATTAAGAAAACAAACTGACCTCAACGGCTCCTGCCGTCCTGCGACGCCGAAGGTGTCAGAGGCATGCGGCGGCTTCAGTAAAGGAAGGCTGGACGTCTGGGTCCTGGCATCGACGGCATTTGGGGAAAACGGGTGGCGAGAGATCACGACGGCCGCAGCTGCAGGTTGGCGGTGCGGAATACGGCGGCAGCGGCACGGATGCAACGGCTAGTGGACGGCCCAGCCGCATGAGTACAGCAGCGAGGCAGCTGCGCCTGCGCGGGCCACGCGGGCCGTTCGACTACAGACTACAGCTGCGCGCGAGGTGGCGACGCGGCTGCAGTATGCTGCAATCCCCCCGCCGAAGCAAGCTCGTCGAAGCAGCTTGATGTACGCCCTGAGGGATCCAGCGAATCTCAGGGATTCTTCTACCTATCCATACGTTACCAATTATAGTATGTACTGTATTATTCTTTGGTTTCCATGCTGTGTATTTCCCTGTTTCCATACCGAATTGATCTCTCTATTATATTATGAAGATTGATTTTTTCATGGATTCTTAATGTGATTGATTTCAAACCGAGTGTTTTTCCTTCCATACTTTTCTGTTGTTGTTTTCGTACTACCAAGATTTCCATACAGTTGTGTCCGCTACTTTAAAATATTCAGGACTGCTTTGGGTTTTAATTATCCGCTAGATTGAATATCCACCGTCCGATAACTTTTGTTAAATCTGAGCCATAAAATTTCTGCTAGTTTAATTAGACTAGTGGAAATGACCGTGCGCTGCCACGCCCAACGCACACATCACGGCCACTTTAAAAGATGATGACGTGCACTAATAAATCATCATTCAAATTCTGTACCAAATTTTCACATTCTAAGAACAAAAGATCCAATACAAAAGTTCAAAACATAGAGCAAATTTGTATACATCCAAAAGTCTGGAACCCATAGAAAGAAGATGTTAATTTCCAAGCATGCAGTCGAACTATCAATAGATGCTAATTTCCAATCACGGCATGCACATGGTAATCATTCGGTGCATGGTAGAACACTAATCTATCTATTATCCATAGCAGCTACCATCAATCAGGTTGGAGTACATCCCAATTAGCTATCGAATTATCTGTCGATTAGTGCAAAGCACCACAACAAATGAAAACAACATGGACTCGCCGGATGGTTGAGCTATGGCCGGCCACCTACTAGATCTCATGCGTGGATGGCGGACGACGGCCACTTTCTGGATCACGCGTTGGGACTGCGGACAACGGTCGTCGGGTGGATCTCGCGTGGGGGTCGGTATGCTTGGAGTGGCCAGGCCGCGAACTGCAGCGAGAAAAGCAGTGATGTCCAGGCAAAGGAAGGAGCAGGATGCCGGGGGAGAGAAGGGAGGTGGGTGGGGTGGGGTGGGGGGTGCCAGAGAGGAAGGGGGCTGCGGCGGCGGGGGCGATGGAGCAGGTTGGGTGGGGCGTCGGTAGGGGATCGAGCAGGTTGGGCGTTGGGGGCGTCCGGGTCGAGAGAAATAACGAGTGGTGGCATATTGGCCGTAATTTTGATGACATGACGTACGACGGCGGTCATACCATCACCACCAAGTCCAATTTAATATATTGGTATAGATATTAGATAAGCAGTTTCCATCAGATTATCTGTAGTGGTGCCACTTGTACTAATGGAGACCAACTTGCGGTCGTGGGTTTCGGCTGATCCACCAATTGAACTCAACTATGTTTACACCGAGAAACCAATCACCTGAGAGAACAAGAAGTATCACTTTTTTTTTATGGAAACTGGCAAATATTTGACTTGATCACTTGATGGACATCGACGGGAGTCCTTTGTTTAGGCTTATGTCATGAACTCATGCAGGATACATACACCAGAAAATATTTAAATTCTCCGAAGAGATCGTCCATTGATGACTTTATGGGGGCATTTTGATCAATGATGATGAACCGTTCTCCTCGCAAAGAGTGATAATGAACCCACGTTTAAAAAAATGATAATAAACAGTTCGAGATGCAAAAAAATCTATCTGAAATTTCGAATGCTCCAGAGCTGCCACAATTCTGTAAAATCTTCTTATTGTGCTTGATCAACGAGATCTCGTTGGAATATATTTCCATTTTCACTTCAAGTTTACCTGCTAGTCCCTACAATCTCTACGCCCGGTCAGAATCCCCGCGCTCTTGGTGCTTTGCCTCTTTCTGCGGATGGGTTCCTTGCACCGGAGGCCAGCTTGTCAGAGAGGTTGGCGCTATGACGGTTTGTTCTGCGTACGTGTCGTCGGCTCCTCGCGCGTCCGGGTCGGTTCGAGGGGCTACGTGTTGGTTTTTTTTTCCGGCCGCCTCTTTCTTCTTGCGTTTTCTTTCTTCCCTCCTTTCTTTCGGAAGGGGCGTCCTCTTCCGATTCCTCGCTCGCGGCTGCTATCCCTGTTCTCGCCGCCCGTCCTGGGGTGCGCTGCTGCCCCCACTGGCCGCTGGTCTTTTCCCTCGATTTGCCGGTGTGCGCTGCAGGTTCGTTCCCCTTTTCGCCTCTTGGTGTGCTCCTCCGCTGGGGCGGTGGCCTGGGCTGCTGCTCGCCGTTCTTTCGAAGGGCCCAGTGCTTGCTGGATGGCGGTCCGTGATGCCCCCTCGATGGGCTCTTTTTTGTGTGTGATTCTGGTTGGAGTTTGCCCTGCGTGGCTCTGTCCGTTCTGATTCAGGTTGTGTTGGTGGGGACTGTCCGTCCGTTCTAGTCGCCTCCGTCTGTCTGTGCGCTTCCTCTGTTGATTGCTGCCCGCGAGGTTCGTGCTTCTGCCTTTATCTAATTTCTGCTGTTGGGGCGTTCTGAAGTTTGTTGTGCGGTGCGCTGTGATTTTTGTTCTCTTTTGTCGATGTACATTCACGAGCTCAAGGGCGCAAAGGATCCAGAGGAAGAACAGTTGTTGAAGGCCAATATCCTAGGACAAGATGCATAGCAGCAGTGGATAAAGCTTCAGTTTGGGGTCGACAAGCCTTCGTCTTCCATCGACTGCCTGTCAATCAACCATTCGCTCGAGTGCTGTAAAATGAGTGAATTCCTTTTTTTACCCCCTACTTTCACTTCTTTGACGCAAATTACCCCGTTCAGTGAGATTTCTACAATTTTACCCCATTTAGTGAAACCTTTGCCACTTATTACCCCAGCTAATAATTTCCCCTGTTTTATCCGAATTATGACAACTTGGTTCCGCACGTCATAGGCGTTCCTAGGTATCTGTCGTGCGGCTGATATGAAACGGATGCCCTTGAGACGCAATTGGCGCCGGAACCCGACTGGTTTAGCTGACGCTACTCGCAGGCGGCCATGGCCACCTCCCGCTGCAGCTGCAGCTCGGTAGCCGCCTGCATGCACGTAGAGGACAGCAGCGGGAGGAAGCGTAGTAGAGGCTGGGAGGCCATGTGCATGCCGACCAGGTTGCTTCTAATTCTAAATAGGGGGACTTGCGTGAGCATATACACCACTCGAAGGAAGTCGTAACAGGGGCAAAAACATTGCACACTACTATGCTCTCCACTAAATGGATATGCATCTTGTTGATGAGTTCTACTCCTACTTTAGCTAAGTTGTACCAGTGGACAAAAGTAATTGGAGATAGAGCAGGCAGCTGCAGCGGGAGGTGGCCATGGCCGCCCGCGAGCGGTGCTGAGTCAGGCTGTCTGACTGAACCTGTCACGTTCCGGCGCCAAGCGCGGGCTCAAGGGCCTCCACAGTTCATCAACCACACGACGGATGCCTAGGAATGTCACTAACGTGTAGGCCCAAACTGTCATGATGAGGAAAACAGGAAAAAAAAATAGATGAGGTAAAAAGTGGCAAAAGTTTCACTAAATGGGGTAAAATGACGAAATCTCCACTAAATGGGGCAATTCGTGTCACAAAAATTAAACTAGGGGGTAAAAAAAGGAATTTACTCTTAGAACAGATATAATGACCGGTCTTACTTGGTTTTTCGTGAGTTGGCTACATATCTTTTAATCTAAGATAAGAGATGTGGGATTTTTGCATGGACACAATAGTGAGTTAATATTGGTGGTATTCTGGATGCAGAGTATGCTCTCCACAACCTGATTGTTTTTTGTTTTCTCTTATTGACAATGGTTTACATAATTCTTGGTCAGACACCAGCGGCCATAGGGCGCTGACGGCCGCTACCAGCAAAGTCCACCCCTTCTTACCAAGCGCATGTTGATTTGTGAGACTGCGATGTGCCTATCTTGCTTGTTTTAGCTTTCAGCAGTCACACCATCAGGTTTGGTCATGCTTGCCCTCCATCTTAGATGTGTATGCAGATAAGTTGCTTGATGAATTTACCAGGAGAAAATTGTCCTCTTTTTTTCCATTCACTGCTACAACATAGCATCGACTTTCACGGAGTGAGCTCTAAAAGGAGTTGCTAGGCTACTACCTCTGACAGGCAATTTGTGTATCTTATGAACTTTTGGTTGTTTAGGCAGCAGGCATCCAGACTCCACTAGATTTGCCTCGATGCTACAGGCGCTGATGTTCTGAACTTTTGATTAAATTTGTGATTGATTAGATGGTGATGAAATAAAGTTCTGAACTTTTGATTAAATTTGTGATTGATTAGATGGAGATGAAATCAGTGATATGTAAGACTCTTATAACTTCGTAATAAAATATGATTGTGTGCATCGCTTGATGCAGAGGCCAGAGACTATTTCCCTTTTCGAAAAAAGAAAAAAAAAGATGGAGATGAAATAAACCAGTCCTAGACAAGAGTTGTAAACGTAGGTAAACATGCTATGTTTCTTTAACTAGCATGGTACTAATTTTTTGTGCAAATTAAGTAGTACAGATATAAATATATTATCCTATAATTTTTAAGTGCATTTTGCTTGTACCTTCCCTTACAGTGTCTTCTGTTCTGCCAGAGCCTTCTTAATTTGACATGCTAAAACTATTATTATTAGCATGAACGCTGATTTTTGGAGCATGTTTTCATGGATGATTAATAATGTTTTTCCTGCAAGTATGCAAACAAGAAGTTAAAAACGTAAAATGGAGAGGTGGTGCTCCATTATTTGGAGTAAGATTTTGTCTGTACAGACATACTTTATTCAATTAGCTATTTTTAGCCACATATTATGGCCATTAGTTAAATTAGTATTTCTTGCAAGGAGATCTAGAAATTCCACTTGATTTCTACCAGGTACTGATGTGAGTACCTCTCTGTTCTGCACTCATTGTTCAGCTCTTTAATTTTTTATAGGTATAGATCGACAATTTGCTAAGGTGAATAGCACAACAAAGGATGTTGTATTGGTGTGTTCTTCTAACCTACAGATCGGAATGTACTAAATGGTTAGTCCTGTCGTTTGATTTGGGAGATCCATTGCTGCTAGATAGGTGCAGTGAGAATTTAGTGTGCACACTGCAAGAGCGATGCAATAGAAGTTCAGATGTTCTCCAATTCTTGGTTATTTTTTATGGTGACTTCAGACTGCAGTCTGATAAGTTCTCAGGCGTCTTTTTTCTTTTGGCATGGCTTTAGAAAGTATGGTGCATCATGTGGCAATTCAGGAGCCAGGCATCAAAAAGAAAGAAGGATAACAGGTGGCCTGTGTGTTATATGATTGTTTGCTTCCTACTTAGTTGGCAGTGAATTTTGGTGGCAGGTCCTACCATGGTGGCTTGGATTACCTATGCCTTTCCCGTGGAGCTTTAATTTGGTGCTCTGAGAGGATTGGACGGGGTTCTTCTGGTGGCTGTCTTGTTGTTTTTGCATAGGCTTCTCTCTCTCAGAATATAATGCAGTGAGTGTTGTAACAGGGGAAAGTAAACAAGCATTGGAGTGAGAAGATACCGGAATTGGCCACGATAAAGAGAATCTGTCTGCAATAAAGATTGCAGAGGTGTTTCAGGTGGCAGATATAAATTGCTTGTCACAAATTGAGTGTTCGGAAGTGAAACTTTGACTTGGATGACTGAACAAGTGACAACTTTGCCTAATTTGTTTGTTTTGAATTTAGTTTTTGAGATACTTCTTTTCTATGTTCAAGTATTTAGGATCTTCCAAACAACTGCATGAGAACCAAAGTTGTTTTTTTGGTAGCGAACAGAGCAGTTGTAGAAATTTTATGTTTCTCGAATTTTCGGATTTAAGCTTCCCAAAATCTTGCCTGTCTTATTGTGCTTCTCTGTATGCATATGCAGCCATCAACTTGCAGGGCTTGGTGTCTGTCTCTTTTGTATTTTTTTTCTAAACATGGTGCTTTTCACTGAAGTGTACAAGTATTCAATTTTTCAGGCTATGAAGAAACTATTCTATGGAGCTATGCCTTTTAGAAAGCAAAAATTTAATATCCACATAACTATTGAGTTTTTTAACCAATCAGATTGCTCAATGTAGGGTGCACTTGATTCCTTTTTTAAAATTTAATTCTATATTTTGGACAACCTACTAAAATAAACAATATTCCCTATTATCAAAGAAGCAGATGCCATTTACTACCACCCATCTATAATGCAAGTCATTTTACAAATTTAGCAGTCACACATTTTTTTTCTCTAAAAAAAAATCCAAAATATCAAATTCCTATTACTAGATACATAAGTCCTTTTAGAATTTTACCAGTCACACATTTTCTTCTCTAAAGAAAGATCCAAAATACCAAATTCCTATTACCAGAATCGTTATGAATATGCTTTTATACTGTACAATTATTTTTACATGAGGCAACATGTCTGCACAGACACTGACGGTCAAGAATCCATCTTCTTGAAGTCTGACACATCCTAAAAGATTTACATTTTCAATTAAAAGAACTACAATCCAGGTTAGAAAAATTGTAACCCTCTTTTGATCCATCTGTAGGCATTTAATTATGATACAAGCACTACACATTTGCAATCTCAATTGAGTATTTTAAGCTGTACATCCAAAACTAAGTGGTTTCATGACTACTAAGTGAACGTTTTCAAAACACGGAACCGCTGGCTCAAGTATGTTATTTAATTATTCATATATCCTCTGCAATAACCGCACGTGCTGAAGAAAAAAATAGTACACAATTCACTATTAATATATTTTCTTTTTAAATAGCATTTTACTTTAAAAATAACCGATTGACTCTTAGGTGAGTTATGTTTCGATGGTATAGTAAACATAATTTATTTTCAATATATTAACGAACATCAAAAGCGTTGCCTGCGCAGGCCTCTCTGTTAGTACTAGATCAAACACTCTCCGTACATGATAGAATCTCTGCATTATCACAAATCAAAGTCTCTTTTGGCGCCGGTCATCGAATCCCCGAAATTCTCTCGTTCACACGGTTGGACAACATTGCGTACTCCAATTATTTTATCCTCCACTGATCGTTGACAATAGCTGTGGCTGTGACTACAACATTTCTCTGGCAATTTCCCAACCTTCGATTTCAACCCTTGAAGCTGGCACCCGAGCACAGCACCTAATGCAAAAACCACACCTCTTCTTCCACCACGCCCGCGAGAACGCAGAAACCACTAGCCAGCCACCATGACCGCCGTCCACAACAACATCATCAGGTGTTCAACATTCCTCGTCGTCCTATGCACAGCCTGCAGCTCCTTGCAGTTCACATACCCGAGCTTCGACGACACAACCAACGAGTCCGATTTCAGCTTCACCCCGGGCACCGCAATCTCGAACGGCTCCCTGCACATCACGCCCAACACCGGGAACCTCCGCCACCGGTCGGGGAGAGTGGTGTACGCGCGGGAAACCCTCAAGCTGTGGAACAGCAACCGCACGGCGCTGACTTCGTTCAGGACAGAGTTCACGCTCAACATCCTCCCGCTGGAACGGAACGGGACAGGGGAAGGCATGGCCTTCTTCCTCACCAACAACCCGTCGCTGCCCCGCGACAGCAGCGGGCAGTGGCTGGGCTTGTCCAACAAGCAGACGGACGGCGCCGCGGCGAACCGGATCGTGGCCGTCGAGTTCGACACGCGGCGGAGCGTCGAGGCCGGCGACATCGACGGCAACCACTTCGGAGTCGACAACAACGGCGTGAAGTTGATGTGGCAGTACCCGCTCAGCAACCTCTCCATCGTGCTCGCCAGCGGGGTCGACGTGTGGGTCGGGCTCACGTACGACGGCGCCACGGTAAGCGTCCAGGCGGTGCAGGAAGGGAGGACGTTCGCGTACTCTTGGCTGGCCGATCTGTCGCCGTATCTCCTGGACGATGATATATTTTTTGGGTTTTCGGCTTCCAACGGCGAGTCCCCGCAGTTGAATCAGATCAGGTCCTGGAATTTCAGCACATACGGCGAAGCGATTGCCGGCGCCGACGACGATGAGGGGAGGTACCGGAGGCAGAGCTTGATTCTCGCCGTGTCGATTCCGCTTGCCATGTTTGCGTTGTTCGTGGCGCTGCTCGTGTGGAGAAGGCTGACGCGGCAGACTAGGCTCGCGTACCGGAACCTGGAGAAGATGATCGACGCGCACGGTCCGGTGAGGTTCAAGCTGAGGGAGCTGAGGAAGGCGACGGCAGGGTTCAGCACGGCGCGCAAGCTGGGGCGAGGCCGGTCCGGCACCGTGTACCTGGGATACCTGAGCAGGATGAGCATGGAGGTGGCCGTGAAGCGCGTGTCGACGAACGTCAACTCCAACCGGGGCGAGAAGGAGTTCGTGGCGGAGGTGAACACCATCAGCAAGCTCTCCCACCGCAACCTCGTGAAGCTCATTGGGTGGTGCCACAACAAGGGCGAGCTGCTCCTCGTCTACGAGTACTTCCCCATGGGCAGCCTCGACAAGCTCCTCTACGCCAGACCAAGCAGCAGAGCCGCCGCCACGCCACCGTCGTCGACAACGACGGGTCAGACGAACACGAGCGCCAGCGATCCGGAGCTGACGTGGGAGCGGAGGTACAGGATCATCCGGGGCGTGGCGTCGGCGCTGGACTACCTGCACCACGGGAGCAGCAAGCGGATCCTGCACAGGGACGTCAAGGCCAGCAACGTGATGCTGGACGAGGAGTACAATGCGCGGCTGGGCGACTTCGGCCTGGCGCGCGTCATCAGCCACGACGGCGTCACGCACCACTCCACGCAGGCCGTGGCCGGCACGCGCGGATACATGGCGTACGAGAGCTTCTTCACCGGACGCGCCAGCCTCGACACCGACGTGTTCGCCTTCGGGGTCTTCGTCATGGAGGTGGTCAGCGGGAAGAGCCCCTGCAGCTCCGTGTTGTGCCACAGCGACGACAGCCGAGGCGAGTCAAGAGCGGGATCTCATTCTCGCCCTGCGCCCATGTACATTGTGGACTGGACGTGGAGGCTCTACGGCGAGGGGAAGGCGCTGCATGTTGCCGACGAGGTGCTCGGCGGAATGTACGACGAGGCGCAGGTGGACCGCGCGGTGAGGCTGGCCTTGGCGTGCTGCCACCCGAACCCGAGGGAGAGGCCGTCCATGAGGACGGCCGTGCAGGTGCTCATCGACGGAGCACCCGCGCCGGAGCCCCCGTTTGATAAGCCTGCGTTTGTTTGGCCTCCGGGAGGGAATCAGCAGGAGATGGAGTTGCCGGACGTTGGGTTGCTCTTCACGGGAGGGGCAGGGCAGCACAGGCACAGCAGCTTTGGTTCCATAAGCTGTTCCATCTCAGGGAGGTGATGAGTCCTTCGTGGGTCGAAGCTTGCTCTGCCGGCGGCCATTGCTAGCTTCTAGGGACGTCTGTGAATTTAACTGTTGCTGTTACTTTAGAGGATGTTCAGAACTGTACATTATGATTCTTTGGATTAACGAATGATTTATTTCTCACTTCTTATTCCTAAGAAATATGGACTGGAAGTATTTTTCTATAGCAATTGTTGGTCCAGGTGTTATTATTATCGGTGTGCTGCTGACCAACTTTCTGAACACCAATATTTTGTAGTGACTTACAACTTACAAGAGCCGCGTTTCAGTTATAAAAAGCTGGATCCTGGACGGGTAATTCAAACTCATTGGATGCTAGTTAGCGCTGTCGCAACTTCACTTGATGAACGTTCAGTATAGCTCAAGCAAGCAAGCAACACTAACCTGTACAATCTTTTACAAAAAGAAAAGAAAAAGAGAAAACCTGTACCATTCGGGGCACGGGCCTCAAGCCCCTCAGGGCAGCCCTCCTGAAGAAGGGAGATGGGGAAAAGGCCGCAACGGGGCCCATGAAAATACAACGAAACGAGGTGCAAGGCCTCTATGGCCGGGCCGACTACTCTCTGGGCCCTCGCCAGACGTCACCGGCGTACAACTTCCCCCGCTGCGAACAGGCCAGTCCACGGCTCGCTCCAGCATGACGTGACACGCCTAATGCGCCACCCTTGACCATTGACCGCAGCGTCATTCTCCAAAACGAGATGCATGCATGGCACTGGCAGGGCAGCTGCCACGCCCACACCCTCGAGCCGACGACACACACACCCACACATCATACGCGTGCACGACGAGTCGACAATGCACGGGCCCTGCGCGGCGCGCCCTTCTGCTTCCAGTCAACCGCACGCGCTGTGCGCCTGCTATCTATCCATAAGCTCGCCGCATCGGCGGGTGACCCTTGATTGTCAGGTTATCGAGTCAACCGAACCCAGCCAAAACCCAGTCGGCCGGTGGGAATTGCGCGCAACAACTTTCGCCTGCCTTTACAAACTTCTTTCACCACCCGGCCGTTGCCAACCAATCGGCATATACATACATCGTTCCTCATCAACCTAAGCATGTCTTCATTAGCATATACTACTCCTTTTTAGTTTTTTAGTTTTCTTTTTTTTTCCGCTGAGTGAGTAATCGGCTAACCGCATTATCTTGTACTAGTAATATCTATCACCAAGGATATGCATGATCCAGTGATACTGGAAAGGAGTAAAGAAAGTGACTTATGGATTTCATTTTATAATGGAGTAGAAGCTTATGCATGATCCAGCGATACCGGAAGGGAGAAGATAAAGTGACTTGTGGATTTCGTTTTCTAATGGAGTAGAAGCTAGGCAGTAGATCTCAGCAAACTTTGTTCGTGTTCTGCGTTATTTTATTCTCATGGATCCGCCAAAGCGTGTACATGGATTCGAGTAGATCCGGTTTATATCGTTCCCCGCTTCTTTTGACAGCACGAACCGATCCAACACAAAAGTACGATTCCAGATTCCCCGTGTGCAAAACGCGGCTAGAGACCAACTCTTATCTTATCTTCTGCGATTAAACTATAATTGTTGATCGAACTTTTAGAACAGAAAAACAGCCAGATCGGGTTGTCATGATGGGTCACGAGTGCGCTTTCGTGCATCTTTTCGTGCCTTTTCGCCTACCTGGCTGGATGTACTTGGTTCTTATAACTGTTAAGCTGTTACTTGCATGTGCGCGTATTAAGTTAAAGCACAACGGGCTGAGCAGAGTGCACCTTTTTTTTTGTTCATCCTCGCTGCCTCAAGGACTCAAGGTGTTTCTCCACGGAAAAGTTTCGAATTTTCATGGAATAAGTTGTCGTCACACTGGTCTGAAATCTCTATAGGAGGTTATAATGTTTTATTTTGTTATCATGTTAGCAGCACTCAAAGTTTAATTTGGTGCCTGTTTTATTCAGACATCCCCTCTGATTTATGTCCCCACAACCTATTCACAACATTTATGCATCCTGAGCAATTTGGGGAACATGTCATTAGCTATCAATTTGGGAGATTACATATATGGCACTTTTAAGGATAAGTATGGCGCACTACTCTAAGCTGTCAAGACTAGGCAGCAACACCATGCAGAATGCATTTCTCAAAGGATTCTTACAGAAATGTGTACAAGATACACGGCATATGCAAATCCACTCATGATCCTAATCATCAAGCTCATATAGATATCTGATTAGGGCAATCATGCAATCACTCAAGATCGGAACATTTGCAATCTCAAATTGTCAACCACAACTGTGGAATGACCTATTCACAAATTCCAAAATCATCCTAATCGAAGCTGATTACATATTTTATTCTTGCTATTTACAAATTGAGCTACAAGGCTAAGAATTAAGATGCAGCGGCAGGGAACACCTTTATCACCCACTTGCAAATTAACTAGGATCCTAAACCCCCAAATGCTATATACACTAGCAACTAGGCACTAATATCAAGAGCTAACGATATAAACAAGGAAGGGTAAGAGAAGCAGCCGAGAAATTTGACCGAACAGGCAGGCTTATCCATTCGCCGGTTCCTCTGGTCCGGTTATCTTCTACCTCTATCTCGCGGCTCTGCAGAGAAGCGCTACCTGCTCTCCTACGGCAGGAAGGGCGGCATCTCGCTGTAGTGAGCGGCAGGTTGCTTCCAGCTTCCTCCGGCCGGATCGGGCCGCGCGCCGCAGCGGCGGCACCACTCCCCTGCCGGCAGCTTGACGGCCAGGATCCGGCGGCAGGAAGGGCAGGACGAGTGGCCGCGGAGCCACTTGTCGATGCAGGCGGCGTGGAACCAGTGCCCGCACTGCGGCAGCACGCGGATGGCCTCGCCGTCCTCGAACTCCGCGAGGCAGATGGCGCACTCCGGCGCCGCCGCCGCGCCTTCCTCCTCCCCCGCGGCCGCCGATTTGCTGCCGGCAGCGGCGGCGTACGGCACGGTGGGGATCGCGCGGAGCACCTCCTTCTTGACGCCCCTGTTGGCGGCCGGGCTCGCGCCGAGGCCGACGCGGCGAGAGCACGAGCAGCGCGCGACGAGGCCGATGCTGAGGACGCAGATGAGCGCGCAGAGGAGCGAGGCGAGGATGATGATGATGTCCCTGTCGGCGATGGGCCCGCCCGGGGTGCCCGCCGGCGGCGCCTGTAGAAGCCTCCTCGCCGTGGCCACCATGGGCTGCTGCATCCTTCCTCTCCTGATGGGAAGCGGGCGGCTGAGCTAGCGCGTGTCACGGGCTTATCGTTTTGCTGCGGCCTGCGCGCGGGGAGGAAGGTGACAAGTGTGTGGGGACTGGGAGAGAGCTAGCTTGGATGGACCTGGCTGGAGTGGGTGTGGCCTCGTCGGCTTTATATAGAAGCCTTGCTGGCTTTTGCAGCACTTTATATGAGTGTGTGGATGGATAAAACCGTGCGGTGTTTCAGGGCGTGGGAGATGGATAGCGAGTGGGGTGGTCGGTTTTGCGAAAGACAGTGGGCGCCCGTCCAAAACAAGTGCACACAGCACAGGTTCCTAGTTGTATTAGCGTGTCTACTAATTACACCATGATGTTGCTTATTTGGCACACCCTTCGTGTTATCGGATATGACCGATCGGAGTTTGCGAGATGCTACAAACGAGTGTGTACACTAGACACCTGACGTGGGTGAACCTAGTCTTTCGACGCTAGAAAAGCATGCATTTTGCTCGACCATATGGACCAACCCCTAGTATTAATCCCATAGACGAGTAATTGTCAACTTCTTTAATTAATCCGCAACGTAGTTCGTAGTGATCAATTACCTCGATCAGTTGGTAAGTAGGTCCTGTCTTCCTTCCGCTTACTATTTTAACCTCAAACCAAGCGCGAATAATAAAGCACCACTGCAAACCTTCATCCTCTCTCTCTCCGGCAACAAAGTGGTTGTTCGGCCCCGGCCGGACCATGTGCGTACGTCCGCACCCAAATCCCACAGCCCCAAACGGGAACCCCCCGAGTCCCCGGCACATTCCGGACGAGCTCACGTCACACCCCCTCCTGCGTTTTCAGTTACGAGCTTTCCACTTCCATCCGGGGGCGCGGTGCGCGCCGTCCAACCCGCCCACCCCATTCCGGGCCGTTCCGAGCAGACGGTTCAAAGGAAAGCCTTTCATTCAGAAAGAGAAAGAAGGCCATCACTTGTGATTGTGTCGTCTCTTACTATCTCGCTTTTCCCTTGCATTCTCCTCACGTTGCCCAGAGAGGAAACGCTTGCGGCGATCTGACGAAGAGGGAATTGATTAAACGAGGTCGGGTCACCGTGCATGAGAGCTCTTTATCGCCGGGCGGCGCCGGTAAAGTCGCGCGCGGGAGGTGTCGTCCGGAGGTGGTCTTTGCTTGCCTCGTCAGGCTCTCCGCGTGGGAATGGCCGGTTCCGCGGATGGTCCCAAGGTGTCCCGGTGGCCGTAAGAAGGCTTAATTTGCTCGATCTCGGTGTCACAAGAGACGACGAGATTGGTCGAACCCGGACGGCTAGTAACTGTCTGTCTGTACGTAGCAATTCGCCTGAAGGGTGTAGTCGATCGGGCGTGCGACACGTAGGGCAAGATCGATGCGTCGATTCGGTGCATGCATGGGCTTACGCAATGAGTTTTTGGATCAGCGTGTTCGGGAGTATATACGTTGTACCAGGCACGATTTGTTGACGTATCATACTTCCGGCGCCTGCGCTGACGCCTGTTGCGTCTCGTCCCCGCGCGAATGCTCGTTCACACCAAGGTTTTTCGGCACGCGGCACTCTGCACGTTCGTGGATAGTTCAGATAGACGAACCAACTCTCTAAACACTTCAGTCCATATCCTCTTTTTCAGATGATGGAACAGGATAACTCTCTAAACATTTTTGTTCATATCCTTAAGGCCCTGCTCCGAAAAATTCAGAATTAATCCAAACGGAGCCACGTCAAGCAGTTATTGGTGGCAATGAGGTCCTTCCGTGTAACAAAGTTCCAAGGATGATTTTTTTTCTAACAGTGACGCTATGGTAGCTGAGAGTAGTATTTTGATATATCTTAGACTTAAAGAATTTTAGTGGGTTAATTATGACATTAACAGTGAACTAAGAAAACCATTCTATCGGATTGGCAATCGCTTGCTCAATCATCGCCCCAACCAAATGAATCATAAAAGGTTCTTTCTCAACGTGATAAGATATTAGCAAGAACAGCTGAGTGAAACATGGCAGCAACATGCAATAACTTAATGGGTCATCCAACAACATGAAATCTCTGTATACAGGCGCTAATATATGTAGAAAATCAAGATATCAGGGCCAGTATATCCTGGATCCATTATAAAAAAAAAAGTATATCCTGGATCGTCATCTTTGTCTGAAGTTGGCGTGTACCCAAATCAGCTGGTTCGAAGTGACGCTGTAGCACAACCTGATAGTTCTAGAAACCACATCTTCTCAATTCGCCTACAGATAAATCACCTGTTGGCCGAAACCACACAAATTATGTTAGCCACGGTGTATAAGAAGACAGAAATGAGGATCAACCATGTGTATTGTAATTTTTAGAAGTTAGAAAAATGAACATGCCATGCACATCAGCACATATATTATCAATCGATAAAAAGTAAAGAGAACCAGGATCATATCAAAATCAGCAGAATCAACTCAAGTAATGATGTTGCTAGTGCTTCCTCTCACTTGAATTTGTATTTACTAAGTATTTCCACAATGATCAAGTTAACAATTTGTGCCTTTCAGTACAATTTGTATTTAGTCTAAGTATTTCACCTAGAATGAACATACACACCAAACTGATTTACCTCCTTGAGCAACAACACAAAAATTGAGCCTAAGACCCTCAATCGAAAAGAAATTAACATGTGTTTACATGGCAGCAATGATATACACAATATGTATAGAAGTTGAACATGAGAAGCTGATGCTAAACCTGACAAGCAATTTCACAAATTATTGTCCATCGAAATCTCTGTTGATTGCACAAAACTCGCAGATTATCATCACAGAAAGGTACTCACAGATTCACAGTGCATGGTGAATATAGATGGAAGTGGAGATAGCTTCCACTTCCAAGATCAATCAGCAGTTATAGGAAATACTTGTTCTAATTGCAGGATTGACTGGGGATCCGGCTTCATTCTTGAGCTGCACCCTCACCCTCCCCCTCTGAAAGAAATCTCGCGGATACGCCTTGTCCTGCTGAATACATCAACACCTAGAAAAATCTAAGGAAGAGCGAAGGGAACTGGCAGTCTCGAACTACAAAATTTCAACAAAAAAAAGGGGAAAAATATGGGTACCTCAATCTTGCAAGGGATCTTGAGGTAGGCGCAGCTGTCCAAGATCTCGTTGCAGGTTGGGTCGGCGCATGCCTTGGCGGCGGCAATGCGGCGGCCCTCGGCGACAGTCTTCTTGGAGTTGAGGTACACCGGGTAGATGATGTCCCACTTCTTGATGCTGCTCCCGCCGTCTCTGCCGCCGACGTCCATCTTCGCGCGAATCGGGTCAGGCACGGAGCGGATCAGAAGCAAAGAAAAACAGAAAACGCGAGGTTAATGCAGTTCTTGTACTGGTCGGGCATCTAGGGATTTTGGATTAGGCCAAGAGAGGACCCTGGAAGAAGCGAGCTTTGGTGCGTACCAGGAGATCTGGCGACTTCGATGGTGGCGTCCGTCGCCCGCCGACAAGCTAGCGTCCCTCTTCCGTTGGTGGCGTTGGCCGCCCGCCCAGGAGGTAGGGTTAGAGCCGCCGCCGGAACGGTGAGAGATGGGAAGAAATGTAACACCAACAGAGCTCACTGGTGGCGAAACAGGGGAGAAGACGAAGTCCAAGAAGGCGCCAGCTCAGTCAGGAGACGGAAAGGAGTAAGGTGTGTAGTGTGTCGCCTGTAGGTGTGGGTCTGGGCTGTCAGGCCAGGGGTTCTTAAACTGCTGTATTCGTTCGTTCAGAACCAGATAAGAAATAGATGGAAAAGTTCTTCCCCTACCTTGCTTCTCCTGCCTGCTCTTCTCTCCTGTATCTGATTTGAATCCAGCTGCTCACGCCCCCGCGATCGTCGACGGCAACGGGTGTTACAAGTGGTATCAGATTCGGTCGATTCCGTGGGTTCAGTAGCGTTGGTGCGACTCGATCCTCTCGATTTGAGCGGTAAAATCCCTGGACAAAGGTCGGTGAGCTTCTGCGACTCGATTTCGATCGATTGCGCCGAAGATCCTGTAATTCCTGACTCTGGTTCGCTTGAATTTGGAGTGCTCGTCACCACGGCGCCTCCCAAGCCCTCTCCGCAGACCCGATTCGTGTTGGATGCTATGGGGGACGCCACCGCTCATACTCTGGTGAAATGGTTCAGAAATGCAAGGTAAACTTGGTACGTCTCTATTGGTTGTAAGCAAGAGGACACTGAGATAATATATGGAATTGCTGTTGAAAAAGATATGAGCCACCCACAATTGCCAAAGAGAATTGAGGATGCTAATATTGCCATTCTGACCTGCCCATTTGAGCCCCTGAAGCCCCAAGACAAATCATAAGGTTTACATAACTGTAGAAAATTTCAGACTTTGCATGAGCAAGAGCAGAAATACTCTGGTGAAATGGTATAGAAATGCAAGGTAAAGGCCTAAAAAAAAACAGTATGCTCTTTATGGTAGGACAAAATCATTTCCTTTGTATGAAGTGTATTCATTTTGTATCATACCAGGCTGCATGTTTGATTCGGTCGATAGGTTGCCATCATGTTTGGTTTTTTACATTCTTGACTGGCTCAGACCTCCAAATCATCTACTCCAGAAATAAAGGTCTGTATTATTCTTTTCGCCGTGCTATTGAGAAACTGATGTCCAACCAATTACTAAGCTATGTGGAACTACTACCTGCAATTTCAAGAAAATCACCGCCTACTCTTTAAACTCTTGAGCCTGCCTTTTTAGTTTTTACTATATATATTCAGTAGTATGCAGTGTAATTTTTTTATTAGATATAGGAAGACGTTCCCATTTGTATAATGGTTAAATATAGATCTTCTGCCCAGAGCCATATATCTCTATCTCTACTTTTTTTTAGCAAATACAAATTAGTTCATGTGTCTTTTTAGTTTGAATAATACAGAGCAGAAAAAAGGAGTCTCTTTCCTCTCAAGATGAGAGTAAGTATCCACCATTCTTCTCTCTTGGTAGTGATGTAAGTTTTAATCACTCAATTATGATGCAAATAACAGTAATGAGCATGGGCTGAATGCAGGAGCAGCTTCGTATTTGCTCAATACATTTTCTTTGGATGCGTACATTTAGGCCTGGACATTTTACTCGTTACTCGGAGAGTAGCTCGACTCGTTTGATACTCAGCTCGTTAAGAGCTCGGCTCGTTAGGCTAACGAACAGAGTAGAGTATCTCCTGAAACTCGTTAACACTAATGAGCTTAACGAGTTGAGCTAACGAGTCTCGCGAGCTGCTCGTTATCTGGCTAAGATCAATCGAACAAACCCAGAATCACTCATTACTTCGTTGGGCCCAGCAGTTCACTCCTGAACAGGCAGCCCAACAAGCCCACGAGGCCAAGAGTCGTTAGGCAAAAGCCTACTCGATTGGTCTCCTCTGCGCTCTGGTTCGTCAACCCGCAGGCCGCAGTCACGCACACACAGGGCACGAGCACGGAGTCCTCAGCTCCTCGCCTCCCCGCCGCCGCCGTCCCTCCGTCCTCAGGCCGCCGCCGCCGACCCCGCAGTACGTCCGCAGGTAAGCACCCCCGCTCGGGCGCTCAGCCCCTCCTCCTGCCTCCCTCCTCTCTCTGTCCTCTGGTTCAATCGGGGATTGCATGTCTGCATACCTCTGAGGCTTTGACCTCTGGTTCAATCGCAAGTGGCAATGGACTCGGCGAAGAAGAATCCAGGGCGGCGTCCTCCGACGAAGTCTTCGTCGAACTCGCAGTCGCGGTCGGATTCTCCATCAATAGCAACAAAGCCGCCACCACGAGCCCAAGGTACTGGACAACCTGTACTCGCACGTCCTCAAAGACCTAGCTACGTTGATGACCGAGAGGCGCAAGAAGATGTAGCTACAATCCATGACCGAGAGGTGCACGACGCTGATGAAGATTCGGTAAGTACTAGTGTCTTTTGTTCTGTCAAATTGATTATAAATGGAACCATTTGATTGCTGTGCTGTATGGTTGTACCCAATTGGTAGCTATTCATCTCATTGTCTTCCTTTTTCGTAGTTATTCAAGCACTGAATTATTTGTGTTTAAACTTTACTTTATTAGGATGAATGGATAGAGATTGAAGATGTTGATGAGGCAGAGAACCATGAGAACGACGAGATGTCTGATCATTGTCGTGGCGAGGATAACAAAGAAGAAGGTGATGATGTTGTTGATATCACGGAAACTCAAATGTCAAGGACAGAGGTTGCTGCCGGGAAGAGAAAGAAGAAGAGTGGGGTTGTTGTAGTTGCGAAGAAGAAAACTAGAGTGAAGCGTGCAGAGTGTTGGAAGTACTTTAAATTGGTCAAAGCTGTATCAAAAAGGAGATCAGATGAAATTGTTGAAAAGGCAAAGTGCTTAGGCTGCTTAAGTTTGTTGTGCTATCAAGGAGGGACAACGAGCTTGAACAGGCATAGGGATTCATGCTATCAGATCCAGAATAAGAAGGCACGGGCACTTCGTCAAGGGACCATTGCATTTGATCCAGAAATGCCAGGTGCCTCTCTCATCGTTAACCATAAATATGATCATGCCGAATGCAAGATGATCATTGCAAAAATGATAATTGCACATGAATATCCTTTTAGGATGGTAGAACATGCATGGTTCAATATACTCATGAGAGATATGAATGCATCATATAAATTCATTGGTAGAAAGACCATCCCGAAAGAATGCATGAAGGTTTATCTTTCTGAAAAAGAAATACTCAAAAAGCAACTTAGATCTGTTGAAAGCATTAGTTTGACATGTGATCTTTGGACTTCAAATCAAATTTGTGCTATCTAGCCGTGGTTGCCCTTTTCATAGATGACGAGTGGTGCATGCAAAGCCGTGTTCTTAATTTTATTGAGCTAGATCCACCACACTCAGGCATTGTTATATCTCAAGCTGTTTTTGAGTGCTGCCAACAATGGGAAATAGAGGATAAAGTAATCACTATGACTATGGATAATGCATCCTCCAATGATGTAGCTGCTATTAATTTGGTGGGCAAGTTTGCCGCTAGGAGCTCACCTAATTTCGTGCCTGAGTATTTCCATGTCCGTTGTTGTGCATATATCATCAATCTGATAGTCAATGATGGGACAGCACCTCTTGAACCTTTGATTTCCAAACTTAGAGAGACTATGAAGTACTTGAAGAAGTCACCGTCTCGCATGCATAGAATCGTGGGTATTTGCAAGTCCCTTAACATTCCAATTGGAAGAGGGTTATGCCTAGATGTTGCAACAAGATGGGGCTCTACAAACAGAATGCTAGTTGCTCTCAAACAATATAGGCCAGCTTTGAATGAGTATGCTCTAGTGGATTCTACCTATGCATGGAACCCTAGTAATCGTGATTGGAATTTATTTAGCACTATTCAGCCCATATTGAATTCATTTGCTGAAGTGACCACAATTTTATCTGGATCAAATTACCCCACCGCCAACATCTTTTATCCATACATATTAGATGTTAAGATTGCTGTGAACACACATGCTGTTCGATCAGAGGATGAGGGCTTGAGAGCAATGGGTAAAGCAATGCTTGATAAATTTGACAAGTATTGGGACAACAACTATGCAGAAGAGCAATTATATGACAAAGGGAGAGATAGAAGAAAGAAGAAGAACAATGTGATGGTGATTGCTTGCATTCTTGATCCTCAGTTCAAGTTAAGGCTTGTGGAGTATTGTTTTAAAGAGTTGTATGGAGAGAATAAAGGATCACGTGAGGCAAAAGACATAAAAACAGAATTCTCTGCTCTTTTTTCCAAGTATGAGATGCAACATCGAGAGAAAAATGGTGAGAGCAATGAGACTAGACAAACTGCAAGTTCTAGTAGGTCAACTACTGCTATGTCTACACTCTCTAGTGGGTTTAAGTCATTCTTGGCTGAGACAAATGCAAACCCAAGCAAATCTGAACTGACAAGCTATCTAGAGGACAAAAATCATCCCATTGAGGATACTAATTTCAAAGTTCTTGATTGGTGGAAGCTCAATGCTCACAGGTTTCCTATAGTTGCAAAAATGGCAAGAAACTTCTTGACTATACGGGCAACAAGTGTGTCTTCGGAGTCCACATTCTCTACAGGAGGTAGAGTTCTAGATGACTACCGCAGCTCACTTCTCCCTAGTATGGTTGAGGCACTGGTTTGTGCTTCTAGTTTCATTAAAGATTCAAAAATTAATATGATGAAGCCTACAATAGTTGAAGTAAGTTTACTTGCTGCTATTTTCTTTCATTGCACTTGTACAAATTTAATTCTTTTGTGCATACTAAAATAGCTGAACTCTTGGCAGGAAGAAGACAGTGACGATGATGTGGAGGTCAT
The DNA here is from genome assembly GCF_000005505.3 of Brachypodium distachyon. Taxonomy (NCBI): domain Eukaryota; kingdom Viridiplantae; phylum Streptophyta; class Magnoliopsida; order Poales; family Poaceae; genus Brachypodium; species Brachypodium distachyon. The sequence continues at coordinate 22,608,993 of NC_016135.3, forward strand.
ACCATTCCCGAAGTCGGTGGTTGAGACCAACTAGTTTGTTTGTTATGCTTCTTTGGTTCTTTTGCTGCTATATGCCTATATGATTGTGTTGGACTTGAGCGTTGTTTTGTGTTTTGAACGTACGGCCTTTTGTGATGTAATGATTATTTGAGTGATGGTCTGATGGAGACATGGACAGTTCTTTTGCTTTGTGGATTGGCTGGAGAGCCTGGAGTGGTGGCTCCTGTTAATCCGTTATGATTTATAATGTTGTACAAATGTTTTGTTTGTCAGTTTTTCTGCATACATGCTGCCCTTTTTTTTTGCCGCTAACGAGCTTAACGAGCGCCCGACGAGCGCTCGCGAGCAGTAAACGAACCGAGTCGAACAGGCTTTGATGTCCGAGTTCTTAACGAGCGAGCTCTTAACGAGTCGAGTATGCTCGTTAGCCAGGCCTACGTACATTGTCACTTTTTTTTCTACATTTTACTTTTTAGTAGTAATTACATAATTTATGATTTTTCTTACATCTATCAAGGGAAGATGCCGAGTGAAACCATAAGGACACTATAGGTTATGTTGAGGCGGATTCCTATGGTCAAATATATTAGCAACAAATATTTACGTTTTTAATGTCAAAATTGTCAATATAATCTTGTGTGCTCCTTTCGTGCTTATCTGATTACTCTGTGAAGTACAAGGATCAATAATTATCTTTACGATGGCACAATGATCCATTGTAGTGTGTTCTCTACTCTTCTTTGATTTTACATTATCAACTTCATATTGCAGAAGTCGTCCTTTTCTAAATATTTAGGTTTTTAATGTCAAAATTGTCAATATAATCTTGTGTGCTCCTTTCCTGTTTATCTGATTACTCTATGAAATACTCCCTCCGATTCATAAAAAGTCTCGCCCACTTATTAATGTAATAATTAATTTGTCATTTCAGGTCCATAGTAAAGTTTGTTTCATAAGAAAAGAAATAAAAATGGTTGGGAAGCTCCAAACCTTGTGCAATAAATAACCTTAAGTCTCAAGAAAATCCGAACTCATCTCTATATTGGAATCCCTTCGTGTCTTGACTATATTCAAGCCATGAGATATGCATTGGGACATCAAAGGATTTTATTTCACCTAAACGATGTACTCAAGGTAGCAAAAATCAGCTGGAACGATGATTTTCTTTCCGGCGTGGTCTATTGGTGACATGAATCACCAATTGGTGTTCCAATGAGCCCAGGTGACTACCCCTGGAAAAAATCACTACATATTTTATTGTTCTAAAGTCCGAGGCAATCATATTTGTGTTTTTTGGCATCATATACGGTTCTAAGCTCATGGGATGGTGAAGATTGGATCAAACAATTTGTAAGTTAAGTATTCTCCGTGCATGATCATGTATCTCTATGAAAAAGCAAATTTTTGGTATGCTTGCATATGAAGCTAGGTGAGGAAGCAATTTTTGATACACCTGTTCAAGTACAATGGATATGAAGCGGAAGACATCATGCATCAGGAAATAGATACTCCAGTCTGATAAAACACGTTTAGTTGTGTTCTTACTTTCTATACATACAGTGTTTAATTATAACTTTTAAAAACTCATTTCAAGTTGAAGTGGAGTTTCAATATTTTGAAATACCATCAGGCTATCTTTTGCATGCATCTGAATTTTCACATGCATTATGCGTGGTGATGCTCATATATGAGAAGTAAGGGCAAATGCAATATTTGTCGCAACCGGTCAGTACTTGTTCATCTTTACTACTACCTCCATTTCATAATTCTTGTCGAAATCTTACATGTATCTAAATATTTTTTAATAATAGATATATTTATTTTTTTGCGAATTTAAGAAAAGAATTACGAAAGGGAGTACTGCTTAATTTCGAGTTTGGTTCGTCCGTCCGACCGTCCGCTCGCCCCCCACCACGCAGAAAACCATCGGCGCATCCCACCCCTACGGTCGAGCCGAATCCATCACACAAATCCCGCGATCAGCTCGATCACCGCCGCCTCCTCGGCATGACCCCCTCCCCCCTGCGCCGCCTCAATTCCCCGTCGTCACGCCCGCTAGGCCGGCGCTTGCCCAAAAACCATCGCCCCAGGATGCCGTCGCGCCGGATGGCCACCTTGCCTCCGCCCGACGAGATCCATGTTTGGCCCGCCGCTGCCGTCCTCTTCCCTCTGCTTGTGCCGCCGCCCTCTGCAAGGCAGCCGCCGCCTCCGCCCACCAAGGCCGCTGTCGTCGCCTCCGGTGGCCACGATCCATGGGCGGCCCGCGGCCGCCGCCGCCGTTCTCGTTGGAGATTCCACACCTCGCCCCGCCGCCATGCTCCACCCCGCCGGCCGTCGTCCCTGCCACCAAGATCTGCCCTCCCCACTCGGATAACCTCTCTGCCATTACCACACCCCCGATCCGCCTTCCTCCGCCAGGATTCACGGATGGCCGATCCTCCAACTTCGACGCCCTGACAGCTGCTGTCAAGGTAATCGCTGAAATCCACAATGCTATCAAAATTACACTTGCCTGCTTTACCTGTGGTTCGGATCATACGTTCTCAATGAATAAGGTTGCACAGAAAAATCGCTCCGAAATTCGCTTGTTTAGTTTCCTTTTGGTTATTCAGACTAATTATGTGAAGAAGCTAGATAATTTGCTTGTTTACTTTCCTTTTGGTTATTTCGACGCTGCAATCTTGGACTGTATGTTCACATGGAACCTTCTGATTAGTTTATCAATGAGAAGATCTGGCCTCATTTTCCTATACCAAGAGTCATATGCTACTTTTGTATTGCCTAACTCCCAGCTTTGCTGTATGTTAAATTGTTAAGGCATGTTCTTTTTGCAGCAATTGGTATCTGGAGTTAACTACTGTCATTCTAATGCAATTCATTGATGCCTCATAGTTGGACAGAAATATTTTATCTGCTTATGTATCTGTGCAATTGAATTCTATTTGTCCAGCACATATTTTACTTTCCTATATGACTCCGAAGTACTCTTGTTGTAAACCCATTCCTCTTGTTAGGTATCAGCTATCATAACGTTAGCCATTATGCTACCATACCCCCCCAGCTAATTCCTTTTTCTGTTAATTAACATAGATTGCCTAATGACAATTCAGTCCAATAAATGAACCGTCAGCCCAATGCCCACCAGGAAAAAGTTTTACAGAAAAATCTTGTGCCAACATGTTTCACAAGCAGTTATATTTTCCAGAAATAGCTCATAAGGAGTATGTATTAGTTTTGAGCTCTGGTACAAAGGTGAATTGAACTTTGAACATAGGCTACGGTTTGTCAACTTTTGATGCTTCCATACTCATTACTGTGATGCCAAATTTGGGCAGTGCTAGCAATATATATTCTCGATCTGTGGATTTTTTTATCATGTATGTGCTAAAGTAAGTTTGTGGAAAGTATCTACTTTTATATATTACCTCATGTGTCCCATTGTAGGCAGTGGAAGCGCGTCTGATTTAGCGAATTTACAGAGATGGTGATAGGTGTCTGTGGAGACTTCGTAGGTGATAGTGTCAGCGGCTAATTGTAAAGTATATTTCCAACAACATTTTAAAGCATATTACGTTGGACAACAGTGACAGCATATTTCCTAACAGCTGTGACACACAAGAGCTGAGCTTGCTAAAAACTACTGTCGATAGCTGCTTATTAAGTGATATAGTTATATGATGAGGCCATGGCCATTTAGGTTACTATTAATATTGTCTATTTTACTGTATATAATCATGTATATATCTTCGCAAATTGTCAAGTTTTTGATAAAATATATAGTGTTGCGGTATCCCTACTGTTTTTGGTAAAAAGAAAATTTTAGGTTGTTTTCATAAGGACATTTAACTTTCAGTTATAGTTTGTCAGGTAAGAACCACAGTTTATTAGAACAACAAAACTTTAAAAATGAGAGAGTTCATGGGTATGCTACAACTCAAAATGAATCTTCTGTATTTTCGTCATTAATGAATTTAGTAATTGACCAAAAGAATGTAGATCCAATGGGGGTGTTCAATTCATGTATATTACTGCCATGTTTGTCTAAATAATAAGTAAAACACAGAGAACAATCAGTATACGCATTTCTGAGAGTTAAACTGAAAGTGTTGTCTTTTCGAATGCAGCCGTAAACATCCTGTTTGTGGTAATTTTCACCTGCTGTTTTCTGCAGAGAGTGGGCGTGTGTTCGCTACGGGGCTGAATGACTTCGAGCATCTCGGGATAGGCTTCTCTACGACTCATATTGTGGTACTGTGCCCTGCAAGCTCATAGTTTAGTGTTCTATAGACCACTGAATTATTCTAGAAAGCAGAATTATTTGAGGTGTTTTCATATGAATGGTTTATCATTAGTTCACTGCACACTGATGTATGATACAATCTGCTAATGTAGTTACTAAATTTGGCTTATTGTGGGTGCATCTGCTAATAATTTTCTTAGCAGAAGTTTGGTTTACTAGACTTTGCCTATGTTTTGATGAAGTGTGATATATTTAGGTACAGCAGAGGATGGCTTGACCACTGATTAGTATCATCTAGCGTGTACAGTTTAGGCCACGCTCTCCTCACGCTCACGCACTCCTTCGCGGCCACGCTCTCCTCACCGTGTGACGAGCCCGACCCCGACGACTACGAATCCGAGACATCCTCTGCCGACACGGCGGCCGCGCATGAGGGCTCCTACTCGCCGTGGAGCCTCGAGGACGAGGGTCCCGAGCAGACCTACACCGTGACCCGCAGATCGCAGCAATCTGGCGGACATCGGTGGGAGGGTGAGGAGCCGCATCTCGATGATGCAGAACAACATGGCCGTGGTGGAGATCTCCAAGATCGCGTCCTTGTTCCTGCCGTTTGGGAAGGAGGAGGTGGATGAAGGAGATGCCGTCCCCAGCGTGACCGAGAGGAGGTGTTGGTCTTCGTCAGGCACATCTCCACGCGACCTGAGACGTGGCTCGATTTCTCCCTCTTCATCAGCGAGCATTATGCGGATGGTAAGATTTGGTGCTTTATAGTGTCTCAGTTTGAGCGCGTTTGGTTGAGAAGAGAAGATTTGGTGAACTTTTTTGTAGTGCAGAGTATCCATCTCTTCTCTCCGATGCTAATTGCTTCCCTTTTAGTTCAGGATAATTAGAGCATACACAAATTGAAGCCATGGTATTGCAATTTAGGGTCAGGGTCGCCAGCCGTCGGTGCTCTCTGTCCCCGCCGGCAAGGGCACGAGGAAATTAACAGCCATTAACCGCTGTGTATATGCCGGCCTTTCATCGCGACCCCACGGGAGGCTGAGGTCAGGTAGGCCGGCATCCTAAGCATCCACCTCTCTTCTCTGATGTACCTTACAGTTCAGTTCAGTTCAATCGATTGAACCTTCAGTTCACCACCGGCACTGAACATGGCTAGATCATGCTGGGATTTATAACTGACCTGCATTTCATAACTTGCGATTCTCCACTCTTGATGTCTGAATTGTGGTACGTGTTAATTCAGAATTGAGAAACCATATTGTTTACTTGTTCTCTTTTTGTTCAGTTTGTTAATTCTCTTTTTTTTTTCCTTGCCAGTAGGCAGTAGCCAAGGCATGTCATTGAGAAGCCATTGAGACTGATCCAGGTTCATACTTGCCACATCCTTCAATGCCGCAATCTAACTGTTAGGTACCTCCAGATTTCAGAGTTGTTGTTGATTGACACTGCACTTGTTGTTTTGCTACGAGACCCCATGTTATATCTATATAACAACAATGGCAACTTCAGAATTGGAGGTGATGTTCTTTCTTCCCAGTTTCTTAGTACCATAAATAATTCAGACTTATCTGTTTGATGACTCTCGGCGAAAAGCAATGCAATTCCCTTTCTGGTGCTCGCAATAATAAGAGTTTTCTGCTAACCTTTTCCCCTAGGCAGTGCTGAATTTTTTTACTTTTGCGCATCTTTGTTGTTTTCATCCGGTGCTGATTGTATCAAATTGGAGCTGGGAAACATAAGTCCAGGTGGCCATGGACGCACTGGGAATGGAATTGGAATTTATCTGCTCCACAGTCAGGTTAGGGAAGGTTATCTGCTCCAGTAAGTTATTAATCAATCAACTCAAACTAAGGTTGATATGAATGAGGTGCAGATGTGTTAGTTTCAAATTTGTCCAACTGAAGTTTTTTTGTGTTATGTCTGACTCATGTTCGCATAGTTTTTCACCGCCGAGGATGCATCTGAAGCTTCAGTTATGTGTTTGTAGAATTAAATTAGATGCATTTGTAATTAGGTGATTGATCAATATGGAAACACTTTGAATGTCGTACTTAAGTGGACAGGTGTCTCCTGTAATAGTTGACAACACTATGACAACAAAGGTCGGTTCCACATTCTTTAGGTGATTGTTCAGTTGTATAGTTAATATCCTTATTAATAGTCAAACCTGGATAATCTTGTTATTATTTCTATAGTGTGGCAAGGGTATTCCTATCAGTTTTCCAGTGATGTCAGATGTGTAATCCATGTCTGGTTGTGAAGCAATAAAAGTTAGTTCATATGTATTTATTAGAAAACTGTGTATTTTACTCAAGCACCAAACATGGGTTAGAAAGGGAAGAGGTTCAGAAGTTCAGTGTTGTCAGGAGTGTATTGAGCCCCTCTAATTCAGACCGGTAGTAAGCGTGGTGACATTAATTGAATGTTTAACCATGTACTGTTATGATTGTTCATAATTATTACATTTGGAAATAATCCTCTAATTTGTGGCCATACTGCTTGGATTGTTGACTATACGAGTGACAAAAGATGGTGGGCTAATGGCAAATATTGAGTAACTTCGTAACTTACTGACATTACCTCGCAGGGGGGTGGCAAACTTTAGTTAGAAATTCTACATCTGAGCTCCCTCCAGGCCGCCATCTCGCCGGAACTTTGTCAGCCAGAGGTCCACCCGATCTGTCGTGTCATGATGACTTTATTTAATTTGTTTTTAAGTTTATTACCCTCTTCGGCCAGAATTACTCGTTCAAATATTACATATATTTAGACGCTTTTTACACATAGATACATCCGTATTTGGGTAAATTTAAGACAACTAATACCGGTCGGAGGGAGTATTACATTTGCGTGCGGTGAGATACCCAATCAAAAATCACACATGAGTTTGTCAATCCGTAGCAACGCACGGACACTCAACTAGTTGGTTATAATGTCCTTTTGATCAATGTGTATTTGTGTGATTTTGTTGTTCCGTAGCGAAGCACCGGCACCCTGCCAGTCCTACGAAGATCGAGAGTGATTTTAGAAAAATTAAACTAGATTTCCATCATTTGCTGTCAATCCCCACCAGGAACGGCGGCAGAACCTAACCGGCCCTTGCGCGTATCGCTCATGGCAACTTGCAGAATTCGTTGCGCAACTTGGGGAGCCCGAATTTTCTGCGGAAGCCAACGAGCGCCTTGAAGTAGTCACTCCTGGTAACTTGGAAATCTAGTTATTTTAGGGAGGCCAGCGAGCGGCGAGATATAGTACTCCGTAGGAGATTAAGAGACGTGGCAGGCCTTTAAATATCCCTCCACCTTTGATCAGCGGAAGCACATTTCTCATCTAGCCTAGCCTTGAAGTAGTCACTCCTGGTAACTTGGAAATCTAGTTATCAGCCTGCTAACCCATCTAAACCCATCCAAACCATAATTTCCCCACCCAACAAACCAAACGTACAAAACCCACCGAACCCACTTTAGCCCAACCAGCGAAACCAATGCTCAGCGATTCTAGCCCAAGGCTTCCAAGTTCACCTTAGTTCCCTGTTTCTGCGTAAGACCCTAGCCGTGTGCTGCCCTGGATCATGCTGTGGTCTGCCTCTCAGTGATCATGCTGTGGTCTGCGTCTCTTTTCGTCCCTCGTTTTTGTCTTTCGGTCTGAAACAAAGAAGTTTGAGGTGTCGTTCCCTCGATCTTGCTGTGGTCGACTTTGTTGTCGCAATCTCGGGTGAGCCTGCTGAATTTTATTTTTTCGGCGTGCCTTCCTGTTGATGTTCATTTGCCTTCCCCTTCCTCCGGCGCAGACCGTCTCAACGACGGCAATTTCTTTGACCGAATGGCGTCTCATCGACGGCCGGAGTTTTTTTTTTTGAAAAAGAGAGGTTGCCCCTCCCCGATTTGCACTTCGATGGGCGGAGTGTTGATCAGTTTTATTTTGTATGTACCAGCAGATGACTTTTGGTAGTTTTCCTTCTTAGGCCTCCTTTGATTCAAAGGATTTTTATAGAAATTTTGAAGGCTCAAAATCCTTTGAAATTTTTCCTATATTAGTCGTTTGATTCGTACGATTGAATTCTATAGGAATTTTTCCGAAGGATTCATTTGTACTTCATTCCAAGGAAATTTAACATCCACTCCAACCTCTTGAAAAAAATCCTTTAATCCAATAAAAAAACTTTGGGACAAACAAATCGGATCAAGTGGACATGACATTACAATCTCCATTTTTCCTATTCCTTTATCTTTCTAATCATATGAATCAAAGAGACCCTTAGCCTGTGGTACCGTAACTAATCGCATAATCATATTCTGTTTTTTCATTCAGGGATAAGGATGCTCCGCAGTACAACTTCTTGGGCCTCGTCTGCCATGGGCTCGTTCAATCAGTTCGAGTTACCTGGGCTGCCGTATTGCGTGGGCCGCCAAGGAAGCGCTCCACCACAGTCTTCGCTTTCTCTCTACTCGCCTTGGCCATCAGTGTGCTGCTCGCGATTACTGACCATCCCGTGCTGGTGCTGGCGGCAGCGGATTCCGTCTTCGTCGCCTCCGGCAGCATTTTCTGTCATGGTAGGGCAAAATTAAATGTCTTTTTGTGTCTATTGTTGTTTGCCCTCCTCTTATTTGAACTTGCATTGCTGTTCTCTCACGGTAGGGTGTCTTGCTGAGCCCTCCTGTTTGACCTAGCTCTTTCTACTATTCTGCATTTGCAGGCGTTTCGAAACTAGTGTTCTTCCCGCACTGGAGGATTTCGTTTCCGCCATCTTCATCGTCGCTCCCACCTTCCCTTTTTGCCGGTTCATTTCATCGCTCCTTTTTGGAAGGTGAGAGCCGGTAAAGATTTTCCGCTATGTGCCTTTCCTTGTTTTGTTCTCCTGATGACCTGGGAGATGATGATCGTGCTTTGCGACTATGTAGATGTCGGCGCAGTACATACGTGCGTTGGATGTAGCCTGAGCAGAGGCTGAGAGCAGGGTAGCTGCAAGACCTCAGGCTTCCTGTGATGTAAGATCTTCTCATGTGATACCCCCTGCTCCAAATCTTCCGTAGAAATGTTTATGTTTCAAGATATTACTTCCTCGATTAAGTACACCACATCTGGAGGTCGATTCGCAGCAAAAAGATGCTTTTTTTCCTTATAAAACGCACCAATTCTGCTATGCTCCAAATCTGCGTTAGAAATGTTTATTTGTAAATGTTTTACTTGATTAAATGCACCTCATCTGGAGGTCGATTCGCAGGAAAAAGATGCTTGTTTTTTTTCTAAAAACGCACCAATTCTGCTCTCTTGGAAAAAAATACCAAATTTTGGGGTTACCATTTTAATCTGATACACTCTACTTCTATGTCAGAATGTGCCAAGATTTCCGGTACCTGTTCAGAACTATGTTGCAATGTATACGTTGGCTGGTGACACCAATCGTCGTGGAGATGTGAGGCACACTTGGGTTCCTAGTGTGCCTGATGCAATTCGTCTGAATCTGAATGTTGATTGGTTATCCTTTAGACCAACTCAACGGCAGTTCTTCAACCTGTTTAGGCAAGTCCATGATCGTTATTTGAGGCTGCAATCAGTTTCTCTCCCGCACAGGGTGATGCGGATGCCTGCTGCACCTGTGTTGCCACCACCCATGGATAAGGTTCGTAGGCTTGTGATGTTGTAATTTCTCATCATCATTTATGCTGTTATGAAATTGTAGCATGATTTGGATATTCTTTGTCAGGTGACGTACCATATTATTGTGCTGAGGGACCAGCGGCCCGGAAGAGGAAATTCCAAGGTTGAATTTCTCAAGAAGGAAACTGATAACTATGTGGTGGCATGGAGAATCATCAGTATTGTGAATCAACTGAACCAAGTGCAAGTGCCATGGTGCACTTTTTGTGATCATACTGTAGAAAGTCATATCGTTGGAGTTCCACTTGTTACAAACTACAGCTCAAGATACAATGATGGTTTGTATGTACCTGTCATATTTGTTCATGTCTTTTTACATTTCCCTCACTTCTGTTTAACACTTGCCTTACTAATTCTGTTAATTATTTTGGCAGGGACGCTGTTTATATAGACAATAACAGCTTGGAAAACTGCATGGATTTTTTGGCCAAGCTGTATCAGAATCCCAACCTAAGCGTAACAGACGAAGGGAAAAGACTCATCCAAACACTATTTGTGATGTTAGGTGAAGCGCAGAGATTTGGTCCAGTCCAACGGTACGTACTGTACTATGCTATGCGGAATCCTGCAACCCATTATGTTCTGGATCTGAAGACCAATACATACATGTTCAACTTGATAAAAAATTGGGGACTAACATCAAACGCCATCTTAAGTTTGTGGTTGGAGATTCTAAATGGAAATATGCTGATTCCCGATCATCGAGTGGATATTGCATCTGAGGTTGCTTTTTATAAAGACAAATCACAAGCTGCTGTGGTTAGAGTTACAGAGAAGGGATGTTACAACCTTCTGAAGTTCGAAAAAGACTTCTTCTGGATAGATATAGAACGGGGAGAATATGAACAAAGATTTGCGATGAAAGCTCTGAAAACCCTTGCTGGTGGCAATGTATATCTTGTGAAATACGACCCTATATTGGTTCAGAAAATTTTGATGCGCCTTGGTGGCTATCGAGGGTGCTTCGACTCATAAGATATGTATGCATCTTCCTTAATCTGTCGTTTACATGCATCTTTACTGTTTCAATTGATATCCCTATTTTTTCTGTAGTATTGGGTTGCAGTACTATTTCTAATATCTGAGCAATATTTTGTTTTGTATTGAAAATATTGATTGTAACTCATCCAGTACTTTGTTTTGTTTCCCTTCTGATAAGGTGTTGACATGATGTTACTAACCAACCACTCCTTATAATTATGAAATTGCAGGTTTTATTGAACTCCTCCGCAATTGAACCGGTTCACAATTGTGTTCTTCGGTTCACAGTTGTTCATCTGAGGTTGCTGTTCATAAAGGCAAATCACAAGCTGCTGAGAAGGGATGTTACAACCTTCTGTAGTTCGAAAAAGACTTCTTCTGGATAGATATACAACTGGGAACATATGAAAAAGATATGCGATGAAAGCTCTGAAAACTCTGGCTGGTGGCTAACTTTTGTCCAAAATCTGAGGTTCTTTACCACACAGCCCTGTAATGCGATATATCAAGGTTGTCATGGGAAGACTGTTGTGGTAGCTTTTATTTTGAAGTTTGGAGATGAAAGTTGTGTGGCATTACTTGGATGTTACAATCTAATTAACATGATTTAGTTCTCAACTTTCTGCTTATTTGTTTACTGCAAGTCCTGTTTTATACCTGATTTATACAACATTCATGCATTAAATTTTCAGAAGGAATCGAATGGTGATGGTCTGTTTGAGTTTTCGTGCAAGCACCGAGGGAATACTGGAATAGTGTTCTATTCTGCTTTTTTTTGAAATTTTGTAGGGCTCGTCTGCCACGAATATGAACTAAAAGCTAAAATTGATAACTGTATTATGCGATGTTGCCATTTTTAATTGTTCGAGTAATCAAATGTATTTGTCAATTGCTTTCTCTTCAATTATGCATGAATGTGTAGGTTACTTCTGAATTTGAGCACTCTTGATGCGATTTCCTGTAATGTTTCGCATTTTGGTTTATGGAGAAGAGAATTAAATTGTGCTGGTTGTTAGTTAATTTGAAAGTTCTCTGTACAGTTGTGTTGGGACAAATCGTTGGTGTTTCCAAAGTGGCTTATGTGCGCCTATCAACAAACACATCTGCCACTGCAAAAAGAATAGTTGCTCTAAAAGGTGACGGGTGTGTATTATTTTCCTCTTTGACGCCTGCAAAGTTATCTGATATCGATTCGTATTTACTTCTGCAGGCATATAAAAATAATTTTGTTTATGGTTATGGATTGCTTGTTTTGTGTGTGTGCGCGATCTTCATCTCCCATGTTTCGCAGAAATGTGGAAATAAAGGTGGTGCTGTGGGGCGAGAGGGCTGAGGATTTGATGCTCAGCTGGTTTACGATTCAGGCCAAGATTCGGCTGTAGTAGGTGTCTTTGAGGGCATGCTAATGAAGTCATATAACAGTAAGTCATGTTGTTCATGAGTTGTTGTTTTTTTTGTATGACACAAGCTAACGTGAAAACAAACTTTATTTTGTTTAGATGAGGAGACCTTGAGTGGAGGATCTGCATGCAGGTGGTATTTAAACGAGGATATCCCTGAAATAGATTCCTTTTTTGAGAGGTTGGTACATAGACAGCTAATGTGTTTATTATGTTGGTTAGTTGTTTCTTGCTCAAATTTGTGGAGATGCTTCGATATATTTTGAGAGACTTGCGGACACTGTAGAAATTAGAAAATCTGATTGTCTCTGGTGATAGAAACTATCATCGTTATGATTTTCAAGTGTTTGAATTTTACTCTCCTTAACACCATCTGCGAAAGAGGCAAGTCAGCCTATCACGAGAATTGCTAAAGGTTGTGTGCCTGTTTGTGCCCCGTTAGGTGGTGCTGTTGTTTTCTTAACAGATCAAGCAAATTCCTTGTCTGAGCGGTTGGGTTATAATGGGTTAGGGTTAAGGCATGCTAATTGTGCAACAGCAAATGGGCTAGGTGTGATGTCCAAGTGCTTTCTGCAACTGTATCTGATGTTTGGCCATTTTGTTTTGAAGCTTGGGTGACCAGTTTCCGAAAACACAGTGGGTCTCTACTGCTGCAGAGAATTTCACAGCTAATCGTTCAAGGGCTAACCTACCAATGAAGAGTGTCTCTGAGCTTCACAATATGGACCCTTGGGAAATGGAGGTCTCTTTTGTTTCCATGAGTTTTTCTTTGTGTATTTGTATACTATTTCTCGTGTCATTCAGCTTCCTCACCGTTGTTTCACCACAGGGCACAGATTATTTATGTACTATCACGGTGGCAAGGCTGACAACTACCGCATAGGTCAGCAACTGCATATGGTGCAGAGTATAGGTGCAGCGGAGGTTGTGAAACTCCAAGGGCATATCCAAAGTAAATAATCTTGTTTTTTTTTTATTATGAGTCTTTTGTTATATTGAGTTAAAACCTGCTCAGTGATTTAGTGCCGCTGTTTTGCAGTGCCTAACATTTATATGTGCTGTTTTTCTAGGTATCGTCTTTGCTTGATTGGAACTGATGGAACTGGAACGGCTGAGTTCGTTCTTTTTAACCGTGTTGCACAGCAGCTTGTTGGTGAGAGCGTTGTCCCACTGCTCAAATCTTCTGGCATTCCTCCTGAGATTGCTGCGATTGTGTTGCAAAAGTACACGCTCGCCGTTTCAGTGACAGAGAAGAGTCTCACACAATGGAATATCTCTTTTCAAGTTAATGGTATTGAAACTTTTTTTGGCAAACAAACTTGTGTGCCCAACGACACTCAAGTGTCTGCGACCACGCCTTTGAGGTAGCTAGGTTCACTGGCTGTCGTGGAATTGCCGGATAGTTCTGGCTCCAAGGCTGCTGATGTTCATGAGCTTCCGATTGTGCCCGCTGAAATCCCTAAGCAAGCGGCCATTAGCCGAGTGTTATGGGATTTCTTTTTTTTTTCGATTTGAATAGTACAGAGTATTATGACCAAACTCTATTTCTGTTTACAGCCTCTGGGATCTGTAAAGAGGAAGCTGTTCGAATCGAATGCCAGGTTATTTTTATACGTTATTCAGTCTAATTTTTGCTTGCTTTACTATTATCACTGCAGTGGGCTACTCTATTTGCTGTTGTGTATATAAACTGGTTGAAGCTGGTTACATATTTATCTTAGGGTATAGTTGTTGTGTGTTCTTAATGCATTTGCACTGTGGTTTTTCTATGGTTGCTTTTTCAGTGAAATGGAAGGAAAGGAACACGAAAGCAGTGCAACAGTCCTTGATGCTTCGCTGGAAACGATTACTCAAAATGTGAAGAATGTACCTGCTGGCTCGGCTGAACTGTGAGTTCCTGCACGGTGCATTTTGCATCTTGGTGGTTCAGCTCAGCCATGAGTTGCTGGGCATTATCAATTTTGCATCTCATGGTCTGTTGCCTCAGGGTAGATTTATGCATGCATACTCATTTTTCTGCTGTTGTGCAGTTCCAGTAAGGCTGCCACATCCGTTGATTCCACTGAATTTCAGGTGCATATATAGTATTTGCCAGCTTGGTTACATATGGCAGCTACATTTGATTTTGGTTGTTACTGATTAGATTTGTTCTATTTTGTAGGCAAAAACACCAGACATTCCTCCTGGGTAGTGCTTTGAATTTTGATGACATTTCCGCATGCTTTTGTATATCATGTCCATGTTTCGTAATATGATTTCAGTCATTCATGTCATTGCGTTATTCCATAGGTGCTCGTTGATCCCCACAATCAGTTCTGACGGTGGTGCTCCTTCTCTTCCATATGTACCATCTGCAAAAAAGAGCAACATCGGGAAGAAGACGAAGACCAAGCTCTGAAGGCAATTAGTGTTTGCAACGCAGGTTGGTCAAATTTGCAAATGTTCATTGTTCAGAATCAATCATTTACTACCTTCTTTGGTTATATTTTCTCATGCATTTCATTTCTTGTTTGACAGCCCAGTCAATGGTGTTTATTTTCATCTCCTTTGCTGTTAGTTATTATGATCTGTTGTACCATCTTGGTTTATGTAAATTAAACCACTGTCTTTGTGGCAGTACTGTCCGGATAGTTTGTTACCTATATTCGTATGTTGTTAGGCTCTTTGTGAAGTCAGTTAATGGTACTTTGGAATGACTTCCCTTTCAAAAGCAGGCTATGTTCTGCTGTGACACCGAAAGCACTATGCCCATTTTGTTGTTTATAAATGTAATCTCCCTTTGTGTTTTCTTTCGTCTCTTCTGTATTGTTGCCTGTTACCAGTCAGTTGGTCCAAATGTCATAATCCAATTGGGAAATAAGTTTGCTTATATTTTTGCTGCATTTGTGAAAAGAAAATTTCATGAGATCCTGAGGAAAGCAAGGCGCAGTGGGATAGCATTGTCATCAGTTCACGTATGTAAATTAGTGAACTTTTTGCTGCTATAGCCCCCTCGTTAACGCAATTGACAAGATTAGCCTCCTTAAAAGTGAATGCTAAAAATAGGCTGGCGGCAAGTTCAGAGCAGGGCGGGAAGACCTTCACACCAACCAGAATGGCGGAAGGATAATTAGGAATTAAGTACCCCTATAATAACTTCCTGGCTGTTAGTATCCCTGAGAATTAGGAATTAACTCCATAACTGCTGCAAACAAGGACGCGTCTTCTTCCTGCCGCGTACTTCTCTTCTTCCTGCCGCGTACTCCTCCTCGTCCACCGCTGACCGGCGAAACGCGGCCTCCGGCGTCGGCGGCGGCTGCACGGCCGAGACCGACGAGCTCCAACGCCGCGTGCTCTCTTCCAGAGCGTCCATGGCAAGAGATGTGCGCCCTCTTCCAGCGTCAAAGGTGGCGGCTGCAACGGCCACGACCGCCATCGGCATCCCTGAGGAGACGAGTCCGCTCATGCTTGCGCACCTCGACGTCCTCGCCGACCGCCTGCGGGCTGCGGACTGCGGACTGCGGTGCGATCACCAAACGCCAACACCAAGCTCCGTGCTGACTGCTGAGGCCGATGTCTTGAGCCGCCGCTCGCCAAGCGCTCGCACGGGACGTTGGAATGGATCAGATGACTGCCTCGCTTATGGAAATCAGCCTCTCGGGCCCAGCTCTCTTTCCGCCTACCTGAATGGACATAAGGCCTTCTCGCCGTCGCAGTTGGCGGAAATCTTCATCCACCTTTTGAGTGAACGGCAAGTACCACGTGGCAGTTGCTAGGCATTCCGTCAGGCTAGTTTTGTCAATAGATTTGAGAAGGGTCTAGTTTTGACAATTCTGTTGGGCAGGAGGCCAAAGCAGCAAAAAATTCTAAATTAGTATGGCCAACTTTATCCCTTAATACTACTAGATGGGGTACCGCGCTTTGCTGCGGCCCCACGATCTGTGTGTTATTTTTATTTTCTTTTGGTCCTAGAACTATGGTACTGGTCAGTCTCGTACTTACTTCTAACATGTTGGATAGTTGCTGTCGAGGTGAAGTGGACAAATAAGAAATGAACAATTAGTATATGTAATCATGAAATGGGGAAATACAATGTTTTGCGATTTTTCAATACTCAGTTATGTCAGGGTGCTTCAGGGTTCCGGTGTCTTTCAGGTTAAGCAAACACATCAAAGATGCTACCATTTGAGGTTCAACATGTACGTTGAAAGTGACATGAGTTGGAGCTGGCTCCGCAGGGTGCTATTCATTTGACTGGAACAAAAATAACACTACAATGAACATGAAATGTATACCTAGAACATATCTCACAAAGGAAGTAAACATGCATTAGGCAAAAGTTAAGAAACTGGAACATGATTTGAAATTTGGACTTGAGAGAAATTTGAAGTTACACTTACACGCACAACCTCTTTGGAGGGCAGGATTGCTGTCGTCGTCAGCCGGGAGAGTCGATACGATACTAAATCGGTACAATATTAACTACCCAAATATCTATGATGGGATCTGTTACTCTGTTAGTTTGGCAAGCTAAAATCCACAAGTAAAATTACCCGATAAAATACGTGGCGGAAGACACTATAACCACTCACCAAGAAGGCAGAACTCACTGGTCCGCGGGATGCAGATCGATAGATGATGCACCCAAGGATAATATGTGCCAAAGAACACCATATTTAGACAGACAAAGGCAGACCCGAGCATGAGAAAGAGAAGGAAACCAAAAAATATTCCATGAAGTTCCTTTGTTGATTATGGCCCAATATTTACATCAGTTTATGAATTATAGGTATACAATCTTAGATATTCAGCCTAAGAAAGCAATTTTCAATAATTTGCTACACATGTGTTTTATTTCTTGGGGTGCATACCATTGATGTTAGGCCAACATTGTAAAATACAAATAATTCCATGGTTGCATGAATTCTACGGAATGTTTCAGTGAATCATTTTTCTTCTCTATATTTTACCCTATCCAATTTTCTAGTAGAACAATTTGAATGGCAATGCCACCTGTAGTTACAGGATCATTGCATTATGAAACAACTAACTTTCAGTGAAGAAGTTTCCATACAAAGAGATCTTTACCTTTACTTATGAGATAGAGCAGTAATATTTTGAAGCAATGAGAGTTGGAGATTTCAGCATGTCATTAATTTAGAGAAAGGATATGACAAAGAGCATGCCAGATACATCCTGCAAAACTGGACAATTGCCTACTAATACCTGCACAGTAGCAAAAATTGTCAATGATCAATTGCATTATTGAGCTTTGCTTGCTTCAACTACGAAAGACATAAAGAGGCAGGTCTTATGAAGTTAATAGGTAATGAAAGTGGAGAAGAAAAAGAAAAGAGCTATAGTTCCGCTGATGTTTCTCCTGAATGGACATCTCACACGTATGAACATGTACAGTTCTTTGACAGCAATGAACCGATGATCTCCTTCAGTTCCGCTGATGTTTCACATGAATGGGCATCTCACATATATGAACAAATATAGTTCTTTGAGCGCGATGAACCACTGATCTGCTGAAGGAGATTTCAATCCCAGGAAAGGTATGACAGATGAACATTAGCAATAGAATATAAACGTAACTGATGCAGGATGAGGATTGCTGAGATCAAAGGACCACGTAGATCAATAGACTGGATAAATCCACACATTGTATAAATCCATGACACCAATGTGTCAAATTTTGAGAGGAACTAGGTAAACAAGTCTTGCGAAGAGCAAGGAAGGGGTATACGCAGCGACAAAGGGCCAGAGCCGAACTGGCTTCTTTGCTACGACAAATAGAGTAGTACAGAATGGGGGTGAAATCAAATGTTATCATCAACATTCTAATTTCATTGATAAATCTGCATTCTATTTTATTTATCATCCAGATTTCATCACTAAATCAAATACTCAGTATTACATATAGCATTTCGGGCAGAGGAACATCTGCGTTCTTTGGGTGTTAACCTGAAAAGGTTGACCTGGGTAGCGGGAGGCAGATCTGGGAGGGGGTAGTTACCTTCGTGCTGGCCGGGCTGGGTGCGTTGGGCGACAGTGCGCACAACGAAGACGATGAACTCGCGGGGGGCGCCATGCTGAAAGTACCCGAAGTGGCTGACGTATGTGGCATTCGCTAGCAGGAATGCCTCGGAGCCAGGCCCGCCGCCGTCGGACGACGTGGAGGAGCCGCATGCGCCGGATGACGAAGGCTTCAGCACGGGTGGCGCCATAAGCTTCATCTCTCCTGCACCAAGGCAAGATCTCCGACGCACGTGGAGATGGGTAGATAAGAAGGACGGCGGGAAGCTTCTCGGGGACGGACGTGCCGCCGTCAGCCGTGTCGCTCTGGGGGGTGTGACCGTGTGAGATCCACCGCGGGAAAGACCACGGGCGGCGGCGCTGCGGAGAGAGGGGAGGCGGCGGCGGCAAGTTGGCCGGAGAGAGCCGGACTGACGGGAAGCAGACAACGGCGGTGGCGGCGCTAGAAGAGGGACGGGTCCAGATCAACCAACGGACCAAATCGGGCGGTGAAGAAGAAAACAACGAACGGCAGAGATCAGAAGTGAGCAACGGTGGGGATAAGAACACGTAGAGGCACTGAAAGGGGCTCAGATTCTCCCGCCTTTAGAGAAGAGAAATATGTGTCTAACCTGCTCTTTTGCCCTTCTTTGCTCCATGCTTGCTTTGAGCGTCATGGCCCAGTGTAAAACACCTGCCAACCTTCCCGTCAAAACCAGCCTATGCCTTTACTGTCGCGTCTCAGTGCGCTAAGTACCGCCCGGGAGGCGCCTAGTCTGCACCATGCTAATAGACTCATCTGCACCATGCTAATATCAACAGGTTTATAGTTGGATAATACTAATATATGAATCTGTTGTACTCTAAAATATGCTAATACTGTGGTTAAGATCCAACGACCAAAGAGCATAACATGAGTTCACCGTTTTATATATCTATTATTATCTGCTCTTTCCGTTTCACAATACAACGTGTATAGATTTTTTTCATTTCTTTCATAATACATCTTATTTTTTTTCTTGGTATCCGCACCCAGCCAATAACTACTTATGTTCATTTATTATTGACTCAATATGAATGGTCAGGCACTAGAAATGAGTGGTGTTTTGGTCCAAATACACAAATCTATATGAACTGTATTTTAGAACGGAGGAAGTATTAAATTGGAGTTGGTGGTGACGGCACAAGCCGTAGCCCAAATTACCCAGGGTGGCACGGCCTGGGAAAAAAACACTGCCTCTCTGTCGAAACATTTTCTTTCCGGTTCGCGAGGAAAAAAAAAACGCCCCGTCATGCCCGCCGCCTCTTTCGCTGTGCCACCCGGCGCCGACGCCGCTCCGTGCCGCCCAGCCCGACGGCTCTGCCGCTCCGCGTCGCCCAGCCTGATCAGAGCCGCCTCCCTTCTCGCAGTCGCACCGGGAAACCAAAATCAAACCATGGCGTGAGATCCCAGCGGTTGCCGCCTCTCTCTCTCTCCCCCTCCGTCCGTCTCCTCCTCGCTCGAGACCCGACCCGGTGACCTTGCCGTTGCGCTGACCTGCCGTTGTCGCGGAGGTCCCAGCCGGAACCGCCTCCGCCGTCACCGAGCAAAACTGCGCCCTAGCAAGCGCGTGCTCGCTGACGAGGTCGTGTCCCTTTTTCACGAGGTAAGCTGGTTCATCTTCCTTCAGCTTTTTCCCTTTCTTCCTTCTCTCCATCCTCGGTTATTCTGGTCCAGCTAGAAGTGCTACGGCTAAGATGGTATTTTCTTTATCGTCGGAGTCTTTAGATGCACAATATGTTGTAGATTGTAGATAATCATTTGTGGTATTTCTACTGAGAATGACAATGGACTTCAGGTCAATTTTGTCAGATGTTCTTACTCTGCAGTGTGAAATTTCTCATACTTGATTTTGCTAATTGGCTAACCTAAAATTGACATATTTGACTTGACTAATATACTACTGTCCGTAGATGTTTTCCTTGAAAGCTAGCGTTTGTGTCTGTCACAGTGTAATCCAGAACAAGAATTAAAGTTCGTTTAAAGCAGCAAAACTGCTCCATCAAATAAGTTCGGTGAGTCAAGATGGATCAATTTTTAGTACTGGGTGGATAAATGGCACTGAGCTTCTGATTATGTAGGAGAGGTTTTAACAAAAAATTGGAAGACAAATATATCCACTGAAGTATTTTTCTACTGAATTACTTATTTTAAAATTCAGTACCTGATATTTAACCAAAAAATATCACCAATACCATTAGAGTGAAAAAAGTTTTTTATATTTATTTAGAAAAAATAGTACAGACGCAGACACTCACAAGTCACAACCACGCACCGTGAAGAAGCCGGAATCAACTTCCAGACCCTCCATGTGTTTAACTTCATCAGTACAGGATCAAGCTGATGAACACATACAAAATGAGTACCATTGCACAACAAACTAAAGATAAAATAAACTTTACTATAAATATGCCAAAAGACTTACAAAGTGCAATGTCTCATGACATTAATACAATAAAAAAATCAGCGGAATAAAATGCGTAGAGACTCCATCTCAGCCACAGGCAATCGAGGTAGTCCATGTGACCTCACGTCGGGATCCTCCTAGTAGATGTACTCGGCATCTTCATCTTCATGGAACTTTGTATATCAACAAAATGCAATGCGATGAGTACATTACGTACTCAGCGTGCCCCCTCGGGAAACCTGAATAACTACATGTAAGGCTGCAATGGAAGGCTATATGGCTCTTTTGCATAAAAGCAATTTTGTTTGAAATACAACAATAATTTTGATGAAAGCGGTTTTGCACCAAAACAAGTTTTATATGGTAATCAATCCAATGACGCTCAACAACGACACCGGATAAGCGGCGGGATCCACATGACCCAACTGCACAATCGACCTCTGTCGATCCAACACACTCACACACCAACACCAGAAATAGAGAGATGACAGGTAGATAACCCAAGATGCAACTTCACTCGTCCATTAACCGCTGACACGGCTATTCGAATAGTTTTACACTCCGCAGAGGTTGTACACTGGACCCACAAGAAACCGACGTGTTACCCCATTGCTGTCCTCCAAAACAGAGTAGCAATGGCATCGATTACGTGACCTTTCAATTAACTTTTCATGGTATTGTCTCAGCTCGCTAAGGTTTCCCAGTCGGAGGTGATATCGCACCTGCTCCAAGCCCCTCTTGCGCCAACAACTACAGCCATCATGCTGCCAGGGATTGCAAGTCCCCCAAGTCTCAAATCGCAAGACCCAAACAACCACTTGGCTGAGACGCCACCAATTCACGCTAACCTAGTCAGTACGCCATATCCATTTAGGCATGTGGTTGCACTTGTATGGTGAAGTAAGCAAAAATCAGGCATTTTCCCTTATAGGGTACAACGGCAAACCACGAACTCGAGGGACTCTAACCCACTCCACCAACAATCCGATGCCACCATACCCTTGGTAAGTTAACCAGAATAGTTTTAAAACACACCATCGGCACTTGTCGCACAAGTCCGACCACACTCAGCATCCAACATGCTCACAATAATTCAGTTTTAAAAGAATAACTCACTTGAGATCGCACATACTCGGAACAATGTGAACTAAATTATTAAGCAAGACTAAGCAATTCTACTATGTGTAAGAATACTAAATAAAACTATTCCAGGTATTAGGAGAAAGGCGACAAGCAGATTATGGCAGCATGGTAGTGTCAATCGACACACTAGCTATAGGAATAAAATAGCATGCATGTTTATAAAACAATAAAATAACTATCTAATGCCCATTTGAAAACATAGGTCAAATATGTTCAAAGAGAAAGGGGAGGGGGCATGCCTTCGTTGATGAATTCTTCTTCTTCACCTTCCTGTCGTTGTTCCACCTCGTCACTCTCTATTCGTCGTAACGCAACAAGAACAAACAAAATAAATACAAAAGCAATAAAGTCAAACGAAATAGAAATAAGAGAACGAATAGACAACGAGGCCAAGAATTGATTTGGAAAGGGTAGGAACAAGTTTGATAGGACTGGATGGCGGGGCAGATTCTAACAAGGATAATTATATACCCGAAAGGAAGGATATAGCTGATCAGCCATACCCTATAATTAGCATCAAAATAAATACTAAAGTATAAAGCTAAGCATTCCAGGACAAGGCAATACATATTATCATGCTAATTCGCAAGTAGCAATCAACTCCTAACATACTACAAGCAGAGATAATAACATCTAGCATGCATGCAGCAGGAAATGAAAGGATTATAAAGCTAAGCTTGCTCTCCATGTGATAAATATATAAAAACAGAACAAGGTATAATCCAAGGCATGGTTGAATACAAAGCATGATTTCAGAGGTAAACAATTAAATAATCACATCAGATAAGTTATGAGTAAAGCATGTCAACACGATTCTATACAAGTAAAACAAAGCACATAATCTATGCGAGTAGCATGAGCATATAATTACAACTAAGACATGCATCTTAATTATTTTAACTTTATAATATGGATGTATCTGCAAGCAATCATCTACATGCTGGAAGCCACAACAAACAATGCTATCATGTGAAAAAAATTAATATGGATAAAGCACTCTAGAATATATATATGCTCCTTCAATGACAATAAGCTATTATGTGAAAATATGAACATACACACATGATACAAGCAGTAAGCATCATGGCAGAAAGTTATTGTACAAGGAAATAACATCCCTATATTAGCACATACAGGAACAAGTAACAACTAACAACTAACATGTATCGCTAGCAAGTAAGAGGCTAACCATGGATGTGCATATGATGCTACAAAGCTTAAGTGACAAACAGTAATCAAATGTGCTCAGCACTGTATGTAACACAAGCAATGAACACTCGATGCTAATATATTGTATTATGTGCAAACAAGTTAACCATGTTAAAATAATAACAGCAAGGCATGATTCATGCAGCTACGACAACAATAACAAACTTGGTACACAGGCATAAAGTAACTCTATAAATTATATACTAATTATATGAGCATGGCATGAACCATAAAAGAGAATCTAACCATGTGATCAATAATAGAACAACGAGTAGAATAGAACAATCATTAGGCATGATAGTAGAAGCACACTGAATGGAATATACGAAATCCTAATAAGCAAGGAAAATCATAACATGCTTAATAGCACTAAAAAGGGAACCAGCATGTGAGACATCAAATGATAATTCAATCAACACTATAATCCTGATCATGCATTAGATAATAACCATCATACATGTACTAAACAATCAAGCAAACGAAACCATGGTGATAAACACATCAAGCAACACACATGCTAGCATAGATACCTATCGGGCTCGGAATTTGTCTCATACAAAGATTAAGAAGTGACTGATGATAAGCCAAGACTTCAACCCAAAGCGATCACAGCTCGAGAACTGTGTGGGGTGATATGGTCCTGGAGAGCTTGGAGCGTCAACCCAAAGCGATCATAGTCGTGGACTATGCGGGGTGATATAGCTCACTCTTTCCACAAGTCAAGCAGAGCGTCAACCCAAAGCGATCACAGTCGTGATATAGGTCCCAACTTCTTGACAAGGGATTTGCTTACACATCTTCATGTCACACCTTAATTAAGGATGAACCATACTCCAAACCGTACATACACCGTGCGCGTTATAAACATACACGCAGCACACATGATGTATGTCACAACTAACAAGTATCACAATAGTAATTTAAAGCAAATATCATAACTATGAATGGACAAATATGACAAGCAACACATGTTACTTTATAAATCCAACGCACAACTAGGCATGTGATAAAATTCTATAAACTTCACAAAAAGACCCTATACATGTATATAAGCTACAGCAACAAGACATGTACATGAAGCATGAAAAACAATTTAAATTATATATGACTTTGATCTAAATGACATCTTTTTAAATCTTTTTAAATCTAGTTTAATTTCTAAACATCGGAATTGGGATCCGATTCCACCAGAGGATTTCTAAGGTCAAAAGGAAACTTTTCTATGTTGGGTTTGGGTTCAGATTGTGGATGGGATATGGAGAACTAAGGCGATGTCGGTCATTGACACGATGTCATTGAAGTTGTCGGGGCTGTGGTGAATGGATTGGAGTTCCGTTTGCTGTTCTGGGCTACTGGAGATGAATGGCACACTGTGACGCTAAGGAATAACTCTGGAACAATGTCTAATTTCGGAAATGGCATGACCATGCCGACCAGGACCGACACCACTTCGAGAAAGCGCTGCCAACGCGAACCATTGAACGAAAGGCCATGTCTAGGACATCTATCGGACCAAACTAGGATTGCATAAGGAAGGAATTGATCGGAGGCTCACCAAGCACGACTAGATCTCACGAGGAAGTTCCGGATGAAGGCAACTTGGACCTCGAAATTAAGAAGATGTGGCCGACGTCTTGACCAACGAATCGTCTGAACGGATTCCTGGAGATGAGACGATGATCCCGATGCAAGGGTTCAGCCTGTAGCATCCTCGTTCACCGGAATCGGTCGGCAGCTTCCATGGCGACCTGCAGGGCTAGGGCAGATGAGGGACGCGAGGGGGTCACGGCGATGTGTGCAGAGAGGAGCAGAGCAACCTGTGCGATGGAGAAGAGGGAAGCGACGACTTCGTGTTGTGGGTGACCGGCCGGAGTACTTGGAGATGGCAGTTGCAGGAGAGGCGGCTGTGTTGCGTGTGCTCTGGATGAGGAAGAGAGGGGCGAACTGCCCTTGATCGATCAAAGTAGTGCTGGGGCGTGCGGGTGGGCTGGGGAGACTCGGTCAGGAGAGAGTTGGGCCAGGGAAAGAGATGGGCCAGGAAAATGAGACACGAGGGAGATGAGCTAGAAGGAAATTTCAGCCCAAAGCCTAAAAAGAGAATAAAAGGCTTTTCCTTTTTACAGGAAGCTATGACATCGAATAAACTTCAGTTAAATACAAAATCAAATTATGAAAACACCAGTAGAATTCATAGAAGCATATTTGAATATTCAGAATTCAAATAAAATAATAACAAACCAACAGATTGAAGGAGAACCAGTTTATATTATAGTTGGTGTTAATTCAATTTAAACCAAAGATTATACAAATTTTCCAATTAAGCTGATTAATTCATCATTTTCAGGCAAAGCTTTTGAAGAACTCCAAAAAGTGGTATGTTACACGCACGAATAGTCACCCTACCCCTATGAGCACCTTCGAGAGACCGAGCCAGCGGGATCTTGAGATTGACGAAGTTACCACATGCGTGTCGTAGACTCGTAGTTGACGGACACGCCACTCACACTGAAAGAACGTCGCCGGTTCATAATTTGTTTCTTGGCATGGACTATTTGAGGCTTCCTGGAAATAACCTTCTCTGACAATGCAGGAAAACAACATACAAACCTAACCCGATATTGGTCGTCAGAAAATCACCTGCAAAAAAAGAAAATCACATCTGAGAAGTTGTTAATAATCTAAACTTTTTATTTTTTTGCTGTGAAAGGCAGGAGCTCTGCCATGCAATATTAGAAGGGGAAAACCAAGTATATGTACATGCGACCGAGGTCGAAAGAAGAAAAAAAGGCAAAAACGAAACAGAGAAAGACTATCCCAACGGACCAAACGCAGCTAGCCGGTAGGACGGACAGAAACAACCGAAGAACCACAAGAAACCTCACGGCACGGTCACACAATGGAAAGCAAGCCTATGGGTATCAATTGTGTCACGGGCAAGCGACGCGACAACAAAAGCAGGAGCTGCCACGGTCTGGAAGATACGGCGGTTGCGCTCCTTCCAAATGTTCCACATGATGTAAATGACCACTCCATTGAAATATTGTCTTCTTTCTTTGTCAATCGTCTTGGAGGATTGAATCCACCAGGCACAAGTGTCCCTGTAGTCAGAAGGCTTGACCTGCTGAAGGATGTTGAAGTTGTAGTGGTGAAGGACTTTATCCCACACCTGGCGGGAAGGGGCATCGAAGGAAAATGTGTGTCCCAGTCTCATGAGGATCAGTGCAAAGGGAACATCCAGGAGTGTGCGGCCAGCCCCTGACTGCGAGATTGTCGGCGGTGAGGATCTTGTTCTGCACAAGAAGCCAGGCGAAGAATTTGTACTTGTTTTCGGCCTTGGCTTTCCAGACAGTGTTAGCGTGCCGGCTCCATCCATGCCTTAAAAAAAAAATCTAAACTAAAGGATATATATTATAGTAGAGAGAGTGGTTCGGAAGCACTTCACAAGAAAATGATACTTTTCCGTGGTTCCGTTGCAACGCACGAGCACCTTACTAGTCCTATTGTATTCTCACAAATTTCACATTTAGATATTTATCAAAATAAGCAAGGAGTTTGATGCAACTCTACATGGACTAGGATGTCTGTCTCTATCGGCTGCTGATCTGGAAAGAGTTTTGGTGCAACCTTTGCAAAGGTTAGCCACACGGACATTCCAGCGGCAAGAACGGCCAGGGCATTGTCAAAGTCTCGAATATTTTCATCACTTTTACTCCAAGAACGTAGCTATAAGAACTTTTTTTTTTTTACGAAACAGCCGCATCGAACTATTTATTGCCAATAGAAGGGTTGAGAGAATCAATCCAAGAGAGTACAATTAAGAAACACTGGAAATAAACACGAGAGAGGGGGAGACTCAAGGAACAAAAAAGACAAGAGACTCAAGGAACATCATCAGCTCCCGAGGTCAGCTCGCCAATCCTAGCCCCCGCACGCTTCCATAAGGTGGCCTCCTCCTTGATCAAGGCGAGCACAGCAGCAGGGGGATTAAGCTTATGTTGAAAAACACGCCGGTTTCTTTCCTTGCACATCTCCCACAAGGTGAGCAAGAAGACAGATGCAAAGGCCTTGGCGGGAAGCTTGCCCAGGGGCTTTGTCGAAGCAATGCGATCAGCCCACCACAACCTGATAGAGGAAGTATCAGCCCAAGAACTCGGATGAAAAAGCTGGTTTCCAGTCCAGCCGGCAATTAGGCCCCAAATGGTCCTTGCAAAGCGACAATCATCACCAAGGATATGAATCGCCGTCTCCTCAACAGTGTGACAAAAAGGACACCACATGTCATTGGGGATGTTCTTGCGGGTGAGGATATCCGCAGAAGGGATTCTTCCATGGCAGCCAACCACCCAAAGAACCTGCATTTTTCCGCGCCCACACCCGTCAAAACATGCGGTCGAAAGGAACTCTAATAAGGCCTTGAAATTGTGCAAGGTAAGCACTTTGAGCGGAGTAGCAACCACTGGCCGTGAGGTTCCAGACGATACTGTCATCACCCGTAGAGAGAGCATGAGCCGAAGCAATAAGGGTGAAGAGACGAACAAACTGGCTGAGGTTAGAAGGCTTCACACCGTGAGCGATGTCCGAAATCCACTTGTGCTGCCATCGCGCATTACGAACACAATGATTTTTACAGCGAGCAATCAAAAACAGGTCCGGGGAGATGTCTTTGGGACGTTGATGGTCAAGCCAGGCATCATTCCAAATATTAGTGAAGTGACCGTCGCGCACGGTGATGTAGGTTGCAGGCTTGCAGCAGCAAAAAGACACATGTGATCATCATTAAGTGGGGAGGCCACGATTGCCCAAGGCTTGTCGGGCTTAGTCCAGCACAACCACTCTCATCGGAGACGAAGGGCGTGGCCGAATTTGTCAATGTCAAGAATGCCGAGGCCACCAAAACACTTAGGAGAACAAACCGTGGTCCAACGAACCAGGCAGCTGCTGCCGCCACAGCTCAGCTCACCCCTCCCCAGCCAACCTCCGAGATATTTCTCAATTCCCTCACGCAACCAAGTCAGGAATTCGAACATAGTGAGATGAAAAGTAGACAGTGCGGAGAGCACCGACTTGAGAATGATAATTCTGCCACCTTTGCTAAGCAGCTTGTACTTGTAACCCGCAAGCATGTGCTCAATTTTTTCCAATAAAGGCTGAAAAAGAAGTTTTCTAGGCTTAGTCAGAGAGAGGGGCAGTCCCAGGTATCGAGTAGGGAAATTGGCAAGCGGCGCCTGGAAGCAGTTGGTGATGGCAGCGACATCAAGCCCATTGCAGCGGATCGGAAAAATTGAGCTTTTGTCAGGGTTGATACGGAGGCCTGAAATATATATTGCCAAAAACATCAAGAATGGCAAGAAGGCATTGAAGGTCTTCCCACCGCGGGTGCATGAACACCGCGACATCATCATTAAAGAGGGACACTCGGATTCTGTTCACAGCATGTGGCAGGCCGAGCAGCAGCCCCTGCTCCGTGGCCATGTCGAGCAGCCGCACGAGCGGCTCGATGGCAATGTTGAAAAGATAAGGTGAGAGCGAGTCACCTTGCGGAGACCTCTCCGGTGCTGATAACTGGCACCAAAACCTCTGGCCTGCAGATTTTGAATGGGGTATGGCCATGACACAAAATCGAAAGCTTTGGTAAAATCAAGCTTGATGAACAGCATGGGAGTTTTGGATTTGTGGAAGCGCTTGGCTAAATTTTGGACGAACATGAAGTTGTCTTGTAAACATCTGGATTTTATAAAGGCACTCTGACAAGCGGATATAAGCTCATCCATTTTTGGCGCAAGCCGGATAGACAGAATTTTGGCAACAATCTTCGCAATGCTGTGAATTAAACTTATAGGGCGAAAGTCACTGATCGAGTTAGTCGTATCATTCTTGGGCAGAAGGATGATTGAGGCCGTGTTAAGGCAATCAAAGCTCGAAGCACCAGCTCTGAAGAAACTCTGAATGGTCGAGAAAATATTGTCTTTAATGATCTCCCAGCAGTGTTTAAAGAAGTGGCCGGCGCCTTGTCCGCAGGCAAGGCATGAACAACGGCCTGCACCTCCGGCATCGAGACAGGCAGGTCCAGCGAAGAGAGGTCCAATCGCTGGAGATTAAGGGAGTGCCAATCGAACGAGGCATTGAAATTTGAAGGAGTACCCTGAGCGGCCACAAAATGATCACGGAGAGCAACCGCTTTATCCTCTTGAGAGGTGTAAATTCCGTGGCGAGTGTTAAGAAATCTGATGAAATTTTACGGCGCCTGGAGCTAGCCTTGATATATGTGGAAGAATCGGGTGTACGTTGGCATCACCGGCCTTAAGCCAGCACACGCGGGAGCGCTGGCCAGCGGATGCGATCAATGGCAGCCAAGCCAAGGATGCGGAGCTTGAGCTCTTTGCGCATGGCAGTCTCATCTGGGGTGAGCGGGCGATGATCTATGGCCAGGTCCAAATTTGCAATGATATTCAGAGATAGTTCCATCTGCAGAGCAACGTCACCGAGACTGCGATCACACCATGACCGGAGATCACGGGCGAGACGCCGCAGCCTGACATTGAGAGCAATGGCCGGGTGTCTGGAGCGGACGTACATAGAACTTATGTCATGTGTAGTTTTATAGGTCCCGGTTGTCGGTGAAGGCCATGTGTCTTGCATGCAAAGTCCCCAGTTGGCCCTGTGTGTCTGATGATGTTTTGTTTTATCTTATGAATTGTCGATCTACGTATGGATTTGTAAAACATTGTGCTTTCTATCCTGCGTGTAAGGCTCTTAGCTTGCTTTCGGAAGATCCTATGCTTGCTTTTGTGCAATGCAAACTGAGTGTCAGACTTACTCGAAAGAAAAACTGAGTGTCAGACTTGATTTATAATTATGCCGGTTATTACTTAGAGTTGTACATTTTCTACGCAAAAATCCCCGCTTTGGCCCGCGCGCCAGGGCGCAACCAGGCTGCTAGTTCTATATATTGATATTGATGTGTAGTCGTCGTGGGTCACAACTAACAACATCCTTTTTACGAGACTGGATAGTCCGCGGGAGCGCAGCACGGGGGCCGCCGCTGGCTACGACGTCGACAACGATCTGCTCTGCTGAGTATGCGTTCCGCCCATTCGCATCCCACGTACGTGCTGCCGTCGGTGACACACTTCGTCATCCTCGTCAACGATATTTTGGTGAGGGTCAGCGTCAGCCGTCCTCGCCAAATCAGTGCATGAATCAGGCATTTCAGCGTCGCAACACGTGATTACCTTTAGGTACTATTATTTCATCGATGCAAAACGTGATTCCTTTTAGATTACTACTCGCCTTTACTGTGATTAATTACAATCCTAATGTATTTTGGTCCAATCTGAAGATGGTGCGGGCTATACATCGGCCGTGATGCTTTCACCTGATCGATCTGAGTCGCAATTTTGCACTGCGCTTCAGCCTTCAGCAGCCGACCGGCCGGCGGCGCGAGTTTCTTCGCCTCGGAAGAGGCGGCTGCTGACTCGGGTCATCGTCGATCTGAACGATCATAGTCAGGCTCTTCTCCAGCAAGACGCGACGTAGTACCGAGATGTCGTGCATGTTTGTCGATATGCCTATACAGAGGGCAGAATATGAATGTTAAGCTCTGACATACGCAGACATTTGAATCTTCTTGATCTAGATAGTAATCTTTTTGATCTAGATATGATATATACTAATTTACTAACTTTAGGTTTAGACTGAATGATCTAGTTAGTATATCTTTTTGCGTTGTATACTTCACCGAATAAATTATGCTTCTTTTTTTACTAACTTTAGGTTTAGACTGAATGAACTACATGGGATGCTCAAGACAGCAGAGGCTGACCTCAAGAAAGGCACCGGTCAAGTGTTGATGGTGTAGAATAAGACTAAGTTCAAGAAGGGTTCTTGGACTAAGAAGAAGAAGGCTAAATCAGGAGGCAAAACTCAGGACTCTGTCCCGAGCGCTGCCTCAGGGACTAAGCCGTCTCCTGCAGCTGGATCTACTTGCTTCTATTGCAAGTCGGATGGGCACTAGAAGAGGAACTGCAGCAAGTTTTTGGCTGACAAAGCCAAGAGTGGAAGTGGGACTTCTAACTCAGGTACGCTTGTTTGTAATGTTATAGACATTTATCTTACTGATGCACCTAACAGTTCATGGGTATATGATACCGGATCAGTAATTCACATCTGCAACTCGTTGCAGGGGCTGGTAAGAACTAGGAGCGTGGCAAGAGGCGAGGTTGATATTCGAGTCGGCAACAAGGCGAGAGTCGATGCGTTGGAAGTCGGCACGATGCAACTTCATTTACCTACAGGATTCTTAATGGAGCTGAATAATTGTTATTATGTTCCAGTGCTTAGTCGAAACATTATTTCCGCCTCATGTTTAATGAGACAAGGTTATGAGTCGAATATTAAGAATAATGGTTGTTCTTTATATTTGAAAGATATGTTTCACGGCTTTGCACCCGTCCAGGACGGGTTATTTATTTTGAATCTTGATAGTGAATCAGTCTATAACATAAATGTGAAAAGGTTAAAACCAAATGATCTGAATATGACTTACTTTTGGCACTGTCGGCTTGGTCATATAAGTTGGAAGCGCATGAAGAAGCTCCATGATGATGGACTTTTAACTTCGTTCGACTTGGAGTCGTCGAGACATGCGAGTCATGCCTACTCGGCAAAATGACCAAGACACCTTTTGCAAGGAGTTGTGAAAGGGCGTCCGACTTGTTAGAACTAATACATAGTGATGTATGTGGCCCAATGAGCACAACAGCCAGAGGTGGTTATGAGTACTTCATTACCTTCACTGATGATTTGAGTAGATATGGATATGTCTATTTAATGAAAGACAAGTCGGAAGCCTTTGAGAAATTCAAGGAATTCCTGAGTGAGGTACAAAATCAACTCGACAAGAAAATAAAGTTTCTACGGTCGGACCATGGAGGCGAGTACATGAGCCATGAGTTTGATGACCATCTAAAGAGTTGTGGAATAGTTCCCCAGCTCAGTCCACCGGGTACGCCGCAGAGGAACGGTGTATCAGAACGGCGGAATCGGACCTTGTTGGACATGGTACGATCAATGATGAGTCGAACAGATCTACCTTTGTCATTTTGAGGATATTGTCTAGAAACTGCAGCGTTCACACTAAACAGAGTACCATCAAAATCGGTAGAGAAGACACCGCATGAGATGTGGACTGGCAAAAGGCCGAGTTTGTCTTTTCTTAAGATTTGGGGCTGTGAAGCATTTGTCAAGCGACTTCAGTCGGATAAGCTCACGGCCAAGTCGGATAAGTGTATTTTCGTGGGGTATCCAAGGGAAACCTTAGGGTACTACTTCTACAACCGAGAAGAGCGCAAAGTGTTTGTCGCTCGGAACGGTGTCTTCCTTGAGAAAGAGTTTCTCAGTCGGGGAGTCAGTGGGAGCACAGTGCAACTCGAAGAAATTCGGGAGGAACCTGCTAGAGGCGAGTCGGCTACAGTCTTAGAGGCTGAGCCGGTCGTGGTATCTATGCCGGTGACAGCACCAGAACCACGGAGATCTGCTAGATTGCAAAGTGCTCATGAAGTATTACTGTTAGACAGTGATGAGCTGACAACTTATTCGGAAGCGATAGTGGGATCTGATTCTGAGTCATGGCTTGGAGCCATGAGATCTGAGTTAAAGTCCATGGATGAAAATCAAGTTTGGACCTTGGTTGATCTGTCAGACGGTGCAAGACCCGTCGAGAGCAAATGGGTCTTTAAGAAGAAAACTGACATGGATGGAAATGTTTCTGTCTATAAAGCACGGCTTGTCGCGAAGGGGTTCCGACAGGTTCAAGGAGTTGACTACGATGAGACCTTCTCGCCCGTAGCGATGCTTAAGTCAGTTCGGATCATGTTAGCTATAGCAGCCTATTTCGACTATGAGATATGGCAGATGGATGTCAAGACGGCTTTCCTCAATGGAAATTTAACTGAGG
The DNA here is from genome assembly GCF_000005505.3 of Brachypodium distachyon. Lineage (NCBI taxonomy): Eukaryota > Viridiplantae > Streptophyta > Magnoliopsida > Poales > Poaceae > Brachypodium > Brachypodium distachyon. The sequence goes on from NC_016135.3 coordinate 22,642,029, forward strand.
ACGTGTATATGATACAGCCCGAAGGTTTTGTCGATCCGGCTAATGCTGACAAGGTATGCAAACTTCAGAAACCATTTATGGACTGAAGCAAGCATCTCGGAGTTGGAACATTCGCTTTGATGAGGTAGTCAAATCGTTTGGCTTCATCAAGAGTGATCATGATTCTTGTTTGTACAAGAAGTTTAGTGGGAGCAAAGTAAATTTTCTAATCTTATATGTGGACAACATATTATTGATGGGAAATGATGTCCTGATGTTGCAAGAAACCAAAGAATCATCGGAAAGGAGTTTCTCAAAGAAAGATTTGGGTGAGGCAACTTACATACTGGGAATCAGGATCTATAGAGATAGATCTAGGCGGCTCATTGGATTGAGTCAAAGTACATACTTAGACAAAGTGTTGAAGAAATTCAACATGGAATCGTCTAAGAAGGGGTTCTTACCGATGTCCCATGGTGTAAAGCTTAGCAAGACTCAGTGTCCTTCGACAACTGATGAGCAAAATCGAATGAGTGCGATCCCGTATGCTTCAGCAGTCGGATCCATCATGTATGCCATGATTTGTACTAGGCCTGATGTTTCCTATGCTCTAAGTGCAACGAGCAGATACTAGGCTGACCCTGGCGAAAGCCACTGGGTAGCAGTTAAAAACATCCTTAAGTACTTGAGAAGGACTAAGGACATGTTCCTAGTTTATGGAGGTGAGGATGAACTCAGTGTAAAGGGTTACATGGATGCGAGTTATCTCACCGACTCAGATGATTCTCGTTCGCAATCTGGATATGTGTTCGTGATGAACAGAGGGGCTGTGAGCTGGAAGAGTTCCAAGCAAGATACTGTGTCTGCGTCTACAACAGAGGCTGAGTATATTGCTGCCTCGGAGGCAGCAAAGGAAGCCGTTTGGATCAGGAACCTCCTGATGGATCTTGGTGTGGTTCAGGGCGTGTCCAATTCATTGGACGTATATTGTGACAACAATGGTGCTATCGCACAAGCCAAGGAACCTAGACAACACCAGAAGAACAAACATATACTCATGCGTTACCACCTCATTCGCCAGTTTGTCGAACAAGGTGATATCAAGTTATGCAAGGTACACACGGATGCAAACATTGCAGATCCGTTGACAAAGGCGCTACCACAGCCTAAGCATGAGGCGCACATGAGAGGTATGGGCATTAGATGCCTAGACATATGATGTCGAGATGATTGACTCTAGTGCAAGTGGGAGACTGTTGGGAATATGCCCTAGAGGCAATCACGTATGATGTAATTCCCAATGTATTCATAAAGATTATTAAGTTGTCCTTGTTTGAACATCTGATATGTATCATTGAATATGTGATTTGATTGTGGAACTATGTATTCATGTTGTTCATACTAAATTGTCCTTAGTCATTGAGGTTGTGCTGGACACATAACCTAGACTAATGTGAAAGTTGGCTGATGACTCGGTTCCACTTGTCATGGGCATGGTGATGTCATTCCAGCTTACACGGACTCGGCTAAAGAGTTCAGCGAGTCGGACTGACCCATATTGAGATGCAACGGGTAGGTCGTCATTTGCATGTCTCAATCAATGTAATCCTTAGACCTGAGGTTATCGCACAATCCGAGTTGTGGATCACCAATTTAGGTTCTGTCAAACGTTGTTCCGTAACAGGGCAGTTATAAAGGCAGAGTTCGGGTTGACTGAGAATCAAGCTGTGTGATGTGGATAACCAAGATGGGATTTTGCCCCTCCGACTGGAGAGATATTCTCTGGGCCCTCTCGAGTGATATGATTCGGGAAGCATGGCCATGCGCGACTCGGTTAACTGTTAACCGGGTCGATCGACTAAGAGTTAGTCGGATGAATCGTATATCACGGATTGAGAAGAGAGTTGAACTATTAAAGGGATGACGATTAATCGCCTATAGTTCGACAAGGTATATCGTGAGGCAAAAGGGACTAAGACGTATGTCACATTGGAAGGTACGTCGTCATGACTCGATGGTACTTGGGAGTCGGCACGTTCTGCTAGGAGCCGCTACCGATTGATCGATTGAGAGTCGGACTCCAATCGTGTCCAAGTCGCCATGAGCCTGCGGGGTCACACACTTAAGAGCAGGAGCAAGTATTTGGTCGGGTTGGACCCGAACCGGAAATGGACTGACAATGCGAGTTGGCTCGCAGAGTGGATGGGCCACAAGTGCTGAAGCCCACTTCCACTCGGTATATAAGCAGTGGCGTAGGATGCCCAAGGTGCACGGTTCGCCACTCTCATGCGTTGAGAACCCTAGCCCCATTCAGTCCAACCGTCGCACCGGACCTAGCAGTCCGCCGTCGGAGCTCCTCCTCGCACGTGTGGATACCGGCAGAGGTACTGTACGTTCAGCATTTCGACGATCGCGGGATTGGATCGGCTGGATCGGATCGAGGGACTGCACTGCATCAAGGCGCTGCATCGATAATCCGCAACTGCGCGTCTAGTGGTAATCCTTGTGGCCTTCTACCTTGGCTAGATCTTGGGAGTTCGCGTAGGAAAATTTTTGTTTATCTCTGCGCGCCCCTTCAGTGGTATCAGAGCAGTAGCTTGTGGTATTAGGCCCTTGATTGCGCATATGTGATATGCAGTAGGCATTAGATTGGATCTAGTTGCTGTTTTGGTGGTCGGTCTATGAGATAGATCGGTTTTGTACAAGGTTGATTGGATCAATCATACTCGGGGAAATGGATGATCTGTTGTCCGTGATCTTACTGCTAAGGTCGTGGAACGACATACCCCTACCGGTCGGTTTCCGCCATCGGGGTATACTGTGACACGTAAATCCAGTTGCGGTGATCGAAGATCAAAGAGTTTGGTCAAATCGGAACACAGATCGGATCTGGGTAAAATTGTTTTATCCGATGAAGAAATCCATGATCGGAATGCGGGACCGCCGGCTTCGCCCTGTCGTAGCACCTTAGATGTCGTTGCAAGGTTCACAATGCCGGTAGATATCGTTTCTATGCATAACTTGTTTTTGCAGGATGTTGTGAATGGTATGGCTTATGTGCATGTGATGTGTGTAATCCATACGTGATTTGCGTGTCACGGTTTTTGTCAGCCGGCTGGAGCCTAGGTGCTATCATTTATTGTATAACGACCTGCGTGTCGAATTCTCCATGTAATTTCCGTTCACTAGCTAGTATAGCTATTTGTAGAACCTGGAGGACATGCAATCCGATGTACAAGTCGGCGACATGGAGTAAGGCGGCACGTGACAAGAGTTGGCACGAGTCTACTTACAAGCTTTATGGAGATGGAGATCACCATGAAGAGAGCCATACCATTTCACATTATAATTGCTTTATTTGTGTTATTGTTATGTCTCAGTTTTACCTCTATTAGATAGTTGGTAGTTTAAATCTTTCAAAGAAGGTCTAGTCGGTCGCCCCGCCAAGTGCTGCACCATCACAAGTTGGACATTCTTAGTAGTGGGCTCATGAAATTGAGGTGCTACCAATTCTTTCCAACTAGGTGGGTTTGAGTCGGACTCTTACAGCGGAAGCACTTGGTAAGCTAGACGAGTCCATCACAACGGTTGTGGGGCTCGGGGCGAGGTAGGTCGGGAGCCGGGGCATGTGATGCCACCCGACTAACAGGAGTCGTATGAGATGCGATTGGCAAGGTGTTGCCTACCTAGATCACTTGGCGGCTAGCGGTGATGCTAAAGCTCACTAGTCGTTTTGCTTATTTAGGATCCTGAATCACTTAGTAACCATCGGAGAGATGTTGGTTCTAGTGGGAGCATAAGTATTAAAGCGTTTAATATTCCTGCTCTTTTATGAATACATGTCTTAAGTGTTTTGCATATTTTCTGTTGTAGATCAATGGCACCTAGCAACCTTCCTCATTTGTCCACTTTTGCGTTGAGGTCGATCCTAGAGAAAGTTAAACTTAATGGAACTAATTTCACCAACTGGTATCGTAATCTGAGGATAGTCCTCAAGCAAGAAAAGAAGGACCATGTTCTAGACACTCCACTTCCAGATGAGCCTGATGATGATGCGACAGTCGCTGTCATGAATGCCCACCGTAAGGCTAGAGATGAGTCTATGGAAATTAGCTGTCTTATGCTTGCACACATGGAACCGGACTTGTAGCAGCAGTTCGAGAATGTTGAGGCCTACGATATGATCAAAAGCCTCAAAAGAATGTTCTAGGTTCAGGCAAAGACCGAGAGGTATCAAGTCTCTCAAGCTTTGCTTGGCTGTAAGCTCAAAGACGGCGATCCACTGAGTCCGCACGTGATCAAGATGACTGGTTACGTGCAGTCTTTGGATAGGCTGGGTTTTCCCATAAGCGATGAGTTCGCTACAGATATAGTTCTGAACTCTCTTCCTAGTGCATATGCTCCGTTCATCTCGAACTATCACATGCATGGTATGGATAAGAAGCTCACTGAACTACATGGGATGCTCAAGACAGCAGAGGCTGACCTCAAGAAAGGCACCGGTCAAGTGTTGATGGTGCAGAATAAGGCTAAGTTCAAGAAGGGTTCTTGGACTAAGAAGAAGAAGGCTAATTGTGAATAAAGATAAGTGTTTCACCCCTGAGCTTTGCTTTTGCCTTGTTCATTCCCGTGTTTTCCCCCCTCTTGCCTCCTGCTTTAAGTGCACAAAGATGCCTTTCCATGCTTGGTTGTGAGCAAGGGGCTGTCGTGGCCCCGAAACGAAAACCCGCTGCCAGATCGTTCCGGCACAGGCCATGCCGTTGGCGGGCTTTGCATCACTGGACATGCCGTTGGCGGGTTTCCCGCAACGTGCATCACTGGGCATGCCGTTGGCGGGATTCCCGCAACGTGCATCACTGGGCATGCCGTTGGCGGGCTTCCCGCAACGTGCATCACTCGGCGTACAGTTGCTCGGTCTCTCGCAACCGGCACCGCGCAGTCGCTGCGCCTGGGAAAGGAAATGCTCACATCCAAGTTTGGCATCGACCCCTTTGTGCCGGGGGCTGGGAAGCAGGAGAAATTTATCTGATTTACCCGTGTTACTTGTTTTCGTAAGTTTCGAAGATTTTTGTAGCACCTCGGACCTGGTAAAAGTCTAACCTGCAGGAAATGGAGGAATCTTGTACACTGTGGTGCCCGTGAGCTGCCCACGGGTCGCACCACACATCGGTGCCTTGTGGTGAGGGAGGACCGTAACACAAGGGGTTCACCGCACTCCGAGGCTTCTGAGTTGACGGCTTGCCGCCACGTGTGCCGCGGTTACCCGGTAAGTATGGCGGCGGAAACTGCGCCGCCTTCGAGGGAAAGGCGCCACAGTGCCGCGCGGATCCATCGCGCGCGGTGGCAAGCCTCCCTCCCGCGTCTATAAAAGGCGCGCCCCAACCATGGAATTGCTCAGAGCGAAGCCGGGTTCGGGGCTGTGAAGGCAGGTGGTGCAACGGAGGCGCGGAGGTGGTGCTTCCCACCGGCGCCTAGCGCCGGCGGGTGCGCCGCCATCGCGCCCCTGCTGCATCACCCCATTGAGCCCACCCCGAGGGGCGCCACAGAGGCACGATGCTAGTGCATGCCATCGGCGTCCCGCACCGGCGGGTGCACTGCCGTTGTGCCCCTGCTGCGCTTCCTCAAAGGGGCGATTCTTGGGCGAGGGTCGCCGCAGAGGCACTGTGGTGGTGTATCCCATCAGCGTCCGGCGCCGACGGGGTGCATTGCCATAGTGCCCTTGTCACCCCCCTCCGTAGGACACCTCCGCAAGGAGCAGGGGCTGCCGCGGAGACTCTATGGTAGTGCATGCCATCCGTGCCTTGTGCCGACGGGTGCACTATCATAGAGACCCGACCGCATGCCCTTTGAGAGAGCCTTTTTCGGGCGCGGGTCGTTGCGAGGACACTGTGATGGCGCTGGTGCCGGCGCTCGTCGCCCGTTCCAGCCCATCACCGCGTCCTTGCCGCGGCCCTCGAGCAGTTTTGCTCCCGGGTAACAAGGGTCGTCGCCTACCTTGGGACGAGTTCCCCAGAGAAAACCCAGGTCTCCCCAGTTGCGGGGGCTGTCGCTGGGAGGCTATAACTTCCTCGCCACCCGTGCCCGCCGTTCGGGGTGGGGCGAAGCCGGCGGCGAGGACGTTATAGACGTTCTCGCGGCTGCTCCTGGGGCGTAGTCCTCCTAAGCCAGGGTTCGTCCCTGAAAGCCAGGGTCCGCCCCTGAGGGCGAGGGTTGCCGCGTGAGCGTGGTGGTAGCATCGTCGTCGGAGGTTGCCGCCGGCGGCGATCCTGCCCCCGCGTTCCTGCCGCATCCCTCCGAGATTGTTTCCCTTGAACAGGTACCCCAGATGGTTTCCTACCAAGGCAGTGCCCCGTCTACACTCTACCGCAGAGCATTGCAAAACATTGGACCGAACGGAAAAGCTAAGTATCTGAACATGAACGCTGAATTCGCTAAGAGTTGAACGAAACTGAGCACTGTCCCGCTGGGTGCGGCCCCGAATCCCGCGCGTAGCCGGAGTGTTAAAAGGGACGCTTGCGGGGGGAGTGCGCTCCCCGTGTGGCTCCCGGGTCCGCCCCGGGAGGACACGGCTTGGAGTGGTTACCCCGCAAGCGGAGTGGCTCCCCGCTGCCGCTTGGCCCCAGGTCGGCACCGTGGGTCCGTCCCGGGTCCCTGGTCTGGTCAAGGGTGAGGCGTGCGCGAGTCCCCCGCAACACAAGGCAAGATACGCAAAGGCTAAAAGGGGCCACCCCGCTGGACAGCATCAGAAACAACGAACTTGTCGAAAAAGTTTACTTAACTAAGAGCTAACGTTGCTTTGCCGGAGTGTGGTCCCAGAACCTGCGCGTGGCCGGGGTGTGAGTAGGACACCTGCGGGGGGAGTGCGCTCCCCGTGCGGCTCCCAGGTCCGCCCCGGGAGGACACAGCTTGGAGTGGTTACCCCGCAAGCGGAGTGACTCGCCGCCTGCCGCTTGGCCCCAGGTCGGCACTGCGGGTCTGTCCCGGGTCCCTGGTCTGGTCAAGGATGGAGCGCGCGAGTCCCCGGCAACACAAGGCTAAACACGCAAAGGCTAAGGGAACCACCCCGCGAGGCGGCCTCGGGAATGAAGGACAAAAATTGAGCAAACTAACAAGCTTGATTGACCAAGTGTCGAATGGTTACATGGACTAATCAAAAGGTCATTGTCCAAACGGCGCTAAGCGCCATACTTGCAGGAAAAGCAAACAAGAAGGAGGTACAGTGGAAGCAACGAGTATAGCTGGGGGCTGCGGCAACTAGCTGTCGCCGTCTTCGGCCGGGGGGTCAAGAGGGGGATCAGGCTCCGGCTTCATCTGCATCCGCTCGACGACCTCGTCGACGAACTCGCGCACTGCTTGGGTGTGCGGGGGCTCGTCCTCGCTGTCGGACCAAGCGTCCAGCCGGGACTCGAAGGGAAATTCCGGGTCCCGGAGATGAATCCGTGGGAGGATTGTCCCGGCAACCTCCTGGGCGCAGTTGGCGACTTCGTTGGCGCCATACTTGGCGATCCAGACATTGAGCGCCCCAAGCTTCCCCAACAAGTCGGAGAAGAAGGGGATCAGCGTCGTGACGTCCGTGCCGTCCACGTTCGCCGCCTGCACCTCGAACTTGGGCAGCAGGTCGCGCAGCGACTCGGCGATCTTGCCAGCTTCTCCGTCTCGAGCCGGCCACGTCCGCGGCTTCGGGCAAGTCGCCGGGTGCCGCGGCGGCGGCGGTGGTCTCCACTGCTGCCGCTGTGTCCGTCGCAGTGGGGCCGGACGTGGGAGCTGTTTTCGACTCCACCTCCGCGCCCGCGGTCTCGACGACCGAGTCGGGGTCCACCATGGCCGCGCCTGTTCCGGGCGCGGGCGCACTTGTACCTGCAACCGTGAAAAAGCATGAGGGTCGGCGATGATTGGTGCTATCGAAGGCGAACAAGGGCGACCGGGGCGGTTACCTTGTGCGGCCGTCGGGCTTGCCGGTGCAGCCTCCGCCAGCGGGAGCGTCCAAGGGTCTTGCCGCGGGCTAGCTGCCGCTCGCTGCGGAAAGAGAAGGTATGTTCGTGAATTTGGCTAACAGGAATTGTAGTTGCAGAGAATCAACGAAGACATACCCGTGCCGGCCCTGTCTCCGCTGGGGCTGGGTCGCCAAGGGACGCGCCCGCGCCGACGCTGGCCCCCGAGGTAGCGGGATCGGTGGCGCCGCCAGCATCAGCGCGCGTCCTCTTGCTTGGCGTGTCGGGCGGGGAATCGCTCCTCGCCCTCTTGCTGGCGCCCGCCGGCGAGGAGGACTTCGGAGGGTTGCGCCGGAGCGCGAAGCCCCGGAAGACTCCCCGAGCGGGCGGCGCCGTGGGCGCCCGCGGTGTCGTCATGACCCGGAGAGCTCCCGGTGTCGATGGCGATGCCGCCGCGATGCCGGGCGCCAAGCTCGCGGAGGCCCCCGCTACCGGAGCGAAAGCCGTCGCCGTGGCACCGGTGACCCCCGCAGGTGTGGCGTTGCCGGGGTACCGGCGGGCAGCCCGGGACCGGTTCCCGCCGCAGAGCTGGCGGCCGCCGCCAAGGCAGGGGCCGCCGCCGAGGCTCTCGCGGCCCCTGTTGCCGCGGATGCCGTAGGGGTACCAACGGGCGCCCCAGGAGCGGCAACCGCCGCCAGGTTGGTGGCCGCTGCCGGGCCGGACGTCGCTGTTGAGGAGGTGGCCGCGGCCGCCGCGAACGCCCTCGACCATCTCACGATCAGGGGTGCGCTGTCGCTGCTTTCCTCGTCGTCGTCCTCCACGGCGACGACTTCCGGGGACGCAGCCACCTGGCCCGCCTCGTCGTCCAGCGACCGGAGGGAGGGCCAGCTGGGCTCGGAGCCGCCCTCGCTCTCCTCGAGCACCTGCTTCCCGCGGGGTGCTTGCGGGGGAGCGTGCGGGACGCGGGTGGGGGTGTCGTCCATCAGCCCCCACTCGTTGCAGGGCGGGAAGGCGCCGACGATGTCGCTGAGCGCCCTGACGCCGGCATGGAGAGCGGAGACCCCCGGCGGGAACTCCGTCGACTGGAAGACCTCGCCGGAGATCCCCCTCACCCACGTCCTGAGGGACTCCAAGTCTATGCCGTCCGCCTGGAGACGTGTCCTGTCCCCGGAGCCCGTGTACATCCACGCGGGCCGGGAACGCAGCTGTAGCGGGGCTATGCGCCGATGGACGAAGGTGCGCGCCATGTCGACATCTGTGAGCCCCGCTAGCCGCAACGTCTTGATCTTCTCCACGATGGGGAGGAGGTCGGCGTCGCGGTGGTACCTATCCTGCCAGCCGATCTGGGGCACCGGCAACTCCGTCGGCGGCTGGATGAACTCTTGGGGGTCCTCCACTCGGACCCAGCACCAGTCGCCCCGTCACTCTTTTTCAATCTTCTTCCCCGACCGGACGATGAACTCCGACTTCATCTGGTCGCGGGCGCGGAAAACCACCCCCGACGACATCGCCTTCGCGTTGTCGATGCGCGGGTAGAAGTAATGGCGGAAGAGCCCCACCGACGGCATTACCCCCACGAACGCCTCGCAGAGGAACTGGAAGGTGGCGAGGAGGAAGAGCGAGGTGGGGTGGAGCTGCGCCACCCGCAACTGATAGGACTCCATCAGCGCATGGAGGAACAGAGAGAAGGGCGGCACCATGCCGCAGATGAGGAAGCGCGCGAACACCCGGAAGTCGTTGTCCTGGTGTTCGACGCCCGTCGGGAAGATCCGGGTTTCCCCGTGCTCGTTGAAATTGGAGGCGACGGCATGCCGGAGCTTCCCCAACGCCTCGCCGTTATAGACAGGGCGGAAGAAGGCGACTGTGGCACGCATCTCCCGCCTCTTCTGGTCCTTGGCGGCGGCCGCTTTGAGTGCCGCCTCGGTCTTGCTGGTCACGGGCTTCTTCGAAGACTGAACCTCCTTCCCCTTCCTGGTGGTGGGGGGTGCCATGGGGAGCGAGGGCGGAAGCTGGCAGGAGCGCAGGGATGCGAGATGCGGAAGAGGATGGAGGCGAAAGGGCAAAGTGTTGTTCTCCAGTTGGCAACAGTGGAGGCTTTATGGCACCCGGCCGTTTGGTAACGGGATAACTCCTAATCACTGGGAGTAATGCGCGGAGTGGCCTTAACTACCCTATTTGGGGGGGGGGGAGTTAGGGCGGAAATCTCGCGCATCCACTGCTCCGCTTTTAACGGCGCCGTACACGGGGCAGCGAAGAGACGCGGGTCCATGACTGATCGGGGGCCCACGCGTCGGTTAAGGGCGTAGCCCGGCAACCGACTAGAGGGAGACCCTTCCGGGAACAGGTGATGCCGGCCCACGCCCGGGGGCTACTGTTGCACCGGTGGCACCCGGGGTACCACCGCTGCGCGACGCGTGGGCCCCTCCCCCGGGTTGCCGGGAAGGTCTCATCCTGGGGAGCGCCGACGTGCTTCCCGGCAAGCTACCAGCCTGAAAGGGGCTAGCGAGGCTTCGGGGAATATTCCCGCTTGGGCACCTCCCGGGAAGCTGCTTCCCGGGAGGAGGTTCCCGGGTGCGCTGGGCCTGGGTGCTTCCCGGGTCGACTTGCGGGGACCGGGGGCTCTTGGACGCGTGCCCCCGCCTCGGGTCGTGGGGCCCAGTGGACAGCGCCGCGCGGGCGCGTGGCGGGCGCGGATCGCGCGGCCCCACCAAGGCAAGGAGTAAGGCGCGCGGCCCAGTAAACGAGCCGACCGACGGGTAGTTACCCGTCCGATCCAAGGAACAGTGATTGTCCAATCCTACCCTAGGGTCTTAGGCCCCTAGCAGCGGAGGTGGCACCCATGCATGCCACCAGCTCACTGAGGAGAGTTGCGTGCCTCCCCGTTGGACACTTGTAGCCCATGCACCGTGGCACATGTGGTATCCCCTTGTGTATAAAAGGAGGACCCATGCCAACGGTCAAGGGGGTTAGACGGTTGGCGGGACAGACAGTTGGTAGGATAGTGAGTTGGTCAGTTGGTTCCAGTGGACAGCAAGTAGAGAATAGTAAGGAGTACTTAGACATAGAGAGGAAGCCCGGGAACTGGCCCAGCAAAATCTTGTATACGCTTGATCCGCAATCAATATCAGTTCAGACAGGCAGGACGTTGGGTTTTACACCTGCGGTGGCCCGAACCTGGGTAAAAAACGGGTGCGCATTTGTTCTTGTACTAGCGCGCCCACCTGGCACTTGGTCTCACCGGCTCCGTGGGGCCTCAACGGCCGTGCCGGCGATAACTGGGTCTCCGCCCCAGACGCCCCTACCAAACCTAAAAGGGGGACGTGGCTGCACGCACCCGGTGTCGGAGGACCGAGCGACGACACTAGTCTCGTTCCTAGAGACTCATGTAGTTGTCCCCAAAATCTTGAGGTAAATTGGGTACCTCTGTCTGAAACTATTTCCTTGGGTACTCCGTGTAAATACACGATTCTGGATATGTAGCGTTTCGCTAACTGTGCACTGGTGTAAGTGGTCTTTACCGGTATAAAGTGGGCAACCTTGGTCAAACGATCGACCATTACCCAAATGGAAACATATCCTAATCTGGTCCTTGGTAAACTGGTGATAAAGTCCATGCCAACTTTATCCCATTTCCAGTCCGGTATTGGCAGCGGTCTTAGCAATCCTGTTGGTTTCTGGTGTTCAACTTTAACTCTGCTACACACATCACACAAGGCAATGAACTCTGCGATGTCTCGCTTTAATCCGGACCACCAAAATGTTTCCTTTAGTTCCATGTACATCTTTGTGTTTCCAGGGTGGATTGAGTACGGTGAGTCGTGGGCTTCTTGCAGAATCAACTTTTTGAGTTCTGGATCCTGCGGTACGCAAATGCGTTTTCGGAACCATATGGTTCCCTGGTTGTCTTCTCGAAAATCTTTGGCCTTTCCAATAACCATATTTTCTTTTATTTCCTTAATTTCTGAGTCATCCTTTTGTGCTTCTCTAATCTTATCTAGCAGTGTGTGCTGCACTTCCATGGTAGCTAGATATCCTTCCGGTACTATCTCCAGTCTGAGGTCTTTGAACTGTTCGCACAATTCTGGTGGTAATTCTCCTGCTGTCGGTCCATTCAAATAGCCCTTACGGCTTAAAGCGTCGGCTACCACGTTAGCCTTGCCTGGATGGTATTGCAAATTCAGATTATAATCTTTTATCAGCTCTAACCATCTTCTCTGCCTCTTGCTCATTCTGGGTGAAAATGTACTTCAGACTCTTGTGATCAGTAAACAGCTCACAATGCTTTCTCATCAGGTAGTGTCGCCAAGTTTTTAAGGCGTGCACTACCGAAGCCAATTCTAGATCATGAGTGGGGTAGTTGCCCTCATGGCTTTTTAGTTGTCGCGAAGCGTACGCTACAATTCTACCTCCTTGCATTAAGACTCCTCTCAATCCTTGACGTGAGGCATCACAGTACACATGAAAATCCTCTTGCAGGTCAGGTAACACAAGGATGGGCGCAGACACTAGTCTTTTCTTCAATTCCTGGAAGCTCTCTTCACATTTCTCATTCCAGGTAAACTTCTTCTCCTTCTTTAAAAGCTCGGTCATGGGTTTTGCTATTTTGGAGAAGTTTTCAATGAACCTCCGATAGTAACCAGCAAGTCCAAGGAAACTGCGGACTTCTCCGACGTTCTTCGGTGCCTCCCATTCTGTAACTGCTGCAACCTTGGCTGGGTCAACAGCTACACCAGCTCCTGACACTATGTGTCCTAGAAAGCTGACTTCCGACAATCAAAAGTCGCACTTGCTGAACTTGGCGTACAACTTGTGCGCTCTCAGCTTCTCCAAAATCATGCGCAGATGCTGCTCATGTTCCTCTTTGCTCTTGGAATATATCAAGATGTCATCTATGAAAACCACGACAAACTTGTCCAAGAATTCCATGAACACCTTGTTCATCACGTTCATGAAGTATGCCGGTGCATTGGTCAATCCAACAAGCATCACGGTGTACTCATACAATCCATACCTAGTGGTGAATGTCGTCTTGGGTATATCCATCTCTCGGATTTTCAGCTGGAAATACCCCGATCGCAGATCGATCATTGAGAACACTTGAGCTCCCTTCAATTGATCGAAAAGATCATTGACTATAGGCAAAGGATATTTATTCTTTATCGTCACCTCATTTAGTGAACGATAGTCAATGCACATCCGTTGGCTCTTGTGGTGACCCAGACCCGTAAGGATCCGGACCTCTGTGTAAACTTTTCTAGTCCCTGGATCAATTGTGCACACACAGTTCCATTGATGAAATACCATACACATGTCTATTACATCGGTTCGCTTAACAAATCCAGAGTACTTAATACAAGCCAAGCGGAAGTTCAAATAAACACACTGATAAAGAGGGAGTCCCATCAACGGTGCAAGCGGATTCGCGAATCGTCCGGCGAATCTCCGGCGATTGCTCGCCGGAGTTGGGCGGCCGCGGCGGCGGTTTTGGCCGGAATTTGAGGTGCGTGGGCGAGCTGGGAGCGCGGGCGGGCGAGGGCGTGCGCGAGAGGTGCGGGGCGCTTTAAAGGGGGTCCAGGGCGCGTGGGGAGGCGGTCGGGGTTGGAGGTCGTGGGCGTCGGCGGTTTGGGCGCGGGCGTGCGCGAGGTCGGGCACGCGGCGGTTGGCGAGCGCGGGCGCGGATAGGCGGGCGTGGGCGGCAGCAGGGGCGCGGGCGTGTGCGGCGCCGGCGGCGGTTGGAGACGGCGGAGGTGAGGGATGACAGGTGGGCCCCACCTGTCAGAGAGAGAGAGAGACTGAAAGCGTATTCTCCCGAGAATACGTTTTCCGCAGACTGAAAGCGTATTTTCAGAGAAAAAGAATAAAAGAAAAAGATTATACAATACTTTTCAGGATCTATAATTCACCCGAAATTCCATTTAAATCATTTAAAATATCAAATGGCTTCAGAAAAATTCCCAAAAATTCTGTAAAATAATATATTTTATTTAGAGTCCATTAAAATTATTCTCACTCAAAAATAAATTTGTAAAAAATATTTTTTATGTTTCTAAGCTTTAAATAAATCCAAATAAAATCCTAGAATGCATTTTTAGACTTTAGAAAAATCTCGAATCAATTTCTAACAACCTATCACGTTCCAAAACACCATTTCAAACACTTTCAATAATGCATCATAATAAACACTAATATTTTAAGATATGATCAAGGTGATCATAAGAAATGTAAAGGTGCGAACATCCGAATTTGAAAAATTTGGGATGTTACAAACCTACCCCCCTTAAGGTGAATCTCGACCGCGAGATTCGGATTGGCTGGTAAAAAGGTGAGGGTAGTCCTTCAAATCCTCTTCTCGCTCCCAGGTTGCTTCCTCCTCACTGTGATGACTCCACTGAACCTTACAAAACCTGGTAGTCTGTGATCTGGTGATTCGTTCAGTAGTCTCAAGAATCTTTTCTGGTTTCTCCTCATAAGTCAGATCTTCCTTCAGCTGTATTGCTTCCAAAGGTACTGTATCCTTGAGTGGTACCTCTGATTCCTCTGCATAACACTTCTTCAATTGCGATACGTGGAAAACGTTGTGCACAGTAGACAATGCTTCAGGTAATTCCAACTGATATGATACTTCTCCTCGTCTTCCCATAATCTTATAAGGTCCAACAAAACAAGGTGCTAACTTTCCCTTGATTCCAAACCTCTTCACTCCTCTAAGAGGTGAAACTGTCAAATATGCTCGGTCTCCTGTTTCATATGTGACTGCCTTACGTTTAGGATCTGCATAACTTTTTTGTCTCGATTGGGCTACCTTCAGTCTGTCCTTGATCAACTTGACCTTTTCCTCGGCATCCTTGATTAGGTCTGGCCCAAACAACTGTCTCTCGCCTACCTCATCCCACATGAGTGGCGTCCTACACTTCTTTCCGTAAAGGGCCTCAAACGGGGACATCTTCGAACTAGCTTGGTAACTGTTGTTGTAAGAAAACTCCGCGTATGGTAGATTATCATCCCAACTCGATCCATAATCCAAAGCGCAGGCTCTGAGCATATCTTCCAAAATCTGGTTCACTCTTTCAGTCTGACCATCTGTCTGAGGATGAAAAGCTGTGCTGAATTCTAACCTGGTTCTCAGGGCTTCATGTAACTGACCCCAAAATTTGGATGTGAATTGAGTTCCATGATCCGATATTATTTCCTTGGGTACTCCGTGCAAACACACGATTCTAGACATATACAATTTTGCTAATTGGGCACTACTAAAGGTTGTCTTGACTGGGATAAAGTGTGCGACTTTGGACAGTCGATCCACTACTACCCAAATGGAATCATACCCGGAACGGGTCCTTGGTAGTCCAGTGATGAAGTCCATCCCAATACTATCCCACTTCCACTCTGGTATAGGAAGGGGTTGCAGCAAACCTGCTGGCTTCTGGTGCTATGCCTTAACTACTCAGCAATTTCTCGCTTCATACTCGGCCACCAAAACTTCTCCTTCAAATCCAGATACATCTTGGTATTTCCAGGGTGTATAGAGTATGGTGACTCATGGGCTTCCTGAAGTATCAGCTTCTTAATCTCAAGATCCTGGGGTACACAAATACGCTTTTCAAACCAAATGGTTCCATGCTCATCTTCTGAGAACTCCAATGATCTTCCTTCGCTCATACTTTGTTTGACCTTTCCAATATTGTCATCCTTCTTCTGGGCTTCTCTTATCTGATCCAACAGAATGGGTTTTACTTCCAATGCTGCAAGAAATCCTTTAGGTACTACCTCAATACTTAGGCTCCTGAACTGCTCACAGAGCTTGGGTGATATCACTTTCGCTGTGATGGAATTGCAATGACTCTTGCGACTCAAGGCGTCAGCCACTACATTAGCCTTTCCAGGGTGATACTGTATGTTTAGGGTATAATCCTTGATTAGTTCTAACCATCTCCTTTGTTTGAGGTTCAACTCATTCTGGGTGAAAATGTACTTCAAACTCTTGTGGTCCGTGAAGATATCACAATGATTTCCAATAAGGTAGTGCCTCCATATCTTCAGTGCATGAACCACAGCTGCTAACTCCAAGTCATGGGTGGGGTAATTCATCTCATGAGGTTTGAGTTGTCGTGATGCGTAAGCAACTACTTTGCCTTCTTGCATCAATACACAACCCAAGCCATGGCGAGAGGCGTCACAATAGACCTGAAAGTTCTTGTGTATGTCTGGCAAAATCAGAAGAGGGGCTGACACAAGCTTCTTCTTTAATTCCTGAAATGTTGCTTCACATTCCGGGGTCCAACTGAACTTCTTTTCTTTCTTCAAGAGGTTGGTCATAGGTCTAGCTATCTTTGAAAAATTCTCAATAAACCTACGGTAATAACCCGCAAGTCCTAAGAAACTCCTGATCTCCTTCACTGTCTTGGGAGAATTCCATTCAGTCACAGCTGTTACCTTAGATGGGTCTACAGCTACTCCTTTTCCTGACACAATGTGTCCCAAAAATGCTACTTCTTCCAACCAAAACTCACACTTGCTCAACTTGGAATACAGTTGATGCTCTCTAAGTTTCTCCAATACTTTCCGTAGATGAACCTCATGTTCACTTCGGGATTTGGAAAAGATAAGAATGTCATCAATGAAGACAATGACAAACTTGTCCAAGAACTCCATGAACACCTTGTTCATCATGTTCATGAAATAGGCCGGGGCATTGGTCAAACCAAATGACATAACTGTATACTCATACAATCCATATCTGGTGGAAAAAGCCGTCTTGGGTATATCCTGGGTTCGGATCTTCAACTGATGATAACCTGATCGCAGATCTATCTTTGAAAACACTATGGCTCCTTCCAATTGATCGAACAAGTCATCGATCCTTGACAAAGGGTATTTGTTCTTGATGGTGACCTCGTTGAGGGAACGATAGTCAACACACATCCTTTGTGTTCCATCTTTCTTCTGGACAAATATAACTGGTGCTCCCCATGGTGATGAACTAGGTCGGATGTATCCTTTCTCTTGCAACTCTTGCAACTGCTTCTTGAGTTCTGCCAACTCATTTGTTGCCATCCTATAGGGTCTCTTGGCTATAGGTGCTGTTCCTGGGACCAAGTCAATCAAAAACTCCACTTCTCTATCTGGTGGCATGCCCGGCAAATCCTCGGCAAACACATCTAGATACTCACAAACTATGGGTATCTCCTCAGAGCTTTCGCCCTTAAGGGAATTCACTATGGCCTTTCTAGGTCTGGCTTTGGTGGTAAACCTAATTCTTTTGCCTTCAGGGCTGGTCAACACAACCGCTAAATTGGCACAGTCAATGTGGCCCTTTTGGCTTGATAGCCAGTCCATGCCTAATATCACATCTAGACTTTGAGTCTCCAAAAGGATAAGGTCTGACGGAAAAATTTCCTTTCCAATCCTTATTTGAACTCCATGACAAAATTTGTCTGCTCGGAATTCTTTTCCAGGGGAAGTCACAACTACGTATCTACGAAGTGCTTTGGTGGCTAACCCATGCTTTTGCACCCATGATTGAGAAATGAAAGAATGCGATGCTCCGGTATCAAATAAGATAACTGCAGGGTTGGAATTGACCAAGAACGTACCAACAATGACGTTCGGCGACTCATATGCCTCCTCAGCAGACACATGGTTGAGCTTGGCCTTCACAAACGGATTGGGCTTGTTGCCTCCCTGGTTCTTGTCCTCACGCGGCTTCTCCATGCAAGTACTCTTGTAGTGGCCCATCTTGCCGCAGTTGAAGCATTTCACCTGACTCATGTCCCTCTTCTCAGGAGCAGAGTCACTGTGGTGGTGACGGTGTCCACTTCCATGGTGCCGGTTCTCCTTGTGATCTTGGTGATTGCGGTGACTCTGGTGCCTGTGCTGTTGATGACTCATGCCATGGAATCTTCCAGAGGATGATCCAGAGTGGTGGTGTCTAGGAGGTGAAAAGTGGCGAGACTTGACATGGGGCTTAGAATCAATCTTGTGGTTACTTGCCCTCCTCTTCCTGTTTTCAATCTCCTTCTGCTTTCCCTCAAGGCGTATGGCCTTGTCCACCAAATGCTGAAATGTAGCAAAGTTAATGGACACCAACTGCACACTAAGCTCATCATTCAGTCCTTCGAGAAACCTCTCCTGGCGATCATCATCATCAGCCACATCTCCTGGGGCATACCTAGCCAAGCTGGTGAAATGGTCCAAATACTACTTCACAGATTTGGAGCCTTGGCGAAGAGAGCGGAATTCCTTCTTCATCAATCCCATACTTCCAGTTGGAATGTGGGCGGTCCGGAATCCACGGACGAAGTCGTCCCAAGTGATGACCTCTCCATCAAAACCAAACTTGAAGTTGTCCCACCATGCGGCAGCTGCGCCTTCCAGTTGGTGGCTTGCATATAGAACCTTCTCTTGCTCAGTGCATTGGATGGTGGCTAACTTCTTCTCAATGACTCTAAGCCAATCATCGGCTTCAATTGGTTCAGCTAAGTTTGCAAAGGTAGGTGGGTGTAGTCTAAGGAATCGAGTAAGCCTGTCCGAGGGTGGTGGTGGTGGGGATGGATTGTTCTGTCGGTTGTTCTGCAGAGTCTGAGTCATCAGATTGACCAATTGGGTTTGAGCTTGGATGAACTCAGCAAATCCGGGAAGTCCCCCGTTGTTGTTGTCATTGTTGCTGCCTCCAGCATTGCCAGTGGTACTACGGGTGTTTCGGGCAGCCATCTTGCTGAAAAGGTAAGAGTCGGGATAAATGGATCTATCAGAATAACATACTACCCATCTATGCTAGCAGCATGAAAAGAACCATACAACTCCAATTAAAACTTCATTCATGGAAAAAACAAAGTGATAAAACATACTGGTAAGTTCACACAGAAGTCTAATCCTGATGATCACTTGATGATTGATCAAGATACTAACGATACTAGCGCGAAAACAACTCATAAACAAACTAATGGTAAGGACGCTACTCGTCACAGTCGGTCTCAACGTCGGACTCGAAGATAACCTCCTTGGGGTCTTCCTCGTCCTCCATCAGCTCGTCCTCGTCTCCGGAGTTGGCAATCTCATAGTCGAATACCTCAACTCTGAACTGCATCTCCTCTTCGTAGTCCTCGTCATTGCCGAGGAAAGCCTCGTCCTCAGCCTGAACGTCCTCTCCATTGTCACGTGCCTCCTCCAACTCTTCCCGGAGGGTGGAAATAGTCCCCTAGAGAAGGTGCACCTCCATCTCAAAGCTATTGATCCGATTCTCCAGTTCCTCCTTCTCATCTGCTGCTTCCCCTAGCTGCAGCTCGTCATTGGCGTTTTTGTTCCGGGCTTCTAGTCCCTGAACCTTCTGCTGCGACTCCATGTCCTTGGTCTTCAGCAGATCATTCTCCCGCTTGAGAGTGGCGATTTGAACATCAGCCAGGGCTAACTCCCGGTTCAGCTCATCTCGGGCGTGGAGGTGTGCATCCGAGATGATCCTAGTGACCTCATGCTGACGCTGGACGCTATCGAGGTAACGCTCGAGGTCATCGTACTGTTGGGCGCTGCGGGTGAGGTCGCCGGTACGAGGAAACAGATTCCCGTATCGGGTCTTCTTGCCGAAGTCCTCGTAGGCAGTGAAGACAAGCTCAGAGGCGTACTCGCCGCAGATGCATAGCCTTTATCAGGCCAGCCTCCCAGGTATCCGCTTCCACGGTGAAGGTGACGTCCCTGGTGACGGGGTAAACCTGACGTCCACGGATCTTGGCGCCGATGTCGACGTGTCCTGGGCGGTCCGCGTAACGGTAAGCACGAAACTCTGGCGAAGGCATGCGCAGGTACGTGGTCACATCACGCAGTTGTGCCTCAAAAGGAAAGTCGCCCTATCCAGCCTGGTGAAACTCTCCGTTGGCAGCCATCTACACAATTCTTAACAAAGATGAGAAGAGTGAATTGGAATTCATGTTAGATAGACAAGAATAGGAGTATAAATATAGGTATATATTCATCTTGATTTACTTAAAATAAGTCCTTATGGCTTTTCCAGTGCTAGGGTCACGACCTACAGGCAACATGCGCTCTGATACCATCTGTGGTGACCCAGACCCGTAAGGATCCGGACCTCTATGTAAACTGTGCTAGTCCCTGGATCAATTGCTAGCACACACAGTTCCATTGATGAAATACCATACACATGTCTATTACATCGGTTCGATTAACAAATCCAGAGTACTTAATACAAGCCAAGCGGAAGTTCAAATAAACACACTGATAAAGAGGGAGTCCCATCAACGGTGCAAGCGGATTCGCGAATCGTCCGGCGAATCTCTGGCGATTGCTCGCCGGAGTTGGGCAGCGGCGGCGGCGGTTTTGTCCGGAATTTGAGGTGCGTGGGCGGGCTGGGAGCGCGGGCGGGCGAGGGTGTGCGCGAGAGGTGCGGGGCGCTTTAAAGGGGGTCTAGGGCGCGTGGGGAGGCGGTCGGGGTTGGAGGTCGTGGGCGTCGGCGGTTTGGGCGCGGGCGTGCGCGAGGTCGGGCACGCGGCGGTTGGCGAGCGCGGGCGTGGCCAGGCGCAGGCACGGGACATGCGCGGGCACGCGCGGGGCGCGGGGCATGCGCGGGTGCGCGCGGGAGAACGGCCGACGCGAACAAGCGCAGGCGCGCGCGGCGAGCGGCGGCGCGGGCAGGCGGGCACGGGCGCGGCCGGGCGCGGACAGGTGGCCGTGGGCGGCGGCGGGGTCGCGGGCGTGCGCGGCGCCGGCGGCGGTTGGAGATGGCGGAGGTGAGGGATGACAGGTGGGCCCCACCTGTCAGAGAGAGAGAGAGAGAGACTGAAAGCGTATTCTCCCGAGAATACGTTTTCCGCAGACTGAAAGCGTATTCCCCCGAGAATTCGTTTCCCTACGGAGAAAGCGTATTTTCAGAGAAAAAGAATAAAAGAAAAAGATTATAAAATACTTTTCAGGATCTATAATTCACCCGAAATTCCATTTAAATCATTTAAAATATGAAATGGCTTCAGAAAAATTCCCAAAAATTCTGTAAAATAATATATTTCATTTAGAGTCCAGTAAAATTATTCTCACTCAAAAATAAATTTGTAAAAAATAGTTTTAATGTTTCTATGCTTTAAATAAATCCAAATAAAATCCTAGAATGCATTTTTAGACTCTAGAAAAATCTCGAATCAATTTCTAACAACCTATCACGTTCCAAAACACCATTTCAAACACTTTCAATAATGCATCATAATAAACACCAATATTTTAAGATATGATCAAGGTGATATGCATAAGAAATGTAAAGGTGCGAACATCCGAATTTGAAAAATTTGGGATGTTACAGCTCTTGTCCTTCTTTTCCACAAACAGGACAGGTGCTCCCCAGAGTGATGAACTAGGGCGGATGAAACCTTTCGCTAACTGTTCAGCTAGCTGCTTTTTCAATTCCTTCAATTCATCCACAGCCATCTTATATGGTCTCTTGGCTATGGGTCCACTTCCTGGCATTAACTCGATGAGAAACTCAACATCACGGTCCAGTGGCATACCTGGTAATTCCTCTGGAAATACGTCTGGGTATTCCTTCATTATTGGTACCCCATCCATGCTAACCCCCTTAAGAGCATTAACCTTGGGTTTCTTAAGCTCATGGGTTGACTTGTACCGGATGCGTCTTTTGTCTGGGGTTGTAAGTGTGACAGTCCTCTGGGCACAGTCTACTAATCCTTCATACAGTGTCAGCCAGTCCATTCCCAAGATTAGGTCCAGTCCTCGGGAATCTATAACTATGAGATCAGAGGGAAAAGTGTGTCTCCCAATACTTAGGGGTAGCTGGTGGCAGTGTTGGGTTGCTAATATTGTTCCACCCGGTGAGTTTACTTTCATGGGTCTACCCATGGTCTCAGAGGGTAATTTGCCTCTTTCTACCAATACTCTTGAAATGAATGAATGTGATGCACCAGTGTCGAATAGAACTAGTACTTCAAAAGCATTAACGTGGAAGGTGCCAAGTATGATACCTGGTTCCCAGTGCCATCCTGGTTCTGACCATTGTTGCTCTGGCCATTGCCGTTGTTCCTGCCATTGCCATTGCCATTGCCATTGATGCGCCCTGGGCGAGCGAACTGATGCTGCTGATGGTGCTGCTGATGGTGCCGGTTTCCATTGCCACCCTGGTGGTGGTGTCCTTGGCTTCCCTGGCGGTGGTGGTGACTAATTCCTCCACTGCGGTGGCTGTTCTGGTTCCCGTTCCTGCTCAAAGAGGAGCTGCCACTTCCATTATAGGAGTTGCGCTGCTTCTGGTGCGGGCCAGTGTGAGAACCACCTTGATGAAGTCTCTTCTTGCGGCTCTCCATTTGAGTGAGCTTACTTTCCAAAATGATGGCCTTGTCAATCAAGACTGGTAAGTGGGTGTATAAGCAACAGCGAGTTGAACCGACAGCTCGTCGTTCAAACCGTCCAAGAACTTCTCTCTGCGCTTGGCATCGGTGTTCACATCGTCCGGCGCGTAGCGGGACAGCTGGTTGAATACTTCTATGTATTCCGACACTGATCGGCTTCCCTGTCGTAGCCTGTGAAATTCCTTCTTTTTCAGGCTGAGCACTCCCGCAGAGATGTGGGCGGTGCGGAAGGCTTCCTAGAATATGTCCCAGGTGACATCCTCGATGGGGGTGGTGATCTGAAAGTTCTTCCACCAAGATGCTGCGGGTCCTTCTAGCAAATGAGCTGCAAACCGCACTTTCTCCTCCTCGGTGCAGTTGATGGTGACCAAATTCTTGTTGACTGATCTAAGCCAATCGTCAGCCATAATGGGCTCAGTGGAGCTGGAAAAGGTAGGCGGGAGCAAATGCAGAAATCTGGTCAGCATGTCCACTTGAGGTGGGTGGTGTTGCTGGTTGTTGTTGGGGTTCTGCTGGTGGTTGGCGTTGTTGTTGGCTAACTGCTGAGTGATCATCTGAAAGAATTGGGTCTGTGCTGCCAACAGTTGCTGCATGGTTGCAGCATTCCCTTCTGCGTCGGCATTGTCAGCCTCGGCGTTGTTGGTGGGGTTCTGGCGTCTCGGAGTCATCTGTTTAGGGTAGCATAGATGAGGAAAGAAATAGAGTAGAACTAAGGATAACTTAACCCCCAAACAAGATATTACTCAAGCATATCTCAATCATACACTCAATCATTCATAAAAGGTTTGGGAAATTATAGCAGAACACACATGTTCATGATGGGGTACTGCCCATGAGAAAAAAGTACAGGTAAAAGCAATCGATCTACATTGCCATACACATAGCTTGTATGGTCAATGACTAACTCGCAAATCTGATAACGATAGATAACCGATAAGAACTGGCAGGCATCAACAAGTCTAAGGGAGTGTGGCTGATGGTGCGGTCCCGTTCGCCTTCCTCTTGGAGCAGGTATTGGTGGCAGGGGTGTCCATCTCGTGGACCTCCTAGGGCTCCTCCTCCTCAGTCGGTCCCTCCTCCTGAGGCTCCATCTCCTGATCCTGTGGCGGAGGTGGGAATTGGACAGGCACCGGTGCGGCAACTTGCAAGGCTGCGGCTGCGATGAACGCCTGGAACTGCTCGCAGTACTAGCGAGCCTGGTCCCTCTCATACTGCAGCTGCTCGATGGCGTCTCCCATGTTGAGGATAGTGTTCTCCAACACGGCCTTGTCCTCCAGTACCTGGGTCTTCTCTCCCAGCAGATTACCAACCTGCTCCTCGGCTAGGTCGGCCCTGGTCATCTCGTGCTCGAGGCAAGACTCCAAGTCCACGGTGTTTATCTCCATGTTCTCGAAGTGGGTCGTCACTGGGGTTGCATCCTCGTCGTTGGTTGTAGCCACTGCCGAGCATGCATGGTTCCGCCTTCCAAAGAGGAGGAAGGGGGAGTCCTCGGGGAACTCGTGCCGATAGTCCCGGCACACCTGTGCGAAGGCGCACTTCATGGCGAACTGAAGGCCCCGCTCGAAGGTGGGGTAGCGGTTGATGAAGGTGATATCCGGCGTTGCTGGCGCGATCTCACGCCCGCGGATCTTCGCCTCGACCTCCCACCGTGGCTGCCATCCCTCGGGTGCGGCGGTCTCAACTCGGCCTCTGAACCTGGGTGGTGGCAGGTCGAGGAACGCACACAGTGCTGCCAAAGGGGCACTAAACAACTGGTCGTCGTCCGTGGAGGGGTTGTAGACACGGGTAAACAGCGGCACGTTACCGAATGGTGTTGGGCTTCCCATCTATAGAAAACGAGAAGAAAGGTAAGGGAGTATCAGTGAGATGATCAAAAGGTCGAATGTAAGTAAAATAAAATAAAAGATAGTAGAGTGGATAAAGTGATACAATCTAATATAAAAGTGGTGGAAATGCAAAACAAGGTTGGATGCATAGTAATATGTGAATAACATAGCAACATGATTATAATAAAATAAAATAAACATGCATCTGTGGTATAAGGCATAGTATTTGGTGTATATGTAGAATAAATCAACAAACATGCCATGCATATGCAATGATTTCGGTGAATAGGGATAAGGAGTAATATATATATATATATATATATATATATATATATATAGAGAGAGAGAGAGAGAGAGAGAGAGAGAGAGAGAGATCAGATAGGGATAAGGAATAATCTTAAGGTTTGGTCTCATGGTGTTGGTCTTATCCTAATCCAAGCTAGGGTCACATTCCTACAGGCAACACATTGCTCTGATACCATCTGAAGCGATCGTCCCCTTACTATGGTTCGATCTCTGTGCTTACTGTGCTAGTCCCTGGATTGACTCACCAACACACACGGTTTCATGATGAAATATATAAAAACAAAGGTCAAAGTACTTTATTACATCGCATCATCCAGAATTTAAATAGTACTTACAACCTCGCACGACCTCTTGGGCCAGCAATAAACAAATACTGTATCAACATCATAAAACATTGTTTTCAAAACTGCAGCGGAAAAAGGGTAGAACATAAGGGCCTCAACTACTCCAAGGTGAGAGCATGTTGGAATGTAAGCACATGACCCACAACATAACGACGAACCTCACTCATCGTCGGATCCACTTGCATTGTTAATTGCAGCCACTACGTGGTCAATACATTTGAATGTATTGGCAAGTTCACCAGAGTTATAACGGACCTACCAAGTACATGCATAATTTGGCTATGTGGAGTTTGGCTGTTTGCATAAAAGCATCATAGTTCAATCCTATCATTTTTAATCAAGTAGTTTTAAATTCTATTGGACACGGGATAGAAACACCCATGCTCATATTAACCTAGGCACATTGAGTAGAAATATCAATGCTCCTACCCAATTCAATCCATTCGTTTTATTATGAAATTGGAATTAGTGAGACCTTCCTTACAGCCTCAATATCTAGTTGCTCATAATTGTCCGTAACCGGGGACACGGCTAAGTACTTAGTTTGACACTCTCGAGAGGTGGTACACTTTACCCACAAGAAATCGACGTGTTAATCCCTTGCTGTCCTCAGGGTAGAGTAGCAACGGCATCGATTACAGGAATTTTTAAAACAAATTCCCCCAAACCACCTGAGGGACGCGTTCCAACCTACACTGCTGCATACCGATGTCACCTCGGATCCGGGTTCATATTTCTTACATCCATCCTGGCAGAGCCCATAATACCATGTGGTTGTACTGGAAGCTACTAAACAGGAAACTAGTCCAGTCTCTGGTTACCCCGGGTGGCATCCCACATTGTGACGCAGGCGCTCCCCCAATCGCACGGGGAGACGACCATGGACGCTCCCGAATCACACGGAGAGACGACTCAGCGGGCCCCATAGAAATGGACCTAGCGTGTCACGACATCCGAAAACTCAAAGCAGTCCACCCAGGACGATTCATTGAATTACTTGTTTTGCCATACACTAGGAAAATCATATTGTAATTTCAATAGTATCACATTGTAATAATACCACCCTCGTATATTATCATAGCATAGCATTTTTTTACTACTACGATGGCGATTGGTGGTGTGGTCATGCAAAGGTATCCTATACTATTAGGACAGATCATAGCTAGCATAGATACAATAATAATCCTGACAATGCAACTAATAAAATCTAGTGCACAATAAAATAATGGGTAAATGATCAAAGTGAACTTGCCTTGATAGTAGTTGGTATTCAGACACTCTTCACAGTCACACAGTTCGCTCTCCGAGAAAACTATACAATCAAGCAAAACATACACATACATAAAACACACCATACAAGCAAAAGATTATGTATGCCATGATGCATTGCAGAACATGTGACATGAGTTTGGTTTATTTTTTTTGGGTGATCTACTGATCCAAAGCATAAATAATTTAAGCATATGCAATTAGGGTTTTAAACAAAAAGCAAAAGCTAGGGTTTAAACCCTAAAATGAGGTTTTATTTGCATCTGCAAAATAATTTAATTAAAAATATTTATTTATCTGTCCCATTGGACAGAGGACAATAAAACAAAATTTTGGGCACTGGTTTCATTCAAAAAGGACTTCTAGATAATTAGTTATGATTTAAATGGTATAAAACCCTAATCTGTAATTTGAATGTGATTCAAATATTCAAATTTAAATTTGGTCAGTGCCAAAAGATTCTACATTTCCTAAGGATTCCAAAAAGGTGTGGATCACTAAATTTGGCCAAACAGATTTAAAGTTGTGATCATTCGAAATAACAGGGGCCTATCTGCAAAAGTGCCTTTTAATTAATCCGGGGAAATAAAATTACATTTTATTTTATAACTCGGGTGCCACGTGGCGCATTCCTATTCGTTGGTACCGGTTCGGTTTAAGTGAATAAGGACGATCTAATCTACATCGTTGGAGATGGATGGACGGACGAGATCGATCGGGGGAAGCTCACCGGCGGGTTAGGGTTTCGGCGACGGAAACCGGCGGCGGCGCGGCGCGGGCAGGGCTGCGTGGGGGTGCTCCGGCGTCGGGGCGCGACGGGGAAGTGACGGGCGATGACGGCGCGGCACAGCGGGGACGGGGCCGCGGTCGGCGTGGGCTCGGGTGGCGCGGGTCGGCGCCTAGGGCGGGACGAGCGGTCGGCAGACGGCGGCGCGGCCACGGGCGGGCGGCGGGCGGGGTGCTCCGACGAGGCTGGCGACGCGGGGAGTTCACGGGGAGACGCGGCGTGGCACGGCGGAGACGGGGCGCGGTCGGGGACGGTCGGGGACGGCGGGGTCGGCGCCGAGGACGAAGACGGGCGGGCGGCGCGGTCGGACTCCGGCGAGAAATCGGGGCTGCCTGGCGGCGCGATTGGATGGGGAAACAAGGGGGAAAGAGAGAGGGGGTCGCGGGGGTTATAAAGGCGTGCTCGGGCATGAAAATGGAAGGCCGGAGGAGGAGATTGCGGCGGCGGGCGCGCGGGGACGGCGGCTGGAAATCGCGCGCGTGACCGGCGGCGCTTTCCTTCGTGGAAGACGCGGCTGACAGGTGGACCCCACCTGTCAGCGACTGTGGGCGCGCGCGCGCGGACCGGGCGGTCTGGGCCGGTTCGGCCTATTTTGGCCGGGCCGGTCCGGTTTACCCCCTTTTTTTTTTCTTTTAGGCCTTTTCTTTTTCTGTTTTTCTCATTTCTTTGATATCTTTTGTGTTTGAACTCCAAATTGGTCCAAAGAAATTCCAGAAAATTTGTAAAATCATGTTCTACCAAGATACAACTTTTGGAAGTAGTTTCTCTTCAAAATAAAATATGTAAAAATACATTTGCCCTATAAATGCCTTTAGGGCCATATATCTATTTGAATAAAATACTTTTTCAACTCCAAATAATTAACCAAAAATTATGGGATAGCTTATATATGCATTAAACCCCTTTTATACATCAACCCCTATTGGTTTGAAAATCCAAAGGTTACAGGGATGTAAACAAAATCTCTTAAAGCCTTTTGTGATTCAAAATTTGAATTCAAACATGCAATTGTGGCATGATGCTCATGGATGCAATGCACATGTAAAAGTTTGAAATTTTGGGATACACAATGCAACTAATAAAATCTAGTGCATAATAAAATAATAGGATGATGGTCAAAGTGAACTTGCCTTGATAGCAGTTTATATTCAAACACTCTTCGCAATCACACAGTTCGCTCTTCGAGAAAACTAAACCATACAAACAATGCATACATAAACACACCACACAAACAAAAGAAGATGTATGCCATGATGCAATGCAAAACATGTGACATGAGTGGGTTGATTTTATTCGGGTGATCAACTGGTCCAAGGCATTGATAATTAAAACACAAGTATTCGGGTTTTAGACAAATGACAAAAACAATTTATTAAAACCCTAAATTATAGTTTTATTGGCACCAGCCAAATAATTTAATTCAAAAATTTATTTATCTGTCCCATTGGACAGAGGATAATAAAACAAATTTTTCGGCACTGGTTTCATTTAAAAAGGACCTCTAGATAATTAGTTATGAATTAAATGGCATAAAACCCTATTCTGTAAATATTTATATAAAATAATTTTTCAACTCCAAATAATTATCGAAAAATTATGGGATAGCTCATTTATGCAATAAACCCCTTTTATAGGTAAACCCTATTGGTTTGGAGATCTAAAGCTCAAAGTGGTGTAAACCCTACGGTTTAAATGAAAAAAATCTTTTAAAGCCTTTTTGAGATTCAAATTTGAATTCAAATATGCAATTGTGGCACGATGCTCATGGATGCAATGCACATGTAAGAATTTGAAATTTTGGGATGTTACACTGATACCCCAGGTGGCATTTCACATTTGCGACGCAAGCGCTCCCCGAATCCACGGGAGAGACATCCATGGACGATCCATCTCCAAATCCACGGAGACTCGACTCAGAGGGACCCATAGAATGGACCTGACGTCGCATAACATCTCAAAATCTCAAAGCAGTCCACCCAGGATGGTTCATTGGGGTTGTTTTGCCAAGTATCCAAAATTACTCCTCAATGACAATGATAACATATTGTAATAATACCACCCTCGAATACTAACATAGCATAGCATTTGACTACCTACGTTGGCGATTGGTAGTAAGGACATGGCAGGGGTATCCTATCCTACTAGGAGATTTATAGCTAGCATAGGTACAATAATATTCCTAACAATGCAACTAATAAAACATCTAGTGCATAGTAAAATAATAGGTGAATGATCAAAGTGAACTTGCCTTTGTCACAGTAGTTTGAGTTCAAACACTCATCACCCTCGCAAGGTTCGCTCTCCAAGAAAACTATACGATCAAACAAACATACACATACATAAACACACAACACCAACAAGGAAGATATATGCCAGGGTGCAATGCAAAACATGTGACATGATTGGGTTTATTTTATTTGGGTGTTCAACTGGTCCTAAGCATTGGTACTTAAAAGCAATGCATTAGGGTTTTAAACAAAAGGCAAAAACAATTGATTAAAATCCTAAATTACAGTTTTATTGGCATCAGCCAAATAATTTAATTCAAAATATTTATTTCTTTGTCCCAATGGACAGAGGATGATTAAACAAAATTTTAGGCACTGTTTTCAATTAAAAAGGATTTCTAAATAATTAGTTATGAATTAAATGGCATTAAACCATATTCTGTAAATCGACTGTGATTCAAATATTCAAATTTAAATTTACACAGTGCCAAAAGATTCTACAGGTTGAGAGCTTTCCAAAAAGGTAAAGTTTGTCAAATTTGGCCAAAGGGTTTAAAAGTTATGATCATTTTAATTTGTAGGGGCTTTTCTGCAAAAGTGTCATTTCAATTAATCCAGGAAATAATATTAGATTTTCGTTTTTATTAAATAGTGCCACGTGTCGCTCTCTGATTGGTTGATACCGGTTCGCTTTAAAGAATAACAGGATCTAATCTCAGCCGTTGGCCGAGATCCAACGGCCACGGGCATTCGGAGCTCACCTCCGGCGGCAAGGGTTCCGGCGGCGGCGCAGTGCGGGCGCGATGGCGGACGGCTCTCCGGGGGCCTTCGGGCTCGACGAAGACTGGCAGCGTGGGCGGCACGTCGGGGCGGGGGCGGTTGCGAGGTCGGCGCGGCGAGGCGGGGCTCGTGCCGTCGCCTAGGACGATGGGAAGCTCCGGCGAGGGCGGCAGCGCGTCGTCCGGGCGCTACAATGCACCAAAAGAGGGACGGCTCGCGTCAAAAGATGCGCACGGACTCGGGGATCAAGAAAAGTGAGACGGGGACGAGGATGTCTCACCTGCTGGCCGGCGGCGAGCGAGAATGCGGCGGCGGCCGAAGCTTTTCCGACGAGGAATCGCGGCGGCCTGGCAGCGCAATAGGGAGAGAGAGTAGAGGGGAAAGAGAGAGGGTGTGGGAGGAAAGGCACGGGGAGCACGGAGCGGACGGGGCGGCGGTGACGGCGCGCGGATCCGGCGTGGCGAGATGCGCGCACGTGAGGGCCAGCCTGCCCGCTGGGGAAGAAAGTCCCAACAGGTGGGGCCCACCTGTCGGTGGCTCACGCGGGCGCGCGCGGCTGGGGCCGGTCTAGCTCGGGCTGGTTCCGTCGGGACTGGGCCGGTTCGGCCCAAAATGGCCGGGTCGGTCCGATTACTTCTTTCTTTTTTAGCCTTTTCTTTTTTTTTTCTTTTTCCCATTTCTTTGATATCTTTTGATTTTGAACTCAAAATTGATCCAAATAAATTCCAGAAAATTTGTAAAATCATGTTTTATCATGATTCAACTCTTGGGAGTAATTTCCCCTCAAAATAAAATATATAAAAATACATTTCCCTACAAATGCCTTTAGGGCTATAAAACTATTTAAATAAAATAGTTTTTCAACTCCAAATAATTATCCAAAAATTATGGGATAGCTTATTTATGCAAGAAACCCCTTTTATAAATAAACCCTATTGGTTTGAAGATCCAAAGCTCAAATGGGTGTAAACACTAGGGTTTAAAATTGAAATAAAACCTTTTTCAAAGTCTTTTGAGATTCAAATTTGAATTCAAATATGCAATTGTGGCATGATGCTTATGGATACATTGCACATGTAAAAGTTTGAAATTTTTGGGATGTTACATCTACCAAGCTTTCTGGCCTGATCGCGAGTTGCTGAAGGATCTTGGAGCTTTGATGCTGGAATTCCGAAGTGGAGCCGTGTTCAAAGACCTTTTGCGCCCCCAGCTGGTGGAAGGAGCCAAGCTGGCCTTGGTCTTTGTTCGAGCCAAGGTTCCTGACCTCAACCTAAGTCGAGTCGTTGATCCTCCAGTTGAGCTGACTGAGGGCGTTGATGTACAGCCTCTTCTTGACGCAGTCGCCGTGCAGGCTGAGAAGATCATCATCTGGCGGGATGCAAGAAGGTTGTAGCTTGAAGCCTTTTGTAGAGTAGATCGGGTGCGCGACCAGCGCTCCCGATGGGAGTAGCCCCCGAGTCCGGTTGCGACTGTAAGGAGTCGTGACGGGACTCAAATTGTAATTGCTGAGGCTTGCACCTTTGTAATGAAATTCCTTGTTTGCTTGCCATTGAGTCCAGTTTTGACGAATCTTGAGTTGCGAGTCTTGAATGAGGCTTGATGACCGAGGGCTCCCGATGGGAGTAACTCGGGTGCGCGATCAGCGCTCCCGATGGGAGTAGCCCTCGGGTCTGTGCGTAACTGCTTGCAGTTGGGGAGAGACCCAAATTCTTCAGTGTCAGAACTTGCTTGATGAGTCGATTGGGCGTAGCCCCCGAGTGAGGGGTGCGGCCAAGACTATTAGGTGAGTCGATTGGGTGGAGCCCCAGAGTGAGGGGTGCGGCCAAGATTATTAGGTGAGTCGATTGGGCAGAGCCCCCGAGTGAGGGGTGCGGCCAAGACTATTAGGTGAGTCGATTGGGCAGAGCCCCCGAGTGAGGGGTGCGGCCAAGACTATTAGGTGAGTCGATTGGGCGGAGCCCCCGAGTGAGGGGTGCGGCCAAGACTATTAGTTGAGTCGATTGAACAGGGCACCGACGGATCGGGTGCATTCAAGACTGTTAGATGAGTCGACAGGACGCACCCCCGAGTGTTGGGTGTATCCAAGTCTTAGTTGAGTCGATTGAACAGGGTACCGACGGATCGGGTGCGTTCAAGACTGTTAGATGAGTCGACGGGACGCAGCCCCCGATTGTTGGGTGCGTCCAAGTCTTAGTTGAGTCGATTGAACAGGCACCGATGGGTCGGGTGCGTTCAAGACTGTTAGATGAGTCGACGGGATGCAGCCCCCGAGTGTTGGGTGCGTCCAAGTCTTAGTTGAGTCGATTGAACAGGGCACCGACGGATCGGGTGCGTTCAAGACTGTTAGATGAATCGAAGGGATGCAGCCCCCGAGTGTTGGGTGCGTCCAAGTCTTTGTTGAGTCGATTGAACAAGGCACCGACGGATCGGGTGCGTTCAAGAGTGTTAGATGAGTCGACGGGACACAGCCCCCGAGTGTTGGGTGCGTCCAAGTCCACAAACCCATCTCTGAGTAAAGAGGAAAGGTTATTACTTTATTGAGTACCGGAGTACACTTAAAAAGGAAAAAGCATTAAAGCTAAAAAAAAAAGAAAAGGGGTAAAAATTGAGATGAAGCTATAGAGCTCTTAGGCGTAGAAACGCCGCAGTTGTGGAACGTTCCAAGGCCTGTTGTAGGTTACGCCGGTCTTCATATCTTTGAGATAGTATGCGCCACCAGGCACCACTTTCGTGATCACGTAGGGTCCCTCCCCAGGGGACTCAAGTTTATGATGCCCTTTCAGCTTGAGTCGAAGGACCAAGTCGCCTTCAACAAAGGAGCGGGGGCGCAGTCGATGGTTGTGGTAATTGTGCAGGCTCTGCTGGTAGACAGCTGCGCGAGCCAGGGCGATATCACGAGCCTCATCGACTGCATCGAGGGCGTCCTCCATTGGCATGTCGACGTCAGGACCGGAGTAAGCCGTGACTCGAGGTGCGTTGAACCTGACGTCAGAAGGGAGGACGGCCTCGGCGTCGTACACCATGAAGAACGGTGTAAATTTTGTGCAGCCGTTTGGAGGTGTCCGCAAGCTCCATAGGACGGAGGGCAGCTCCTCAACCCAGGCTCCAGCTGCTCAGTACAGGGGAGTCATGAGTCGTTTCTTGATTCTAGTGGTAAGGACGCGGTTGGCCTTTTCGACTTGACCGTTGGTTTTGGGGTGCGACACAGAGGCGTAGTTGAGGTGTATCCCCATCTTCTCACAGAAGTCTTGAAACTCGTTGGAGATGAAGTTGGAGCCATTGTCCGCGATGATGCTGTGCGGAACTCTGAAGCGGAAAACGATCGAGCGGAAGAAAGTAACGGCAGTCGTGCCCGCTTGGTTGGTAACCGGCATAGCCTCGATCCATTTGGAGAATTTGTTGATGGCGACCAGGAGTAGGGTGTGGCCACCCTCCTTCGATTTACGTAGTGGACCCACCATGTCGAGTCCCCACTGGGCGAAAGGCCAGCCCAAGGGGATTATCTTCAGTTCCATGGTGGGCGCGTGCGGTTTGCAGGCGAACATCTGACATGCCTCGCAATGTGTCACAATGTTGGCGGCGTCACGCAGCGCTGTTGGCCAGTAGAATCCGGCTCGGAATGCCTTTGCCGCGATTGCGCGGCTGCTGGCGTGATGTCCACAGGTGCCTTGGTGGACGTCAAGTAATAGCTCACGTCCTTCTTCGGGTACGATGCAACGTTGCACTACGCCGGTGACGCTTCGCTTCTAGAGTTCTCCCTCAATGATGGTAAAGACCGAGCGTCGTACAATGCGACGAGCCTCGGCCACATCATCGGGAAGCTCCTGCCGTGTCATGTACGCTATGAACGGCTGCATCCAGGTTGGCTCGACCATGAGGACCTTGTCCGACTCCTCTTCACCGCTTGCAACCTCTGGGGTGGCTGGTGTTTGTGAGTCGACGAGATCAGGGTCGAGTGCGACTCCTTTGCTCGATGAAGGCTTGGGTTTTGGTGCACCCTTTTCGTTGATGGATCGACTCCAGGAACACTGCTGGCGGGACGAGTGCTCGAGTGGAGCCGAGGTTGGACAAGGGGTCGGCCTCGTCATTACTGGCACGGCCATTATGACGAAGCTCGCAACCTTCAAATTGCGCCTCCAGCGCGTTGTATGCCTCGCGATAGGCGATCATTCTCTCGGAGACAGCGTCGCACATTTTCATTGTTTGCTGAACAACCAGGTAGGAGTCGTCGTAGATCATGAGTCGAGTAGCACCGCAGGCTCTGACCATGCGCATGCCATGTAGAAGCGCTTCGTACTCAGCCTCATTGTTGGAGGGGTTACGAAAATGCATTTGGAGCACATAGCACAGCCGGTCGCCCCTGGGTGAGATTAGGACGATGCCAACGCCAGCTCCTTCGTGCCTCTTAGACCCGTCAAAGTATATCGTCCATGAGCTGGACATGTCAGGCGGACCTAGAGTCTGGGCCTCTGTCCACTCTGCGATAAAGTCAGGGAGGACTTGAGACTTGATGGATTTCCTCCGCTCGTAAGTTATGTTACGAGGGGAGAGCTCGATACCCCATTCGGCGACTCGTCCAGTCGCCTCCGGATTGTTGAGTATATTGGCTAGCGGCGCCTTGCTGACCACCACGATCGGGTGATCGAAGTAGTGCCGGAGCTTACGCGCTGTCATAAAGACGCCGTATGCTAGCTTCTGGTAATGCGGGTAGCGCTGCTTGGTCGGAGATAGGACCTCGCTGAGGTAATAGACAGGACGTTGGACGCCGTGAGTCTTGCCTTCTTCGGGTCGCTCGACGATGATGGCCGTACTGACCACCTGAGTGGTGGCTGCGATGTAAAGCAGTAATTGTTCATCTTCTCGGGGTGCTACGAGCACCGGAGAAGTCGACAACAACTTTTTCAGGTCGGCGAAAGCTGCGCTGATTAGTTATTGACCGATTCATCCCGCGTAGGGTATCGGCATAGATGATGTTGAGGCCACTGCCTCCGTCGATGAATACTTTGTTCATCACGTAGCCACCGATCTGGGCGTCGAGTACCAGAGCAGCATGTCCGGGGGACTCGAGGCGGATGATCTTCTCTAGAGAAGGTGATCTCGGTTTCCGACCAATCGAGGAACTCAGGCATGGCTGGCGGTGCAGTGGCGGCCATGTGCACCTGTCTGCAGATTAGCTTTTGAGCCCGATTGGTCGGCCTTCCTTTCTGGATCATGTTGACGAGAGCGATCGGGTCGGGATACTGTCTGAGTATGACTCGATCGTCGTGGCGACTGCTCTCCCGGTGCGAGTCGCACTCTTCAGGAGGGCAGTCGGTCCGTGGTGTTTGCGCGTCATGGTCAGCAATTTCCACGGAGGATTGAATAGCGTTGCCCTGAGGTTTCGGGTCGTTGCCGTTGCGGCAACTTCCTTGATCAGAGCAGTCGCCAGCGTCGCTAGGGATGGTGCTTCCTGCTGGAGAGGATTGATCTGATCCAGTAGAGACCAGATCAGGGTCCATCTCCCAGACGCCACTGGGACGTGAGAGATCGGATGACGAGAGCAATCTGACCGTAACGTAGGGTCGTAGCTCTTCCAGTAGGGGCGTGATGAGATCCGGGAATTGCAGGATTCCAGTCCCATCGGCCCGTATGCGGTAATCTCCGAACGTGAGATCAGTGCCAGACTGAAGCGAGTCGAAGGCCGCACGTCTGGCTGGCGGGTGAGCGGTGAAGTGGAAGGAGCCGAGAGTCATCGACTCCGCCTGAGTCGATGACTCGCCCGATGAAGATGAGGCCGCTGGAATCGTGGATCCGACACACGTCTTCCCCACGGTCGGCGCTAATGACGAAGGGTTACATTCAACAATGCCCATGTTGATGAGCTTTAGATCAGAGAGAAGACACGTAGCGTGCGTATCGGCGACTCCGTCGGCTAACAAGGACACAAGGGACACGATTTACCCAGGTTCAGGGCCCTCGGAAGATAATACCCCTACGTCTTGCTTGTCTGTTCTTGATATTGATGGCGAGATTACAATCGAGCCGCTGGGGCTATGGTGCGCAGAGTTGATTTGGTGTGGATGGGTGTATGCAAGAGGCTTGCTTGTTGGCTACGGCGTGCTCGTGGGTGTTCGATCCTCTTGGCTCCCCCCTCCTAGTCCTTTATATATGGAGGAGTCTAGGTCTCAGGGAGAGTCCAAGCCCACTACAATGGTAAGATATGCCAAGTTTAAAGCTTTCTTATCTCGAGTCGTCGAGATTGGCATGTTGACTCCAGGAGTTTTAGTGGTCCACCTCATGGACCCTGTGGTGTGCCATGACGGGTATCTTCGAGTTGAGTACGTGATTAGTCGTAACCACGTCAACAGTGCCCCTAGCTGTCAGGCTAGACTGCGCCCAGGTCATTTCAATTGACCAAGGGTGACTCTCCATATTACAAGGTACGTCACCGGTGATGATTTTCACCCAGCATTACTTCTTCGACTCGACAATCGATTCTATTATCTGTTCACACAGCACTTCGACTCATGATTGAGTCAATTGACTCTTGAGTCATCACCTTCGACTCCAAGCAGTCGAAGAGCTTGTGCATTTTGTCAAAAAGGGTTGCATCTGTTGCATAAAAACACCCACTATGCCATGTCCATGACATGCGAGTTGATTGTTCACAATCGAAAAAATACCTTTGAGTCATGCCCGCTGCGGTTAAGCACTCAAAGCTACGCTCATTGCGTACAACTGAGTCTCCAGGATCTAATTCTTGAGCCTGAAGTCGCACCAGCTGCGTCACCTCAGTTAATATGCGCTCATTGCGTACTAATAAGCCTTTAGGGTCTTACCCTTGAGCCTAGAGTCACACCAGCTGCGTAACTCTAGTTTATCCATGCTCATTGCATGAAGGTAAGTCACTTCAATGGGCCTGGAGCCGCACCAGCTGCGCAACTACAGTTTATCCATGCTCATTGCATGAAGGTAAGCCCCTTCAATGGGCCTGGAGTCACACCAGCTGCGATACTCTAGTTTATCCGTGCTCATTGCATGAAGATAAGACCCATGGATCATGTACTGGGCCTAGAACCGCACCAGCTGCGTTGTTCTAGTAATCCACATTCATTATGTGAAGATAAGACCTGTTATCAGGCCTGGATGCGCATCAACTGTGTTAATCTAGAAAGCTTCGACTCAGGGAACACTCCCTATCCACACTCATTGTGTGAAGATAAGACTTATTATCAAGCCTAGATACGCATCAACTGCGTTTATCTAGAAAGTTTCGACTTGAGAATCATTTCCTACATACCACGCTCATCGTGTGAAGATAAGTCCTATTACTAGGCCTGGTTATGCATCAACTGCACATTATCCAGTAAATACCCTCTACGGGACTTCTCCGTCATTCACGTTCATAACGTGGCGACTCATAGGTTCTCTGTTGAGCCAAGGAAACGCACCAGCTGCGTGCCCAATTATGCTCACAGCATTAAAATCATGATTCCTCACATACGAGTCGAGTACGTGAAACGTGAAAACTGGAATTCGACTTCGTAAGACCCCATGGGCTGAGTCGAAACTCGCCAGGTCCGAGTCCGGGGACTCGAGCTTGAAGGAGCTAATTTAGCCTTTTCCCTAGTGCAATTGGCTGGATTCGACTCAACGAGAATTCCAGGCATATTATGCATTATCCCTATGACTCAAGCTTCAATCAAGGATTCAGTGCACTTCTGAATCAGTAGCTTCTCAGCTATTCATTGGTTTCTCAGCTGCCTATCGTCACATATAGTGATATAACTCAAGGCTCAAGCACTCTTTACGAGTCAGTCCTTCATCATTTGAAGTACACGCATCAACTCGACGCACTACCGAGTCAACAAGTCCATCAGCTGCAACCGGCTCGACTCAAGATGGATGGAATCTTTATGAAGTCCCTACTCAAGTCTACGACTCAACTAGGCACTTGGGGCCTACTGACGTGGTTATGACTAATCACGTACTCAACTCAAGGATACCCATCATGGCCCACCACGGGGTCCATGAGGTGAACGACTACAACTCCTGGAGTCAACATGCCATTCTCGACGACTGGAGATAAGGAAGCTTTAAACATAGCATATCTCATCATTGTAATGGGCTTGGACTCTCCCTGAGACCTAGACTCCTGCATACATAAAGGACCAGGAGGGCGGAGCCAAGAACAACGAACGACGAACACACCCATACACTCTCTGCCAGATCTACTCTGCGCACCATAGCCCCAACGGCTCCATTGTAATCTCTCCATCGATATCAAGATCAGACAAGCAGGACGTAAGGATATTACCTTTCGAGGGCCCTGAACCTGGGTAAAATCGTGTCCCCTGTGTCCTTGTTAGCCGACGGAGTTGCCGATACACATGCTACGTGTCTTCTCCCTGATCTAAAGCTCATCAACATGGGCATTGTCAAAGGTGACCCTTCGTCAGCGAAGAAAGCGAGAGGGAGGCGAATGGGCAGAGGGAAACAAAGGAGAAGTTCATGGGGCCCAGCGCGAGTCACGATGCGGCGGCCCGCAGAGGAGAGGGAGGCGGTGGTGCGCACGGGAAGAAAGCAAGAGGGAGGTGAACAGGGCAGAGAGAGATGAAGGAGGAAGTTGGTGGCCCCCCACTCGCGATTCGTGACGGGGCTTCGACCACCCGTGGCAGAGCTACGCGTAAGAGGTTTTCCATATAATATAATACACTTGCATGAAATTGTGATATTATCAATGTTTTGATGCGTCGATTCGTAGCAACGCACGGAACCTTAGTAGTTATTATGATTTGTAACTACATGTGTTTACAATCAACAATTTGATTGCACAGAAGAAAGGGAAAAATAAGTTCATGAATGCAATGCAGTCAAAGCTTAAGACTATATTAGTTGAGATAATCACTAGCATTAGTTAAGGGCGCGGCAAAGCTCGCATATCCAGCTAGTGATAATTGGTCTGCCAACTCGTCGCGTACGCTCAGCTTGCCCCTGTATAATCAATTGCCCACCAACTGAGGGTCCTATTATCAAATTCTCAAACAATTTCTAGCTTTGGTGGCAAAGAAGGAAGGCCGCAGCGCGAGGCCAGCCGTGGTGACAAGGCTACCAGCAGCGAGGATCTTGCTACGTGGCGAAAGCCATTCCAAGAAACCATTTTTATGGATATGTCATACCGGGATTTTTCAGTTTCACGCTGCATATGGCAGGTATTCTTAGCTGAGCCATATAACTAGCAACTCGCTTATATCCACCAGAATAAAACAGTTGCTTTCAAGAATAAAAGCAGCAAGACAAAATAACATTTGGCATCACGAAATGTTTTTGTATAGCACGACGACTAATTAGTCAAACAATAATACTTCACACAACATAACTTAGTCGTTACACAAATAGTGGGACATCTTACATAGCTAGGTGGTCGACATACAGCTGCTTCAACATTTTAACAAACCACCATAGCAGTCCATAAAATTCACTCCTGGCCAACATATCCCTCTATTGAAACATCCATCTTGTCCCAGACAAGGCCAGACCAAGCAACACTAATCTCCAACCTAGAGTCGCCAATGACACAAGTAGCCAGACTGATGTTGCAATGTTTGGGAGTGAAGTAGACATGAGCTTGGGCACCAATACTACCAGACAGCGAGTAGGCTTGTACCACAACTTTCAGACTTTCTTGTAACTTTACCGAAACAACATGCCTTGATGGATTAAGGTAACCATTTGATCCTACATGCATTTTCTCACCATAAGAATCAAGCAACACAACTTGCCTAGATTTGCCTTGGCTATCAATGGCTCCATCTTCCTTATGTGATGATGAGGAGCAAACAACTCGACTTCCAAATTCAAAAGGCCATACCCCTTCAACAACATGAACACCCAAGATAGTGCCTTGGACCGTTGTCTCAACTAGCTCAAGGCTCATCTCTGCTGTGCAAAGGCGGTCGTGGAAGAAAGTGGTACAACCAATACCGAAGTAATGCAACATATGACTGATCAATACAGTCCCGTCCTCTGTCCCATCCTTTATTTTTAGTTCGAATTCAAAATCAACAGGGTCAAAAGCCACTATTGCACGAGATGGGCCAGTCAAGCACAAAAAAGGATCCTGCAAGCATCATTATACTTGATTGCAACGAACAAAAGAACACAGATGCAAGAAAAACAAAAGAAAAATAAACAGAAAATTGTACATACCTCTAGGGTGAGTTTTTGACATTTAGCCTTTGGCCGGCAGAACAGAAGATTGCGGTTGCGATCAACAGTGTCTCGGGCAGCAACCACACCATACACATAGAGTGGCCAGTTCAAGTTGCCTCTTATTTCAACAATTTTGATGGAGTAGATCTGCAAGGCAACCCCAGTGACAGAAGACGATGGGATACGTCCAGGTGTGCAGTGTGTAAAGTGCATAGGACTCAATGTGGCTGCAGAGCAAAGCAAAGCATATACCATTAGAATGACCTGAATTACGAAATAAGGCAAATTAAACCTGTCCTCTTCCGTTCCGTTATACAAGGAGGAGGGGAGTGATCTGCTTGCATTGCTTAACACTAATTACTAAATAAGGCAAACCAGAACCATTCTCTTCCTTTCCCTAATATGAGGAAGCATTGATCTGCTTGAGTCATGCATTGAGAGAAGGAAGCAAACTGAATAAAACAAATTAAGTTAAGCAAAATAATCAGCATGCATGCTTACTTGTATCTACGAAGCCACCACACCGCCCAAACTTGCTGCCCCATGTAGATTCCCAGGCAACACGCAGATCAGCAAAAGTTTTCTCATCCACTTCAGTCTCCTCCTCCTCCTCCTCCTCATCATCATCATCATCATCATCATCATCAACTATGAACTCATAACTGGCAGGAAGTTTTATGTAATCTTTAGAGATCTGCATGAATTGGGACTCAACCAGCTCGGTTATGAATTCAGTCTCCTCCTTATCACCCCCTTCGGTAACTTCCACGAAATCCTTGGTGATCCGCATTAACTTCGATGTCACTTCAACCAACTGGTTTGCCTTGTACAAGGAGATGGGAACGCTGACTTCCCTCATAATATATGGCACAGAAAGCATCTGGTACCCCAACTCCTCCAGGTCATGCAAGATAGAATTGATGCAGTTCCTGAGCTCTTCCTCTTCCCAAACACCCAAGGGCAAATATACCTGCTCCAAGTTGGACACAGATTTGGAGGCTGGTTTGATTTTGCT
This sequence comes from Brachypodium distachyon, assembly GCF_000005505.3. Lineage (NCBI taxonomy): Eukaryota > Viridiplantae > Streptophyta > Magnoliopsida > Poales > Poaceae > Brachypodium > Brachypodium distachyon. The sequence goes on from NC_016135.3 coordinate 22,683,042, forward strand.
CGAGGCCATCCCCCTCTGGACAGACACCTCGGACATCAGCTCGGAGATTGAACTGACTTGGGAGCTCATACTCTGCTTCTCGAAACTACTACAAGAGTTAGACGGATCTATGCTCCCCTGGTCGGCCAAATACTCCTTTCCACTGACATGCCTACTTATCAAAGTCGGATTCTCAATCAGATATTTCCGGGCCTTCTCAATAATTCCATCGATCTCCGCCGACCTCACATTTCCCTGCTCCTTCTCTTTCAGATATTTCAGGGCCCTCTCCCTCTTTTTAGCGATCTTCTCCGATCTCTCCTTTCGAGCGATAGCAATCCCCGCCAATCTCTTATTTTCAGCGATCTTCGCCAACCTCCGGGACTTGATCTGGCTCTTCAGCAACGTGGTCTCCCTCCTCAACATCTCACGGTGGCGACGAAGAGAGTCGACTAAATCTTTGCGCTCCCGACCCGTGCTCAGGATTTTGTATTGCCCTCCCACCTGCTTTTCGGATCTCTTGATCATCTCCATCTCAAAAGGCGTCAAGCCTTCGATCTGTAGGGGTGGCGACGACGGGACGGGGGGGGACACGGTGGCGACGAAGAGAGTCGTCTAAATCTTTGCGCTCCCGACCCGTGCTCAGGATTTTGTATTGCCCTCCCACCTGCTTTTCGGATCCCTTAATCATCTCCATCTCAAAAGGCGTCAAGCCTTCGATCAGTAGGGGTGGTGACGACGGGACGGGGGTGGGGGGTGGGGGGTGGGGGGGTGCTCGAGGGCGGGCTCGCCGCCTCTATTCGCCGCCGCCGCCGCCGATGCCTTTGCCTGCTCTTACTTGGCTTAGGGTTTCAGATTTGTTGGCCGGCGTGGGTATCACCTCTCACGCATAGGCCGTCCCGGCCCATTGTAGACACGCCGGCTCCGCTCGTATCGGTCAGGAGGAGTTTTCGCACGTTTTGTGCAGTCTACTGTTTTCATCGGGCCGGCCCAATTCAAACTTAAAAGTATGTTTTCATAATTTTTCACTTTTCTTATCTTTTTCGTTTTTCCTTTTGGTCATTCTTCATATTACTTCCTCCGTCCTGTTTTAGGCCGCGTGTTGGTTTTCTCACAGGTACCAAGGCAGTTTGTGTAGACAGCGTTTTGGACTATTTTGTCCTTCAACTTGATCTGCATGCATTTACTCTGAGCTTTGGTTTCTCTGCCAATGAAACGACCTGGCAGTAAAGGCCAACTGGGGTAGTTTGGTCAGTTAGTGGCTAAAAGAGCATGCACGCCTGGAAAAGCTGGACGGAGGGAGTATTATTTTGATTTTTTCATCCTTCCATATATTTCCAGATTTTGAATTAAATTTTCTCTCGGGCTGTTCCATTTGCCGGGTAACATGTCAATTTCATCACCCTGACTGGCTAGTGCCGTACGAGTCTCTAAGGACGTCTCCAAGGCATCCCCATACCCTCCCCATTTGTTCATTTGAGGATACAATGCAACCCAATGAAGACCTCCATTTCTTCAAAATGCGTCCACCTACCTCATTTTTACACCGAACTTGGGGAGAAAATAGGGTGTCCACATTTGTGCAAAAGTTTTTCACTTTTTGATGTGACCTAACGTCGAAGACTCAGAAGAAGGACAAATTGGGGTTCCCATTGGGAAAAATGATATTTTCTCCACCTCTATTTGTCCAACACCTTCCAAATAAACAAATATGGATGACAAATGGGGGGTCACCCTCGGAGATCAGGGCGTGCAAAACCGAACCGAACAAATAGTTCGGTTTTTTTGCGGTTTTCAGTTCGGGTTAGCAAAATATCTAACCGTTGGCTCTTCAGTTAATTCAGTTTAAAACCAAAATTAAATCGGTTAACCGAACAAGACATTTTGTTTGTGTTGGGTTTCAGTACTAGTGGGCGTGTCGGATTAGGGTATGTTTGGTTAGATACCTGAGCTACATGCCTGACAAACTGTTATTCCTGAGAGTAGCATTTGAATTTGATAATTCTTGGCTGGCTAGGCATGGATCAAAATTGTTGTTTGGTTTGGGCTACTCTGAAGCAGGTGCCTAATGGGAAACGTAAATGGATGGAATACGCATTCCATGTTGAGAAAACGTAGATCACTAAAATACGCTTTGCTCATCTCTCTTCTAGTCTCCAAATCTACTCTGTTCCACGAGTTCCCTTTGACCCTCCCGATGTTCTTCTGAATTTCCTAATCTGGTTCTCCTAATAGAACCACAAGCACACCTGGTCTCCAATTGAAGCTACAGCAACCCGTAATAAACCATGACCACATAAGATCGAGATCCAGATATGAAAAAATTAAAAAGAGCAGCTCCAAATTTTCATTGTGATTGCAATTGTTGTGCCGACCTTGACCATGGCGAGTTGCCGACGCATCATACTAAGTCACAGCAGCATGTGCTTCAAATTTTAGTTACCAATTTGGTCAGGTGCCGACGGCAGGAGCAGCAGCACGACATCGTCGTGGTTGGCGGCGGCGGGAGCACCGGCACCACGTTGTGTAGGTTGACGGTGGCGGCTGGGGCATGGCATCAAGGTGGTCAGCGAATGATGGAGTGGGCCGATGTTCTCTCTGGCGGTGCAGAATCAATGAACAAGAGAAAAAAATGGAAGCTCACACTCCACGAACAATGGTGTAACATCCCAAAAATTCAAACTCTTTCATTTGCATTGCATTCATGAGCATCATGCCACATTTGCATGTTTGAATCAAAATTTGAATTTTAAAAGGCTTTAAAAAGGTTTTATTTCATTTTAAAACCCTAGTATTTCACCCCTTTGAGCTTTGGATTTTAAACAAATAGGGTTTATCTATAAAAAGGGGTTTATTGCATAAAAGAGCTATCCCATAATTTTTCAGATTTAATTTGGAGTTGAAAAACTATTTTATTTAAATAGTTATAAAGCCCTAAAGGCATTTATAGGGCAAATGTATTTTTATATATTTTATTTGGAAGGGAAATGAGTCCCGAAGGTTGAATCATATTATAATATGATTTTCCAAATTTTCTGGAATTTATTTGAATCAATTTGGAGTTCAAATTCAAAAGATATCAAAGAAATCAGAAAAAAAAGGGAAAAAGAAAAAGGAAAAGAAAACCGGACCGGCCCCGCCAAATGGGCCGAACCGGCCCCATCCCGCCTGAGCCGCTGAGCCTAACCGGCCCCGGCAGCGCGCCCGCGCCCGAGCAACTGACGCGCGGGGCCCACGCGTCAGGGTCGTCTTCCCCGAAGGAAATCGTGCCCGTCACGCCGCCGCGTCCGCGCCGCCGATCCCGCGCGCCATGCCCGCCGCGCCGTCTGCTCCATGCTCCCCGCGACTTGTTGCCCGCATCATTATAAAGCCCGACGCCTCCTCTCTCATTTCCCCGTCCCCTCTTCTTCGATTACGCGCCCACGCTGCCCTAATTCTTCGTCGTCGCTCGCCACTGTCCGCCGCCATCCCGAGCTCACTGCCGACCGCTCAGTACGTCATGGTCGACGCAACCTCGTCTCTCCCTCTCCTCTCTTCCTTGCGGTCAATCTGACGCGCTTTGCTTCGTTTTTGGTGCACCGTGGCCCGTCGCCCGTCGCCGCCCGAAGCTCCGCCGCCGGCCGCCGCCTCTCTGTCGTCCGAGGCGTGGACTCCGACCTCCTCGACCCTCACGGACGCCACCCCCGTCTCCGCCTCGTCACGCCGCGCCCCTCGCACGCTTCCCCGACCCGAAGCCTCGCCGGAAAAGCCTGCCGCTGCGTCCCCACGTCGCCGGAGACCTCGCCGGAAACCTAGCGCCGCCGCCGGTAAGCCCCAAGAATCCTTGTCCATCTGATCTAGATCTACGGCTAGGATTAGATCACTTAACTCACCGAACCGGTACGCGATCTGGATCGTCTGATCCATTTAAGTGAGATCCGACGGCTGTGATTTAATCCCTTCCCGAACCGGTAAGTACGAATCACAACAAGCCACGTGTCCTCTAATAAAATGAAAAACTTAATCCCGGTTTAATTAAATGGCAGTTTTGCAGAACTGCCCTAGAACTTCAAATGGTTATAACTTTTAAACCAATGGGCCAAATTTGACAAATTTTACCTTTCTGGAAAGCTCTCAACCTGTATAATCTTTTCGCACCATTCAAATTCAAATTTGATAAATTGTTTCTGGAGCTATTTACAGAATAGGGTTTAATACCATTTAATTCATAACTAATGATTTAAAAATCATTTTAACTTGAAACCAGTGCCCAAATTTTTTTTTTAATATCCTCTGTTCATTTGGAACAGAGATATAAATTTTTGATTAAATCTTCTTGCTGTTTCTTTTATAAGCTTTAATTTGACTATAATTTGACTTTTCTTTTTGGTTTAGTTTTTATTTAAGCTTTTGACCAGAGAGTTAAAATAAACCAAATCATGTCACATGTTTGCATTGCATCATAGCATACCTTCTTTTGTCGTGATGTGAATTGTGTGTTTATGTATGTATATGCTTGTTTATTTTAGTTTACTCGGGGATCGACTCACTAGCACACACAGTTTCATGATGAAATATCCAGAAACAAAGGTCAAAGTACTTTATTACATCGCATCATCCAAAATTTAATAGTACTTACAACCTTGCATAACCGCTTGGGTCAACATAATAGATAGAGTTTCAAGAAAACAAAATATTGTTTCACAAACGGCAGCGGAAAAAGGTGGAGCAAATGGGCTACAACTACTCCCAAAGGAGAGAGCATGTTGGAATGTAAGCACATGACCCAAAGAACATCGACGAGCACACTCTTCGTCAGATTCACTGCATTATTAATTGCAGCCACTACGTGGTCAATACATTGAATGTATTGGCAAGTTCACCAGAGTTATAAAGGACCTACCAAGTACATGCTTAAATTGGCTACGAGGGGTTTGGCTATTTTCTTAAAAGCATCATTGTTCAATCCTATCATTTTTAAACAAATAGTTTTAATTCTTTTGGACACGGGGTAGAAACACCCATGCTCCTTTTAACATAGGCACATTGATTAGACACATCAATGCTCCTACCCAGTTCAATCCATTCATTTTATTAGGAAATTGGAATGAGTGAGACCTTCCTTACAGCCCCCAAATCTAGTCGCTCATAATTGTCCGTAACCGGGGACACGGCTAAGTACTTAGTTTGACAATCTCGAGAGGTGGTACACTTTACCCACAAGAAATCGACGTGTTAATCCCTTGCTGTCCTCAGGGTAGAGTAGCAACGGCATCGATTACAGGAATTTTCAAAACAAATTCCCCCAAACCACCTGAGGGACGCGTTCCAACCTACACTGCTACATACCGATGTCACCTCGGATCCAGGTTCATATTTCTTACATCCATCCTGGCAGAGCCCATAATACCATGTGGTTGTACTGGAAGCTACTAAACAGGAAAACTAGTCCAGTCTCTGATACCCCAGGTGGCATTCCACATTTGCGACGCAGGCGCTCCCATAGAAATGGCGAGACGACTCATTGAAATGGACCCATAGAAATGGACCTGACGTCGCATACATCTCAAATACTCAAAGCAGCCCACCCAGGACGGTTCATTGAATTACTTCTTTTGCCATACACTAGGAAAACCATACTGTAATTCAATAACATCACATTGTAATAATACCACCCACGTATACTATCATCGCATAGCATTTACTACTACGATGGCAATTGGTGGTGAGGACATTGCAAGGGTATCCTATACTACTAGGAGAATCATAGCTACCATAGGTATAATAATAATCCTAACAATGCAACTAATAAAACTAGTGCATAATAAAATAATAGGTGAATGATCAAAGTGAACTTGCCTTGATAGCAGTTGGTATTCAAACACTCTTCGCAATCACAAAGTTCGCTCTCCGAGAAAACTATACGAAACAAACATACACATACATAAACACACAATTCACATCACGACAAAAGAAGGTATGTTATGATGCAAAGCAAGTATGTGACATTATTTGGTTTATTTTATTTGGGTGATCAACCAGATCATAAATCTGGTCCAAAGTATTAGCAATTAAAATAATTGCATTGGGTTTAAAAACAAATTGCAAAAACTAGGGTTTAAACCCTGATACAAGGTTTTATTTGCATCAGCTAGTCAATTTAATTCCAAATATTTATTTCTCTGTCTCAATGGACAGAGGATAATAAAAAAAATTTGAGCACTGGTTTCAATTAAAAAGGATTTCTAAACAAAAAGATATGATTTAAATGGCATAAAAGCCTTTCTGTAAATTGACTGTGGTTAATTTATTCAAATTTGAATTTAAACAGTGCCAAAAGATTCTACAGGTCAAGAGCTTTCCAGAAAGGTAAAATTTGTCAAATTTGGCCAAAGGGTTTAAAAGTTATGATCATTTGAAGTTCTAGGAGCTTTTCTGCAAAAGTTTCATTTTAATTAATCCGGGAATAAATTTACATTTTTCTTTTTCTATTCAAGTGCCACGTGTCGCTCCCTGATTCGTCGGTACCGGTTCACTTAAAAGAATTAACGGGATCTAATCTTAACTGTTTATGAAGAATGCACGGCTGAGATTGAACATGGCTTACCGGCGGCGGCACTAGGGTTCCGGCGAGGTCTCCAGCGACGTGGGGACGCGGCGGCGGGCGTTTCCAGCGAGGTCTCGTGTCGGGGAAGTGCGCGGGAGGCGCGGCTTGGCGAGGCGGAGACGTTGGCAGCGTCGGTGAGGCTCGGGGAGGTCGGAGTCATCGCCTAGGACGACGAGCGTGGTGCGGACGGCGGCGGAGCTTCGGGCGGCAACGGCGACGGGCGTACGGTCGGCGGCGAGCTCGGGACGGCGGCGGCAGAGGCGAACGGCGGCGAGAAATTAGGGCGGCGTGGGCGCGTAATTGACGAACGGGAAAGGGGGGAAACTATGCGCAAGGCTCGAGCTTTATACTGACGTGGAAGGCAAGCGGCGGGCGGCACGGGATGGGACGGGGCGGCGTCGCCGGCGCGACGCGCGCGCGCGGTAGTTACGCGCATGATGCGCGGGGCTTCCCCTGCGGGGAAGACGACCCCGACAGGTAGGGCCCACCTGTCGGTGGCTCGTGCGGGCGCGCGCGCTGCGGGCCGGCTCGGTCCGGTTCGGGCGCGGCCGAAGCTGGGCCGGTTCGGCCCATTTGGCCTGGCCGGTCCGGTTTTCCCTTTTGTTTCTTTTCCTTTTTTTCCCTTTTTCTAAATTCTTTGATATCTTTTGATTTTGAACTCCAAATTGATCCAAATAAATTCCAGAAAATTTGTAAAATCATGTTTTATCATGATTCAACTTTTGGGAGTAATTTCCCTTCAAAATAAAATATATAAAAATACCTTTGCCCTATAAATGCTTTTAGGGCTATATAACTATTTAAATAAAATAGTTTTTCAACTCCAAATAAATATCCAAAAATTATGGAGTAGCTTATTATGCAATAAACCCCATTTATAGATAAACCCTATTGGTTTTAAGATCCAAAGCTCAAATCGGTTAAACCCTAGGGTTTAAAATGAAATAAAAACCTTTTGAAAGCCTTTTGAGATTCAAATTTGAATTCAAATATGCAATTGTGGCATGATGCTCATGGATGCAATGCATATGAAAGAGTGTGGATTTTTGGGATGTTACAGACCTAACCCCCTTAAGATGAATCTCGTCCTCGAGATTCGGTTTGGCTAGCAAAGAGGTGCGGGTGGTCTTCTCGAAGATCATCTTCGCATTCGCAAGTGGCTTCCTCTTCAATATGATGGTCCCACTGAACTTTGCAGATTCTGATAGTCTTGGATCGCGTATGCCTCTCCGCTGTATCCAAGATTCTGATCGGTTTCTCCTGATAGGTGAGGTCACTCTGCAGTTGGACTTCCTCGAGTGGAATTGTATCTCTCAGGGGTGTGTCGGCCATCTCGGGATGACACTTCTTCAGTTGCGATACATGGAAGACATTGTGGACATTCGACAGTGCTTCCGGTAAATCCAACTTGTAGGCTACTTCTCCTTGGCGTGACAAAATCTTGAAGGGTCCAATAAATCGGGGTGCTAGCTTTCCTTTTATTCCAAATCTCTTTACTCTGCGTATCGGCGGAACTCTAAGATACGCTCTACCTTCAATCTCGTAGGTAACCTCCCTATGTTTGGAGTCTGCATAGCTCTTCTGTCTTGATTGAGATACTTTCAGCCTGTCTCGGATCAGTCCAACCTTTTCTTCCGCATCCTTTATCATATCGGGACCGAACAGGCTACGGTCTCCTACACCATCCCATAACAACGGTGTTCTGCTCTTCCTTCCATACAAAGCTTCAAACGGTGACATTCCTATGCTGGCTTGGAAGCTGTTGTTGTATGAAAATTCTGCATACGGCAGGTTGTCATCCCAACTGGATCCATATTCTAGAGCCCAGGCTCTCAACATATCCTCGAGGATTTGATTTACTCTCTCGATCTGTCCATCCGTTTGCAGATGAAACGCTGTACTGAATTCCAGTCTCGTTCCTAGATAATCATGTAGCCGTCCCCAAAATGTTGAGGTAAATTGAATACCTCTGTCTGAAACTATTTCCTGGATACTCCGTGTAAACACACTATTCTAAACATATAGCGCTTCGCTAACTGAGCACTAGTGTATGTGGTCTTTACCGGTATAAAGTGGGCAACCTTGGTCAAACGGTCAACCACTATCCATATGAAATCATATCCTGATCTGGTCCTTGGTAAACCGGTGATAAAGTCCATGCCTACTTTATGCCACTTCCAGTCTGGTATTGGCAGTGGTCTTATCAATCCTGCTGGTTTCTGGTGTTCTGCCTTAACTCTGCTGCACACATCGCACAAGGCCATGAATTCTGCGATGTCTCGCTTCAATCCAGACCACCAAAACGTCTCCTTGAGGTCCATGTACATCTTCGTGTTTCCAGGGTGGATTGAGTACGGTGAGTCGTGGGCTTCTTGCAGTATCAACTTCCTGATTTCCGGATCCTGCGGTACGCAAATGCGTTTTCTGAACCATATGGTACCCTGGTCGTCTTCTCGAAAATCCTTGGCCTTTCCGATAACCATATTCTCTTTTATTTCCTTTATTTCCGAGTCGCCCTTCTGTGCTTCTCTAATCTTATCCAGCAACATGGGCTGTACTTCCAAAGTAGCTAAATAACCTTCCGGTACTATTTCCAGTCTGAGGTCTTTGAACTGTTCGCACAATTCTGGCGGTAATTCCCTAGCTGCCAGTCCATTCAAATAGCCCTTGCGGCTCAAAGCATCGGCTACCACGTTAGCCTTGCCTAGATGGTATTGTAAGTTCAGATTATAATCTTTTATCAGCTCTAGCCATCTTCTCTCCCTCAGATTCAACTCCTTCTGAGTGAATATGTACTTCAGGCTCTTATGATCAGTAAACAACTCACAGTGTTTCCCCATTAGGTAGTGTCTCCAGGTCTTTAAGGCGTGCACTACCTAGGCTAATTCCAAATCATGAGTGGGGTAGTTGCCTTCATGGCTTTTCAGTTGTCGCGAAGCATACGCTACAACTCTTCCTCCTGCATTAAGACTCCTCCCAATTCTTGACGTGAGGCGTCACAGTATATTTGAAAATCCTCTTGCAGGTCAGGCAAAACAAGGATGGGTGCAGACACTAGTCTTTTCTTCAATTCCTGGAAGCTCTCTTCACATTTCTCATTCCAGACAAACTTCTTCTCCTTCTTTAAGAGCTCAGTCATGGGTTTTGCTATTTTGGAGAAATTCTCAATGAACCTCCGGTAGTAACCAGCAAGTCCAAGGAAACTGCGGACTTCTCTGAAGTTCTTCGGTGCCTCCCATTCTGTAACTGCTACAACCTTAGCTGGATCAATAGCTACTCCGGCTCCTGACACTATGTGTCAAAGGAAACTAACTTCTGACAGTCAAAAGTCGCACTTGCTGAATTTGGCGTACAGCTTGTGCGCTCTCAGCTGCTCCAATGTGAGACCCCGAGACTGATTTTATGCAATTTAGCCCCAAATGCTAACTCGCGCATAAAACAAGTCCCAGTGCCTCTCTATGATGAACACTTCACCACATACACACAATGTGTTCACCACAGGTTGGAACAACAAAGATATCATTGCATCACCTTAAGACACAAGAATTAAGTCAAGCTCATACATGGAGCAAAATACCAAGTTATTACATCTCGCGGACACATGTCCACAATCATCATTACACCGGCGGAAGCAAATTAGGCCCGAGTACGGACAAATTACAATTATTGCCTAAGAGGCTGAAACTGAAAAGGAGAGCCGCCACAAGTTCACAGAACCCTGGTCTGGAATCTTCTGGCTACACGTCGAAGCTGTAGTCGTCGAACTCCATGAAGTAACCACTCACCTGTTCCTCCGGAAACTCTAGAGATAACAACGTTGCAAAGCAACTGAGTACAAAGTACTCGCAAGACTTACGGGAGATCTAAACTACAATGCAACAAGTCTCAAAGGATGGATAATACGGTGGGGTCATGCAGTAGCAATATATCTGGAGACACACGCTAAGGACATCGTCTAAGTAGAGGATGAGAAGCGTCTACCAAGTGAAGTGATAACCTATGAACTAACACCAAACAAACACAACCCCTTATCACCCCCTCAACCCCTTGTGAGGAAATGATCCAAAGGTACTCACACTTAAGCAGTTTTAGCATATCCATGATTAAGGCTAATTACTACTCAAGTTTAGGAGATTAAGTTAATTAATTGGTATGAGTTCTCTATAATCAAGTAATGACCAACCAAGTTGAAGCGATCCTCCCCCTTACTAGGGTTCGATCTCTGTGTTTACTGTGCTAGTCCCTGGATCGACTCACTAGCACACACAGTTTCATGATGAAATATACAGAAGCAAAGGTCAAAAGTATTTTATTACATCGCATCATCCAGAATTTAAATAGTACTTACAACCTCGCATGACCTCTTGGGCCAGCATAAAACAAATACTGTTTCATCATCATAAAACAATGTTTCCAAACTGCAGCGGAAAAGGGTAGAACAAAAGGGCCTCAACTACTCCAAGGTGAGAGCATGTTGGAATGTAAGCACATGACCCACGACAAAACGACGAACCTCACTCATCGTCGGATCCACCTGCGTGGTTAATTGCAGCCACTACGTGGTCAATACATTGAATGTATTGGCAAGTTCACTAGAGTTATAAAGGACCTACCAAGTACATGCATAGTTTGGCTAGGAGGGGTTTGGCTATTTGCATAAAAGCATCATTGTTCAATCCTATCATTTTTAAACAAATAGTTTTGAATTCTATTGGACACGGGGTAGAAACACCCATGCTCCTATTAACCTAGACACATTGAGTAGAAACATCAATGCTCCTACCCAGTTCAAACCATTCATTTTATTAGGAAATTGGAATGAGTGAGACCTTCCTTACAGCCCCAATATCTAGTTACTCATAATTGTCCGTAACCGGGGACACGGCTAAGTACTTAGTTTGACAATCTCGAGAGGTGGTACACTTTACCCACAAGAAATCGACGTGTTAATCCCTTGCTGTCCTCAGGGTAGAGTAGCAACGGCATCGATTACAGGAATTTTCAAAACAAATTCCCCCAAACCACCTGAGGGACGCGTTCCAACCTACACTGCTGCATACCGATGTCACCTCAGATCCAGGTTCATATTTCTTACATCCATCCTGGCAGAGCCCATAATACCATGTGGTTGTACTGAAAGCTACTAAACAGGAAACTAGTCCGGTCTCTGGTTACCCCAGGTGGCATTCCTCGGTTGCAACGCAGGCGCTCCCATAGAAATGGCGAGACGACTCATTGAAATGGACCCATAGAAATGGACCTGACGTCGCATACATCTCCACTTCCTCAAAGCAGCCCACCCAGGACGGTTCATTGAATTACTTGTTTTGCCATACACTAGGAAAACCATATTTGTAATTCAATAGTATCACATTGTAATGATACCGCCCTCGTTTATTATCATAGCATAGCATTTTACTACTATAATGGCAATTGGTGGTAAGGACAAGGCAGGGGTGTCCTATACTACTAGGAGGAATCATAGCTAGCATACATACAATAATAGTCCTAACAATGCAACTAATAAAATCTAGTGCATAATAAAGTAATAGGTGAATGATCGAAGTGAACTTGCCTTGATAATAGTTGGTATTCAAACACTCTTCGCAATCACACAGTTCGCTTTCCGAGAAAACTAATCAAATACAAACATTGCATACATAAACACACAATACAATCAAGAGTAAAAATGTATGCCATGATGCAATGTAAAACATGTGATATGGGCTTGGTTTATTTTATTTGGGTGATCTACTGATCCTAAGCATTGATAATTAAGGACATGTAATTAGCGTTTTAAACAATTAGCAAAGGCTAGGGTTTTAAACCCTAAAATAAGGTTTTATTTGCATCAGCCAAATAAATTAATTCAAAATATTTTTTTCTCTGTCCCATTGGACAGAGTATAATAAAATAAAATTTTGGGCACTGGTTTCATTCAAAAAGGACTTCTGAATAATTAGTTATGATTTAATTGGATTAAACCTTATTCTTTAATTTGAATGTGATTCAAAAATTCAAATTTGAAATTGGACAGTGCCAAAAGATTCTACATTTCCTAAGGATTCCAAAAAGGTGTGGATATTTAAAATTGGCCAAACAGATTTAAAGATATGATCCTTTGAAGTTGCAGGGGCTTTTCTGCAAAAATGCCATTTCTAATTATTCCGAGATTAAAAAATTATTCTCGTTTTTATTAAAGCAGTGACACGTGGCGGCTCCTGATTCGTTGGTACCGGTTCGATTAAAAAGAATTAATCCGATCTAATCTACACCGTTGATCAGGATCCAACGGTCGGGATCTCACCTCCGGGAATCTAGGGTTCCGGCGAGGCTTCCAGCGGCGGCGCGACATGGGCGGGCGGCGGCGGGCGTGCTCCGGCGAGGCTGGCAGAGCGGGGAGAACACAGGCGCACGCGGCTCGTTGAGGCGGAGGCGTCGGGGGCGGCGGCAAGGCTCGGGCGCGACGGAAACGGCGCCTAGGAAGACTTGACCGCGACGGCGGGCGGCGGAGCTCCGGCGAGCTTCGAGCGCGGGTCGTCTGGGCGCTGCAGCATGCAAAATGAAGGGGGAAGCACGTCAAAAGATGCGCACGGTCTCGGGGGTCCCGAAAATTGAACCACGGCCGAGGTTGCCTCACCTGGTTGCCGGCGACGAGCGAAGACGCGGCGGCGAGAAATTGCGGCGGCGTGGGCACGTGCGAGCGGGGGCGAGAAGAGGGAAAGAAGAGAGGGGGCTCTAGGCTTTATAAGGACGCGCGCAGCTCGGCGAGCGAAGGTCAGAATCCGCGGCGGAGACGGCGCGGCGGCGAAGAAGGAAGGCGGCGCGGGGAATGCGGCGGCTTTCCATCGTGTTCGAAGACCCTGACGCGTGGGTCCCACGCGTCAGTGGCGGCGGGCGCACGTGCACTCGGCGGGGCCGGTCGGTTCGGTCCGGTTTTCTCCCCTTTTTTTTCTTTTAGCCTTTTTCTTTTCCTGTTTTCCTTATTTCTTTGATAACTTTTGATTTTGAACTCCAAATTGGCCCAAATAAATTTCAGAAAATTGTAAAATTATGTTTTACCATGATACAACTTTTGGGAGTAATTTACCTTCAAAATAAAATATATAAAAATACATTTACCCTATAAATGCCTTTAGGGCTATATAACTATTTAAATAAAATACTTTTTCAACTCCAAATATTTATCCAAAAATTATGGGATAGCTTATTTATGCAATAAACCCTTTTATAGTTAAAATTTATTGGTTTGAAGATCCAAAGTTCAATTGGGTGTAAACCCTAGGGTTTAAATTGAAATAAAATCTTTCCAAAGCCTTTTGAGATTCAAAATTGAATTCAAATGTGCAATTGTGGTATGATGCTCATGGATGCAATGCACATGTAAAAATTTGAAATTTTGGGATGTTACACAAGTCGTCCATGACCGCGGACACGGCTTTCCGAAAGGTTTATCCCTGCAGGGTGTGCCAATTTACCCATACATGTTTGTCCAACCCTTGTTGCCACTCGAGTAGGAACACACAAAGACGTGTGTCGGCAAGATTGGGTGACACGACGTTTCCAAGCCCCACAACTAATCCAGGGGACCAACCCAACTGAGTCTAATCCGAAACGAGAGCCCGGCCGAAGCGTCGTACGGACTCAAGAGTTGCGGGAACAGCTGGTAGTGGTTCAGTGTCCGCAGAATAAGCACTCCAGACGTGTGCCGCAGTCCTATATGTATGCAAAGTACCAACAAGTCTCCAACACAATACCAGTGTATATGCGATATGCCAAATGGAACGCCCGAACTATGTGGCCCTTGGAAGAGCTATGAATCGAGTACTAAACCGAGGGGGAACCCATATATTCTCCCAAGAGCGGTTAGCGCGAAGTTTCTTGGGTTGGCAAAAACGAGAACTCAGTCCTTAGGTCGGCGCCAATGGAACAAAACACCAATGCGTTAGCACGGCCTCCCATCGTTGTTTTGTGCAGGTAATAGCATGTCACAGTTTAATAATTGTAGTTGAATACAGAAAAGTAGCATGTGGGTGTAGCAGTTGTATAACCCCAAGCAAGACACTAGACTAGCAAGCTAAGCAAACTTCTAATTACCAAATAGGGCAAGAACAAGACAACAGCCATTTGAGTAGAGCTGACTAAAGCTATGCAGTCTTAGAGGCATCATGACAAGAACCGAGAACGTAACTTAATGCAAGAATGAGAGAGAGGCATTGGTATAATCAACATGTTCAAGGAATGGCTGCTTGCGTGGATTCTCGGTCGCGGGGCACCGAGAGAGGGGATCCGAAGTAGTGTAGGAACCCGGATCGTCGACGGAGTAAGTTGGAGTCGCTATCGTAAAGATCCAAATCACACGATACGCGAATAAGCAACAATTCAGAGGTGCAATGCACAATACAACATGAGATGGCATGTGACAGCATGATACGACCATACGCAAGTGAAAAGATTCCATTTAGCAACAAAATTAACTAGTAGGTGATTAGATCATGGAAAACAGCAGCTTTAAAATACACAAATGGCCTAACCAAGTCTGCTAGTGTGTTCTACAAGTTACAGGGATCAACTTTGATGTTTACACTAACCACAGAAGAGTTACCAATTTTAAACTAGAGACTAAACAAGTTCATACGTTTGAATTTCAAATCTGGGACAGATTTTAAATTTGAAACCTCAAAATGTAATTCTAATTGCATAGTTAAAATCCTTGCATTTTTCTGATTCCAAAACATATAGACTTTGTATTATTTGGACCTAGAATGAATATTCTACAATTAAAACAAGATCAAAGCATTTTCTGGGATTTTATAAAAGAAAACAAACAGGCAAAATAACCTACACCGAAGGGGAGTTAGCCACGGTCACTGACAAGCGAGGCCTGCACTGCTGGCCTGCTTGCTCGCGCGCGCGGGAGGAAGGCGGGAGGCGGATGGGCCGGCTTGGGCCAAGTGAGCAGGTAAGGTTTTCTTTTCCCTTTTCTTTTTCTGTTTTTGCAAATAGTTTTTGGATTCAAATTTCAAACACCTTTTTGAATAGCTGAGAAGTAGGAGAAAACAAATATGGTACTAGTATTTGTAAAATATTCAAATGTGTTGAAGGTTTGAAACAAAACCCATTTGAATGTGATTTGTAAATTATAGGGAAAAGATTTCAAAATCAAGAAGGACGATTCATATTTGAATCTTCTAACCAAAAATCACACAACAAGAATTCAAACCACAAGTTGAGATGCACATTTGAAACTCATGTGACACAAATAAGTAGACATGGCATGACATGGATGCAAATGTAACATGTTATGCGACAAAAATAAATTACAACCATGTCCACACAGGGGCTTAAATGTAAAAGTTGCTCTCGGGCTGTTACATCCAATATCATGCGCAGATGCTGCTCATGCTCTTCTTTGCTCTTGGAATAAATCAAGATGTCATCGATGAATACCACGACAAACTTGTCCACGAATTCCATGAACACCTTGTTCATCATGTTCATGAAATATGCAGGTGCATTGGTCAAACCAAATGGCATCACAGTGTACTCATACAATCCATACCTAGTGGTGAAAACTGTTTTGGGAATATCTGCTTCTTGGATCTTCAACTGAAAATATCCTGATCTGAGATCGATATTTGGGAACACTTGAGCTCCCTTCAATTGATCGAAACGATCATTGATTATGGGCAAAGGATATTCATTCTTTATCGTCACCTCATTTAGTGATCGATAATCGATGCACATCCGTTGTCTCTTGTCCTTCTTTTCCACAAACAGGACAGGTGCTCCCCATGGTGATGAGCTGGGGCGGATGAAACCTTTCGACATCTGCTCGGCAAGCTGTTTCTTTAATTCCTTTAATTCATCCACAGCCATCTTATATGGTCTCTTGGCTATGGGTCCACTTCGTGGCATTAACTCAGTGAGAAACTCAACGTCACGGTCCGGTGGCATGCCTGGTAATTCCTCTGGAAATATGTCCGGGTATTCCTTTACTATTGGTACTTCGTCCATGCTAACCCCCTTAAGAGCATTAACCTTGGGTTCTTAAGCACATGGGTTGACTTATACCGAATGCGTCTTTGGTCAGGGGTGGTAAGCTTGACAGTCCTCTGGGCACAGTCTACTAGTCCTTCATACAGGGTCAACCAGTCCATTCCCAGGATTAAGTCCAGTCCTCGGGAATCTATCACTATGAGATCAGAGGGAAAAGTGTGTCTCCCAATACTTAGGGGTTGCTGGTGACAGTGTCGGGTTGCTAACATTGTCCCACCCGGTGAGTTCACTTTCATGGGTCTACCCATGGTCTCAGAGGGTAATTTTCCTCTTTCTACCAATACTCTTGAAATGAATGAATGTGATGCACCAGTGTCGAATAGAACTAGAACTTCAAATGTATTAACGTGGAAGGTGCCAAGTATGATACTTGGTTCCTCGGTGGTCTCTTCCACGTCCACGTGATTCACGTGGCCCTTCTGGAACGGATTGGGTTTGTTCCCAGTGCCATCTTTGTTCTCCGGGTAGTTGGTGGCGTAGTGTCCCAACTTGTGACACTTGAAGCACTCCACTTTGCTTAGGTCCTTGTTGGCGTTGTGGTTTTGAACATTGTTGCTCTGCCATTGCCGTTGTTCCTGCCATTGCCATTGGTGGGCCTTGGGCGAGCAAACGGATGCTGATGCTGGTGCTGCGAATGGTGCCGGTTCCCATTGCCACCCTGGTGGTGGTGTTCTTGGCTTCCCTGGCGATGGTTGTGTCCATTACCTCCACTGCAGTGGCTGTTCTAGTTCCCGTTCCTGCTCAAGGAGGAACCGCCACTTCCATCATAGGAGGTTCGCTGGTGTGAGAGCCTCCTTGGTGAAGTCTCTTCTTGCGGCTCTCCATTTGAGTGAGCTTGCTCTCCAGAATGATGGCCTTGTCAATCAAGGACTGGTAGGTGGGGGTATAAGCAACAGCAAGCTGAACCGACAGCTCGTCGTTCAGACCGTCCAAGAACTTCTCCCTGCGCTTGGCGTCGGTGTTCACATCGTCCGGTGCGTAGCGGGACAGCTGGTTGAAAACTTCTATATATTCTGACACAGAGCGGCTTCTCTGTCGCGGTCTGTGAAACTCCTTCTTTTTCAGACTAAGCACCCCCGCAGAGATGTGGGCGGTGCGGAAGGCTTCCTGGAACATGTCCCAGGTGACGTTCTCGATGGGGGTGGTGATCTGGAAGTTCTCCCACCAAGATGTTGCGGGTCCTTCTAGCAAATGGGCTGCAAACCTCACTTTCTCTTCATCATTGCAGTTGATGGTGACCAAATTCTTGTTGACTGAACGGAGCCAGTCGTCAGCCATAATGGGCTCAGTGGAGCTGGAAAAGGTAGGCGGGCGTAATCGCAGGAATCTGGTCAGCATATCCACTTGTGGAGGGTGGCGCTGCTTGTTGTTGTTGTTGTTGTTGTTGTTGTTTTGGTGATTATTGTTGGCCATCTGCTGGGTAATCAGTTGCAGAAATTGGGTCTGTGCTGCCAACAGTTGCTGCATGGTGGCAGCATTTCCGTCTGCTTCGGCGTTGTTAGCCTCAGCATTGTTGGTGGGGTTCTGGCGTCTCGGAGGCATCTGTTTAGGGTAGCATAAATGAGGAAACAGATAGAATAGAGCTAAGGATGTCTAAGCCCCCACAAAACCAGATATTAACACAAGCATATCTCAATCATACACTCAATCATTCATAAAAAAAAGGTTTTGAAAAAGATAGCAAATAACACTTGTTCATGATGGGACATTGCCCATAAATAAAGAAGTATGGAAAAATGCAATCGATCTACATTGCCATACACATAGATTGTATGGTCAATGACTAACTCGCCAATACTGATAACGATAAAGACTGATAAAAACTGGCAGGCATCGAGACTAGGGAGGTGTGGCTGTCGTTGTGGGCCCGTTCACCCTCTTCCTCTTGGAGCGGGTGTTGGTGGCAGGGGTGTCCATCTCGTGGACCTCCTAGGCTCCTTCTCCTCAGTCGGCACTCCCTCCTGAGGTACCACCTCCTGATCCTGCGGTGGAGGTGGGGCCTGGTCTGGCGCCGGTGCGGCAGTTGGTGCTGCGGTGGGTGCTGGCTCGGCGGCAGCTGCGGCGGCGGCTTCAATGAAGGCCTTGAACTGCTCGCAGTAATAGCGGGCGAGGTCCCTCTCATACTTCAGCTGGTCAATGGCGTCTCCCATGTCGAGGATAGTGTTCTGCAGCAACGCCTTATCCTCCTGCCATTGGGTCTTCTCCTCCAGCAGATGACCGACTAGCTTCTCAGCATCGTCAGTTCTGGTCATCTCCTTACCGAGGCAGGTCTCCAGATTCTCGGTGTTCTTCTCGATGCTCTCAAACTGGGCGGCCACCTCGGACACCTCCTGGTCGTCGGCTGCTGGCACGGCCTGGCACGTGTGGTTCCGCCTTCCAAAGAGATGGAAGGGGGAGTTCTCGGAAAACTCGTGCCGATAGTCCCGGCACACTTGCGCGAAGGCGCACTGCATGGCGAACTGAAGGCCTTGCTCGAAGGTGGGGTAGCGGGCGATGAAGGTGATATCCTGTGTTGCTGGCGTGATCTCACGTCCGCGGATCTTCGCCTCAATCTCCCACCGTGGCTGCCATCCTTCTGGCACGGCGGGCTCAACTCGGCCTCTAAACTTGGGTGGTGGCAGGTCAAGAGACGCACATAGTGCCGCCAAAAGGGCACTGAACAACTGGTCGTCGTCCGTGGAGGGGTAGTAGACTAGGGTAAACGTTGGTACGTTACCGAACGGTGTTGGGCTTCCCATCTATAGAAAACAAAAAGGAAAGGTAAGGGAGTATCAGTGACATGATCAAATGGTCAGATGTATGTAGAATAAAATAAAAGATAGTAGAGTGGGAATAAAATGATAAAAATGAATATAAATGGTGGAATTGCAAAATAAATTGGATGCATAATAATACGTGAATAACATGGCAACATGATTATAGTGGTAGTTGGTATAATAAAATGAAATATGCATCTGTGGTACAATAAAATAAACATGCATATGTGGTATAATAAAAGAAACATGCATCTGTGGTATAAGACATAGTATTTGGTGTATATGTAAAATAAATCAACAAACGTGTCATGCATATGTAAGATATAAATGCAATGATTTAGATGAATAGGGATAAGGAGTAAAGTGTGTGTGTGTGTGTGTGTGTGTGTCTATATATATATATATATATATATATATATATATCAGATAGGGATAAGAAATAATCTTAAGGTTTGGTCTTATGACTTGGTCTTATCCTAATCCAAGCTAGGGTCATGTTCCTACAGGCAACACATTGCTCTGATACCATCTGAAGCGACCGCCCCCTTACAGGGTTCGATCTCTGTGCTTACTATGCTAGTCCCTGGATCGACTCACTAGCACACACAGTTTCATGATGAAATATCCAGAAACAAAGGTCAAAGTACTTTATTACATCACATCATCCCTAATTTAATAGTACTTACAACCTTGCATAACCCCTTGGTTCAGCATAATAGATAGAGTTTCAAGAAAACAAAATATTGTTTCACAAACGGCAGCGGAAAAAGGTGGAGCAAATGGGCCTCATCTACTCCCAAAGGAGAGAGCATGTTGGAATGTAATCACATGACCCAAAGAACATCGACGAGCCTCACTTTTCGTCAGATTCACCTGCATTATTAATTGCAGCCACTACGTGGTCAATACATTGAATGTATTGGCAAGTTCACCAGAGTTATAAAGGACCTACCAAGTACATGCATAAATTGGCTAAGAGGGGTTTGGCTATTTTCTTAAAAGCATCATTGTTCAATTCTATCATTTTTAAACAAATAGTTTTAATTTTATTGGACACGGGGTAAAA